>NC_042617.1:143433531-144120463 GCF_901001135.1 Rhinatrema bivittatum
AGGCAGAAAATGGATCAGGCTGGCAGTGTTCAAGAGGAGACGAAAGCAGGCAATGGTCAGGGCTGGCAAAGTACAGGCAATGTTGAAGATCAGGCCAAGTCAGGGACCTGGAGTCAAATGAAATGATGAGGAAACAAGGCAGGTAGGTGCGGTAAGGGCAAGGCTTGGAACGCACTGGAAGGAACAAAATAAACACACGGGTAAAAATGAGGTAAAAACACAAACGCAGGAAAAAGGTAAACAAAGGAAAAACTGGAACAGAGGTACAAGGCAGGGTGTATATGGACAGGATAGGCCACTGGGAGGCCTAGACAAGGCAAGGGCAAGACAAAGAACACAGAAAGGACAAGGTCAAGGAATATACAGACATGGAAGGCTACAGGGAGTTTCAGTCAGGACAGGAAAAGGCACGGTACAAGCTAGGCCATGGGAGACCTAGACAGGACAAAAGAGGTTCATAGGGAACAGGAGGACCACTAGGAGGCCCATGGGAAAAAGGAGGGCCATTGGGAGACCACAGGGAATAGAAGGGCCACTAGGAGACCTTCAGGGAACAGAGGGCCAAAGGAAGACCCACAGGGAAATAGACAAACAAAAAGACATTAGGGGATATGATGAAAATGCCCTGATAGCTGTACATGAAATCTCTTTGCACCAGCCTTGGCTCCAATTGAGCTGGAAGTACAAGGTGGGTAACAAAAAAAAAACTATGATAAGTTGTATTGCAACCAGTAAAAATATGTTTCAAAAACAATGAAAAGATAATGCAGTTGAGGTATTAGAAACCCAATGATATAAAATGTAATTATTTAAGATAGAGATGGGGCAAGTGCTTTTGCTGATCCAATACGACATTCTTTTACGCCATGCACTGAGTAATTTTTATCGACCTAATTTATTGCAAATATATCTATTAATAATGTTTAATTATTATTTATGCAGTACTCTCTGGTTACATAGTGCTTTACAAGATATCACTATATGCTCTCTGTGCCAAAGAAGTTACCGGTTTTTCCTTTCCCAGCTATGTCACCCTCTCCAAATATTTTCCCACTTTTAAACTCCCCTTCCCAGATGGCATGCTCGGGCTACTGGTGAGGGCTAAAGGGGAAGTCACCTCTGAGACGGAACCCTTAGGTGCTGCTCTTTTCTCAGCAGGTGTCACTACAGTGGTTGCAAAGGTCTTTCCTCTCTCCTGAACTGCAGATCTAAGGCCTCGGCAAAAGGCAAACCCAGAACACATGGCGAGGTCAAATGACTTTCATAGAGTTCACAGAGTGAATGAGATGGGATATGAAACTGCCTCTCCAATTTGAAAAGTCTATGCTTTTACTTCTCTACAATAGTAGCCCGCTTAAAAAAAAAGTGACAGGGTTGTTCCACATTTTCCTCTGCCTCATCACTCACCTATCACAAACAAGGAGCTTGTTGCAGGAGAGGTGGCTGAGCGGATGCCCAACTAGCGAAGAGGAGAGACAGGGACCCTGGTAGTTTGCATGCTATAAATTGTATGTATTTAGATTACATGATATTCCATTAATAATAATACAAATTAGTTATGTTTCCTATGTCAGTACAGTGCACAGAGAAAAGGTGACTGCTGTGAGCGTCAAAGAATACAAAGTATAAAAAACAGGTAAACAATAGAATCTGGTTTGGGAAAGGATGGTGCTTCAGTTTTCCACAAGTATAGAACTGAGATGGGTTCAACATTGTTTTTCTTTTAATTTCAAAATTCCCTTTGACCCAGCGGTTTTGAATGAAAGCTTTTTTGAGCCATCTAGCCTGGATCATGATAAAAAAAAAATGTCCTGCAAATCTTTGTTGAATTAGATTATTTTCAGAAAAATTGAAAATCTCCAGAGATAATGTGAGAAATTTTACTATTAAGGTACTGTACCAGAGGCCATTGTACTAATCTGTGGAATTTCCCTCGGGTTGGTGCCCTCTTCATAGGAAAGTTTGCTGCGGATGCAAGTCTACTCCATAGCAGAGAGAAAAGAAGCTAGGAAGCAGCAGACAAAAAGATAACTAAACCTCATTTTTGCAAAACCTGGCATGCAAAGATGTTTTCACATATCAGTTTTCATGAAATTCATTAATGATTTACTTTGCATGATCTTATATTGCAGCAACTCATTATCAATAAATTTAAATAAGCTTCTGCATATAGCACACTATGCATAAAAGTTCACTATTGCAAACTAGAAATCTGTGAAAAATGTGCAAACAGGGCTTTGTGAGCAAGAAAGCATGAAAATCCTGGAATTTTGGGGTTTCTGCACATTTCTGCGCAAGAAGTCTTGGTCAGTAAAGTTTTTCATGCTTAGTGCATCAACCTCAAAGTCTATACATACATGCACATCTGTAGGATTCAACATTCTTTAACCATTGTGGATATTTATGCAATAAAATGGTACATTGGTATCCTCATGAGTGAAAAGAATTACCTAATGGTACAGGTATATTATACAGTCTGAAAAACAGAAACCTAGAACATGACAGCAGAAACAAAGCATATGGTCTACCCGGTTTGCCCAGCAAAACATTAAGGGGTAGATTTTAAACGAAGCGTGAGCGGGACCCAGTGCTCACACATGGATGGAAGTATTTTATGCAAAAAAACACAAAAGGTATCACCACACACATTCACTAATCACACCGTTTATGTCAAGATTAAATCAAAACAATCATTTAAAGTGATATTTTGATAGAAACAGGACTGCATCAGCAAGCCTTTGTCAACGTTCACAATATACTTATTGAGACGTCCGGTCTTCTCGATCATTTGCAGCCTGTTTTTTGGAACAGGCTGCAAATGATCGAGAAGACCGGACGTCTCAATAAGTATATTGTGAACGTTGACAAAGGCTTGCTGATGCAGTCCTGTTTCTATCAAAATATCACTTTAAATGATTGTTTTGATTTAATCTTGACATAAACGGTGTGATTAGTGAATGTGTTTGGCGATACCTTTTGTGTTTTTTTGCTGTTAGTTTCGACAGGGTCGCGATTTTCTGCTCTTTGTTTGGTTGCTGGAAGTATTTTATAACATGCGTGCGTGGCTGCATGCGCGTTATAAAATAAGAGCAGAGCACGCACATGCGCAGCGGATTTTGTAATTCAGTTAAGGAGTGGACTGGGAGGGAATTTCACTACCCCCTTACCTCATCTTCCCTACCCTTCCCCTCTCCTCCCCATCCTCTAAACCCTTTCTCTTACCTTTCATTTTTTAATTTTGTTGCTTACTGCTCCAACGGAGCAGTAGCAACTTGCATGTACCTTCCATCCCTACCCCGGTACAGCGGCAAATGGCCACTGTACCGGCCGCCTCCAGCCCTGCCCTCCTCGCCCCCTCCCTGCCCCTTTAACTGGGCTGGGCACTTCGGTGCGTAACGGGGATTATGCGCATGGCCGGGCCCCTTTGAAGATGTGCGCAGTGCGTGCAAGGCCCAGCCACGCACGTAACCCCCGTTTTTTGTGTGCACGGGAGATTTAAAATTTGGCCCTATATCATCTGTATAGTAAACTTTCTACCAGTTTATGTTCTTTCTTTCAAATCTCTTCTATTCCACTGTTTCCTAATATCTGTCCAGCACAGATTACAACATTACAATCATAAAATCATCACAATACAACATAATACCATAAAGAAAACAAGATAAAGGGATAAAAAGATAAGGAAAAATGCCGCCAGTTAGAAAAGCTATTGCTGAAGGGGGGAGAAGAAAAGAATTGTGATTTTTGGTGGAGAAGCCAGAGGTAATTAGGTTAGGTTGGGGTCCTTTATACAGAGTTGCTCTTCTAGGAACCCTAACTGAATGTCAAAAGGATATCTCGGTTATAGCTGCCAAGTGACTTTGGGCCATAAGAGTCCCTTGAGCCAATCCTGTTTCCTGTCGGTACGAATACTCAGAGAATGGGGACGGAAAAAACAAACCAGGACTAACTGGTCCTCCAAGTCACTTGTGACTGTGATCAAGTGGCAGCTACGCAGGGCTTATGGGGAAGGGAAAAATTTCATTCTAGAACCCCCAACACAGAAATGCCTGAAAGTGAACTTTTTTCCGATTATAGTTAAGGATCTCAGCGATTGTGGCCCAGCTTTTTCTTGTCCATACCAATATCAGAAAAACTTTCCGATACTTTCCATTCATTCTTGCTAATAAAGAAACATCCAAGTTAAAGAGCCCAAACAGCAGACCGCTGCTACATGGAGCTGCAGCTGGAATGATGCTATAATAAGGGGAGGAAAAAACCTCAGGTTAAAAGAAGAAGAAATCATTGATTTGGCTCTCCTTAGGCTCTGACTTCTTAAAATGTTAAATAGGGGGTTGAGAGATCCCAATTTTACTCCCCCCCCCCCCCCCCCAAAAAAAAATATTTGTCTGATGCTATGAGCAGCTCTACTTAGAGTCAAGGAAGGGAGAGTGTGCTGAAAGTGGTTGGGGGAGGGTTGCAGAAAAATAGCCACCGGCACATGACAATGAACAGAGAGAAGTACAAAAATTGCAGTCTAAACCCTGCCTTTAATTCAGTTATGGAAATGCATTCCTCAATCACAATGATAAGGACCCTTGAAATCAAGGGTTGGAGGAATGTGAAAATGTTCGATACCATTGTTGGTTCATGATTCAATGCACTTCACCCATGGGGTTGAGGACCATGCCCCTAAATCTCATATTTTGTATCTCTCTCTAGGTAGGCACCTGGTCATAAAGAGCTGGGACACAGTTACCAGACCAATGGTTCAGTTGCACATGGCAAGTTCTGTGCACAGCCATGCGAATTACCTGGATTTGGGGTGACCAGCACAGGGGACGCTGCAGGGTGGGGGTAGTGGGAGAAGTCTTAGCCATTGTGCTATTTTGACATCTAGTAGCGAGACTTAGGGTCCACATTAGCTGGTCTCTGGAAGGAACCATGGTTTGTGGTGGGGACTGTTACTGTGATGCAGGTGACTTTGTAGCAGAGGATTCAGTCTCAATCCCTCAGCCCCTCTCCACGCCCATCTTGCCCCTTTCTCAGTCACCAGCAGTCTAGGTCCCTCAGTCTCCTCTCCTTCCCCCCCCCCCCCCCCCCCAACACACTCACTCAGATCTCCAGAAGACTCATTCGATCATCTCCCTCTCCTCAAGACACAAAAGACATTTGGAACCCATATGTCATTAGGTCTATTGTAACATGTATTGGATATAGACTTGGCCCTCAGAAAGTCATAAAATAAACAATTATAACACAGTAAACCTCCCTTACTAAAACATCACTAACTGCCAGCACTCAAACAGTAGCAAACCTATGAAAAGGCAATGCTGCAAATATTACATCAGGTTCTAAAACACCAATGCACATCCTTTTAGGAAAACAGAACAAGTCAGGCTGCCTAAAAATATCTGTAAAATAAAAAATGCATTTATCTAAAAATATTGTGCAAAAGCTTTTAAAACAACTACATAGCACTACCGGGATGAGATTTTTCTGCACCTAGGGCAAATTTTCTGACTTACACCTCCCACCCCTTTGATTTACCAGTGGCTGTTCTGGCACAGTGCTTTATCCTTTGACAGCAAAGACACAGCTCTCCCTCTGGTAGTGGCAGGTCCAGCAAAGCATCCCCCTCTTTGTCTTCCCCCACTCCTTGCCCACCATCCCTTTCCTCTTCCCCTCCACTCCTTCCCTTACACCTCTTTCTCCTCCCAGTCCACTCTGTGACCCACATCCTCCCCTTTCTCTCCATCCATTTCTTCCCCTGCATCCCCCTGCTCTCTCTCTCTCTCTCCCACTCCACTCCATGCCTTGTCTTCCTCTCTTTCCCCCCACTTCTTGTTCTTCATACTCCCTCTTTTTCTCCACTCCCACCACTTTTTCTCCACTCCCACATCTTTTTCTCCCCAACTACTTGTCCTGCATCCTCTTTTCTCTACCCTACCAACTCCTTGCCCTGAATCCTCTTGTTTCTCCCACTTCCATTCCATATCCAGCTGCATCCCTCCTCTCTTTTCTACTCAGCCCTTTCCAAGTAGCAACTACCTCTCTACCACCCATCCCTTGTCTAACAGCTTTCCCCTCTCTCCTTCTGCAAAAGATTCTACAATTATGGATTATCTGATATTAAAATCAGATAACATATGTCATAAGTTCATTTAAAGGGAGCAGAATGCTTATATCTTTTAGAGGTAGATGATGGGATTTTTATTATAGCAGCATTGTTATTGTTTTTCCATTTCTGGTTTTAACAGAGGAACAACTCTTGATAGAAAGGTTATGCAAACCCCTGTGTTTAACTCAAAGTTAATTTGCACTTTTCAAATGCAATTCCAGTTAAACTACCCCATCTTAAAGTAGTAATTTAATCAGTCTATCTTAAGCTGAATCTGCTGTAGTCATCACGTCGGCCCTCAGGAGAGGGAAGCCAGCTAGATCTCCGACGAGCAAATGACAGGCCTACACCACAGTCTCAGGGCGTCAGACCCAGAGCTTACAGAAGCCTCTGTAAGTTATACAGACAAGTATGGGCGATCATGGCTTGACTTGCCAGGGCTTAGGAAAGGATGAGGTTGGCAAGTTCTCCACAATGAATGGAGGAAGGCTGGGCTGAGCTGGATGCTGAGTCCCGAAACTTAACTTGCTTCTTGAAAAGTCTTGGTTGCCAAATTCATAGGTGTTGAAATTGCATGCCTGGCAGCAAGCAGAGCATCATGGTGCGTTAGTAAAGTCCAGCATCTGTTAATCCAAATTCCTTTTCTTTTTACTCCAGACTTTAAACATATGCATATGTAACCCCTCTTCGTGTGACTCCTGGAATATAGGGGCACACAACAATCCACAGAACTAATTAGCTCCCTCTTATCCTTCCTTCCATTCACACAATTGTGGGGCCACCAGCGTGCTGGGGTTCATTCTAGCAGGGAGGAGTACAAACCTGTTGGACCTAGTCTCATGGGGCTGGGAACCCCTGAAACAGTCTCTCATAATCACTATCTCTAGATGTACTCATTCCTTGTTGTCTCAGTTGGCACGACCTACAACTTAAAGTAGCAGGCGGACACTTGAAGTGGTGTTGAAAATAAAACTTTACTGTAACTTAGGAAAACTTGATCACAGTCCAAAATCACCAAAAGAAGATTAAAATCTTTTGATACAAGACAAAGAAAAACTCAAAGTGCCTTAGTCTCCTCAGTGTCCAAACACTGAGCCAATGTCCCTTCCTGGAAATAAGAAAGTCAGAAAAATCTCTCCTCTTTCAGGTGGCTAGGAATTGGAGGTAAATGTTCCTCCCAACAAAATAGAAAACACAAACTCTTCCATATCAACAGTCTCTCTCTTCCGATAACTACAGACCCCACTTAGACTGGTACAAGGCACCCCTCAAGCAGGGGTGACTTCCCTCTTAAGCTGGAGCAGGTCAAATAAAAACCAACTCTCTCAAAAAAGTAAAAAACACTCAAGAGCCAGTCCCTTCTAGGTCTGTGAGGGCACTAGTAAGAACACAGTCCTATTACCCAATATTGAAGGCTGTGGGGCCTATACAGGGTCCACTTGAAAATACTATTCCTCTCCCTCCAAAAAAACCAAAAGTACAACCATACCCTGCACATGTTCAACCAGCTTTTTAAGGCCGAGCTTGACCAATCCCAGAACCCTGGGAGAGGGAAAACCTACGGCTGGTCTAAAAAATGCAATAGGTTTCCTTTAGAGTTAACCAGGGGATATATAATAGTAAGGTAACAAAGTGCCCCTTGCACATATGATATATATTTTGATATATATTTTATATGATATATATATATATATATATGATATATATATATCTATATCTATATATCTATATATATATATACACATATATATATACATATATATATATATGATATATATTTTGTATATAATTTATCATTACTTATATTTAACAACTTTATTACGCATATCTATTTGTACAGTTTTTCCCCTCGTTGTCCCCCCCTCCCCCTACCCAGTTCTCTTATCAGTTTCATTGTAAAGCCCCATTGGCCAGTTTATGTTTCATGGAAACCGATGTGATGTTTTCTTAACGAATGTCGGTATACAAAAATTTTAAATAAATAAATAAATAAATAAATGATTCAATAGTTAACACCGATCGGATGTTAACACAATCCATTGGCATTAGATTGGTGGACTTCTGTTATGACTTCATATTAGCTAGTATGTATATGCAAATTCTCACAAAGATGCTGGTGTGAGTCCAAAGATATCTGTGAACAATACTAAGGTTCATTGCTAGATACAAAGTTTGGTCAAGGACACAGCTTAGCAAGTTTGTATCCACAGAATCAGCACAATTCTAAGGTGAAGACAGATAGATGCTTGATATGAAGATCAACAGCAGCTTCTTCTCTTCCGTGCAGTGCCCACAGACATTACAACTGCAGGGACCATCACGTGGCTGGACCTCCATCTTGTTTTTCTTGGCCCTGAAAAGTTTGGTTCAGTTATACCCTCCTTTTTAGGATGACTAGCTTATTCATCACCCTTTACCTATGTCGACACCCTGCCTCCTGCCCCAGCCCTGCTACAAAGGTCCTTTCGTCAGATATCAGATCAGGGACATTTATATCTAAAGACGGGTCCTATATTGTCTCAGTAGCTCACATACAGTGTTTTTGGATAATACTTACATAGATCCAATAAAAGCTATCATAACCTGCCAGTTTACTACAAGAGACAAATCAGCATATTGAAACACTAACTCCCAGGACAAAAGCAACAACCCTATCTTTTATTAAAGCAGGCCCTAGGTAACCGTTCTACCGGCAAATAGACAGACTCCTCTCCTCGTTTCTTTGGAAGCATAAGAATCCAAGAATTGCTTTAACTAAATTGAAATCCAAAAAGGAGGTTGGTGGAGTTAATTTTCCCAATTTCTACGCCTATCACCAAGCCTTTATTTTACAGCAGGCGTACCATCATTTTAATACTACTGACAATGCTTGGCTCGAACCGAGATGGTTAAATCTTGAGCGAGCCCTATTGTCTCCTTTTCTACTCCCCTGTTTTCCAGGCATGAAATTTTTAAAATTATATGCTGCTAATCCAATTGTACTCTCTTTGTATCATACTTATCATGCCTTTGACCAAATACGCCCAGCAAATTTTCCCTCTTGGAATCTCTCTAATTTGTCACCTCTATGGCATAACCCTCATATTAAGGTAGCTGGTAGTCCAATAAACTGGCCTATTTGGCAACAAAGAAATATCTGGTTCTTATCTTCAGTTCTTAACGGTCCTACTTTAGCAGACTTCTCAAAATTAAAGCGAGAATTTATGTTACCCTCTACTCAGTATTATGCCTGGCTACAACTTCGTAGTGCAATCCATTCTTCTTTGAGCCTTGCACACTGTTATTCAGCTACTCCCTTTCTAGTTCAGATATTTCATGATTATGGTCACAAAGGCCATTTGGCCTCTAGATTATATAAGCTACTAATTGGTGCATTGCCTAACCGAATCGGCGCCCATGTGTAACCCATATGGGAAAAGGAAACTGATACGTTAATTACAGTTGCTGAATGGCGCCATATATGGCAGGTTTCCACGCGGATTTCACTGTCTTCCAGTTTGACACAGTCATCCTTCTTTTTTCTGCACAGGGCATTGTGGTCCCCATGGCGCCTAAATAGAGCTGGCTTACTCCCCACACATCTCTGCTGGTCATGCTCGCAGCCGAAAGCGACAACAGAACATATGATTTTTTATTGTCCTGATGTACACACTTTTTGGCAACAGATCTGGAGTACTATTACAGCCATACTGTCTCTAAATTTACCTCTCACCTATCCAGCGATTGTTTTAAGAGGTGCTAATCCCTCTCTTAACCTGCCTCTCCCAAATAGGAAACTGATAGACTTTCTCCTAGTAGTCGGTCGCCTTCCATAACATAATATCAAACTGGAAACGCAGTGATCTCCTATCCTACCCCCTTTGGTGGAATTCGGTGTGCTTGTACTATAAATATGAAAAAGCTATGGCGATCAAGAAAAATAGGCTCCGCTCCTGGGCCCAGGAGTGGAAACCTTTAGAGGATCATGTATTGCATAATTCACCATAGGTTCCTCATACGGGATCTTGTTCTCCCCCGTCTCGTATGTAACTAGCATGTTCACATGCCCTCTCATCTCTTTCACTCTTCTCTCTTTCTTCTTCTCTTTCCCTTTGCTACTTCTCCTTTTCCAACTTTCCTGCTCTACGACTTATCTCTCCCTCTTTCCTTCCTCTCCTTTTCTTCTTCTGTATACAAAATAGAAAAATTGCAGAGTTTGTCATGTAATTTCCTTTAATACATTCCTTTAATGTGTGACCATTGCTCCTACATCACTACACTATGTTTTTTAAATCGTGTACCTGTTCAGTTATTTTCTTCTTTTTTGTTCATATATGTATACTGCGATAATGTACATTCTTGCAATGGTTGTTCTGTAAATCTTTGGATTATAATACTCTGTTGGAATGCATGGTTCAATAAACAATTTAAACTTTAAAAAAAGCAGGCCCTAGGAGACCAATATACCTCCTACTGAAAACAGAACTAGATCCCTACACAGAAATTATACACCAGCAGAATCCCTCACCTCGGTCACACATACAGAACACAAATAGACTCTTATCAAAGACAGAATATGGGACCAAACACAATAAAATCAGGAAATATAAAACATCAATCATAACCATACTAATAAATATAAGAAAAGCTTTAAAACAGCAAAAGAACAGAACATCCAATAATTAAAACCTCATAAAAATGTTTATAAATTTCCCAAAATATCAATATTTCAAAACAGTAGCCACATCAAATAACCTCCAATAAAAAAACTCCCATTCTCCATACCTGGTGATGCCAGTATTTAGCCATAGTAAATAAGTAAGTAAATGAATAAGTAAATAAGTAACAGGCTGATACAGTACAGTGCCCTCTGGTGGAGCGCAGTGTTAGCTCAGGTTTGGATGCGCGTTTTCGACACGCTAGCTTTACCCTTTATACAGTAAGGGGTAATAGCGCGTCGAAAACGCGTGTGCAACCCCCCCGCCCCCTGAAACTAATAGCGCCCGTAACATGCAATGCATGTTGATGGCCCTATTAGTTATGCCCGCGCGATACAGAAAGTAAAATGTGCAGCCAAACCGCACATTTTACTTTCAGAAAGTAACGCCTGCCCAACTTAATATCTGTACTTTTCTATACACCTTCCAACTTAATATCATAACGATATTAAGTTGGAGGCCCCAAAAGTAAAAAAAAAAGTAAAAATTAAAAAAAAATAAATTAAAAATCGGCCTGCGGGTCGGAAGACGGACGTTCAATTATGCCGGCGTCCGTTTTCTGAACCTGTGGCTGTCAGCGGGTTTGAGAACTGACGCTGGCAAAATTGAGCATCGGCTGTCAAACCCGCTGACAGCCGCCGCTCCTGTCAAAAAGGAGGCGCTAGGGACGTGCTAGTGTCCCTAGCGCCTCCTTTTACCACGGGCCCTAATTTGCATAGGCCACCCTCCTGAATCGCGTGCCCAGGAGAGTGGCCTGTGCACGTGAAGGGAGAGTGGGCGCTCACCGGCTCTCCGTCGCGTTTTTCTGTATATGCCTGTAAGTTAGCTGAAGAAGACTAATCCGGCTAACCATATTTGCTGCTACTTAGCCAGATAAGTCTTATCCGCATAAGTTTAGACTTGCATTGGAGCAGGTCTAACTTATCTGGTTAACTTAACCAGATAAGCCTGAATATTGCTTCTTATCTGGCTAATAGGTAGATTTACTAAGTTGTGATATGATATAATGTGAGTTAAACAGCATGTAATGCATGCTAAATGCTGTTTATCATGTAATACCACACGATAGAACAAAAGATTCTGCTCCCATGGAAATGCGCTACTTTGCATGCATTTGCATGCATGAAATTGTCTAATGCATGCCAGCAGCTTATGTATAGGCAAAACTATGTAACTAAAATAACGTGGCTGAGTTAGAAAAAAGTCAGCACCATTATTTTATTGCGTTTGAGGGAGCTGTAGGTATTTTCCCACGGGAGCATCAGGATACAATCATGAATCCCTGATGCTCCCATGGGACAATTAAAGAGCTAGCATATGAAAAATGCCCCCCCCCAGGTGAAAAATCACCCTGGCAGTTGACGGCGACCCCCACCCCTCTGCCACCTACTGAGGTAGTACTGGCTTCCCCGAAATAAAAAAATGCAAATGCACGGTGACAACCCATTCCTTTACCCACCCCCTCCCCTTAAACCCAAAAAAGTCCCCTAATGTCAAAGAACCCTCCCTGGCCCATCCCTATCCCCCCTTTCCAAATATATTAAAATCTCTGATCACGAGGGATCCCCAGACCTTGCCCCATTATGTGATTGGGCAAGGCATGGTTGGTGACATTTTGAAAAATGGTGTCAACTGGACCTGGGGCTGGTGGGGGAGGGGGCACCACAGGCTGACTACTGAAGATTACTTTTCAGGGTACTAGGGTTAGGGGGTAGGGGTAGAAGTCACCTGTCCCCTCCTGACCACCAGGGTTCATGTTTTTGGCGTGGGGGGTGGGTGAGGGCTACCCTAAACAGCAATGATTTTAATATATTTAAAAGGGGGATACGGATGGGCCAGGGGGCTCTTTGAAATAGGGGATACATTTTTGGGTTTGAAGGGGAAGGGGAGGGAAAGGGAACAGGCCATTGCCTCATATTTGCCCTTGATTTATTTTTACTTTGGGAGGGGGACAGTGCTACCTTGGTAGCTGGTGAGTAGAGGGGTTACCATTGACCTATGAGGTAATTTTTCACTTGGGGGAGGCAAATTTTCAGGACTCTGGCCCTTTAAGTGAATGCAGATCTGACTGCAGTGGGCCACCATTGTCCTGGAAAAAGAAGTACTGTAGTGCGATTTTTGTTGTTGTGTGTTTATGCCATGATAAAAAAAAAATGCCTCTTGATATAGCTGCGACAATTAGTCTGGGAGAAGCCAAATATCGTGGGGACGCCCCCTGCAAAATTTGGCCCCTCCTGCAATAAACTATCGCAGCTTAATAAATCTCCCTCCAAGTTAGTTGTATAAGTATCACTGCCCAGTTATGCCCACTGCCCGCTCACTGACTTATCCGGCTAAGTATCGTTTGCATATCAACCTTGGATTTTCTGAATTCCAGCCATCCTGAGAATGATGTGGATTGGGGAGGGTGTTGGATATCTTTTCTCTCACACATACTCATAGGCTCTCACACAAAACCCTAATTTCTTTCTCTCTCTCTCTTGCTCTCTCTCTCACACATACACACTCACACACACTTACACAAAGGCCTTTCTTTTTAATGCCATATTGTTTTCCACTCCCATGCTCTTACTCCATCTTAGAAAGCTGTCCAGCAGACTCAGCTGTAACATAAACTCCTTGACTGAGAATTTTATGCCCCTAAAGGCTGAAGCCTTGCCAGCAGAGTGGTTACTTATAATATTTTTCATGACAAGCTGTTTTGCTCTTGGCATGAAACTTGAAGCTCCATTAAATAACATATAGCACAATATACTATTCACTTGTGTCCTAATTAATTTCCATTCCATCAGGAGCTCAGTTATCCAGATAAAGTCTTAATGGATTTTAAAATTCACATTTATATCAAGATGGCGGTATTAACTACTCTTTCATGCGGCAATATATCCTCGCATACTTTAACTAAAGGACAAGGACCTGCGGTATCTTTAAGAGAAAAACAAAAGGCGTAAAGTGGTGACTGGGATAATATTATTATATGCTACATGCAGTTAATACTGCCATCTTGATATAAATGTGAATTTTAAAATCCATTAAGACTTTAACTGGATAACTGAGCCCCTGATGCAGGCGATCAGGTGAAACTTGGCCAGAGTCGGGCAGTTTTCCCTTTAATTTGGATTAATTGTCATTAATAAAGAATTTACTTTCCAAAGCGAACGGTCTTGTTCCGTTTTTTGCTTGCCTGTGGCTATACTTGACCGTCTTCCGTTTTGCTTTATTGTGCAAAATAAACGGACATGCTTACATTTTATTACTTGGCCTCTGTGATTAGAGACGCTATTTCTTGGGCCGTTGAAACCCCCCCCCCCCCCCCCACACACCTTTGAAGTCTTTGCATTTCCTTCATGTGTATATTGTTGGGGCATCTATCCCTCCCGATGCAGCCCTAGAGGTGAAACACGGTTCATGTTGGGAGACTGAAATCTACTGTACCTTTGAATAAAAGCTGGAAATGCTTTGATTACATCTTTACTGGACTTTTGGTTTATTTTGACAAGGATCCCTGAACTTTTAGCGCTATACTATTCACATATGATTGGTTTCCAGTGTGCATACCACTCATCTCCTCCACTTTATTATTTGCTGCCTACATTTTTCTTCGACAGGATAAAAGGATCCTACATGAGATAGTCAGGTCATATATCATCAAGTATTTAAACTGGAGGAGAAAGATGGCAGAATGAAGCCAATGGATATAGAATGTCACCCTGTTGCATCGAAGGTGGACCCTTGGGCCAAGGTGGGGTTGACGCAACCCATAGGTAAGGACCTAAGGGTCCCCACCGTCGGCAGGTGGAGTGGACTGATAGGCAGAGGCCGCTGGAGCTTCACCTATACCAGCCCTCGTTCCCCAAGGATTGAGCCTTTGGGTGCCGGGGCCGGCAGGACTTAGGTAGGCCTCTGTATATAACTGCAGGAGAAGTTGGTTCAGTCCAGAGACAGCAGGCGAGAAATAGTACAGTTCTACTCTGGACTGGATAATGTTCTGGAAACTTGGGCGCCAATGGAATGAAGGCAGATAGAGGGCGCTCGAGCTAAGGTAGGCCGAAGCCTGATGAATCCACATTCAGGGAGTAGGCAGAAGAGGCATCCAATGGTAGGCTTGAGTCAGGGCTGGCAGCAATCCAGAGGCAGTGACAAGCAAGGCTGAGGTCTGATCACGGAGATAGTCAAGAGCGTAGTCGGACGAAGCAAAGATCAGGGTCTGGAGATAATACGTAGTCGGAAAGCAGAGGTTTGAGGCTGGAAATAGGCTGTAGCATGGTCAGGTGAAGCAGAGGTCTGGGTCTGGAGCTAGGCTGTAGCGTAGTCAGGCGAAGCAATGTCAAAGTCCGTGTAGTCAATCCGAAGCATAAGCATGACAGGAACAAGGAAACAGGAACCAGGAACAATGAGGAACAGGAATGCAGGGAAGAGACGAATCTCTTAGTAGCAACGAGTACTCAACCAGTGAGGAGACCTGTTGTAAAGGCAATGCTATGGAGCAGAGCCTGAGCTTAAATACTCTGAATAGGTTGATGTCATCATCCAGGACCTCGGCTAGATTCCCGCCACGGTCCCTACATAAGGATCAGCGATGCGCATGCGCCTAGGGAGGGGCGAGGCGCGAGTGGTGGCGTCTCTCCGCAGGCCATGCAGAGAGGCTCAACGAGCCGTGGCATCAGGACCAGGAATGCTGGGGACTGTGGCAGGGCCGGAGGCACCGGGGGAGGCCTGAGGACGGAGCTGGTGGCCCACCGCCACCAGCGAGGAGGAACCAGAGGCTGGAGACCTTGTAGAAAGGTGAGGGGGCTGTGCCGCGGGTCTACTGCGGCCGGCACGCGTAACACACCCGTGACAAACACATGAAGTAAGTGGAGTAAATAACAAAATAAACCAGCTCAATAATCCACTCTTCAATAAAAGGGCAGAATAATAGACTAGGAAGAACAGCAAACCAAGGAGGAACTGCTGGAAAGCTATGACATGGATCAGAGAGTCTCTTGAATGGGATACAACCATATCAAGCTATAATCTGTTAAGGAAAACAAGAGATGAACAAAAAGAAGAGGAATAACATTTTATATCAAAAATTAATATTTAAGCAAATAAAATACAGTGGGCATGGAGAAAGAGGAAGTGCTGTGGGCTATCTTAAAAAGAGATGATGGCATTTCCATTTATGCTGATGTAGTCTACAGGCCTCAGACTCAGAGAGATGGACTGGACAGAGGTCTGGATGATGACATCCAAAAGGTAGGAAGGAAGGGAAAGATGATGCTTGTTGGAGATTTTAATCTGTCAGATATGGATTTGAGTGTCCCTTCTGCAGATTCTGCAAGAAGTCGAGAGATTGTGGATGCCCTCAAGCAAATGGTGATGGAACCCACAAGGAGAGAGGTGATACTAGACCTGGTTCTCACAACTGAAGACTGTATTTCTAATATCCAAGTAGGTATCCATCTGATCATCAAACAGTATGGTTTGAATTAGCGGCCAACACAGAGAAAAGTCACGTGATGCTCAAGTCCTGAACTTCAAAAATATTGACTTTGGTAAAATGGGGAAGTACCTTGATGAGGAGTTAGGTGAAGTGGAACAACAGTGGACCAAACTAAATGGAACTATAATAATGGCAACAAATCTTTATGTCAGAAAAGTAAATAAAAGAGGAAAAGGAAACCAATATGGTTCTCTAAAGAGGTGACTAAAAAAATAAAGGCAAAAAGATCAGCAATCGAAAAGTGCAAAGGATCTAAAAAAAAAAAAAGAAAAGAAAAAAGAACACAGAATATCTGGTGAAGGTGTAATGGAATTCAAAAGGACGTGTGATAAACACAGAAGATCCCTAGTAGCTAGAGGATGAAAAAGAAGAACTAAGGTAACCCATGGTTACTTTTGGTATAATATTTCAGCATGGGGGTAACCTGCACGGATCAGCAGTTCGAACCCTACACATTTGCTGAGCAGACTGGATAGACTATTTTAGCTTTATGTGCCTTCATTTACTATGTTACTATATAAATTCTAATAAACTTTTTAGTTAAAAAATAACATTTACCATTAGATTTGTGTGTGACAAAGTCAAGTGGCTTGGAAAAATCCAGATACACTATATTTAATCAAAGCATACGATGAGCTGACAGTAATTACATTGTTTCTTTGACCCTCTCTTTTGGGATATACAAAAGTATATCTCTACTGTAGGGATTTTAAGAGAATGTAAAGCTATATAGTAATATTCATCAACCATACGAGATCTATAAATTGACACGGCCTCTTTAGGTGCCACTCTTCAATAACTAGAAGAGCAAAAATGTATAAACCATAAGAAAAAAATGCAAAAACTGCTGGAACATTTGCCCCTTGCAAATTGTTTATTTAAAAAAATTATCCCCTTTCAGTCCCAGCTCATAGAAGCTTGTTAAAAATAACTAATTACATTTTTTTTCAGAATCCATCATAATTTTTATTTTATGTAATTTCTGCTAAGTATAAAACAATGGAGTGTTGTAATTTTTTTCAAAATCTTTAATGAGATTTTGACTGCATAAATGATTTTGCATTGAACACTAGGGTCAAAGATTTAGCAAGGAAACAAATAATACTTGCAAAATATTTCCAAAACAATACATTATATTTTCACACATAATTAAACAAACACAAGTATCTTATTACTCTGCATATACAGAACATTATCAGTCACTGGCTAAGTAAAGTTTGCTTGTTTTAGACTGCAGTGTCTTATTTTTGTGTATTTATACTGTTGCAGCATCAACTTCCTGTGATTCCATTTAAATCAATGGAGGTAATCATAGATTACCAAGGCAATAAATGGGACCCCACACGATGCCACAGATTGGAGGTAGGTTTTATGTGCCAGCATCCAGACACATCTTTTCTGAGAAAAACTATTTCAAACTGAATAAATTTACACATACAGAACCACCTTAGATTCCCTACTAAAGGACCTGCCTGGAAGAAGGAGTGACTTGTATATTCCTTTGTATGAGGCACCTCTTTCTGAGTATACCACAGTGAAATGCTCCTGTAAAAGGATAAAAAGAACCCTAATGAATGTAAAAGACCCCTAGTGAATGCTGTAGGACAGGGTTGTTAAACATCAGGTCCACAGCCTGCCATGGGTTTCCATTCAGTCCACAAGTCACTCTGACTGAGATGGCAGCTCAAACATTTTCCAAATTCGTGAGCTGGGACTTCCTGGCTTCTGATCTCTGGTGTCAAAAGATCAGCAGTTGCAAGTGGTGTCTGTGAATTTTGAAGATGCTTACAGCACTTCCCCCTATTCTCTCCCTTCCCTTCCCATAGAAAACAGAGGACAGCATTCATGAGGCATACTCAGGGCCGGCGGAAGCACTAGGCGAACTAGGCGATCGCCTAGGGCGCTGAGCATTAGGGGGCGCCGAGCCGCTGATGGCCAATGGCCGCCGGTGGACGTCATCCCAATAGCGGCTGAGCGGTGAACTACTGCTATGCTGTGTGCCGAATACACACAGCAAGAAGATCGGCGGGGCCGTGGTGGAGCTCAAGTCACCACGGCCGGAAGAAAACAATCGCGTCTAAACATGCTGGTGCTCCAGCTCCTTCCTGCCCGCGCGGCCCCGGAAGAAAAATGTTGCCGGAGCCGCGCGGGCAGGAAGGAGGAGGATCATCAGCCAATGCAGGAGCTTCTCCTCCTTCCTGCCCGCGCGGCCCCGGAAGAAAAATGTTGCCGGAGCCGCGTGGGCAGGAAAGAGGAGGAGCATCAGCCGCGTACAGAAGAGGAGCAGCGCGGCTCGAGAAGTCCGGGGCCGCTGCAGAGCCCATCCTGCAGCGGCCGTGAAGAGGAGGCCCAGAGGTGAGAGAGAGACTGAGGGTTTGTACAGTGTGTATGTGTGCGTGTATGAGATGAGTTGAGAGACTGTGTGTGGGAGTGAGGACCTGAATGTTTGCAGAGACAGCATGTGAGAGCCTCTGTGTGTGTGTGAGAGAGACAGCATGTGACAGTGAGAGCCTGTGCTTGAGCAAGACAGCATGTGGGAGTGAGAGAGAGCCTGTGTGCCAGAGTCAGACAGCATGTGCCAGTGAGAGACTGTGTGTATGAATGATTGTATGAGAGAGAGCATGTGACAATGAGAGCCTGTGCTTGAGCAAGACAGCATGTGGGAGTGAGAGAGAGCCTGTGTGCCAGAGTCAGACAGCATGTGCCAGTGAGAGACTGTGTGTATGAATGATTGTATGAGAGAGAGCATGTGACAATGAGAGCCTGTGCTTGAGCAAGACAGCATGTGGGAGTGAGAGAGAGCCTGTGTGCCAGAGTCAGACAGCATGTGCAAGAGAGAGACGGTGTATACATGATTGTATGAGAGAGAGCATGTGAGAGTGAGTGCCTGTGTATGTGTGTGTGTGTGTGTGAGAGAGAGAGAAAGCATGTGAGAATGAGAACCTGACTGTGTGTTTGAGGGAAGAAGACAGATGGAGAGAAAAGAAATATGTTATAAAAGGAATTGGCAAAAAAATAAGAAAGGGAAGGTGGAAAAAAAAAAAGCCTGTGACCAACTGATTAGAAAACTAAGATCAGACAGCAAATGTAAAAAAAAATAAATTATTTTTTACTGATTGGAACATGTAATCTTTGGGAATGTGCAAGAGTAGCACTTTCTCTATGCGGATCTCACAATGTACCATGAGGCCTGCACAGAGGAGGCAGCAGAATGGGCTTCAGTGCCAATAGTAGCAATCAGCACCTCCGCAATAGCCATACAGCAACAGTGACAGTGGCAGCAGAGGAATGAGAGAGGCTCTGAGGTTGCTGGCAAAAGAAAGAGAGGGGGGTCTCTGCCTTTAGTGTGTGCATGTGTATGAATGGGAGTTTGCCTGGCAGTGTATGTGTGTGAATGCATGGGTGCCTGCCTGAGGGTGTGTCTGTGTATGAGAATGAATGGGTGTCTTCCTGGGGTTTGTATGTGTGAGAATAGATGCCTGCCTGTTTGTGCTGTATGTGTGTGTGTGTGTGTGAGAATAAATTGGTGCCTGCCTGGGGGTCTGGGTGTGAGAATGAATGTGTGCATGCCTGGGGGATGGGGAGGGAGTGGTGTGAAAATGAATGGGAGCCCGCCTGGGGGTCAGTGTGAGAATGACTGGGAGCTTGCCTGTGTGTGTGTGTGTGTGTGTGTTTGTGTGAGAACGATTGGAAGCTTGCCTGGGAGTGTGTGTTTGTGTGTATGTGAGGGAGCCAGTGAGAGCATGAGTGTGTATGAGAAAATCCAGGGGAGTAAGAGTTTGTGGGGGGGGGGTGTGTGTGGAGGGGGAGAGAGTGCCTTAGAGCCTGAGTGTGTCAGTGTCTGTGAGAGCGAGAGGTTATGGTTGGGTATAAGAGCATGAATGTGTAAGTATGTGACAGTGTATGTGTGAGAGAGAATGGACATGTGAGTATGTGTGAGAGAGAGAGGATAACCTCAATCAAGAGCTCCCATGTATGGACAGCAGGGGCTTTTTAAAATCCTTATTAGTTTTAATTATTGTGTGTTATTTGATATATGTGCTGTTTTGAAATATTTTATTGGTTTTAGGAAATTGTAAAAAATGTATATGATTTTAATTAATAGAAATTCTATTTATCAGTAGTTTTAAAATATTATTTTATTAGTATGGTTTTACTATTATAACTGATGCTTTATGTTTCTTGATTTTATTTGTTTTATGAAGAATGGTGGTTCTGTTTTTCCATTGTTAATACACAGAGTCTGGCTTCTTGGGGTTTCCATTTCAGTTTTTTCTAATTTGTGCTCCTTTATTTTGTATTCTGTATTTGGTGAGGGTCTGTCTCTGCTCTGTGTGTGTGACCATGATGAGAGATTCTGCTAGCATAGGGATCTATAGCAATCGGGTTTGTTTTGTTTCCTCAGTAGGTGGAGTATTGGTATTCTAGGACCCAGTGTAATATTTACCCTTGCTTATTCACAGGTAGGGTTATTGTTGTTTGAGTCCTTGGTGTTATTACTGTTATGTTATGATGGGATTGCAGTATAGATTTTGAGTGTCTTTTTTGTGGTGTTTTGTGTTAGTTCACAACGTGCCTGGCAGTGGAAGCTGTTTGTGCTGCTGTTACTGTGAGGTGACACCAGAATTTGAAAATATCTTTCAGTATGATGAGCTGTAAGGGAAACATCCAAGCTCCATTGTTTGGGGGAATTTCAGTGGATGCACAGAGTTACAGAACTGGAGGTACAGGATTTATATTGACATTCTGTTCCTTCCTATATATTCCTGACTTCACTCTCATAGCCACATAGAATCAGTTGACTGAGGCTATCAACATAATTTTATAGTGTGAAACTGGCCAGCTTTTTAAAATAACGCAGAGGACCCTTTGGACTTTTTTATTAACACTTTTTTTTAATAACCAATTTTAAAGCAGGATCCATGCTATAGAGGTGGGTGAGATGAAGAAATGTCATTTTGGCGCCCCCCCCCCCAATTCTTCTGTCTAGAGACGCCACTGATTTTCTGTGACCTTAAGCATTAGTACAAGAAGGATTAAGGGGGGATGCTGGAGAGGCACACATGCATTGGCCCCCGGGCACCGGAGACCCTTGGTGCGCCACTGGGTGCGAGCCATATGGAGCCGCAAGTGGTGGCAAAGAGGATGGAGTTTGGCAGGCCGCAAGCAGTGCCCAACCTGCTTGCGACCCAGAAAACCCCAGTCAGCGGGCGTAATCGAGAATGAGGTAAGGGTCGGGGCCGAGACCGGGGGGGGGGGGCGCAAGGGAGAAGGCTCGCCTAGGGCGCCAAATCCCCTTGCACCGGCCCTGGGCATACTCAGCAGCAGCTGTATCAGAGCCAAAGACGAGGGAAGTGGCAGACATGAGCCAAAGTATTGATGCTGCCAGAAGAGGGGAACCTGGAGTACTGCTGCCAGTAGTCAGGAAGCCAGAGTGCTACCACCATCACTGGAAGAGGGGAGTCCCAAGTGTCACTACAAGAAGTAGAGCATGGGAAGGATCCCATCCCTGTGGACGAGGAGACTCATGTGGAGCCATCACCAGCAGGAGTGTGGGGAGTCCACAGCTGAGCCACCAGCTAGAGAGGATGCTGAGGGGCAGAGGAGAAAGAGGGGGGAGAGGCTGCTGAAGGTTAAGGGGGAAAGACAGAGGGGAGATGCTCCTCATGGTAGGGGAAGAGAGGGGAGATGCTGCTTATCGGGAGGGGGTTTCAGGAATAGAGAGAAGAGAGATGCTGGTGGAGGCTGCATGAGAGAGAGGGGAGGTGCTGGTGGGAGAGGAAGAGAGGGGAAATGTTGCTGGGGGGAAGAAAGAGAAAAGGGAGATGCTGGTGGGGGAAGAAAGACAGAAGGTAGGTGCTCCTGGGAAGGGAGAGCAGGGGAGATGTTCCTGCTAGAAGAAAAAAAGTAGAAGGAAAGGGAGAGCCAGAGAAACCAGAAAAAGGATTGAGAAGACTGACAAGAGGAACAATTGATAAAATGTTTAATGGAAAAAATAATTCTCAGACAGGAAAAGTAGAAAAACAATTTTTTATTTTTGCTAGCTAGTGGAACATGTAACATGCTGCAGTATTTAAATGATTACATTTTCTATATAGGGGAAGCATCTGAAGGGAGGGTTAAACAAGGCTTGAATTGCATGTGTAGCCCCTTTCTGGGAATTATCCAGTCCTGGAGCTAAGTACCTATGCAGTACAACAGCCCTGGAGCATGAACTCTCCAATGGGGGGTGAGGATAGACCTCCAGGTCCCAAAGTGCAGGGGTTGATTTTTGCTGTGGGTGCTGTATCACTAAGGGGTAGATTTTCAAAGGGGTACACGTGTAGGATACGCGCATACCCCCCGAAAACCTACCCCAAACCCCCCCTGTGCGCGCCGAGCCTATTTTGCATAGGCTTGGCGGCGTGCGCAAGCCCCGGGATGCGCGCAAGTCCTGGGGCTTGCATGGAGAGGCGTGGCGGGGGCGTGGGGGTCGTGACGCGGCGTTTCGGGGGCGTGGCGTAGGTGACGCGACGTGTCGGGGCGGCGCCGCGGGCGTGGTTTCGGCCCGGGGGCGTTCCAGGGGCGTGGCTGCGCCCTCCGGAACAGCCCCTGGGTCGGGTGATGGCGCGCCAGCAGCCCGCTAGCGCGCGCAGATTTACGTCTGCCTCCGGCAAGCGTAAATACAGCAATAAAGGTAGGGGGGGTTTAGATAGGGCCGGGGGGGTGGGTTAGGGAGGGGAAGGGAGGGGAAGATGAGGGGAGGGCGAAAGAAAGTTCCCTCCGAGGCCGCTCCGATTTCGGAGCGGCCTCGGAGGGAACGGAAGCAGGCTGTGCGGCTCGGCGCGCGCAGGCTGCCCAAAATCGGCAGCCTTGCGCACGCCAATCCCGGATTTTAATGGATACGCGCGGCTACGCGCGTATCTATTGAAATCCCGCGTACTCTTGTTCGCGCCTGGTGCGTGAACAAAAGTACGCGCTCGCACAAAATTATAAAATCTACCCCTAAGTGTATGCTGTGGATGAATGTAGATATTAAACAAAACTGACGAGACATTCTGGCTGGGGGTTCCAATATTAAACTTTACTCCAGATCTGCCAAAGTAATAAATTGGCACCATACACCCTCGAATCTGGTTCTATCCATGTCCCAAAATTATTCACATTTCCTTCTCTCTCCTTCTGTGAACATATTCCTCTATACTGAGGTCCTGACTTAGTGTCACATTCCAGGGCATGGAATGATAAGCCTATCAGGGAGGGCCTTGTTCTCCTATCTGTTTGGGGTCCCGATATTACCTAAGATGCAGAAGTATTCCAACTTCCCCCACTCTAAATTATTTCCCTTTCCTGGGGGGAAGATTCCTGTAGGGGTCTCCAGATGGAAACATTTCTTACACTCAGTTTCTTACACTCAGTTCTCCAATCCTTTCTCTCGAACAAAAATGGAAAAATATCTTTACACCAACCTACTTGCTCACACAGCTCAGTCATCACTATCTATCCACTGTGTGAGTGTGGAATCAGCAGCTCCTCTTTCCGTATTCTACTCATGGCAGGGGAAATTTTTCCCTCTATGAGCAAAGTATAGGGATACCAAAAATCATAAGAACATAAAAATTTCCAATCTGGGTCAGACCAGGTCCATCAGTGGCCAATCCATGTCACAAGTACCTGGCAGGATCCCAAAGAGTAGACAGATTCCATGCTACTTATCCCAGGTATAAGTAGTGAATTTCTGCAACTCCATCTGAATAATATTTTATGGACTTTTCCTCCAGGAGCTTGTCCAAACCTTTTTTAAACACAGCAACACTAACAGCTTTCACTACATCCTCTGGCAATGAATTCCAGAGCTTAATTATGCGTTATAGACTAACCAATTTATTGAGGCATGACCTTTCGAGGACAGAGTCCACTTCGTCAGATGCATGAAGTGTGGTGCAGGCAGTGGGTAATATATATGGGGATGGGGAGAAATGGCTTCAACATTTTAATGGCTGATTTAGAACAACATTTCCTCAACTCCTATATCCAGAAACCACTTTTCTACCTAAGGTACATTGATGACATCTTCATCTTCTGGACTCATGGACTTGAAGCACCTAAAGAATTCCACCAAGAATTCAACAGACTCCACCCCGACATCAACCTGAGTCTGGAGCAATCCATACAGCAAGTCCATTTTCTGGACATTACTGCTCAACTACATGAAAAGTGCAAAGGATCATGAAGGACAGATAAGAACCACATTATACCGGAAACCTATGGACTGCTACAGATACCTACATACCTCCAGCTTCCTCCCACTCTCTATCACCAGATCCATAGTCTATAGCCAAGCCCTATGGTACAAATGTATCTGTTTTGACCCCTGGGAGAGGGACTCTCATCTAGAGAAATTTACAACAGACATTTTTGGAATTACAATACCCATCCAATGAGATAAGAAAACAGATCAACAGAGCCATACAAATACAGAGAAACACTCTACTACAGGATCATCTTAAAAAAGAAAATAACAGAACTCCTCTGGTTGTAACTTATAGCTCCCAGATGAAACCATTGAAACATATCATCAAGGTTCTACAACCCATCCTGGACAATGATACCACCCTCTCACAGGCTGTGGGTAGCAAGCCTATCCTGGCCTATCCCCCAACCTCATACAGATACACACCAGCAATCACAAATTGTACAACAATGACACAAACTCAGGAACCAGACCTTGCCAGAAACCCAGATGCCAACTCTGTCCACATATTAACCTAGGCAACCCCATCACAGGACCCAACAACATCAACTACAACATCCTGGGCTCATTCACCTGCTCATATATGCCATCATCTGCTAGCAATGTCCCTCTGCTGTCTACATAGGACAAACAGTTCAATCCCCAAGGAAAAGAATAAATAAACATAAATCTGACATTTAGAACTGGCAACATTCAGAAACCAGTAAGAGAACATTTCAACCTTCCAGGACATTCTTTCTCTAACCTTAATGTTGCCATACTCCTAAAAGGAACTTCAAAGGAACACTCCAGCATGAAACTGCTTAATTGGAACTTGTCAAAAATCTTAACATCATCACCCTAGATCTGAATAGACACAGGGGCAGATTTTCAAAGGCTATGTGTGTAACATACGCGCATAAAATCTGCCCCTACGTGCGCTGAGCCTATTTTGCATAGGCTCAGCGGCGCGCGCAAGCCCTGGGACGCGCGTACATGCTGGGGCTTCAAAAAAGGTGCGTTCTGGGGGCAGGGCCGTGGGCGGGGCGCCGGCCCGGGTGCATTCCGGGGGCGGGACCGAGGCCTCCGGAACAGCCATCGGGCCGGGGGATGTCGTGCCGGCAGCTGGCCGGCACGTGCAAGTTACGCCTGCCCAGAGGCAGGCGTAACTTCAACAATAACGGTAGGCGGGGTTTAGATAGGGCTGGAGGGCGGGTTAGATGGGGGAAGGAAAGTTCCCTCCGAAGCTGCTCCGATTTCGGAGTGGCCTCGGAGGGAACGGAGGAAGCCTGCGTGGCTCGGTGCACGCAAGTTGCACAATTGTGCACCCCCTTGCACACGCTGATCCTGGATTTTATAACATGCGCGCGGTAGCGCGTGCATGTTATAAAATCGGGCATAGATCTGTTCGCGCCGGGTTGCGCGAACAAATCTACGCCCGTGCGCAAGTTTGAAGATCTGCCCCACAATGTTTTCATGGCACACTCAACTATCTGTGAATTTCACTGTACTCAGATCATTCGGTCTTTTCACACTCACCTCGTTTATCAGAAGTCTGGACTATAATGCTATTAACACTCTGTTTCCATACCCTGCCTGCTTAATTCAATGCCTTCTTTTTGTTCTGTATCCCACCCGGTATATTTTACCCACCTTTGTGCTATAGTTCGTGAATCTGATGAAGTGGATTCTGTCCTCAAAAGCTCATGCCTCAGTAAACTGGTTAGTCTATAAGATGTCACCCGCCTTTTGTCATTTTTGCTATACTAGACTAACATGGCTATCCCTCTGAAGACCTGATACACAGTTTAAGGCAAGAGACAGCTGAGAGGGAGCATGATAGATAGTTATACAATCATGAATGGTGTGGAATATTAAACAAATGGACAGTAGATTTAAAACAAACATACAATCAGGCTGTGGAAACTGTAGCCAGAGGATGTGGCCAAGGCAACTAGCATAGTGAGGTTTACAAGAGGTTTGGAGAAGTTCCTGGAGGACAAGTCCATAAAACATTATTAGCTAGGTAAATCAGAGAAAGTTATTGCTATCCCTGGGAGTGAGTAACAAGAAACAGATCAACTTTTTGGGATCTTCCGGGTACTTGTGACCTAGACTGGCCACAGTTTGAGACAGGATGCTGGGCACAATGGGCCTTGGTTGGACCCTGCATGGCACTTCTTATGTTCTTAAAACAGAGCAGAAATTGTACAATTTGACCTACTGAAATTCCCCTTCTTGCAAGAACCAAATTTGTCTCAAGAAGCTCTCTGCCTCTTTCCTTAATAATAAAGCAGCATGGTTGCCGTGTTAGTCCACATGAATGCACAGAAATAAAAGTTAAGAAAAACATAAAATATAACTGGACTAACAATACTTTTCTTGACTAGCTTTTGAGAGCTAATACTCTCTTTCTCATTCTATTTTGACTTGAGGAAGAAAACATTAGTTCTTGAAAGCTAGTCAAGAAATGAATTGCTGATCCAATAAAAGATATCACCTCATATTTTATTTTGCTGTTTTTTGTTAGTTTTTTATTTCTTTACCTACTGTACAGTATATACACTTTTTAAAATACTGTCCACAGCTTTAATTTAATAGGACTATTCAAATGATCAAATAATAACATAGAAGTTATACTAGTAAAGTAATACATAGTACGTCCAAGGTCCTGTTTATGTAATCCCAGTTTCTTGCTAGCACACTGACATACCAGTTGGATGCTCCTAATGAAGTGTGTAAGCCATCAGAAGGGAAAAATTATTGGGGAGGACCTAAGCAGTTTGCATTAGACTGATTTATCACAGGATATATTTAACACAGCAATAGACTGTAATCCTGGTAATTAGCTATGTAAAAAAAAACCCCCAAAAAACAGAATTGACAGAGTAGCAGCAGGGAAATAAAACATGGAAATTCTAAAGGTTTTATAATATATTGGCTGCCCTATGGATTGAATAGCAATCTGCGAAGCATAGAAACTAACATGCTAGAGCAAGTTAACACAATCCCAGAAGCTAACTTGTGTCCTTTTGAATGTTGTATCCTATTTTCTTCCAGCTGCTCAGCTTTTTGTAGATGGTCATGACAGTATATATGCACAACCGTGGCACGGTGTTGCAATATGTGCTTTAGCGTGTGCTCAGCCATGCCATTCCACAGAATACTGGGTGACAGAAAGCTAGATCATTACTTCCAAGAGGAGTCAGATCCTGTTGGATAATGGATAGTGGAGTATTATGACCTGAATGCTTCCTGCTCCTCTATTCACAGTACTTCATTAAACAGGTTGACAATGCCAGAAACAGACATGAATGAGCTCAAGTACAACATGTTCTGCGCACTGGACTCCTTATGGCTTCAGTCCTTAGAAAGTGGATTGAAACTTTTCCTTTCACTACAGAAATAAATGGATGATCAATAGCTACTTGATGGGTAGATAATTTAAAAACATCACTGCAAGTGGAAACTAATGATCCTGTTGTTTTATTATTTTACAGTTGTCATGAACTACTGTGGTTTTACTCTGAATCACAGTTTGAAAAAAGTAATTTGAGCAGACAATAAAACCCATCGCTATTTCGGTATTTTACTAAGCAGCAGCTATAAAATAACTCTATATAAACCTGAATTTTATTAGTTCAACTAGAGCATACATTGCAGTGAAGGTCATAATCTGTGGGGAAGGGAAAGGGTATTATACAAGTTATAAAAACTTGCTTCCTCAGAATCTTGTTTTTCTAATTTGGGATCCTATATATTAACCAAACATTATTTACAATGACTCTGTATTAGAACTCACCCAGTGTTTATTGGCTTGAATTCAAGTGCTAGCAGCAATTAGATTTAGGGGCAGATTTTCAAAGGGGTACGCATGTAAGATACGCGCGTAACTCCCGAAAAGCTGCCCCTTCCACCCCCTGCGCGCACTGAGCCTATGTTGCATAGGCTCGGCGGCGCGCGCAAGCCCCGGGATGCGCCCAAGTCCTGGGGCTTTCCTGGGGGGGCGTGTCGGGAGCGTGTCGCAGCCGCGCGTCATCAGGGGCGTTGCTGGGGGTGTGGCTGCGGCTTCCGGACCGGAACATAGCGCGCCGGCAGCTGGCTCGGGCAGGCGTAACTTTTGAAATAAAGGTGGAGGGGGGGGGGGGGGGGGGAGGCGGGTTAGTTAGGGGAAGGAAAGGGATGGTGGGAGGTGCCGGAAATAAAGTTCCCTCCGAGGCCGCTCCGATTTCGGAGCGGCCTCGGAGGGAATGGAGGCAGGCTGTGCGACTCGGCACGCGCAGGCTGCTGATTTTGTGCAGCCTTGCACGCGCTGACCCCAGATTTTAAAAGATACGTGCGGCTAGAGACATTTTCACTCTGCCACTCTTCTGGGAACTCTGACCCCTGCTTTCCCCTTACCACAACATTTCAAATCACTAAAGGGCCAGACTGCATAGAGACTCCCCTCTTGTTGATTTGACCTGTGCCGTTCCCTGGAAGGGTGAGGTTGGGTGGAGCTGGTGAGCGCCATCTCATTCCTCACCTCAGGCAGCAGATTCTCTTGAGTTGCCCCTGGTGGCAGGATTGCCAATTTTGGAGAAATCTAGAAATATTATTACTGATTCTCAATCTGCCACACTCTTATACCCCTGGGAACCCTGCCTCTCCCCTTTCTTAGCATTTCAAATAACCAACAGGGCCAGACATGGTTCTCCCCCACCTTAAACCCTTACACTTCTTACAAGCAACTCTGAGGGGCTCCATCCCTCCCCCTCCCACCTGGCTCAGCATATTCAGACCAGCACCTCCCCATCCCATGCCGGCCCTCTCAGTGATTGGAAATGATCTATGTGGCCCTACTTTTGAAAAGTTTGGGGACCCCGAACTATGACATGCAGAGTATGCATGCTTAAAGGTCTGCCTTCCTTATAATGATGCCTTCTAAGTATGTCTATGATCTACATATCATTAACTTTGTTGGACTCTAAAGCCCAATATACTGCATCACTAAAAAAGCATACTAAAATTGGATGATCCTATTTTAGTGTGTATTTTCATACAACAGCCCTTCAATTTATTTGTTATTAAATTTGGAAAACAGGCTGAAGGCTTAGAATACTACATTTTATTTATTTATTTATTTATTTAGATATTTTATATACCTTCGTTCCATGTAATGATCACAATGGTTTACATAATGTTACATAAGTAACATAAGTAATGTTACATAAGTAACATTCATAATTATTAATTGTCAAATCTTGATGGTTTACATAGGTAGAACTTAACATGTTCTCAATTGAAATGAGATGTTCCAATGCATATTAAATTGCTTACTAAACATCTAAGACTTAAGGCAAGTAATACAGAAAAATAACATAACAAATATCACATCATAGTCTGTATATTGTTTTAAGATTCTTATGTTCTCTCATTTCTTCTTCATGCTTCAATTAATATCTGTCATCTATCTTGTTATTGTAATTCTTTTCATTCTGATGATATTAAGTTAGGTTATATGCATTTTTGAATAGCCATGTTTTTAGCTCACATTTAAATCTCTTTCTATCTGGTATCAATCGTAATATCTCAGGTAGAGAATTCCAATGCTTTGGACCTGCTCATGAAAACACGCAATCTCTAACTTGAGTCAGATGTGTACGTATGGTGGGAACATTCAATAGCCCTTTATTTTGAGATCTTAGTGTTTGCTTAGGTGTGTATTTATTTATTTATTTATTTGGTTTTATACCAATATATAGTTTTTCAACCTTCACAACGGTTTACATTTGTAAAAATTTAAAAAAGAACAGACATGATACTTAAATCAAATTATACAAATTAAAATACAATTTGGTTGTTAAAATAAAACTAAAATAAAAAATTAATTAGTTCATAAATAAAATCACTTACAATAAATGGATTAAAATGAAATTAAAAATTAATTAAAATAAAGATAAAATCATTTGCTCAATTCTATATGGTTGTAATGTCACACCAATCATACAAGTGTTACTAGAATGAATGATTTTAAATATTAATGTTAATAATTTGTAATAGATCAGGATTGTACAGGCAGCCAGTAAGGCAAGATCAGTGAAGGTGAAATATGATCAAATTTCCTAGTTCATAAAAGTCTGAGGCATTTTGTAATAGTTGTAATAGTTTCAGGAGACATGTGTGGAGGCCAAGTAATAGAAAGTTACAGTAGTCTCTATTTGAGAAAATAAGAATTTGCAATACAGTATGGAAGTCTTCGAAAGTTAATAAAGGTTTTGCCCGATGTAATATATGTAATTTGACGTTACCTGTACTCATTATTTTGTTGATGTGCTTTTTCATTGTCAGGTTTTCATCTTTCTGGATACCTAAATTCCATACTTGGTTTGAGGGAGTAATTTGAAAAGTACCCAAGTCTAGGACTGGAGGTTTAACTGTAGAAGGATTTCTACTTAGCCAAATGACTTCAGTCTTTCTAGGGTTTAATGTTAGTTTAAGATGAGATAGTTCTTGCTGTATTTCTTTCATATAGGTTAATAGTGTTGATACTGTATTTCCCAATGATTTAGAGAATAGTATAAAATTGTAAGTCATCGGCATACAAGAAGAAAGAAATTCCTAAATCCACCAGTAATTTGCACAGTGGGAGCATATAAATATTGAATAGTGTTGCCAAGAGGGCTGAACCTTGAGGGCCATCTGTATCAATATGGAAAGTATCAGATATGCTATTGCCCAATTTGACTTGGAATGATCTATTATGTAGAAAGGAAGAGAGTCATCTAAGGACACTACCTTCGATCTCAATGTTGCTCAACTGATGGCATAACAGGGTATGGTCCATAATGTCAAAGGCGGCTGTTATCGATTAGCTTAAGAAAATAAGATTCCTCAGAATCAAACCCTCATAAAACCGAGTCCATCAAGGAGAGGAGTAAAGTCTTAGTTGAATGATGTTTCCTAAATCCAAATTGATTAGGGAAAAGAATTTTCTAAATGGTTCACAATTTGAGAAAACACAGCTTTTTCCAGTACTTTTGAGAGAAAAGACATGTTGGATATGGGCCTATAGTTATCCCAGTCGTCGATTCTACCAATTTTATTTTTTAGAATCGGCTTTATCATAGCTTGCTTTAGCCTTCTTAGAGCGAGATTAATTAAGGTTGTGATTGTCAGCGTAATAACACTGTGTAATTGTTTCAAGGAACTGGCTGGAATTGGATCATATGGGTGAATAGCAGGGTTAATTTTGGCAATAATTTGGCTAATTTCAAGATTAATTCCTCTGTCAAACGTAGTCCATTTAACCAGGGCATGTGAAACTTCAGAGCCTCTTGTGTGAGAACAGACAGGGAGATGAGATTTCAACCTATTAATTTTATCTAAAAAGATACGGCATACTCATTGCAAGCAGCATTTGAGAAGTTGTAATTTCTCAAGAAGGAAGATGATGGGTACTTAATTAATTGTTTAACAACATCGAAGAGTAGTTTAGAATTGTATATTACGCCATGAATCTGTTTAGCATAATATCCCTTTTTTGTTTTATTTGTTAATGCACGGTATTTTGTTAGAAGAGATTTATATTTTCCTAGGGATTCAGAAGACTTACATTTCCGCCATTGTTTCCCTAATTTCCTGAGGGTCTGTTTGGTGAGTCTTAAATTATCACTGTACCATGGCTTATTATGATTGGAAGTATTCTTTTCTTTATTAATAGTTTTTGTCTAGACTGGACTGAAGTTTTCAGCTATGTCATTGACAATCTGATCCCAGGAATCAAATGCCAAAGAGGCATTATCCTGATTTAATTCAGGGAGTTTATTTTCTATTGATTCTGAGAGAACCTCCATATCAATTTTTTTCTGAAGGTAAAAGTATGGTTTTATCTATACTTTTATGAGGTGGGTTGAGAAAGCTTATTTCCGCCTTTATTAAGTGGTGGTCAGACCATGGCAATATAGTGTGATAAGTATTGATTAGACAGTTATTTGTATTGGCAAATATTAAATCTAAAATATGTCCTGCTTTATGGGGAGCTTTAGAAACATATTGAGACCACCCCAAGACATTGATTGTCTCTAAAAACATATTATAGGCAATGGTTCTCAGTGTTTTATCTGCATGCAGGTTAAAGTCTCCTATAATTAATTTTGAGTCTGGTGATGGAAACACCTTAGTGAATAATTCAATCAGTGGTGAGCAATCTTTTTGAAGTATTCCTGGAGGACAGTAGACCAATCCTATGTTTAACTGAGGAGATTTTAGAATTGCCACTTCATAGGGAGGGTTAATTTCTTCTTTGGAGGGTATTAACTTAACTTCTTTATTATTAATTACTAGTAAACCCCCACCTTTTGTTTAGGCCTAGGGAAGTGAATACATCATAGTTAGGATGAGACTCTTGGTTTAAGAGAACATTATCTTTGTCATTAAGCCAGGTTTCAGAGATGCAAAAATAGAGGGATTATTTTTGTCAGAAACTGAGCGCTTAACAGAAGCAGAGTAAACATTAAGCAAGAAGAGATAACAGAAGGGTTATTACTTATCACTGGACAGATCAAATTTGTGTTCCTTCTTAACTTCTTTCTGGGGATTCTTCTTAAGTCTCCATATAACCCCTGGCCTAGAATAGGCTCAATGTAGTACATCTGATCCATTATTGTAGCAAAGAGGCCCAGGGCACTACCAAATAAGCACTGCAGGTCTACACTTCGGGCATGCACGAAGGGGCACACAAAGGGGCAAGATCCTTTGTTGTGCTTCTTTCTGCGTGCGCCACGGGCGTGTGCCTCACGGTGCTATGCACCTTTGGCGTCGCTGCAACTGCTTTCAACCTGGCCCTGAAGTTGTTGGTGGGGGAGGCGGTGGGCGGGTTGTGGGCAGGGTAGCCCTTGAGGCGCCAACATCTCTCTGCTAGGGCAAGGGGGGGTTCACCTGCTGTGTTTTCCCTGCCACTGACATTCCCCCACAGTCCAGCCGGTGGAGGAGGCCCTTGGTGTTGCCACAGTGGTGCAGGAGGCCTTTGGTGTTACCGCGGCTGCGTTCAACCCAGCCTTGGTGTCATCGGTGGATGGGTTGTGGGCAGGGTAACCCTTGTGGTGTTGGCGTCTCTCTCTGCTAGGGAAGGGGGGCTCACCTGCCATGTCTTCCCTGCTGCCACTGTTCCCTGGCAGTCTGGCTGGTGGAAGAGGCTCAGTGGTGTAGGAGGCCTTTGGTGTCACCACGGCTGCTTTCAACCTGGCCCTGAAGTTGTCGATGGGCAGGCAGTGGGCAGGTTGTGGGTGGGGTAGCCTTTGCGGCGCTGGCATCTCTCTGCTAGGGCAAGGGGGGGGGGCTCACCTGCTGTGTTTTCCCTGCCACTGCCGTTCCCTGGCAACCTGACCGATGGAGGAGGCCCTCGGTGTCACCGTGGCTGCTTTCAACCCAGCCCTGAAGTATTAACAAGGTAATAGTTATCATGGGGCCAGATATTCTGCACCACATAATCAGATGAGTTGGGACTTATCTGACTACGTGGTGGTATTGGAATATTTTGCTGCAGTCAGTGGCAGCCACTTAGCTGGATAACTATAAGACTAGTTATCACTGGGGCATTCTGGGAAGGAGCTACTTATCCAGCTTACATAGCTGGATAAGTGCCGATATTTAGACTTCTCAATAAGTTAGACCATTATTGAGTAGGTCTAAATATAGTCGGATAAACTTACCTGGCACACTCAGAGTTATCTGGATATATTCAGCTGCACAGCCATGCCACTGAATATCCTGGACAAGTTAGCCGGCTATGTTTATCCAGCTAAATTATTCAGCCGGATGGTTGCTGAATATCAAAGTATCTTGTTTCAGATTGATCTGTGGCATTTCATCTCTAGCTGAACTTATAAACTGCTTTAATTAGTTGATTATCATTGTAGATTTGGATTCAAGTAGTGTTCAGCTTCAGTTTCAGCCGATAGGATGGTTCTCATCTTGTCTTGAACAGACATTCATATATAATCACAAAAGTTCCCCCACACCCTTCACCTGCAGGCATTTCAATGCAATTGACAGCAATCTCAAAGCCTGATTTACTAAGGCTTTTCTCCCATTCTGCGTCTTTGGGAGAAATGCTTAATAAATTAGGCCCTTAGTACAGAAGATAACAGAGCTGAGAGGATTAGGATAGGTTGGCAGAGCTGTGAAGGAATGTTGGAATCAAGTCTCTGTCTAATACTGTCATCCCCCTGCATTTGTATATGGAAAAAACCATTGGCAACTATTGTATTCAGAAAATTTGATGATAATCTTTGCATTGCTTAGCCCTGTGAAAATCTTTTGATAAGCAAATCAAATTTTATAACAAATCATACTTAGCAATGAAATGGTTGGTTCTGATTTTTGCTAAGTCATTGTTATCAAGCAGTATCTAGTGGGCAGTGAACACAATTATGTAGCTGTAAGCACTAGTCAAAAGCTACATCAAAATGCAGAAGAATATTTCTTAAGTAAAAACATCTGTCCACGTAGTACTTTATCTTGAATTTGGGCATCAAATTCACTGATGCAGCAATCCTAATTATGTTCAAGGTACCAATCTACTGATTTAGACTTTATTCTTTCCACTGTTCAGTTTATTTTTAAGCATCTTTTTGTAGTTTGAAAGTCAAATAGAACTGTGTTTCTTATACCTTTACAGTACTTTTGGAATAAAAAGTGTTCAAACTCCAGGTTTTTCAGAAATGTTCTCCAATTAGATCACTCTACGGCTGTCTGTGCCATGTTCCTACTGTTAACACAAGTTTCTAATGCCAACTGGCACAGCAACACCCTGATTAACTTGGATCTATAATAAGGGAAGAACATGTACAGGAAGAACCACTGCACAGACCTAGGACACAGTTCACAGAAGCTACTGAAAAAATTACGCAGACTTCATTTAGGCAAATCCCTGAAGATAAAAAGGATATCATGTACCGCTATTTTTTATGCCCAAAACCCAGGATTTAAATTTAGGGTGTACAAAGAGAGTCCGCTAAAAATAGAAGAGTAAAAATATCAAAAGAAAAGCTGCACAAGATAACTAATGGACATTTAAGATCATTAACTGGACAAGTTATAAAACATAAGCACCTACTTGATAATGTCTTAACACAGCTGGGAAATGAAGCAAAATAAAAAAATGAGAAATAGCAAGACATAAAGGAGATCTGGACAGGAGCCCCAGAAGAGAGGTGCAGGAACTATGAAGGAGGACCAGAAAAAAGGTGCAGAAACAGCCAGAACAATAGGTGAGAATCCAGTGAAAGATAAGAGTAAAACATTGGAGGAAGAGAGCAGTGTAAGATAGGCCCAGAAGCAGAATGAAGAGGAAAGGCAGGAAATTGAAGAGTTGGTGATTAAGTTCCTGGCTTATGTGGAGATGGCTATATAAATATGCTGGGTTTCAGAAGAGGGAAAAACTACCTTAAGTTAAGCCTGACACCCAAAGTAAAAAAGCATGATAAACAAAATCAATAAATAAAATAAATACACAAGGCCATAAGCTGTATAAGGGGGCCATGTATCGATACCACAGAAATGAATCAGACACAATATTGTGCAGCAAAAGTCAGTCCTGAGAGAGTCCTATCAACAAGGACATTAGGTCAGAAGAAAAGGAAAAAGATATCAAGATTTGAACCCGGCCCTGGGGATTCCAGGCCGTGAACCTTCCGCAAGGTTGCAAAGGTTGCTGCTTTCCCAGGAGTCTTGGTACATTTGTCTTGTTTCCCTGGAGAATCATTCACACCCTTGCAGTCTTCCGATTGGAGCAGTACTAGGTTTGCTCCATATTCCCAGCAGTATTTAAGGCATACCCAGAAGACACACAGTGCTTTTGTTTGCTCTATGGAAGTGCTGTCTGTTCCAGCCCTGATTTCCAAGCCTCATTCTAGTCTAAGTATCCTGTTCCAACATTTCTGCAGTTGTAATTGTCTTCCAGCATTCCTGCATATATATACCTTCCTGCTTCACAGTTCAATATCCAGTGTCCTGTTTGTATCCAGCTCCAGTCTTCCTGTTCCATTTCACTCTCCTAGCTCTTCTCCAGCTCCTGATCTCCACCCACCATGCCTCAACCTTGCTTCTCAGGTATGCACCTTCCCTCCAGGGTGGTCCTGATGGCCAGGCCCAGAGATCCCCGTGACAGTTTGGACCAGCCCAAACCAGAAGCAAGGGTGCCAGTGAATTTTTTTTATTCTCTGTGACTCATATACAATGTTAAGATGGATCATTCTCGTCCTAAGCTCAGATGCCTAAGCACTTTTTCTTCCGCTGCCTAAGCTATTTAATATATGTATATTAGTTTCATTAAATCTATGGTAACCCTCCGCTACCCTCCCCCTCACCTTCCAACCCCCCCTTCCAACCCCCTTACATTCCCTCATTCCTACCCCCTCCCTCGGAATACCTTGTTACCCCAAAATGCCAACTCTTATCAGTTCTTACCAGTTTTGACACGTTACTCCCCATGCTTAAGCTGTATCCAGGTTTTTCTCTCCCCCTGATCTATGTAAGACAACTTTGTCACTGTTTTATGGTTGCAATGTAAACTGGAGTGATAATTAACTCTGTTATTTGAACTTCGATATAGAAAAGTTATAAATAAATAATAAATAAATAATCATTCACAGAAGATGTATTGCGGGTTCTTTTCTTATGTCTGTGGCTCTTTCCAAGAACAAGATCTATATAAAAGTACCTGTTCCACTATGCCTCTCTAGGATATGATCGCCAGCTATGGAGAGATGAAGAACATACAGCTCAGGTCAGGCATGATTCCATGCTGGTGCTCCAATTTATTGAATGGGCCCTGAGCCCACAGCAAGATACTCTGCTCCAGGCTGCGCCTACAGCAATTTCCAAGACTCCTTTCCAGGCTGTGCCTGCAGTTCCTTCAAAGATCCAGTTCTAGGCTGTGCCTGCAAAAGCCTCCAAGAGCCTGCTCCAGGTTGTGCCCACAGCTCCTCCAAAGATTCAGTTCCAGGTTGCACCTGCAGGACTGAAAAACTTTATTTTAGGTTGTGCTCGCCATGGCAATAATGGCTCAGCTCAAGGCTGTGCCCACAGCACCTCCAAAGACTCAGCTCCAGGCTACATCTGCAGCACTGTCAAAAGCTTGACTTCAGGTTGCACTTGCCATAGTGATTATGGCTCAGCTCCAGGATGAGTTTTCCACAACACCTGCACAGACTTTGCTCCAGGCTGCATCTTCCGCAGCACCTCCACAGACTCTGCTCCAGGCTGCATCTTCCGCAGCACCTCCACAGACTCTGCTCCAGGCTGCTTCTTCCACAGCACCTCCAGACTCTGCTCCAGGCTGCATCTTCCGCAGCACCTCCACAGACTGCTCCAGGCTGCATCTTCTGCAGCACCTCCACAGACTCTGCTCCAGGCTGCGTCCATAGCAGGTTCAAAGACTACTCCAGGCTGAGCCTGATGCAGCACCCAGGACTCTTCTCCAGGCTGCATCTCCCGCATCTTCAAAGACTTTGCCCCAGGCTACGCCCACAGCGCGTTCAAAGATTTTGCCCCAGGCTGCGCCTGCAGTGGATTTGAAGAATCTGCTCCAGGCTGCTTCTTCCACAGCAGCACCAAAGCCTGTGTTCCACCCATTGCAGTTTCCAAGACTCTGCTCCAGGTGGTGCCTGTCGCAGAATCCAGGACTCTTATTTATTTATCAGATTTTTATATTCTGTTTTTCGGCACTTCAAAGCAGATTACATTCAGGTACTATAGTTATTTCTCTGTCCCCAGAGGGCTCACAATCTAAATTTGTACCTGAGGCAATGGAAGGTAAAGTGACTTGCCCAAGGTCACAAGGAGCAGCAGTCTGTTGCAATGCTAAGGACTTTTCTCCAGGCTGCTTCTCCTGCTGCAGCACCAGGCTGCATCTTCCAAAGCATCTTCATCTACTCCAGGCCACTTCTTCCTCATCTGTGCCATAAACCTTTCTTCAAGCCACTTCTCCTACAGCAGTTCCAAAGATTGCTCCAAGCTGCTTCCGCAGCACCAAATAGGCTGCTTCCAGCCGAGCCAACGCCAACAAGTCCAGCACTGGCTGTCCAGGCTAAGCTAGCTCCAGCAAGCCTTGTGCCAAATGTCCAGATTGAGTCAACTTCTGTGTTGGCTCTTCTTCACATTGAGCTAACTCCTGTAATCTGCTTCTATGATGTTTCAACTCCATGATGCAACAACAAATTCTAATACTTCTTGTCTAGCTGTCTCAGCAGCCCCTGTCCAAGGCAGCAATGAAGCCAGGAATGCTTTTGATGACTCCGCACTCCAGACTGAGCTTTCTGTTCCTGCCACGACTCCGCTGCAGGGAGAATCAGCTCCCTCCGTGACTCCGCTCCAGGAAGAGTTAGCACCTTCAATACTTCTTTTCCATGCCAATCCAGCTCCTGTGATGATTTTGTTCCAGATCACGCCTGCTGCTGCAGTGATGGCTCCACCAAGCCATGCCAGTAAATTTAAAATTTCTGCACCAGGTTGTTCAAGGGGGTTCCTGTTCATGCACCGATAAAATCAGTTTCAGACCACAGGCCAGGCTCTGATCTCAGCCTGGCAGGATCCAAAACCTTGTCTGCTCAAGACTGCCTCCCTGGATTGGTTCTGAGGGGGGACTTTGGGGGGGATTTCCAGAGGCTACCAATCAGAAGAGGGCGTTCTATCAGGGTTAACAGGGTTCAAACTCAGTGCCATGGGGATTCTAGGCATTAAACCTGCTGCAGTGCTGCTGACTTGCCTGGGAACCTTGCTATATTTGTCTTGTATCCTGGGAGAGTCAGACATGCTCCTGCAGTCTTCTGACTGGCCCAGCACTGGTGTGCCCCATATTCCCAGCAGTATATAAGGCATACACAAAAGGCACACACTGCTGGTCCAACAGCCCTCTTGGTGTCTGCCATGCGGAAGGGCTTATCTCTTCCGTCACTGATTTCCTGTTCTAAGTTTTCTGTTCCAACATTCCTGCAGTTGTATTCATGGTTCCTGCATATAAACCTTCCTGCTTCACCGTTCAGTCTCTGGTGTCCTTCTTGTGTCCAGTTCCAGTCTTCCTATTCCGTGTGCCTCTCTCGACTCTTCTCCCGCCCCTGACCTCTACCACCATGCCTCGACCTTGCCGCTCGGGTACGCACTTTCCCTCGATTGCCGAACGCGGGATCCTCCTCCTCGGAAAAATATATACAGAGGAAAACATAAAAAATCACTTATGTGCAGAGGATCAAGGATGCCAAAAATAAAGAGAAAAAGTCTAAAACATCAAGTGTAGCATATATAAACATAATATAAGAAGCATTTTTTTCTCTTAAGTGTATTCTGCTGGAATTTTTTCTTTATCGTGAGTTAATTTTCTTTGGATGCAATTTTGAGCTGTGCTGGACCCTGCCGATGTGTAACCTGCAGGAGAGTTAGGCGAGTGTGACTTGTTAATTCCATGAACAAGCAGAAGTCCTTGAACAGTGCTGTTTCATAATTTGAAGGTTGCACTAATGGAGGCACCATATTATTTTGAGGTTTTAAGTCAACTTTGAGCATGAGTAATTTGTTGGGGGAGGGGGGATGGTATTTCCTCCCCTCCTTCCCTCATCAAGCTGTCTGAGATCATTAAGCAAGTTTCTTTTCATCAGGTAGGATACATGAATTAACTTCTGGGTTTTTTTTTTTTTGTTTTTAAGCACAAAACAGAAGAAATGGAGTTTTTTTTCCCCCTCTATCCTGCTTTAGTTTGGCTTGCATTTCGTTTTGGCTGGATGGAGAAATAACCAGCTAATAAAACCCTGCTGTTACTGAAGTCTGGCCTGGTGTTTGTGCTGCTGGCGTGTTGCTTGAATCCATTGGTCACACAAGCTGAACCCTGCACTAACGGAAGAATATACCCAAATAATATACTCCACTAATAAAACTGAAAATAACAGCAGCAGAAGCACAAAAGCTGCAGCGATATGAAGAAAACAGACAGGAGAGACACTAAGACAAAACATTTAGACAGAACTCAAAGCAGTTCTATAGGGAACTGGGCAGGACCATTAGTGCTGCTAAAACACCAACAATGAGGAAACAGCTCAGTTCTGGAGAAAGTTCTATGAGGATCTTGTAGAGCAGACTACACTCCCCTTGAATTAAGAAGAGGGACTTATTTGTCATTCCTAATATCAAGATCCAGCAATGGATATTCCAGGGACATTTCCTGCCACCTCTCTTCTTTTGTCTGGTACTACATTTGCTAAGTACTCTCATTAACTCTTACAACAGGAAGCCTCTGGTTTAGAGATTTTTATGTTCTAATGGGCTGCAGTTTGCAGACTGATGCCACAAGCGCAACGGCAGCCACGTGTATTAAAGCTACAGAATTCACCTTTTTATTTTCAAATTATTCAGCTGAAAGTTAAAACAAATAAAATCATTACGATTCTAAAAGTCTTCTCCTTCATTCTAGTTATTTAATTATTAGGAAGAAATACAGTAAGGGTATGAAGTTTTCAAAAGATTTTACTCTGTCACTACCAACATTATGGACCTGAGAGAATTTGGGAGATGCTGTGCTGACCACCATCAGAAAGCTTATGCTAACACCAATCTAACAAAGCCATTAACACATTTTAGCATAAATAGATATACATGTGTGTTATTATTTGTGATAATTGTGGGTAGATCCTTGGGCCGGTGGCAGATGACCATGCCCATGGGGGAAGATCCCGAGAGGGATCACCGGTCAGGCTCAGAGTTGGGAGACAGACACACATTTAGTTCTTTTATTAAACTGTAGGGATGTGAATCGTTTTTTGACGATTTAAAAAAATCGTCAGATAATTTTTAAATTGTCAAAAATCGTTAGAGTCAGGATACAATGGAAATTCCGATTTATCGTGAAAAATCGTAAATCGGGGGAGGGCGGGAAAACCGGCACACCAAAACAACCCCTAAACCCACCCCGACCCTTTAAAACAAATCCCCCACTTTCCCGAACCCCCCCAAAATGTTTTAAATTATCTAGTGGTCCAGTGGGGGGGGGGGGGTCCCAGCGCGATCTCCCGCTCTCGGGCCATCGGCGCCATTTTGGCTGCCACTAATATAAATGGCACCGATGGCCCGATAAAAAAAAACCCCACCCGACCCTTTAAAATTACCCCCTTAGCCTCCCCCACTCTCCCGACCCTCCCAAAAATTTTTACACATACCTGGTGGTCCAGGGGGGCCGCGGGCAGCGATCTCCCATTCCCAGGCCATCAGCTGCGCTAAAAAAAATGGCGCCAATGGCCCTTTGCCCTTCCCATGTGACAGGGCAAAGGTAGCGCCGGCGCCATTTTGAATATTGGCAATACAGCCCGAGTGCAGGAGATCGCTCCCGGACCCCCGCTGGACCCCCAGGGACTTTTGGCCAGCTTGGGGGGGCCTCCTGACCCCCACAAGACTTGGCAAAAGTCCAGCGGGGGTCCGGGAGCGACCTCCTGCACTCGGGCCGTATTGCCAGTATTCAAAATGGCGCCGGCGCTACCTTTGCCCTCACTATGTCATAGAGGCATAAAGCTTCAGCCTTGCACATATCTAAGCCACAGAATTTAGGCCGAGACCCTATGCAAAGACGTGGCTTGGAGGCCTGGTCCCAATGCCGGGACCTAGGCTCGACGCCGGGACCTAGGATAGATGTTGGAGCCTCAGCCTTGGCCCAGGCTCAGGCCCAATGCTGGGGCCCAGTCCAGAGGCTGGGTCTGGACACCTGGGTCTCAGCCTAGGGCAGAGCCTGGACCCACGCTTGATGCTGGGGTCAGGTTCAGAGGTCAGGTCCTGTTGCCTGGGCCTAGGCCTAGGCCATAGCCTGGGACCAGGCCCAACCCCAGGACCCAGTCTGGAAGCTGGGTCCCAATGCCTGGGCTTATGCCCAAGCCCAGGCCTGATGCCAAGGCCCGGCCCGGAGTCTGGGTCTTGCCTCCTGGGCCTCAGCCTAGGCCAGAGCCCAGGCTCAGGCTCAGGCCAAACACTGGGGTCCAGTCTGATGCCAAGCGCAGGACCCAGACTCATTGCATCCTCCTCAGTGGTGGGCGTCATTTTGCTGTGCATGTGCAGTGCGGTACAGGAAAATGGCATGCTCCACTGAGGAGGATGTGCCAGAGATAATTTACTCTGTCTTGTCCCAGGTGAACAGCATCATTTGAAGAAAGAAGACTGAAGAAAGAAGAATGAAAACTCCTATGAGGCCTGGGCTCCAGCCTCCAAGCATGGACCTGAACCTGGCCCGAGGCCCTCATATCAGGCCTTAGTCTAGGCTGAGGCCCAGGCGTTGGGACCCACCCTCTGGCCTGGGCCTCTGCATTGGGCCTGGCCATGGTATTAGATCCTCAACAAATCAGGTAAGGGGGGTCAGGAAATTTCCCTACCTTGGCAAAATGTTTCAGGGGGGCCTGGACCTTTGCTTGGGTCTCAGCTGAGACCCCTGATTTGGGCCTCAGGCCTAGGCCCAACAAGAGGTTTATTTTAAACAAAAGAAATGAACAGGATTCATTTAATTCAGGGGGGCCCCTCAATTCGTTTTGGGGCCCCATGAAAGAAACAAATTGACCCTATTTGTTTTGTTTTTCATATTTGGATTATCTGAATGCATATCCTTAGTATATATACTGGATCTCTTGATAATTGGCATTACTGCTCACAGGTTTCAGACTTGTGCTAATTCAACCCTTTAATGTGGATGCAAACATATCCAATATATGCATGCTTATTTTTCAGTGCAAATTACATTTAGGAATATTTTGCATATAACCAAGGATACTCTCATGGGCCCCTTAATATGTTAAGTCCATCACTTGACTGAACGAATACCTGGAAATGTACTTTCAACTAAATTGGACATTTCAAGATCCTAAACTGAACTGGCCAAGTTTAGAAATTTACATATAAAGAGGATGAGAAAAGAATCTTAGACTTTTAAACTTTCCTAAGTCTAGGCTACATTTAGCTATAGAATTATTAAAAAAAAATATATATGAAATCTTGCAAATATCTCGTGATAAGGAAATTAAATTATGCTATCTAAATGTTTCTATCTGCCAGAATTTAAGAAACAGATACGTCCTAAAGGAACTATGAATATACTTGTTTCAACTGATAGCGCTAATCTATCAGATTTCCTACAGATCTCTCAGGATATTATAACAAGAGCAACTATGCTATTACCTTTTGTGGCAGAAATGGATAAAAATGTGGTATATAAACAATATTTCAAGTATAAAGAAGTTATTTTTTGTGGAACAAAAGATTCAGATATTCCCAGATGAATTACATGAGACACAATTACGTACGAAGTCTTTTCTTGCACTCGTGGTGGGTAATTCAATTCGGGGGGGGGGGGGGGGGGGCTACATTGTTCCCAAAATTTTCCTGTAAATTTGTTCTAACACATCAAGAGAATACCTTTGTCTTCTTGGAACCTTAACATTTAGAAATGTTTATTTTAGCTAAAACATCAGGAACCCAAGGCACTTAAGCCCGAATTTTCTCAAGCACTGCGTGCGGTAAAATCAGGGGTTACGCGCGTGGCCGAGTTTAGAACAGGCCCGGCCACGCGCATAACCCATGATATGCGCCCAAGTGCCGGGCCTGTTGAAAGGGGCGGCCCGAGAAGCATGGTCTGAGTGGGGAGGGGCGGGCCGGGCCGGGCCAGCTCCATTAGATGCTATTCCGAGGAAGTGACCATCGGCAGCCAGCTGGTGCGCGGAGTTTATTTCTGCTCAGAGGAGCAGTAAGTACAAAACAAAAAAAACTTGGAATAGGTAAGGTAGATTTAGGGGTCGGGTAAGAGGGAGGAAGGATAGGGTTAGGGTTAGGGAAGTTCCCTCCCAGCCCGGTCCTTTTCTGGAACAGTCTGAGAGGGAACTGGGAAAAAGGCCAATCGCGTCACCATGTGTAACTGAAAAATCCCCCCCCCCCTGCACGTGAATGGGGCACCCACCCGCACATGCACGCGCCGATTATAAAATCAGGCAGGCATGTGCATAAATATTGTATTTTTATAACATGCATGCGGCACTGGGAACCGTGTGCACATGGACACGCGTGCGCGGGTCTTAAAATCAACCCCTTAGAGAATTGAATGAAGTAGGATTAAGGTCTTAAATGTCTCTTTTCTTTTGCTTGTAAGTTTGTGATTTATATTCTGATATATCCCCCATGATGTGAACTGATATTTAGGGTTAATGTTCTATATTTTTCCTTTTCTGTTTCTTACTTTATGATGATTAACGCTTGGTTTTCTTATTGCACTCATTTGTTATAAATGGTATAATCATAAATAGTTATGAAAAGAAAGAGAATGGTGCTTGTGGTAGGATCTGCGGCAAGATAAGATTCTTCCTGTATTTTAGTGGATTTAGCTTCATTCCCCAGGCCAGCTTTCTAGTGTGATTCTCCTCCAGTCCCTCCTTAATCACATTTCCCTGTAAACCATTCCCCATTGATATTTAAATGTATTAAGAGGGATTCCTCAAGAAGTTCAGAATCAGTGAGCGTCAGGTGAGTGAATAAAGGATTTACTTTATTTTTTGTATCAAGGTCAATGAACTATGAATGTTCATGAAAATGTATGAATGACCAATAGCCAGGGCCGACGGCCGGACAATTGGTGCTTCTACTCACAAATTTCAAACTTATGCTAACTCAGTCCCTCAGAGGTGAACTTTAAAAGCCCGGTGCGTGCATGGGGAGGATGGACCTCCTCCAGGCAGGATCCAGAATCCACAAATCAAAAACAACCCTCCAAAACATTTGTTCTCACAAAACTCAGATAATCCCTTTCTTATCATTTGGGTACTGAACAGGGATATGGCTCTCCTTCTTGTAGGTATCAGACTATGAGACCTAGATTTGGAGACTGGGGAACTCCAAAAATGTAACACTCCTTCTTCTTCAAAACCCAACTAAAAGAGCCACACTGTGCTAAGACCCTCCTGCAGTTATGCGGGTGGAAGCTTCCTGGAAGGAGTTCCTGATTAGGAATGGTAGGTTCCTTCTTCACTCCCTACCTAAAGCCTGAGCAAGGAACTTCTAGCGAAGACCTAGGGGGGATCTCTACACATAATTATTGTGGAAATGAAACTAACAGGTGCTATAGTAGTTTTAAAACAAATGGGAGAAAATATATTTTCATTAAGTGCACAAGTTTGCTGTGGAATTTATTGCTGAAAGATATGGTCAGATGGGCATGAAAGGGATTTAGACACATTCCTGGAAGAAAAGTCCACAACCCATTATTTAGCAGGTAGACGAGAAAGCCACTGCTTATTCCTGGGAGGGAACAACAAGGAATGGATCTCCTCTTTGGGATTTGCTGGATGCTTTCTAATGACCAAGCTTGGCCACTGTTAGAGAGAGGATGGTGAGCTCAATAGACCTTTGGTCTGATCCAGCATGGCATATCACTGGGCCGATGCAATATCATGCATGCAAAACATGTGCGTCCAACCTTGACACATGTTTTTTGAATGCGTGCACATCCCTTCTCTTGGCCTCTTGATGTAATACTCAAATGAGCTGGCGCACTAATAGGGGGGTGCAATGGATAAATTGCGCATCCCTAGCACGTCCATGGCATCGAGTGCCCAGGAGAAGTGGCTGTGCACAGGTAAGGAAAACGGACACTCAGTTTTCTGAGCGACCGTTTTCCTAACCTGTGCACAGCCATGGGTTAGGAAAATGGACACTTATAAACTGAACTGTCAAGATTTTTTTTTTTATGTTGCAACTTTCTGTGGTTCCTCCTGCTTAGTCTCACAATGATATTAAGTAGGAGAAACCACAGAAGAGCTGTATTTCTTTTGCTTTTCTGAGCATACTTTGGGGTGCCTCAAAGGCACCCCAAAGTATGCTCAGCTCTGGGCTGGGCTGGGCTGGGCTGTGGGCTGGGCTGGCGTAAATTTTTGAGGGTTAAAATATGCACATCGGGAGCACTTTTTTTTTTTCATCGGGGATACTAGCTAATAGCCTCATCAACATGGTATTTGCATGTGATGAGTACTATTAGCTATGTACCAGTATGGACACACATTTTGGATGTGCTAATCCCGATATTGCATTGAGCATATGTCTAGCACTTCCAAAAGCGTGTCCAACCATGCGTTTAACGGCGCGCTAGGCTCAGCGCCCGAAATTGCATCGGCTCCCTTATTTCTTATTTCATGTCAATGAAGACAAAGCAATGAATGGAAGGAGAGCTGCTGAATAACCTGGAATGTAGTGCTGCAAATGTATTATGGGTTGGAAATCATGCTTACCTAGTCTCATCATTGTAATCTGTCATCTTGCCTAGTTCTTGGTTCTGCTGTTTCTCTTTCTCTCTCTCTCTCTATATGCCCATATGTCTATATGCATATATCTATAAATTATTTTTAGACTTTTTATTATATTCATGTCACCTGTTTTCAGAATCCACACTTCATTTGTTCCTGTTATAGTCATACTTTAAATAAATTATTTATTTATGTGTCCTCATATGCTGCTTTACCAAAAGGCAACTTACAAGAATGCTGGCAAAGGGCTCTGATGTGGATCAGCACAGGAATGCCCAGTTTACTTAGATTCATAATGATGGGAGGAACTAAGTAGGACATTTCAAAAACTTAAATACTAAATACTTTCAACACTCAGAAATGGATATCAGAACAAAAAAGGAAACTGATGATTTTCTTTGTTTTAACTATCTAAAAATACTTTGTAAGACCTTACAATGTTTCGTTAGTGATAATGGTGATGTAAATGAGCAAAGATTTTATGGACAGCAAATCATTACGAAACATCTGGGTGAAATAATGCTGAGTTGTCTGGGAAGGCTTCAACAACAATTGTCTTTGTTATCAGAGGCTAAAAAAGACATAGAACTTAAAAACTGCCGCTAGCCTGAGTGAAGAGAGAATGAGATTCTGCCACCTTCTTTGTTTATAGCATATTGTCAGTAAAACTGCTTATTCATTAAATCTCCCTGGCACTTAAATTATCCACCACTGTTTGCTGGCATGATATGACCATTCATCAGCAGCAGCGTTAGATATGAGGAAAAGTCACAGAACTAGCAAAATAAGCAAATGCAGGCTGGCTCAATGGCAGTGACGTACATTACCATGCGGAGAGACCTGGGTCTGAATCATTGCTCATTTGCTTCCTTGCTTAGTTGAGGATGGGAGAGCTGCAGATGCAGTGCTCACTGCTCATAGCCCCTGGAGAGAGGGAGTCCCAGTCATTGCACAATGGTGACACCTGGTGGCTAGATTTAAAGCCCATGATTGTAGGGTTCCAAAAGGAGTCCTGCTGCATGGCCTTCTGACCATGCAGCCAGTGTGCACAGCACAGGTAGGTTTGTACCTGCATACTTTGTGTCTGCATGTAAATAGGTGTAAACTGTATGTGTAGTTGGGAAAATGAATTCTCCACATGTACTTTCACTCCCCTGCCTTTACTCTGCTCTTATTTTTATTATATATTATATTATATTATACATCTACACAAATCTTCACGTACAACAAGATCTACATATAAAGTTCAGCTGGATGTCCCTTCTTTACCTCAAGCCAAATTATCCTCCACTAGAAATAGAGCTATCTCTATCATCGGCCCAAAACTATGGAACGCACTACCTCAACACCTCAATTCGCAAGAAAACTTTAAATCTTTTAAAAAAGATCTTAAAGATTGGCTACTCTCACAATCGTACAATGGCTGCTCACCCAATGACAACTGAACATAATCTTTTTCACATCCACCTTCACATTCCTTTTTTATGCCAGTAATCCCCTCCTTCTGTCTTTCGTCCTGTCTTGCAGAAACCTCTCTTCTCTCTAACGGTTTCAACCGTCTACTTCAAGTGTTGCTTACACTCATAACTTTTGTTCTATGAATGGTTCAATGTATTTATTGACTTTAAGTTAATGTTCTGATTCATTCTCTGTCACACTGTTATGAAGTTAAATGTAACTGATTTGTTATAATGTAAACCGGAGTGAAGGCTATATCAGCTGTACCTCGGTATATAAACAAATGCTAAATAAATAAATAAATAAATAAATGAATTTTTACGTGCTGTGAAAAAGCAGGCATACGTCTACCTCCATATGGGGGATGGGAAATTTGCAAAATACAATTTTATGCAGGATTACATGTGTTTGCCCAGGTAAAAACCTTTGATTATTGCCACCATTGTAATGTGTAGGGGTGTGCATTCGTATTGAACATAAATGTAAAACGCTACTTTTTTTTTTTTTTAACTTAAAAAAGTGATGAGACATAAACGATCGGATTTCCAACTTATTCAACATAGCTATGTTGAATAAGTTGAAAATTGCGATTGTTGATCCAAAATAAAAATTTAAACCCCTCACCTTCCTTAATCCCCCCCCCAAAGACTTACCACAACTCCCTGGTGATCCAGCGAGGAGTGAGGACGCCATTTCTGAAATTCTTTGCGAGGAGCACGTGACGTCGGCGCCACGTCGGAGTGACGCGGTGTCACGTGATTCCCCGCGGGTTCGCGCCGGAACGCTCGTTCGGCCCAAAAGGAACTTTTGGCCAGCTTGGGGGGGTCAGGAGGCCCCCCCAAGCTGGCCAAAAGTTCCTTTTGGGCCGAACGAGGGTGCCGGAGGGAACTCGCGGGGAATCACGTGACGCCGCATCACTCTGACGTGGCGCCGACGTCACGTGATTCCCCGCGGGGTCGCTTCCGGGATCCTCATTCGGCCCAAAAGGAACTTTTGGCCAGCTTGGGGGTGTCAGGAGGCCCCCCCAAGCTGGCCAAAAGTTCCTTTTGGGCCGAACGAGGGTGCCGGAAGGAACTTGCGGGGAATCACGTGACGCCGCGTCACTCCGACGTGGCGCCGACGTCATGTGATTTCCCGCGGGGTCGCTTCTGGGATCCTCGTTCGGCCCAAAAGGAACTTTTGGCCAGCTTGGGGGTGTCAGGAGGCCCCTCCAAGCTGGCCAAAAGTTCCTTTTGGGCCGAACGAGGATCCCGGAAGCGACCCCGCGGGGAATCACGTGACAGCCGCGTCACTCCGACGTGACGCCGACGTCACGTGCTCCTTGCAAAGTTGGTCAGAAATGGCGTCCTGACCCCGCTGGACCACCAGGGAGTTGTGGTAAGTCTTGGGGGGGGGGATTAAGGAGGGTGAGGGGTTTAAATTTTTATTTGCACATATGGACATATACTCAACTCATTGAATTCTGTTTATGTCCATATTGACCGCAAATGGGACCCCCTTTGGACATATGGACATATGAACTTAAACTTTTGCTCTGCACATCCCTAGTAATGTGTGTAGCACTGTACAATGATAGTGTAGATCACACAATAATATATGATACTGACTAATGGTCCCCAAAGAATGTATGTGTTTTATAGTGGAATCAATAGTGAATCAGATTTCTATTTATTTATTTATTTAGTTAACATGTTTTGTATACTGTCATTCGGTTTTGCCATCACAACGGTTTATAGGAAAAATATATGAGGACAAAGTAACATTAGGGTTTTAACAGAGAGTATCATAGTTGAAAAAAAAGTTAGGTAACATTGGTGAAAGTAATAGTAGGGTAAGTTATTATATATAGGAAAAAGTTTTTGAATGACTATTGTAGGTTTTGTGGTTGTGTTGAGAATTCATGGGTGGAACGGGTGTTATCTCTGTTTTCTTGGTGTTGTCTGGTTGGGAGTCTGTTGGTGTTGATGATTAAGTGCGTCTGAGAAGCCTCTGGTAAATAGCCAGATTTTTAACTCTTTTTTGAAGGTTTTGGTGACAAATTGAATTCTTAGATTGTGGGGTAAAGAGTTCCATAGAGAGGGGCTGGCGATGGATATGGATCTTTCCCGGGTTGATGATAGATGCGTGCTTTTTGCGTGAGGAATTTTGAGGAGGCCTTTATTCATTGAGCGAAGGTTCCTTTTTGGAGCAAGTAATTCAATGTGTTTGGTTAGCCAGTAGTTTTGTTGTCCTGCGATTTTTTGTGGAGGATTGATAAAACTTTGTATTCTATTCTGTATTTTATTGGAAGCCAGTGTAAGGAGATAAGAGTTGGTGTAATATGTTTTTGTTTCTTAGTTCCTGTAAGAATTCTGGCGGCTGTGTTCTGCAGTATGTTATGAACTGCGCTGCCCGTGGGCTTCCCCTGAGCAGGCGCTCACCATCTCGCTGTTCTTCACCCGACGCGGCAGGATGCCGTCTTCGGGCCTCCTGAGTGGCTGGAGCCGCGGTCTCGCCTGCCCCACGCGGCCCGGAGGCCGCCCTGGATCCTCATCTCTTCCGCGGTCGGAGCCACGGCCTTCCTGCCTTTCTCCACGGGGCTGGTACCGCCCTCAATGCTACTTCCATCTTCGTGGCGCTAGGCCACAAGCCCCGGTTCCATCCGGCGGCTGGAGCCACCCCCGGGGCTCCCCGCAGCGGCTGGAGCCGCTGCCGACGTCAGGGCCTGTTCCTCAGGCCCTGCCTGCGTCTCTATGTGATGACGCTGTGCAGGCCGCTGTCCACGGTCCTGCACAGCCCTGCTTCTGCTGCTTCTTAGGTGCTGGCCCGCGCCTCTCTGCCACATTTAAAGGACCAGACACAGGAAGTGTGCTGGCCCCACCTTTAAGTGGACTTCTTGCTTGAGCTCTATAAAAGGGCTGTCTTCTCAGTCTGTCATTGCCTTGCATCTGAGCGACATCCCTCTGGAGGATCCTGCCTGCCAGAGTCTTGTAAGGTCTTCTGTTCTTCGTGGAGCTCCTCAACTCGTCTGCCTTCTACCACGTCTTCTTGTCTTGGTGTTTTGCCTGAGGTCCCGTTCCATGTTCTGATGTCTCGTCATGATCTTCTACCTCCTAATGTGCCTGCCTTCCAGGATGTTCTTCCCTGCATCTTCGTCTGGTGCTCCTGAGCCTTCTGTTCCTGCAGAGCCATGGTTCCCAGATGGTGTATGCCCGAGATTGGTGCGGTCTGCAGGTGGGATTGTCCCTGTGCTCCTGAGCCTCTGTTCCCGCCAGCCATGGGGGAAGCTTCGGATGACACTGGCTTCGTCACTGGATTTCCTCCTTGCCTGGGTCTTCCCTGCGCCGTCCCGCTCTCCTTGTGGTCTGTGACCAGCCTGCAAAGGCTGTGTAGGGCGCGCAGTGGGACAGGGTGGTCTGCGACTCAGTCCCGCGGGTGGGCTGAGTAGGGCGCCCTGAGAGACAGTGCTAATGTCCTCCTGCCTTCTGTCTTGCCCTGTTTGGAAGTCAAGTTCCTCGTCATGCCCGAGATGCCGACGCATCAACCAAGTGTCTCCATCAGTGATGCCGCCGCATCAGCCAAGTGTCTTTGTCAGTGATGCCGCCGCATCAACCAAGTGTCTCCATCAGTGATGCCGTCGCATCAACCCAAGTGTCTCCGTCAGTGATGCTGTCGCATCAACTAAGTGTCTTGTCTGCGTTGCCGTCCCAAGCACCATAGTCCTGTCTACGTGTCAAGGCCTTCGTCTGTCCTCAACCTCAGGCCAGGCCTGCTGCTCCATGCTGTTCGCAGCAGATCTGAAAGAGCTCGGAATGGTCGGAGGACCATTCAACTTCCAACATTCTTGGGTGTTGGCCTTGGGAGCTTGCAGGCCTGGCAGAGAGTCAGCCCATCACCCATGCTGAATGCCGGCAACCCTCGGCTTGGCCCTGAAGGTCTAGGCCTGGGCTGAGGCCCAAGGGCACACTAAAACCCCCGTTCACATCACAGTATTTGGAGTGGATGGATGGTAGTAAAAGGGAAAGCCAAGGAGTAGACGATTGCAGTAGTCTAGGTTTGCAAATAATAGAAGTTGCAGGACTGTTCTAAAATCATTTTGGTGAGGAAAGGTTTAAGACGTTTGATTGTCAGTAATTTGTGATAACCTTCGATTTTATTTATTATGTGGGTTTTGAAGGATAATTCTTTGTCAATTGTAATTCCAAAGTTTCTAGCATGGTCAACAGGAGAGATTATTGTTTCTGGGTTTTCTGTTGTGAGTGGTTGTATGGGTGAGTCATTGATTTTTTTGTCAAGGATGATTAATTCAGTTATCTCGATGTTTATTATGAGTTTTAGGTTGGAAAGACATTGTTTGATTTTTGAGAGATAGAAGGTTATTTTCTGGTAGGTTAAGCATATTTTGAATTAGAACCAGTATTTGAATGTCATCAGCGTAAAGGAAATGAGTCAATCCCAGGCGATCCAGTGTGTGACAGATTGGTAGGAGATAGATGTTAAAAAGTGTAGCTGACAGGGCCGATCCTTGTGGGACTCCTGTATTTAGGTTCACTTTATTTGATAGGTTGTTGTTGAAAATTACTTGGAAACTTCTTTGAGATAAATAGGAGGTGAACCATTTTAGTATAGTGCCTGTTATCCCTATTCCAGATAGTCTGTCAAGTAGAATGGAATGGTTGACTGTGTCACAGGCAGCTGATAAATCTAGGAGTAATAAAATGTAACTTATTCCTTTGTCGAATCTTCAAAGAGCTGTGTCATTAAGTGATGGGAGTAATGCTTCTGTGCTTAAATTTTTTCTGAAACCAAATTGTGCGGGGTGAATTATGTTATTCGTTTCTAAGTATTCATTTCTAAGTTGTTCGTTTCTAAGTATTCTAAGGGATTGGACGATTTTTTCTATGACTTTTTCAATGAAAGATAGGTTTGATATGGGTCTATAATTTTGGATGTTTTCTGGGTCTAGGTTGTTCTTTTTTATTAATGGTTTGATGATTGCAGATTTTAAGCATTCAGGAAATATACCTTTGGTGAGGGAGAGGTTGACTATGTCCGTTATTGTTTTTATTATTGAGTTGTCAAGCAGTTTAATTGTTTGTATGGGGATGCTGTCAATGGGGTGATTTGCTGGATTCATTTTTCTGATAATATTTGGATTTCAAGTGATGAGGGAAAGTCGAATTGATGTCAGGTTGTTGATATTTCCAGAGATGGTATTGGAGTTTGGGTGTGTGTAGAGGTGTTGATGTTAGAGTTGTTTATTAATTTTCTGATTTTTTTCAGTGAAGTATTCTGCAAAGTCATTGCTTTTGCTTGTGTTGGGAGGTGTTCTTGTTTCATTAGGTGATTTGATGAGGTTTTTTACGATGGTGAAAAGCATTCTGGGGTTCTGCTGTATTTGATTATTTTGGTCGAGTAGAAGTCTTTCTTTGTATTATGGATAAGTTTTTTGTAATTTGCTAAATGGGATCGGTATGCATTGAGTGATAGGGAGGTTTTGTTATTGCGCCGGAGTCTTTCTTTTTTCCGGAGTTCTTGTTTAGCTGATCTTATGGTGTCATTGTACCATTGATTGTTATGTTTAGGATTCTTTATTGTTTTTGATGATTGGGTTTGTTTTAACCGCTATGGCTTTGGTAATGTTTATCCATGATATTGTTGCTGTTTCTGTGTTTTTGAAGTCAATGTTCTTGAGTTCCTCTTGAAGATTTTGTTGCAGTGTTTCACTATCAAAGGGAGGGCGGTATGAAATGGTTTTTTTATAGTTTTCTGTTGTGGTGAGTATACTGTTATGAGTAAGGGTGGCATGGATGAGTTAGTGGTCTGACCATGGGATTTCAGTGATTTTTATGTGGTGTGAGTTCCAGATGTCAGTGTTGATAAAAACTAGGTCAAATGTGTGTCCTGCTTTGTGTGTTGATCCGTTGACTATTTGTCCTACCCCCATTGTTGCAAGAGCATCTGTGATGGTTTTGCATGTGGCTGATAGGAGACGTGTATCCATGTGTAAGTTAAAATCACCAAGGATAATGATTGGTTTATTGAGGGTTAGGTTGACAATCATGAATTCTATAAAAGGGGAGCAATTTCATTCTAAGGTTGCAGGAGGACAGTATACTAGACAGATTTGTAACTTTGAAGAGTCAAAGAGGGCAATTTCAAATGGGGAGCATATCTTAGCTGTGGTAAGTTTCATTTGTAAGCTTTTCTTTATGATTAGCATTAGACCACCGCCTTTTTTTCTTGGTCTGGGGATTGTGAATGATTTGTATGAAGGGTCTTCTATTTGGTTAATTAAGATGTTGTCAAATTCTTTTATCCAGGTTTCGATGATTGCTATGAAATCTGGTTTATTATCAAAAAGTAAGTCTGAGAGGATAGGCATTTTTTAAACTATGGATTGTGCGTTAATAAGGATGAATGATAAGAGCATGCATTTGGAGTATGTCGAGTTTGAGGGATTGTACTTACTTATTTTCTTGTGATTCCTGGTTTTTTCACTTGAAGAATTTTTTGGAGGAAGCTTGGTGGTTTCCATTTTTGGTTCGCCAGATAGTAGGATTTTCTAGTTTGGGTAAATACTAAGATTTGCACTAAGGGGTGCACAAAGGGGAGTGCCCCTTTGTCGCACTCCTTCGGCACGTGACGCACGCCTAGGTCTCGTGCTTCTTTTTGAATCATAGGATTCACTTGTGGGTTGGCGCCTGGGCTGATGACGTCGGGGGGGGGGGGGGGCGGGCCTCATGATCGGGTGTTTCTTTGGGGCTCCTGCCCTTCTCTTTTCCTTTCTTTTTCCTTCTTTTTTACTTTAGATGGCACTGGGCGCCTGCCACTGTGATCGCTTGTGGTGGGGTCGCCGTTAGTGGAGCCGCGGGTATCTTATAAAATCCGGGGTCGGCGCGCGCAAGGGGGTGCACATTTGTGCACCTTGCGCGCACTGAGCCCTGCGCGCGCTGCCCGTTCCCTCCGAGGCCGCTCCGAAATCGGAGCGGCCTCGGAGGGAATTTCCTTCCACCCCCCGGCACCTTTTTCTCACTTCCCCTACCTAACCCATCCCCCCAGCCCTATCTACCCCCTACCTTTATTCGAAAAGTTATGACTGCCTCCAGGCAGTAGTAACTTACGCGTGCCGGCTGTCTGCTGGCACGGCAGGCCCCGACACAGGCTGCTATCTCAGGGCACTCGGCCATGCCCCTGAGCCGACACCACACCCCTTGGCCACGACCGCCCATTTTTGCAAGCCCCGGGACTGATGCGCGTCCCGGGGCTTGTGCGCGCCCCTGAGCCTATGCAAAATAGGCTTGGCGCACGCAGGGGCGTTTTAAAAGGGTTACGCGCGTACCTTATGCACGTAACCCTTTTAAAATCCGGCCCTTTGTGTGCAAAACTCATTGCTACATCCGCAGTAAAGTTTGTACACAAAAAAATGTGGTGCACAATTGTGGATTACGTTGCTGAATTTACACTTTTTATTTATTTATTTTTTTACTTAAAAGTATTTCTATGCCGCATTATTCTAGGTCCTAAGTGGCTCACAAAATTCCATTCATAATTTTTAAATAGACACACATACACATAACAATAAAAAGAACATATCTCAAAGATAATGCTATCAAAATACTAATCATACACAGCTGCCGCCTAGATTCATCATCCTCATCGCTTAATAAGTCTTCACATTAAACATCTCTCAACAAAAATGTTTTCAAACGTTTCTTAAAAGTTTTTAAACAAAATCCACTCTGATACATCACAGGGAGCTGGTTCTACAAAATGGGACTTGCCATTGTAAATAAACTCTCTCTAATCTCTGCTAACCAGATGGTTCATGGAGCTGGAATATCCAAATGACACTTTCCATCAGATCGAAAAGACCTTGCTGGTTGCTATATTTTCCACATGGAACTCATACACTGTGGTGCCACAGTGCTTAAAGCCATCAGGATGATCTTATATTGAATCCTCCATTCCACCAGTAACTAGTGAGGAGAATAAAGGATCGGAGTGATATGTTAAAAAAAAAAAATGACGTCCCTGCAAGAATCCATGCCATGCCATCTAGGAACTATTTGCAGTGTCTTCAGCAGATGAAACCATGGCTTGGAGCACTGACCTAACATCTTTTTCTTCCAAGCTCTGCAAAATCTACAATTTTAAAGAATGAGCTGCTGTTTTCACTTGAGTTTTAAATGAGATCTCCAAATAAAAAAATCATACCCAGATTTCTCATTTTATAATGGCGATCGTACATCCTTCAAGCATGATTGTTGATGGGAAAGGGGAAGATGCAAATCGGTTAAACCGAATAATTTCAGTTTCAGCTATATTTTGTCAACTCATTATTAGTTAACCAACTTTTCACTGCACCCAAGTAAATGGAAATAAGGTCAATCGTAGCGTTATCGCGGCAATAATTGGGGGAAAAAAAATGACTATCATCTGCATACAAACGATAATATAGACCTAAACCAGATAACAGTTTACATTGGTTACGTCTAGCTGTGCACCAGCTGGAGCACGATGCCATCATCTTCAAATAAGAAAGGTTTCATTGTCAGTCCTTGAGATTGCAGCAGTGGTGCACTTAGAAAGTTATTTCACTCTCAGATGAATTAGAGACCATGGCAGATGATGACAAAAAACAGTAGGTAAGAAGTAAAAAAAACAAACTAAATAAATAAAATAAAAGGTTATCATTAGGGATGTGAATTGTGTCCTCGATCGTCTTAACGATCGATTTCGGCTGGGAGGGGGAGGGAATCGTATTGTTGCCGTTTGGGGGGGTAAAATATCGTGAAAAATCGTGAAAAATCGTGAAAAATCTAAAAATCTAAAAATCGCAAAACCGGCACATTAAAACCCCCTAAAACCCACCCCCGACCCTTTAAATTAAATCCCCCACCCTCCCGAACCCCCCCCAAATGAGTTAAATAACCTGCGGGTCCAGCGGCGGTCCGGAACGGCAGCGGTCCGGAATGGGCTCCTGCTCCTGAATCTTGTTGTCTTCAGCCGGCGCCATTTTCCAAAATGGCGCCGAAAAATGGCGGCGGCCATAGATGAACACAATTGGACGGCAGGAGGTCCTTCCGGACCCCCGCTGGACTTTTGGCAAGTCTCGTGGGGGTCAGGAGGCCCCCCACAAGCTGGCCAAAAGTTCCTGGAGGTCCAGCGGGGGTCAGGGAGCGATTTCCCGCCGCGAATCGTTTTCGTACGGAAAATGGCGCCGGCAGGAGATCGACTGCAGGAGGTCGTTCAGCGAGGGTTCCGGCGCCTCGCTGAACGACCTCCTGCAGTCGATCTCCTGCCGGCGCCATTTTCCGTACGAAAACGATTCGCGGCGGGAAATCGCTCCCTGACCCCCGCTGGACCTCCAGGAACTTTTGGCCAGCTTGTGGGGGGCCTCCTGACCCCCACGAGACTTGCCAAAAGTCCAGCGGGGATCCGGAAGGACCTCCTGCCGTCCAATCGTGTTCGTCTATGGCCGCCGCCATTTTTCGGCGCCATTTTGGAAAATGGCGCCGGCTGAAGACAACAAGATTCAGGAGCAGGAGCCCGTTCCGGACCGCTGCCGTTCCGGACCGCCGCTGGACCCGCAGGTTATTTAACTCATTTGGGGGGGGTTCGGGAGGGTGGGGGATTTAATTTAAAGGGTCGGGGGTGGGTTTTAGGGGGTTTTAGTGTGCCGGCTCACGATTCTAACGATTTATAACGATAAATCGTTAGAATCTCTATTGTATTGTGTTCCATAACGGTTTAAGACGATATTAAAATTATCGGACGATAATTTTAATCGTCCTAAAACGATTCACATCCCTAGTTATCATACTCTTTCTGGCATTGCAGAGCTGGTAATAAATGTGATACATGTCTTGAATATCCAGCCTGGGAGCTCAATGCTATGCAGTGGGAAATTCAGATAAACATCTTCTGGATGTGTATTTGAAGGAAGTTTCCCTCATGTAACGGATAAAAGAAAAAGCCAGAGCATATGAAGTCCTTCTGTAGTGATAAGTTATCAATGAGATAACCGAGGAAACTGTCAGCCTACTACAACAGAGCCCATTGCACTGTTCCCACTATAGATAAAATCCAGTGATTTTTGTTCACTCGGGTAATGCTAAATTGTATAGTGTGGTCCCCACTGACAGTTCTGTGTAACCCATTGTCTATCAAATAAGTAAGAGTAAGGGGGAGGATCTTTAATACCACATTGTTTGCTGCTGCTGCTAGCATTTCAGCGAAATCAGGGATTTACAAGATATCAAAATCCTGTAAACATTCCAAAGCTCTCAGGATAATTCTGAAAAAAAAAAAAAGAAACTAGACAGACAATTCTAGGAATTTCATTTGGAAGCAATTTGATGTCTAAATGATGAAAACTTGGCTTTTTAGAATGGCTTTTGATACTGCGTAAAGAATAAGCTTATATTTGTAAATATGGCCTGAGTTCAAGGTTACTATTTTAAACACTTATTCTAGTTTTGCTTTTATATGCTATGAGGACGATTTATAATTTGATCTAGAATGAGAAGTGGAGACTCGGTGAATATGATAAGCTGCTAATTTGTTTGATGTCTATTTTTATTTTAGATGCTTATTCATTACATGTTCTTATATTTTATGTACTGTATGTTTTATTATGTAATCTGCAGTGATTAGAATCTGGAACGATGATATATAAATACATAAAATAAATAAATGTTATAATCTCTAAAAAAAAAAAAAAAAAAGAGAGAGAAGAAAGACCAAAAATCTTTTATTTTCTTGAAAATCTGTAGCCCTATTATTCTGACTCATCAAAAAACATGAAAATACCTTCTGAATTTAGATACATGGAATAGTTTGACCTCTAAAATTTAAGACTGAACTGAACTCCTGTAAGCACTCTGTGGTTCTATAGGTAAGATCTGAACTTAGTAATGAACACTATATCCAATTTCTTAGTGGGTGTTGGGTCCCCATAGAGAGCTATATTCACAGTACCAAATGCTGTTGTTAGGGGTGAAGATGCTGTGATGGCACATAGCACATCTTTGAGAGGGGTGCAGACTAAGGAGTACATTTTCAAAGGGGTTTCATGCATAAGTATAGCCTATATGTGAGCATAACATGTACTCACATATGTGCTATTTTAAAAATGAGGAGAGCATGCATGTATTTTCCATTTCACTCGTATGTTTTACTGTGGAAATAAAAGGGATATGCTAGGGGTGTTCCAGGATGAGGGTCATAAGCATGCATGATAGTTGCTATTTTATAAGAGATATGCGCATATATATTACTGACTTATTTGTACACTTTTACACCAGCTATTTCAATTTCAATTCTATTTATTACAATTTATAGACTGTATACATCAAAAAGTTTTGAAGCAGAGAACAAAGAAATATGCATAATGAAAAATCATATAAAAATACAAAATAAATATATAGACAAACAAAAATTGTCCTGGAACCTTTTGACCATACAAGTGAAATCGGACATCTGTTGTCTGCAGTTTTTGGGTGGGAGGTGTGGGTGAACTGGGGGGGGAGGGAAGGGGGGTTTCAGGATGAAGTATTAGAGGGGCTAAGTGAACTGGAAAAGGACTGGGTGAACTGGTGGAGGAATCGGTGAACTGGTGATTTCAAATATGCAAGCATGAAAGTATTTTCAAAATGTTATATATGCATACTTTATAAAATATTTGCCTACATATATAAATCATGGTTATTACATGTATATATTATAATTGTTTAAGCACCTAAAATAAATCCATGTATGTTTATAAAATAGGTAGAGAAAATATGTATTTGCTTGCATTGGAAATATTTGCACATAATGAAATATTTGCACATAATGAAATATATGCGCATACTTTCAGAGCTGAAATACGTGGTATTGTATAAACTGTGCAGCTCTCACTGCACAGTTTAAAAAATGTTACCATGGATCTCTGTGTGTCCACAAGCATGTAAATACCAGGGATGTGAATCGGACTTCGGACGATTGAAAATATCGTCGATATTTTCAAAATCGTCAGAAATCGGGGGCTCCCCCAAAACGATAGGAAAACCCCACAATATTGATCATGGGGGTTCCCTTATCGTTTTAGGGGAGGGCGAGAAAAACGGCACACAAAAATAACCCCTAAAACCACCCGACCCTTTAAAAATAACCCTTTAGCTTCCCCCACCCTCCCCACCCTCCCAACCCCCCCAAACCTTTTTACAGGTACCTGGTGGTCCAGTGGGGGTCCCAGGAGCGATCTCCCGCGATCTCCCACTCCGGGCCATCCTCCGGCTCCTGGGCCATCGGCTGCCACTAATCAAAATGGCGCCAATGGCCCTTTGCCCTTACCATGTGACAGGGTATCCGTGCCATTGGCTGGATCCTGTCACATGGTAGGAACACTGGATGGCCGGCGCCATCTTGTGCTCCTACCATGTGAAAGGGGCTGACCAATGGCACCGGTAGCCCTGTGACATAGTAAGGCAGTGGTTCTCAACCTTTCTAATGCCGTGACCCCGCAATACAGTTCCTCATGTTGCGGTGACCCCTCGCCCCGCCCTCGCCCCGTGAGGGTGGGGTGAGGGCGGGGCTTTGGTCATATGGGGGCAGGGTTATGGATGGGGTTGGATTTTAGTGCACACTTATCATTTAATTATGACATTTATAATGTGAATGTAACTCAACTCACCATAGGTTCTCACATGCATGGCACACTGACCCATGATCGTCCCGGGGCTAGATGTAAAAGTACAGTTTGTATCCACAGGAACCCCCCTGACCCACAATAATGGATGTAAAGCAGAATTATGACATTCCCCATACAACTCACCCTACAAAAAAGATATTCTGGTTCTAGTGACATCTCAGTAACAGCAACTCAAACTCCTTCTATTTCCAGGCTCAATAGCCCTACTTATGAAAAGACAGCAGTTTACCACCAATGCATGTCCTCTGAGAAAACACAACAAATAAGACCGATACAAACGCTTACATGCTAGCAAAATATCTCATCTCGGTAACAGACACAGAACCGACCTAACATACTCCCAGGATCTGTAGTAATGCACATAAACTAATCCGCACACAGTTACACCTGTATTATGGAATACACTCAAACAGGAGCAACCCTATCTATGAAAAGGCAACACTACAAATATTAAATCAGGTCCTAAAAACCAATACACCTCTTATTAGGAAAACAGAACTAGCAAGCAGCTATAGATCCCCACACAGAAATAATTGTAAAATTATACTAATAAGCAGAATAAATGTTTCAAAACAGCTATGAACATCCAACAATTAAAAACTCATAAAAACTATTAAACATTCTCCAAACACCAATAAAATATTTCAAAAAAGCAGACATCACACAATTAAAATGGCAGTCAAGAAAAATAAACTTAAAAAGCCACCTGTACTTACCCCCTCCAGCAGCTCTCCTACTCCCCTTCCCTGCAGGCCGTGGCACTCACCAGAAGCAGCAGTAGAAGCTAAGCTCTATACTTATGGTCCTCTTCCTTAGTGCCCATGTCTCTCACACACACACACACCATACCAGTCATGCCCCCATGACCAGTTTCTGTCTCTCACACACCAATCATCTCCCAAACAGTCTTTGGCACACACACACCAGTCACCTTCCTGAACAGTTTCTCTCATGCCATACACACACACACACACACACAGGCTTCCCACTCCCATGTTCTACTTACATATACGGGCTTCTCACTCTCATAATCACTTTCTCACACACACACACACACACCAGTCACCTTCCTGAACAGTTTCTCTCATGCCATACACACACACACACACACAGGCTTCCCACTCCCGTGTTCTACTTACATATATGGGCTTCTCACTCTCATAATCACTTTCTCTGTCTCTCTCTCTCTCTCACACACACTCACTCACCAGTCTCTCACTCCCATGCTTGTTCTCTCCACATGCACAGGCTTCTCATTCCCATAATCACTTTCTCTCTGTTACACACACACCAGTCTCTCTCATTTCCATGCTCACTCTCCACGTGCACAGGCTTCTCATTCCCTGAATCACATTCTCTCATATTCACACACACACACCAGTCTTTTTCTCTCACACGCACCATCACCTTACCAAGCAGTCTCTCTCTCTCATGCATGCACACTCACCCAGGTTTCTCACTCCCATGCTTTCTTTCACCCCCACAACACCAGGCTTCTTACGCCCATGCTTTCTCACATACCCAGACTTCTCACTTCCATGCTTTTTCTCTCTCTCACACACACACACACACATCAGTCACCTCCCTGACTAATGTCTCACACTCTCACATACACATCAGTCATCTCCCTGAGCAATCACTTTCATTGTCTCTCACATACACACACACATCAGCTCTCTGACCAGTCAATCACACACAGGCTGGCTGGCTGCTTCTCTCTCTTTCTCTCACTCACTTCCTCTTCTCCCCCGAGCACAAATGGGAGCTGCAGGAGCCTCCGCTGGCCAAGAAAGAAGAATCCCATCGGCCGCGGGAGGCTCATGCTGCTGTCTCCTTTCTCCATTACCGGCTACTTCTATTGCTCGAGGACCGATGCTGCAGCCGCTGCTGCTACTTTTTCGCGCGGCTCTCTCTCCTTCCCGCGCACAGCGATTCACTTCCTGTTCCGGGTCACGGGAGGGGGGGGGGGGCAGGCGCAGGAAGAAGAAAAGGCCCAGCCACGGGTGCACAGCTTCTTCTAGCGCCGCTGCCGTTCCCGCTGGGCTTGAACGTGCTGACAGCCCGGCGGCAACGGCAGCGGGAGAGACCGGGAGCGCGCGACACACCTGCCGGTGCTTGGCGGCGCCGCAGACCGGCAAAAAACTCCCACGGCCCGGTCCCGGTCCTCGGACCGGTGGTTGGGGACCCCTGCTTTAGGCGACCCCTGTGTTTTGGGCGTTCGACCCCCGCCGGGGTCGCGACCCACAGGTTGAGAACCGCTGTAGTAAGGGCAAAGGCTATCGGTGCCATTTTGATTACTGGCAGCCGATGGCCCGAGTGCAGGAGATCGCTCCTGGACCCCCACTGGACCACCAGGGTCTTTTGGCAAGTCTTGGGGGACCCTCCTGACCCCCACAAGACTTGCCAAAAGTCCAGCGGGGGTCTAGCACCTCCACTGTATCCCCTTCCTGCAATTCAGTATCTATGAGACTGAACGTGGCTTCTGCAGTTTATGGGAAAGGTGTTGTGTGTTAACTTAGGTGTATGCATAAGGGAATAATGTTAGGGCAGGGGTGGTCAATGCCAGTTCTTGAGGCTCACCAACCAGTCAGGATTTCAGGTTATCCCTAATGAACATGTTATCAGAAAGATTTGTATACACATTGCTTCAATTGCATGAAAATATGTCTCATGCATATTCATTAGGGGTATCCTGAAAACCCAACTGGTTGGTGGCCCTCCACGACTAGAATTGCCCACCTCTGATGTAAGGGAGCCAAGAAAGTTCATCAAACATGGAAGGAAAATGCAGTCAAAAAGAAAGTTCTATCATCTAAGGCAGAGCTTTCCAAACTTTTCATGTTGGTGACACACTTTTTAGACAATCATAATTTCACGACACGGTAATTCAGTCTACTAGTAAACCAGAGGTTAAAGGTTAAACGAACGAAACATATTTCGACAATTTATGTATGTTTCCTTAAATATATACATAAATAAAATGTTTCACGACACAACCTATCTCATGAAAACCTTAAATTTATATTAAAAATATATATTCCAAGATACATGTTATTGTTATAATTTATGAGAAACAATAATAAAACAAATTGTCTGTCCCCCACACACTCATCTCTCTCCTCCCCCCAGCACATGTCTGGCCCCCACACACTCATATCTCTCCCCCTCAAGCACATGTCTGTCCCCCCAGCACATTTGCCCCCCACTCACTCATCTCTCTCTCCCCAGCACATGTCTGGCCCCCACACTCATGTACCTCGTCTTTTTGATTGTTGCCAGTTAAGTGCTTCACTCCCTTCCATGATCACCAGACACTGCTGCTTGCAGTCAGTACTCCTCATGGCCAGGCCTCATCGGCAGCAGCAGCCAATGCAAGGATGGCTGGGCTCGTTCCACCCACCAAGCCCCCCCAAAAAACGCGATTGACAGCAAAAATCACCCAATAATAAGCAACCCATAAACTGAAAAAAAAAAGTGAATCTCTAGAAAAAAAAAAGCCCAAACTCGCATCAGAGTTGACCGGGCTTGCGCGACACACCTGCACACTGCAGGCGACACACTAACGTGTCCCGACACACAGTTTGGAAAGCTCTGATCTAAGGAAAAAGAAATTATGTTGGCTGGGTCAGGAAAATTAGGACACTTGGCCACCCTCTCCCTGGCCTTTTCTACAATCATTTGGGGCTTAGTGAATAAGTATTGTTAAAAAAATATATTCAGATTTATTGAGACGGAGTGCATATTTCAAAGACAATTTTCAAAGCCATTTGACTTGGTAAAATGACTTGGCTGAAAACTGCCTTCTTTGGAACAGGTAAGCTTCCATAGCATGGGTACTTTTAGCATTAGGAAAAAAGAGGAGCTTTTCCAGGCGTGTTTAGGTTAGGGGGCAAAACAGCAAGCACCCATTTGATTTTCAAATGTACTGCATGTACATTTATTTATTTATTTATTTACAGCTTTTTTATATACCGCGGCACATTAAAAACATCACCTCGGTTTACAATGAACCATAATTCAGCAACCAGCTTTACAATCAATTGACAATAGAACAAAATATATATTAAATGAATTCAATGAAAATAGCACAAACGTATAGTACAATTGAGTCGAGCCTAAGAGGGGGAGGTTAAATCATGGGAAAACTATATATAACTAGGAACTTTCAAACATGCGCAGTAATAGGAGTAATAGATTGAGATCTATTTGGGGAGGGAAAATAATTGTATATGAAAACCTTTGTACGTTCAAATGATTTTTACCAGTATGAAAATGACCATTGTGGGAAGAAGGGAGAGAGGGAAGAGAAGATTGTGTAAGAGTGTGTGAATGTATGTGAGACATTTATTCATTAAAATGAGTTTTACCACTATGGACAGACCATAGAGGTAAGGTGGGTGGAAGAGGGGAAGAAGAGATCGGCAGTTCTGTAGAGGAGTAGTTCATTACGGATAGGCTTGTTTGAATAGCCAGGTTTTAAGGTTTTGTTTAAATTTCTTATGGCAGGGCTCCTGGCGCAGGTCTGTGGGCATTTTATTCCATATGTTGGTTCCTGCTTTAGTAAATGAGCGTTCTCTCATTGAAACATGTTTGATATGTTTGATTGTGGGAATCTGGAGTTTGGCTTGGTGAATCGTTCTTGTTGGTCTATTTGATTTGTGGAATGTGAAATGGTCAGAGAACCATTGCATATCTTGGTTGTATATGGACTTGTGTATGAGGGTAAGGACTTTGTATAAAATCCTAGATGCTACATGTAGCCAGTGAAGGGATTGGAGTGCGGGCGTAATGTGTTCGTGGTGGTGTGCATTGGTGAGTATGTGGGCAGCTGCGTTTTGCAGCATCTGTAACGGTTGTAGCGAATCTTTTGGCAGACCTAGTAGGATGGAATTGCAGTAGTCCAGTTTTGACAATATTGTAGCTTGTAGAACTGTTCGGAAGTCGTGCGGGTGCAGGAGAGATTTAATTCTTTTTAGTGTATGGAGTTTGAAGAATCCATTTTTAATGGTAGCAGCGATTCATTTTTTTAACGAGAAATGGTTGTCAATGATGATGCCGAGGCTGCGGACCTGCTGTAAAGTGAGAGGGCCAGATTGTGAATGAAGGGTTGGGTTGAGAGAGATATTGTTTTGTGGTGTGATGATGAGTAGCTCTGTTTTGCTAGTATTTATTGCTAAAACGTTTTCCGTGAGGAGATTCTTTATTTCTGCAAGTGCAGTATCCCAGATTTTCAGAGCGTTGATAAGGGAGTCATTAATGGGGATGAGGATCTGCATATCGTCTGCATATATGAAGTGCATTATTAGTCAGCTCCTGTGCGAATTGAACTAATGCACAATTATGTAAAATAAGATAATGTTAAAATGTTTTTCCTCTTTTTCTGTTTAGCACTTACTGCTTGTGATTGTGATTGGACAAGAGGATTAAGCTGATGTCATAAGAAACATCTAGATACTTCACTTCGATGCAGCTAGGTAACTAGAACCAAAAAGTTACTAATAAGGGCCAAGAGTAACAGATAAAAAAATAAGTGTAAAAGCTTGCTGGGCAGACAGGATGGGCCATTTGGTCTTCTTCTGATGTCATTTCTATGTTTCTATTTCTCTCTCTCTCTCTCTCCTTGTTTGTTGCTTTCAGGTTTCATCTTCTAGTCTGTCCAGCATCTCTGCTGCAGCTTTTAAAGAAAGTAGGCATTATAGTTTTGAATAGATGTTTTATTTCTCAAATAAATATTAAGCTGTTTTTTGGAACACACTAAGTGGTGTGTGCATTCTTTCTGCTGGACTTCTTACTTTGAACAAAAAGGTTGAACCACAGCCTCCAGCATTGGGTTATGAGCCCAGACACTCAGTGAGCAGTCTTTTTTGAACTGTAACAGGTCTTAAACAAAAACGTAGCCAAGCCACAAAGTTCCATAAGAATTAAATTCATTTTTGCAACATGGCTCAAGCTAAGGTGGAACATCTTGTGATGCTAGACGATGGAAAATCTTATCCTACTTAGTCAACCAAGATGCAAGCCCTCTGCAGTAAAATGGACATTGTGGATGCACTTGAAAAAGACTGTCCAGCTGAAAGAGAAGCCAAGCAACAGTGGGAAAGACATGAAGTCAAGCTTAAGCAGAAATCATCCTGTATGTAAGTGATGGCATCTTAAAGCTAACTGCAGACCTGTTTATAGGGAAAGAGGTGTCGCAAATAATTGAGATATTTGCACAGGTGCCTATGATTTCCATATCTATAATTTTCCAAAGACTGTTAAGCACAAGGCTATCAGAAGGGGGGAACTTGACTAAACATGTCAGTGTTCATATCAATGCAAAACACTCTTAAAAATAATGATGTCACTTTGCCAGATGTGCTCATAAAGGAGTTTATACTCCATTCACTACCTGAGCAATATGCAAGTAATATGGGATTACTTAGACTGCAACCTGAGATATCTCTGAAACAGGAGTAGCTCATCTTGAAACATGTGGTAAGCTACAAGAACAGAAAAGTTCAGAAAAAGCTTATAATGATTTAAAACAGAAATAAGAGATGTAATGTGTTATCAGTATAAGAAGAAAGGGCATAGAAAAAGACATTGCAAATTAAATAAAGACAATTTTAGAACTGCTTCTATAAGCAGAAACCCAAAACCCTTTGAATAAGAGAAGAGGAGAAGAGAAGCTTCCAAACTGCAGTAAGGCAGGAACACAAATCAAAAAGAAAATGTCAGTAATGATGTTAGCTGAAAAATGTTTGTTGAAGATAGCAAACAACCAAAATCAAGATAGCAAGCACAGATACTATCTGGATTCTGATGCCTCATACCACTATGTGTATAATGAAAGTGCATTCTCTTGTTTAGACAAAATCCTACAATCAGAGATTGCCTTGCAGAGGAGGATACAATTTAATTTGAATCCATGAATGAGATGAATAGAAGATCGTCTTTAACATTCACGATGGGCATTTTGAGTATCTAGTAATGCCCTTTGAGTTATGCAACGCCCTTACAGTCTTCCAATTTATGGTAAATGAGATATTTTGGGAACTCCTCTACTCCCAAGTGGTGGTCTACCTAGATGACATCCTGATCTTTTCAAAATCATTGTCTGAGCACTGACACCATGTGAAAGAGGTCCTGCAATGGCTACACAAGCATCATCTCTATGCTGTTAGAGAAGTATATCTTCGAGCAAGAACTTCCCTTTTTGGGAATCATCATTTCATGTCAAGGCCTTTGGATAGATCCTGAGAAATTAAAAGCCATTTCAGAATCGCCCAAGCCAGTAGGCCTCAAAGCGATTCAACACTTTCTGGGTTTTGCAAATTACTACAGACTTTATACTTAGCTATTCCACCTTGGTGGCCCCATTCACAGCCCTTGCTGGAGAGGGTGCTGACACCAGGAATTGGACCTCAGATGCCATTCAGGCCTTTGAACAGCTAAAAAATGAGTTCACCTTTGATGCCTGCTTACATCACCCAGATCTGTCTCAACCCTTCATTCTGGAGGTAGATGCCTCTACCTTCGGGATATGAGCTGTCCTCCTACAATATAATACTAAGGTATTCTTGTGATTTGCTCCTAATTTTCTAAGAAATTCTCTCCAGCAGAGAAGAATTATATAATTGGTGATTGTGAGCAGCTAGCAGTCAAACTAACCTTGGAAGGATGGAGGGGCCCAAACACCAAATAACGGATCACAAAAACCTTGAGCATTTGGCACAGGCTCAAAAGGTTCCCACTGGTTGTTATTCTTAAATTGATTTGACTTCGAGTTGCAGTACCAGCCAGCTGACAAGAACCGGCGAGCAGATGCGTTCCGCTGGTCAATAATGTGTTGTGGAATCCCACACACATTATTGCCTCAAACAAAATTATGGTTGCCTCACCTTCACAGTTCCTCCTGTTAAGATGGTGGTACCCCAATGCCTACATCAGAAGGTTCTCGAGTGGGCACATGACTCCCGGCTATCAGATCATCCTGGCATTACCAGAACATTGGAATTAATTGTGTGACATTACTGGTAGCCACAGATGAATACTAATGTTCAGCGTTACATAGGGTGCTGCCCTACATGCACCATGCATAGACGTGTCAGAGCACGATTGTGGGGGTTGTTACAGCAACTGCCAGCCCCCACAGAACCTTAGACCCATGTGGTCACAGACTTCATTTGTGACCTTCTCCTCTCTAGTGGCAATACCACCATAGGGGTGGTTGTGGACAGATTCTCTAAGATGGTGCATTTCATTACTCTTCCTGTACCTGAGTTATCAAAATTCTTTGTTCAGTACATCTTCTGCCTGCATGAGCTACCACATCATATCCTTTCAGATCAAGGAGACCAGTTCAGTACCTGAAACTGGAAAGGCCTGTGCCAAAAATTTGGATTCATGTTGGATTTCAACTCTGCATACCACCCTCAAAGTAACAGAACCGAGCGAGTGAATCAAAGCCTTAAGGCCTTCTTGCGGGCTTACGTGAATTTACATCAAGATAACTGGGCTTCGCTCCTTCCATGGGCCATTTACCCACAACAACCATGCCAATACTTCCACAGGATCTTCATCCTTTTATGTAGTCTTTGGATATCATCCCTGAGTACCCAGACCACTTCCTATTTCAGACAACTGTCCAGCAGCCACCCTGACAGGAGAAGAACTCCAAGAGCTGTGGATAAAGACTCAACTTCTACAGGAGAAAGCAGAGAATGTTCTAAGAAACAAGCCTGGCACTTCAGTTGTTCTCCAGAAGCCTATTCTGGCTTAGTACCAGGAGCCTGAGTCTCAAGATGCCCACTATGAAATTCACTCCACTGTTCATCTGACCTTGTCCTATTGATTGCCAATTGGGACCCATAGTCTACAAACTCAGACTACCACCATCCTTAAGGGTCCATGATGTCATCCACGTTTCTCTGCTGAAACCTGCCATTCTCTCCTGGATGGGTAGAACACCCCTTGAGAACACTGAAATTGAGGCAGAGGAAGTTACTTCATTTGAGGTTCAGGAAGTCTTACACGCTAGAAGAGTTCATAAGCAGTTGCAGTAACGTATTCCCTGGAAAAACTACGGCCCTGAAGAAAACTCTTGGGAGTCGGCTTCCAAGCTACAAGCCCCTCAACATGTAGCAGAATTCCACAGATGTTTTCCCAATGAACCCAAGCCCAGGAAGTTGGGGAGGGCCTTTGGAGAGAGGGTATTGTTATGTTTGCTGGCTCGCAGATTGTCCCATCCTCGCAATGGCCCTGTTCTCCTTAGGCGTGTGAGCATGCCAGCTGCCCAAACATAAAGGACCTGTTTCACCCACGGATAATGTCAAAGGCTGCAGCATTTACTAGGGGCTTTCAGACATCCAGACCTCACCTCAGCAATGGGACTCCTGCATTCCCTGCAGTGTATATTGTCAGCGTTCCTGTTCTTTGTTCCTTCTTCCCACAGAGTGGGACAGAGTGCCTGTGTATGTGTGTGTGAAGAAAGAGTCACTGAGTATGACAGAGTGCCTGCGTGTGTATGTATGTGAAAGAAAATTTACAGCTGTGTTAGTGTGTGGATGGGGAATAGAAAGAGGATAAAGATTGTGTATCCTCTTTCCCTGATCTCCACTCACTTTTCAGGACAGGGGGACTGGAAATAAAAAATTCCCAGATATGGAGAGCAGAGGATTTCTTTCTTTTTCCCTATTAGTTTTAATTATTGGATATTATTTGATATGTCTGCTGTTTTTAAATATTTTATTGATGTAATATTTGTAGTGCTGCTCTTTCCTGGGTAGGGTGGTTGATGTTTGAGTTCTTGGATTCAGTGTTGTTTTGATATGGCAGATTGGTCTAATGAGGTAAACTGTATTCTTGGCAGGCTGTGATAACTTTTCTTGACTGTGTATTATCTCAAAATTGTTACTGGGGGTGGACCTTTGGACCGAGATGAGATTAACGCTACCTGTAGGGAGGAGCCCTGCAGGTCCTTGTTGTTGGCTGGCAGAGCTGGCCGGTGAGGAGACTCAACAGGATCTTCACCAATAGCAGCCCTTTTTCCCCTCAGGTTGAGCCCTTGGGTACTGGGGCTGGCTGGCCTTAGGCGCAAGTCTTAGAAGATGAGTAATCCCATGAAGGACAGTAGGCATGAGCTGAGTTAAGGCATTCCTAGGGTCAGGGCAGGCAGCCAACAAACAGCGGAGTCCGGGAGGCATACCGAAGGGTTGAGGCAGGCGGCAATCCAGCGAGGTCCAGAAGGCATACCAGGAGTCAGGGCAGGTGGCAATCCAACGAGATCCAGAAAGCATACCAGGAGTCAGGGCAGGCGGCAATCCAATGAGATCCAGAAAGCATACCAAGAGTCAGGGCAGGTGGCTATCCAACGAGATCCAGAAAGCATACCAGGAGTCAGGGCAGGCGGCTATCCAACGAGATCCAGAAAGCATACCAGGAGTCAGGGCAGGTGGCGATCCAATGAGATCCAGAAAGCATACCAAGAGTCAGGGCAGGTGGCTATCCAACGAGATCCAGAAAGCATACCAGAAGTCAGGGCAGGCGGCTATCCAACGAGATCCAGAAAGCATACCAGGAGTCAGGGCAGGTGGCGATCCAATGAGATCCAGAAAGCATACCAGAAGTCAGGGCAGGCGGCTATCCAACGAGATCCAGAAAGCATACCAGGAGTCAGGGCAGGTGGCGATCCAATGAGATCCAGAAAGCATACCAGAAGTCAGGGCAGGCGGCTATCCAACGAGATCCAGAAAGCATACCAGGAGTCAGGGCAGGTGGCGATCCAATGAGATCCAGAAAGCATACCAAGAGTCAGGGCAGGTGGCTATCCAACGAGATCCAGAAAGCATACCAGGAGTCAGGGCAGGCGGCTATCCAACGAGATCCAGAAAGCATACCAGGAGTCAGGGCAGGTGGCGATCCAATGAGATCCAGAAAGCATACCAAGAGTCAGGGCAGGTGGCTATCCAACGAGATCCAGAAAGCATACCAGGAGTCAGGGCAGGTGGCTATCCAACGAGATCCAGAAAGCATACCAGAAGTCAGGGCAGGTGGCTATCCAACGAGATCCAGAAAGCATACCAGGAGTCAGGGCAGGTGGCGATCCAATGAGATCCAGAAAGCATACCAAGAGTCAGGGCAGGTGGCTATCCAACGAGATCCAGAAAGCATACCAGGAGTCAGGGCAGGCGGCAATCCAATGAAGTCCAGAACGGTCCAATGACAAGACCAGTGAAGGAATCCAGAAGGGGACAAGGGCAGGAACATGGAGTCAGGCAACTAGCTATTCACAAGGAGCTCAACCTGTTGCCGAGGCAAAGCACTGTAGGCAGAAACTGGCTTAAGTAGTCTGGAGGGCAGGCCACGGCCCCTTTAAAATTCTGCAGAGGGGCACATGCATGCGCCTAAGAACTTGCTAGCAGGGTTGGACGGCGGCGGCATGGACGGTGGCTCTGCACCGTGAGGAAGCTTGGTGTTGGAGGTAGGTCCCTGCCACTGTGAGGGAAGTCAGGGGTGGTCCAGGGAAGCGCCGGGTAAATGAGGCTGGCCGCGGAGCTCCGTGGCCGACGAGCGCAATAAAAATTCTGTGAGCTATTGAGACAATATAGGACCTGTCTTCAGAGGGAATACCTCTGATCTGACATCTGAAGAAAGAGTCTATGTAGTTTTAAAAGCTTCTGTACAATATTTTTAGGTACAGGTATTTTTTATTTTTCAGGAAGCCTGTCTTGTTCTGTTTACCTAATAGGAGGCATATTGGTGATTTAGGGCCCAATGTAATATTTGTAATGTTGCCTTTCTATAGATAGAGTTGTTACTGTTTGGGTGCCGGCACTTAGTGTTATTTTGATATGCGAGGTTTACTATATTGTAATTGTTTATTCATGGCTTTCTGAGAGCAAAGCCCACAAAGCATGTTAAAAAAGGCCTAATGCTATATGGTTTCCAACTGCCTTTTGTATGTTGGGGAAAGGGAACAGAGAGAGCAGGATTGATAAAGATTGGGGGGGTGTGGGGGTGTGGAGAGGGGGCATAGGGAGCAAGACTGAATCCCCTATTATAAATGTCACCAACCGCTACTGATGCTATGTAAGAGCGAAAGCAAAACAAAGCTGATTTCCTGTGCTTCAAACAAAAGATAGCAAATAAACATTGGATCTGATTTGTGCAGATGTTTGTGGCCCCTTAGCAGTAAAAACAAATGGTGGCAAAAACTATTTTATTATTTTTATGGACGGTTATTCAAGTTTCATTAACACCTATTTATTGTCAAATAAAAAGTGTTTGATAAGTTTAAAAATGACTGTGCCTAAGTTGAAAATAAATTTCAGAGAAAAATTTAAGAGATTTAGAGTTGACAATGGAGGAGAATTTTGAAGCAAAGAAATGGAGGAATTTCTAAAAGAAAAAGGCATAATGCATGAAAAGAATATAAGCAATAACCTTGAACAAAATGAACAGGTAGAAAGAATCACAGCTTGCTAAACATGACTAGATGTTGGATGCACAGCTATCTGATGATATTTGGGGTGAAGCAATCAGTGTTGCCACCTATTTACAGAATCGCCTACCAACCAAGAGCATAGATAAAACACCTTATGAGCTGAGGGTGAAGCCTAATTTATCTCATCTGAGAATGTTTGGCTGCAAAGCTTATGTGTATATTCCTAAAGAGAAGAGAAAAAACTGAAATGCAGGAGTGAATTGGGAATCATGCTGAGATATGCAGTAGGAACTACAGGTTACAAAATCCCGAATCTCAAAAGAAAAGAAGTAAAAATATGCAGTTTGACATATTTTGATGAAAAAGAAAAGATAAACCAGGATGAATCAGTAGGCTTTGGATCTTAAATAACAAAATAAAGATCCATAAATAGCACAGTTCTATCCAGCAAGAAGGGGATTAAAAAATGGTTAAAAGACAGGGAACAGAGAGTAGGATTAAATGGTCTGTTTTCACAGTGGAAAAAGGTAAACAGTGGAGTGCCTCAGGGATCTATACTCGGTCCAGTGCTTTTTAATATATTTATAAATGATCTGGAAAGGGGTACGATGAGTGAGGTGATCAAATTTGCAGATGACACAAAATTATTCAGAGTAGTTAAATCACAAGCGGATTGAGATAAAATGCAGAAGGATCTTGCGAGACAGGAAGACTGAGCATCCATATGGCAGATGAAATATAATATGGACAAGTGCAAGATGATGCCTATAGGGAAAATAACTCATGCTGTACATACACAATGTTACATTCCATATTAGGAGCTACCACCTAGGAAAAAGATCTGGGCATCTTAGTTGATATTACATTGAAATTGTCAGTGTGCTGTGGTAGTCAAAAAGCAAACAACATTAGGAATTATTAGGAATGAAATGACAAATAAAATGGAAAATGTCATAATGCCTCCATATCAATTCATGGTTAGATCGCACCTTGAATACTGTATTCAATTCTGGTTGCCACATCTCAAAAAAGATATAGTTGCATTGGAGAAAGTGCATTGTGTAAGCCCTTGTGTGAGACTCAGGGTTGTGGATTTGAGGTTAGGGTCTGTTAATGCAGGTAAAGGAAGAACAAATTGAAGATTTTTGTGCAGGGAAATCAAAAGTTCCCAGGAATGGAGAGCAAAGGATTTATTTCTTTATCCCTATTAGTTTTAATTGTTGGATGTTATTTGATATGTCTGCTGTTTTTAAATATTTTATTGATGTAATATTTGTAGTGCTGCTCTTTCCTGAGTTGATGGTCACAGAGGGGAAGGTTGAGCTTGTATTTTCCCTGTCCAGTAGTAATAAATAGTGACCGTAGCCTTTTAGTTTGGTCCATTCAAATATCTACCCAACCAATGTCTTCTTTGAATCCACAGAGCTGGTGCCTCTAAAAAGGGTTACATAAACATGCCCTCATGTCAGTTTTCTGCTCTTATAAAAGTCTCCACTCTTAAATGATCTCCTCACCTGGAGTTTACTAATTCTCCCACTTCTTTCCTCTGCACTCACAATCAACACTCATGTGCCAGGTTTAACTGAATAACCCTTGAAAGCCAGCAGGAAGACTGAGCAAGTTCAGTTTAGCATATTCACATGATTTAGCTTCCCCTCGGTAAGTAACATACTCTCACTATTTAGCCAAGGCATTTTATGTTTCTGTGCACAATAATAGCATAACCATGTGATTGAGGGCATTTTTTACTGTGCCTACCTTAAATCTTTTTGCATGGCTCATTAAGTCTTATCCTCCCTATATTTCTGCCAGAGGACTTCAAGGGAAGATGAGGCTAGAGAGCCATGTCTTATCATTTTCCTGAAAGTGAGGTGACATGGCTCAAGATTGTTCCAGATTTTTGAAGCATAACAACAGAAGGCACAAAGTCTCATACAGGATAATCTAGCTAAAGCTAAAGTAGAGGATGAAAGAAGGCCTATGTGGGAGGATTGGATTTCTCTAGTAGGGGAAAAAAGTTGAGAGAGATACTCAGGGGCTTGTTTATTCATGCACTTGTAAACGAAACTAAGGATTTTGAAATATATCCTGCTTTTGACTAGGAGTCAGTACAGCTGGTGTAGTATGAGTATTATAGGGTCGGTTGCTTTTCCTCCTACCAAAATTCTAGCAGCTGGTGAGGCTGAAGGCACTTCAGACTATATAGTAATATACTGTTAAATACAGAGTTGCAATAACCGATTCAGCTGGTGATTAATGCATTTATCACGGTAGCAAGATTGTGTTTATCAAGGTAGTTGTGCAGTTGGCGAATCTGGCACCAATGCATTAAAAAAATCCTTACCGCCTTAGAGATATGAATTTCCATCATGAGGTTCTCATCAAGTTGAACCCCTAGGCTTCATACTGACTCCTTAGTTTGCATGGGGATACCTGCCAAAGAAGGTAGAGATCAAAGGGGATGACGTTCACAACTGAGCCAGAGGAGTTCTGATTTCATGGGGTTTAATTTGAGTTTGTGGTTGCTAAACCATTGGACTACTGTTATAAGACAATTATTGAGACTGACAATGGATGAAGTTTGGTCTAATCCCCTTTTTTATGCAGAATTGGTGGTCATTGGGAAATAAATGCATTCAATGCTGAAGGACTGAATGAGGTCATAGATTGGGCAAATGTAAATGTTGAAAAAGACTGGGGAGAGGACTGAGATCTTGGGTACTCCTCAAGTAAGATTTCTAGAATTGGATGGTTATTGGCCATTGATAGATTGTGTTCTGTTAGTTAGGAATGATTCAAACATTTGAAGGCAGTGCCTTCAATGTCACTGTCTCTTAGATGTTGAATTAAGAGTTGATGGTTGACTGTGTCAAAGGCAGCAGATAGATCCAGAAGGTCTAGGAGGATGTCGCCATCCTGGTCTTCATCTAGATGGATACCGTTAGTAATGATTATTAGGGCGGATTCTGTTCCATGGCCTTTCCTGAAGCTGATTGTAGTTGGTTCAGAATGTTGCCCTCTTCTAGGAAGTCAAGCAATTAGAAATAAATCACTTTTCCCTCTAGCTTGGGCAAGAAGGGAATATTGGAAACCGGATGATAATGGTCAATGTAACCCCAAAATTTGAAAAGGGCTCCAGGGGCGATTCAGGTAACTATAGACCAGTGAGCCTGACTTCAGTGCCGGGAAAAATAGTGGAAACTATTCTAAAGATCAAAATTGTAGAGCATATAGAAAGACATGGTTTAATGGAACACAGTCAACATGGATTTACCCAAGGGAAGTCTTGCCTAACAAATCTGCTGCATTTTTTTGAAGGGGTTAATAAACATGTGGATAAAGGTGAACCGGTAGATGTAGTGTATTTGGATTTTCAGAAGGTGTTTGACAAAGACCCTTATGAGAGGCTTCTAAGAAAACTAAAAAGTCATGGGATAGGAGGCGATGTCCTTTCGTGGTTAAAAATCAGGAAACAGAGAGTAGGATTAAATGGTCAATTTTCTTAGTGGAAAAGGGTAAACAGTGGAGTGCCTCAGGGATCTGTACTTGAACCAGTGCTTTTCAATATATATATAAATGATCTGGAAAGGAATACGATGAGTGAGTTATCAAATTTGCGGACGATACAAAATTATTCATAGTAGTTAAATCACAAGCAGATTGAGATACATTACAGGAGGACCTTGCAAGACTGGAAGATTGGGCATCCAAATGGCAGATGAAATTTAATGTGGACAAGTGCAAGGTGTTGCATATAGGGGAAAATAACCCTTGCTGTAGTTACATGATGTTAGGTTCCATATTAGGAACTACCACCCAGGAAAAAGGTCTAGGCATAATAGTGGATAATACTTTAAAATCGTCGGTTCAGTGTGCTACAGCAGTCAAAAAAGAAAACAGAATTTTAGTAATTATTAGGAAGGGAATGGTTAATAAAACAGAAAATGTCATAATGCCTCTGTATCGCTCCATGAATTCTGTGTACAATTCTGGTCGCTGCATCTCAAAAAAGATATAGTTGCAATGGAGAAGGTACAGAGAAGGGCAACCAAAATGACAAAGGGGATGGAACAGCTCCCTTATGAGGAAAGGCTGAAGAGGTTAGGGCTGTTCATCTTGGAGAAGATGGGGGATATGATAGAGGTCTTTAAGATCATGAGAGGTCTTGAACGAGTAGATGTGAATCGGTTATTTACACTTTCAGATAATAGAAGAACTAGGGGGCATTCCATGAAGTTAGCAAGTAGCACATTTATGACAAATTGGAGAAAGTTCTTTTTCACTCAACGCACAATTAAGCTCTGGAATTTTTTGCCAGAGGATGTGGTTAGTGCAGTTAGTATAGCTGGGCTCATAAAAGGTTTGGATAAGTTCTTGGAGAAATCCATTAACTGCTATTAATCAAGCTTACTTAGGGAATAGCCACTGCTATTAATAGCATCAGTAGCATGGGATCTTCTTGATGTTTGGATAATTGCCAGGTTCTTGTGGCTTGGTTTGGCCTCTGTTGGAAACAGAATGCTGGGCTTGATGGACTCTTGGTCTGACCCAGCATGATAATTTCTTATGTTCTTAATTATTTTTGGAACAGAGCTTAGTTTCTTCAAAATGGGCATAATAACTGCCTTTTTTAGTGAGAAGGTTAGGGAACCTTGGGCAAGAATGGCATTCATTTTGATGGTTAGGCAGGGGGTTTGATCATGTTTTGTTACAGATGAATCTTGGGGAATAGGGTCTAAAGGGCTCATAGATTGACTGATTCTTTGGAGAATCTTCTCCACCTCTTGTGTGGAGACTGACCTGAAGGCAAACAACAGGATACTATCGGGAAGAAGTTGAGTTGATGTGGCCAAGGTTGAAGGAGGAGTAATTGTAGTAGTTGAACAGCTTGGGTCAGGAATGAGTAAGACAGTAGTGGATATGTCAAAAGTGAAATAAACAGTTTAGATTTTTTTCTATGAAGAACTGAGCAAATTCTTCTGCTGTGTGATTCTCAGTGGTGGTAGAAGGTGCCTGGGATTCAGGCCTGCAGAGTTTCTGTACCAGTTCAAAGAGTTTAACTTGATGATTCATGGAGAGTTCCAATTATTTGGAGATCTAGTCTTATTTTGCTTGTTGAATGGCTGTTTTATATTATTTGGAATGCTCTTTGCAGAATTGTTGGTTGGTGTCCATTTTGTGTTTTTGCTATGCTGACAGTACTGTTGTTTGAGGAGAAGACTTTTGTTATACCATGGAGAATTTCTGGGAGTCTGGTATAGTTGTGTTTGAAGGAGGTTAAGGTCTTAATGGATGTAGTTAATGCATCATTCCATTGCTAGACCAGGAGTTCTGGTAGGTCTGTGACTGCAGTAGTTGTTGGTATATTAAGATTACTTATGCTTCTGCTTACAAAAGAGGATGCATATCTGATGGGAGATTTAGGTTTAGGAATAAGGGAGCTTTGTTTTGGGATTAAGATGGAGACCCGGACTAGGTCGTGGTCTGACTAGGAGATAGGGTAGGAGTCTAGCTTGAAGTTTGTGGAATGAAATATCAAGCCTACAGAGTGGCCATGCTTTTAGCCTGCTGCTGCATAATTTACAACCTGCCACACAATCAACAAAATTGAAGTTCTCCCACCTCCTAATTATCTGAAGATTGCTACAGGGTGTTTGCCTTAGGTTTCAGCTCTATCTCTGCTTCCTGCTCCAACCCTCCCACCCCAACCCTCAAAAGCAGCTTGCAGGGAACAGGAAAGAAAGGGGGTGAGACTGAGGATGGAGCAGACAGAAAAGAGATACTCTGCTCCCTATTCTGTTCTTCCCACCCTGTTGTTCCCTTTGCCTCTTGTCCTGAAGGGAACAGATGGGAAGTGGTTAACTTGGAGTAGTCAGAATATTTGATCCCTCAAAGGTCACTTAAATCAAACCAAAGATAATTTTGATATATTTCCCAGATGGAGTGATGTCCTGTTAGAAGAATTTTATCTTTATTTAAAGGTACTTGCATCTGCATATGTGGCCAACTATACACCAGCTAGAAACATCTGGATGTGTTTTGGAAGTCTGCGACTGCTGGTGTCCAACAGCTAGCCTGAAATAGCATTAATTTCAATTCATAGGATCTTTGATAACTGGCATTATTGCTGACAAATTTCAAACTTGTGCAGATTCAATCATTTTTTTGTATTTGTTACCATGTATCCAATATATGCACACATATCATTTTTTGCAATTAACATCATGACAACTTGCTGATGCTCAGGACATGCTGAGCATTTAGAAGATCATATACTTGGAAAGATGACAAGGGCTTTCTCGAGAAAATATAAAAAGGCCAGTTGAACTATTTCAATTCAAAACAAAAAGTGACATTTTAATTTGAACATATATGTCTTTAAAAATAGCTGATTTTTGTACTGCTAAGTTTTATATTTGTATATAGTTTTAAATATTGTTTTAAAAACAATGTGAAAGGCCTTTAGTACAAAATTAACTTTTTTGCATAGTCAGAGATATGAATCCGTATGCAAAATTATGCAAATTATCACATAATTGCTACAGAATTTTGAAAAATCTGCCACAGAATCTTCAAAAATCTGCTGCAGGAACTTGGGGGCTTTAGTAGTGCCTTACACTTCTACAATAGCTTAGGATTACTGCTGATAGTTTCATGAATATGCTTATCCTGAAAATTTTACAAGGAGAAGTACATTAAAAGACAATGTTTGAAAATAAGGTCTGGGCACTTAAGAAGATCAACAGTCAATCTGTTTGAAGACTCTAAGCATTGGAAAACGGAAATGTAATCAGAATTATTGTTGACAGGAATAGGCTATTAGTAATTCTTCTGCAATACAGTATTACTTTTTTTAAAATACTGCTTTGTACTCAAAACACAAAGGTGAATTTTAAAAGCCCGGTGTGTGCATTAGTTGGGGTTTGCATGAATAAGTTGGGCCTACACGTGTGCTGAGTGGATTTTAAAAGCTGACGGATACATGCGTATCTCCCACAGCATGCACATCTCTGAAGTTTCCAAAAAGGGGTGGGGTGCAGGCATGTTATGGGTGGGGCCCGGGCATTTCAGGGCGTGAACCTGAGATGTTCACGAAAAAGCTTATGCAATCCGGCGCGTGCCGAGGCCCCCTTGCCGCGTAACTTTACTTCTTCTATGGGTGACATATAAATTAAAAAATAAAGAAAACTAGGCAGATCTGTGGGGTTTTAAGGGTCGAGGCTAACTGGGGGGAGTGAAGGCTATCAAACCAAGGGGAAGGGGGTTGGAGGACCTATCTTTTAAATGGGTAAACTGGAGATGAACTGGTAAAACTGGGAATGGTGTCGGCGTATGCCTCTTTTAAAATTCCTCGATCTATGCAGTAAGTGGAATTTGCGTGCCCATTTAAAATTTGGCACACAAGTACACGCGGCCAGGCTATTTTATAACATCTGCTCGTATATGCGCGTAAGTTATAAAATAGCCGTGTCCCTGGGTGCAGGCCCATGCACGTGTGCACATGTGCGGCCAAGCACCGATTTGAAAGTTAGTGGCCTTGGGGGGGGTAATTTACCCTCCCAGTATGCACGTAAACTTATGTGGGTAATGCCACTACACATTCATGTTTGCCTCCACTGAGCAGAGGTGTTCCTGAGTGCAGGGTTAGGAGGTGCTTGCACTTAAGTGAATACTTTTGATTATTCAGACGTGTACATGTATTTTTTCTTGGGGAAAATTACCCACATAAATTAGTGGGCACATATGTTTGCAGTTTTTTTTCCTGGCCTAATTTTCAAAGTGAAAGGTCAGGCATATTTCCACTTTGAAAATTGGGGCAAAATCTTGGAAAAAAAAATAAATGGCAAACTTTAAACAAGTGCGGGTAGTTAGATAATTTACCTCCCAAATGAAAAGTGTAGACTTGAGGACTACTCAACGCACAGACTCACAGGCGCGCGCGCGCACACACACACACACACACACACACACACACACACACACACATACACCCCCCCCCCCACACACACACACACACATGTTCCGCTCTGAAAGATTTTGTGTGGAATGCCACAGGCAGATTGAATTAAATCTTGAATCCACTGCTCTTAAATTGCTTTTCCAGAAAATAATACAGTATATTCTCTATCACTATGCCCTACAATGAGTGCAGAATTGCTTTAAATTGTTAAAGAGGGAGGGGGTTGTTTAGTAGAGATGAGCTTCGTTTTTTACGACCGGGTTGTTTTTTCAGATGCTTCGGGGTAAAGTTCATTTTTCCTCGGTTAGTTTTCTGGAAAAACGAACAAAAAACCAAGCAGGAAAAAGAAACCGGCCCAAAAAACTACGCGGGAAAACGAAGCTCCAAAAAACCCACCCCAAGCATTAAAATTTACTTTAAAACATTAAATACAAACCCCCCCCCCATTCCGATCCCTCCCCAAGACTTACCAACATCCCTGGTGGTCCAGCGGGGTTCCGCAAGCGATTTGTCCCTCCGTGCTTTCTGACTTTCGGGCCTGCCTCGCTCAAAATGGCGCCGAAAGCCTCTGACCTACTATGTCACAGGGGCTATCGGTGCCATTGGTCAGCCCCTGTCACATGGCCATCGGCGCCATCTTGTGCTCCTACCATGTGACAGGGGCTGACCAATGGCACCGGTAGCCCCTGTGACATAGTATGGGCAAAGGCTATCGGCGCCATTTTGATTACTGGCAGCGATAGTGAGACCGCTGGGCAAAAGTCCCTGGGGGTCCAGCGGGGTCCCGGAGTGATCTCCTGCCCTCGGCCATCGGCTGCCAGTAATCAAAATGCCGCCGATGGCCTTTGCCCATACTATGTCACAGGGGCTACCGGTGCCATTGGTCAGCCCCTGTCACATGGTAGGAGCACAAGATGGCGCCGATGGCCATGTGACAGGGGCTGACCAATGGCACCGATAGCCCCTGTGACATAGTAGGTCAGAGGCTATCAGCGCCATTTTGAGCGAGGCAGGCCCGAAAGTCAGAAAGCATGGAGGGACCAATCGCTCGCGGGACCCCGCTGGACCACCAGGGATGTTAGTAAGTCTTGGGGAGGGATCGGGATTGTGTGTGTGTGGGGGGGTTGTAATACTCAATTTTAATGCTTGGGATGGTTTATTTAAAAAAATAAAATATGCCCCTCCCCCCGTACAAACACGAAAACCAAATTTTTCTCGTAGTTCAGGGAAAATCGTTGAAATTGCTAATTCGTCATAAACGAAGCACATCTCTATATTAGGTGCCTCCTGGATTTAGGGAGAGACTCACTATTTAATTCCTCCCGGATGACACTTTCTATTCCAATGCATTTCAGTGGGAGATTAGTAACTTAAAACCCTTTTTTTGCCCACATTTCCCACACCTAAGAGCTTTCAGATGTTGGTATATATAGCATGCGCTCAGCTAAGACAATTTTATGAACTTCAGGTGCATTTCTATGAGGATTTAATTTTGCATTTCTTACCTGCCCTGCAAAGAGCCCACAGACTCCAATTATACAGAGAACGTTGAACACAGCAGAGCCAACTATGGTTCCAACTCCCACATCTCCTTTTGTGATAAAAACCCCTGGAAAGAAAATTCATGGGATAAATTTATAAGCTAGAAAAGATATTGTCTTCATTCACAGAAATAAAAATAAGCAGATTTTATCCATCTGTCAGAGGCTATAAACATTTAAAATTATGCATCTGAAGAACATTTTGATAAAGAAAGTGATTTAGTTATGCATTTATTTGCATCACGTAATAAATTAAAATAAAACTAAAAAAAATAATAATAATTTCAGAGCCCAGGTAAATAACTCCACAATTATTCTCTGCCCTTCACTTCAGAGCTGCAGTTATAAATATGGTCAAGCTTCTGTACTGAAAAGGGATTTTGAACTACTTGCGGCCTGTAGGCCAGTATTTTAGCACACATGACATGACAGGAAAGCTCTTTAAAGGGATTTCCCCATTCTCTGCTAGCTGAGAAGCAGGAATAGGACTTTGGGGATTGAATGTGGGTCTCTTGAATTGCACCATATGATTCAATAGTCTGGCAATTAAGCCACCCCCTTACTGTTAAAGGGTAAAAATTAAAACAGTTTAAAACGTGTAAATGACAAGGAACTTTCATTTAACTTTTTTGGAACGCAAGGGCGACTTAGGCCTGGATTTTCTGAGTTCGCAGAACTCAGAAAATCCGGCGGTAACGGGAGGCGGGCCTGCGAAAGCCGACAGCGATCGCACCTCCGCGGTGTGATCGCTGCCGGCTTTCGCACCCAATAGCGCCACCGTGAAAGGTGGCGCTATTGGGCACAATACTGGCTGCGATAAGGATTCTTACCTTTCACCGTCAGCGAAGTCGTTGCGGAGTCCGCCCCGAGGCTGCCCCAACTTTTCCCCTTCCGGTGCGGACTCCGCCCCGATTAGATATCGCGTGCGAAAAGTCCCTTTTCGCGTGCGATATTTTTATTTATTTATTTATTTAAAGAGTTTATATATACCGGGGCACGTAAATAACATCACCTCGGTTCACAGTGTAACATAACATAGCAACAAGCTTTACAATGAGTATAAATATCGGTTCACAGTATAACATGGCATAGTAATAAGCTTTACAATAGTTTAAAGGCTGAAAGAGATTAATCTATAGGGGAAAGGTAGAGTTAGAATGTGGGATAACTTCAAGTTTTTAGCTACATCGATTCCTTTAACAATTGAGTATGAAGTCAACAAATTAACTATTAACATGAGAAAAAGAATATAAACAGTAAAAGCTTGGGGGGAAGGAAGGGGGGTGGCGGGGAGGAGGGGGTGGGCTGTAGGGGAAAAGGGATGCAGGAGGGGGGGGATGAGAAGGAGGGTAGTTGCGGTAGGAATGTTAAGACGTGTCAGTCAGACAGGGAGTATGAGTTCGGGTATATACCTTTGGAGGTAGTCAGTCAGTCAGGGTATGCTCGTTTGAAGAGCCAGGTTTTAAGATTCTGTTTGAATTTTTTATGGCATGGTTCCTGGCGTAGGTGGGGGGGGGCATTTTATTCCAGTGGGTGGTTCCTGCTATGATGAATGATCGTTCTCTAATAGTGGCGTGTTTTATGAGTTTGGGGGATGGTGTTGGGAGTTTGGCCTGGTGTTGCTTTCTAGTTGGTCTGGTTGGGTTGCAAGGAAAGAGATGTTCAGGGAACCATTGCATGTTTTGGTTGTGGATGGCTTTGTGTATGAGGGTGAGGGATTTATATTTATTATCCTAGAGTTTACAGGGAGCCAGTGTAGGGATTGAAGAACTGGGGTGATGTGGTCGTGACGGTGAGTGTTGGTAAGAATGCGGGCAGCGGCGTTTTGCGATACCTTTGGAAAATGACCCCCTTAGGCCTGGATTCACTATTCTCACAGAAAATAGTGAATTGCGTGGTACCGGGGAGCGGGGGGGTGGGGGGTGAAGCGGGGGGAGATCCTGCGAAAGCCGGCAGTGAAAAGGGTCCTTACCTTTCGCCATCAGCGATGTCTTCGCGGTGTCAGCCCCAGTGCTGCCCTGACTCCTCCCCTTCCAGTGCCGATGCCGCCTTGAACCCGCCCCCATTTTGGTATCTCACGCGAAAAGGGTCTTTCGCATGCGATCCCTTTAGAGAATGACCCCCTTAGTGCGGAAGATGTATCAGAAGCTCCTGAGGACAGACTGAATAAGCTACAATCATCGTTGGATGAGATAAAGAGAAGGGATGGAAAAACACTTGTAAAAGATTACTGATTTGAACCATCGAGTAATGATATAGGAGATAACTTCAGAGCAAGTTACCATTCAACTAGCCAAATTAAAGAAAGAAAATGCCTTGCTCTAGATTGCATAAAAAATCTGGATAATAGGGCTTGAAAAAATAATATGGGTATCATTGGCCTATCAGAGTGCATGAAAAATAGTGATTTATTACAACTGGTGCAAGTGTAGCTGCTAGAATCATTGGGCTTATAGCTAGTAATAGAATCCATAATGGTTGAGCGAAACCAAGGACAGTATATCATGAATACTTAACTAAGTGGACATGGTAAAGCTAATGCAGGCTTATAAAATAATGACGGAAAGAAACTTTTGCTTTTCAATGACTTCTCTAATAACAATAAGGTCTTCTGTACTATTTCATAAAAGAGTAAAATACTCCTTACAGTTCCCTCCAAAGATAAGAGTTTTTGCTAATGGTAATGGTGAATTCTTTTACAGACAAAAAACAAGGCACAGTGTTATATTGGATACAATATAAAAGTATGCTTTTATTTACATGGGATGTGAACCGGCATTGGGGTTCTCTTTTAAACATTGGAATATTAGAATAGTAGCAGTTTATCTTGGGAGACCTTGCTGCCTTTAATTAGTATTTATATGTTGGAGCACTTTTGTTTTTTTTGCAATCACTATTGAGTTGTATATTTTTTTTAATGGCATCTTCCGAACTACTGTGCGGATTTTGAAACTGCTACAGATCGATAACATTATATTATCCAGTCTCACTCCTTTGCTCCTTGGAGAGTTGGAGTGAGGCCTATTGACCTAAGATGCATTTTATTTTAGTCTTGCAGAGCGCCATGTAGGCTTACTTTTTCATCCTGGGTTAATTCCTTTGCATATTCCTCAATGGTATTTTGATGTGTCCTGGGAATGTATGCTATATTTTTTTCAATGCTTGTAAGTTGGAAAATATTTTTTGCAGTTATTTCTGTAATAGACATTTTATTTTATTTTTGTCTACATGTTCTGGGTTATAACGCAGATTTTGAGCCGAATTTGAATTGATGCAGTATATTCTCCAGTTTAACTGCTCTAGTGCCCTGGAGGGTAGAAGTGGGGCCTACCAACCTCCTACACACTTATTTTAGGCTTGCAGAGAACCATTACGACTTTCTTCTCGTATGCTGGATCATTCTCTTCACATGTGCCTCAAAGATGTTTTGGTAGATGGTTGACTTTTTTTGTCATTCACACTTTATATTTGTTTATGTTATTCAGCTGAATAGTTCCTTCAGAATTTATACCTGATGTGCCTGGTGTAGATTTAACTCAAATTTTGACACTCTCAGGTCCCGCAGGGCATATCTTCACATTAAGAAGAAGAAATGAAGATACAGTCCCTTGGAGCACAAGAACTGAATATAGTAATCTATCTTGTATACAATAGGGATGTGAATCGTGTCCTCGATCGTCTTAACGATCGATTTCGGCTGGGAGGGGGAGGGAATCGTATTGTTGCCGTTTGGGGGGGTAAAATATCGTGAAAAATCGTTAAAAATCGTTAAAAATCTAAAAATCGAAAAACCGGCACATTAAAACCCCCTAAAACCCACCCCCGACCCTTTAAATTAAATCCCCCACCCAAATAACTTAAATAACCTGCGGGTCCAGCGGCGGTCCGGAACAGCAGCGGTCCGGAACGGGCTCCTGCTCCTGAATCTTGTCGTCTTCAGCCGGCGCCATTTTCCAAAATGGCGCCGAAAAATGGCGGCGGCCATAGACGAAAAAGATTGGACGGCAGGAGGTCCTTCCGGACCCCCGCTGGACTTTTGGCAAGTCTCGTGGGGGTCAGGAGGCCCCCCACAAGCTGGCCAAAAGTTCCTGGAGGTCCAGCGGGGGTCAGGGAGCGATTTCCCGCCGCGAATCGTTTTCGTACGGAAAATGGCGCCGGCAGGAGATCAACTGCAGGAGGTCGTTCAGCGAGGCGCCGGAACCCTCGCTGAACGACCTCCTGCAGTCGATCTCCTGCCGGCGCCATTTTCCGTACGAAAACGATTCACGGCGGGAAATCGCTCCCTGACCCCCGCTGGACCTCCAGGAACTTTTGGCCAGCTTGTGGGGGGCCTCCTGACCCCCACGAGACTTGCCAAAAGTCCAGCGGGGGTCCGGAAGGACCTCCTGCCGTCCAATCTTTTTCGTCTATGGCCGCCGCCATTTTTCGGCGCCATTTTGGAAAATGGCGCCGGCTGAAGACGACAAGATTCAGGAGCAGGAGTCTGTTCCGGACCGCTGCCGTTCCGGACCGCCGCTGGACCCGCAGGTTATTTAAGTTATTGGGGGGGGGTTCGGGAGGGTGGGGGATTTAATTTAAAGGGTCGGGGGTGGGTTTTAGGGGGTTTTAGTGTGCCGGCTCACGATTCTAACGATTTATAACGATAAATCGTTAGAATCTGTATTGTATTGTGTTCCATAACGGTTTAAGACGATATTAAAATTATCGGACAATAATTTTAATCGTCCTAAAACGATTCACATCCCTAGTATACAATACTCTTTGGTATCGAATGTATGGTGTATGGGTGTATTTGAAATCAGCCATTTTGGCTTCAATAAAATAGAAATGATTTCTGATTTGAAAATGAACTGAACTGGATCAGTTCTTTATCTTGCAAAGATATATTTTAGAGATTCATGGTTTGGGGAAGTGACATCTGACCTGGGGGGCGTCCACCATTTTTTTTTTCACAATTACCTTGCTACAGGCAATTAAGAGGTATCTTACTTGCAGTTTATTTCCAAAGTCCTGCAATGGTTGAAATTTAAGTATGCTCACATGATGTAGATGGGGTATACGCACCAGTAAATTAGGAGAAAATTCAGAATTTTTTAAAACAAGAACAGGTGTAGCAGATTGCCTTCCTTCAAGAAATTCACTTATCTCAAAAATAGCATAAAAAATTTAAGTGGGAGTGGGTAGGTCAGTGTGTATTCTCTCTCTTTTTTTTTTTTTTGCCAGACAAATAGGTGTGATCATATTATTCCAAAAAGATTTAACTTTTGTGTTAAAAAAAAACATTCAGATCCCAATGAGTATCTTGAATTTGCTAATGGCTCATTATTTAATAAAAAAAATATGTACTAGGGAATGTATATGCCCCTAATTTGTTTAATCATTCCTTCTTTTTACAATTAGGTGCTGTAATCAGTCAATATATGGAGCATACAATTATTTTGGGGGGGATTTTAATTTAGCTCTAAATCCAAATATTGATGCTAAAACTACTGGGCAAATGAAACATACAAAAAAAGGATATGTCCATTCTTGGTAAAAGAATTACAACTATAGGATATTTGGCAGGTGCTCCATCCTTTGGATGCTGATTTGACCTTCTTTTCCACATCTCATGATTCATATTCCCAAATTAATCATGTGTTTGTTTCCTCCTCTTTGTTTCCTTCTATAAAACTAGCTGATATTGGAATAATGTCTATTTCAGATCATGATCCTGTTTCCATGATGTTTCTATCGGGGGAGAAAACATCTCAAGTGTTCAAATGGAGACTTAGGGCCTCATTTTCTAAAGTATCGCAGGCCTGCGATACTTTAGAAGATGAAGGGCGGGGGGCCGAAACGGGGGGAGGGCCTGCGCTAGCCGGCAGCGATCGCACCGCTACTGTGCGATCGCTGCCGGTTTCGCACCCAATAGCGCCACCATAGGAGGTGTAGCTATTGGGAGCGAAAGCTGCCGCGAAAAGGCCCTTACCTTTTCGCTGTCCGCGGCATCGGCGCAGAGTCGGCCCCGGTGACGCCCCAACTCTTCCTCTTCTGGGGCCGACTCCACCCCGATTCTGCCCCCATCCTGGTATCACGTGCGAGCAGTGTGGAAAATGAGGCCCTTAGTCCCAGACACCAGTTCTGAAGATGGTTTGCAGGGGTGATGAGTCAGATGAACTGAACCAAATCACTGTGAAGCTGGAAGATGTAGTAGGCCAGATTGACAAACTAAAGAGTAGCAAATCACCTGGACCGGATGGTATGCATCCTAGGGTACTGAAGGAACTCAAAAATGAAATTTCTGATCTGCTAGTTAAAATTTGTAACCTATCATTAAAATCATCCATTGTACCTGAAGACTGGAGGGTGGCCAGTGTAACTCCAATACTTAAAAAGGGCTCCAGGGGTGATCCAGGTAACTATAGACCAGTGAGCCTGACTTTAGTGCAGGGAAAAATAGTAGAAACTATTCTAAAGATTAAAATCACAGAACATATATACAGGCATGATTTAATAGGACACAGCCAGCATGGATTTACCCAAGGGAAGTCTTGCCTTACAAATCTGCTTAATTTTTTTGAAGGGGTTAATAAACATGTGGATAAAGGTGAACCTGTAGATGAAGTGTATTTGGATTTTCAGAAGGCATTTGACAAAGTCCCTCATGAGAGGCTTCTAAGAAAACTAAAAAGTCATAGGATAGGAGGTGATGTCCTTTCATAGATTACAAACTGGTAGAGATATGAATCAGAACCGGAATCGGTTTCGATTCCGGTTCTGATTCACATCGTGAATTTTTTTTCGTGCGGCCTGATCGGGTTTTTTTTTAATCGGCTGCGCCCGAGCCGATAAACAAAAAACCCACCCCGACCCTTTTAAAACAGTTCACTTAGCTTCCCCCACCCTCCCGACCTCTCCCAAAATGTTTTAAAATTACCTGGTGGTCCAGGGGGGGTCCCGGGAGCGATCTCCCCCTCTCGAGCCGTCGGCTTCCACTAATAAAAATGATGCCGATGGCCCTTACCCTTACCATGTGACAGGGTAACCGTGCCATTGGCCGGCTCCTGTCACATGGTAGGAGTAATGGACGGCCGGCGCCATCTGGGTATAGGGGTTGTTTTTGTGTGCCATTTTTCCCGCCCTCCCCAAAACGATAAGAGAACCCTACAAACAATTTTGTGGGGTTTTCCCATTGGTTTCAGGGAGCCCCCGATTTCTGAAAATATCTTGAAAATATTGTACGATATTCTCAATCTTTAGAAATACAATTCACGTCCCTACAAACTGGTTAAAAGACAGGAAACAGAGAGTAGGGTTAAATGGTCAATTTTCTCAGTGGAAAAGGGTAAACAGTGGCGTGCCTCAGGGATCTGTACTTGGACTGGTGCTTTTCAATATATATATATAAATGATCTGGAAAGGAATACGAGTGAGATTATCAAATTTGTGGACGATACAAAATTATTCAGAGTAGTTAAATCACAAGCAAATTGTGATACATTACAGGAGGACCTTGCAAGATTGGAAGATTGGGCATCCAAATGGCAGATGAAGTTTAATGAGGAGAAGTGCAAGGTGTTGCATATAGGGAAAAATAACCCTTGCTGTAGTTACATGATGTTAGATTCCATATTAAGAGCCCAGGAAAAAGATCTAGGCATCATAATGGATAATACTTTAAAACTGTCAGCTGAGTGAGCTGCAGCAGTCAAAAAAGTAAACAGAATGTTAGGCATTATTAGGAAGGGAATGGTTAATAAAATGGAAAATGTCATAATGCCTCTATATCGTACCATGGTGAGACCGCACCTTGAATACTGTGTACAATTCTGGTTGCCGCATCTCAAAAAAGATATAGTTGCAACAGAGAAGGTATAGAGATGAAACAGCTCCCATATGAGGAAAGGCTGAAGAGGTTAGGGCTCTTCAGCTTGGAGAAGAGACAGCTGAGCCGGGATATGATAGAGGTCTTTAAGATCAGGATAGGTCTTGAACGAGTAGATGTGAATCTGTTATTTACACTTTCGGATAATATAAGGACTAGGTGGCATTGTTGCATAAGAGGTGGATCCTTGAGCTGAGATGGGGTTGATGCAACCCGTAGGTGAGGGCCTACGGGTCCCTGTCGTCAGCAGGCAGAGTGGGCTGAAGCTGGAGGCCACTGGAGCTTCACCTATACCAGCCCACATTCCCCTCAGGTTGAGCCTTCAGGTGCTGGGGCCGGCAGGACTTAGGCGGGCCTCAAGGTTAAGTACAGGTAGGGGATGGTTCATCCCAGAGACAGCAGCCAGTAGGTGGCGTGGTCCTATCCCAGATGGGTTGTGGAACAGGAACTAAAGCACCAAGGGACAAGAAGGAACTGAAGGTACCTGAGCAAAGGAAGGCCGAAGCCTTAATAGTCATGTCCAGAGAAGAGGGACAGAGGCGTCACTGTCAAGCTTGAATGGAAGCTGGTGGCACTTGGAAGATGTAGTAAGCAACGTGGAACTCTGGACTCAAATTCTGAGGCAAAGTCGTTCGTAGCACTGGTCAAGGCACAGAGAAGGCAGGCATGCTCAGACATATCAATGGTCAAGGCACGGAGAAGGCAGGCGTGGTCAGATATAGCAATGGTCAAGGCTTGGAGAAGGCAGGCAAGGTCAGGTGTAGCAGAGGTCAGGCTTGGAGAAGGCAGGCGAGGTCAGGCGTAGCAGAAGTCAGAACCAGGTAGTCGATCCAGTAGACAGTCGAGACGAACACAAGGAACAGGAACCAGGAATCACAGGAACAAGACAAGCGCAAGGCAACTAGAACTCGGAAACCGGAACAGGAGTCCAAGGTGACCTGTTGTAAAGGCAATGCTGAGGAGCGCTACCTGAGCTTTTATGTGTTGAGGGAACTAATGTCAACATCCTGGTTCGCGGCCCTTGAAAGGTTTCACTAGTGCACGCGCCTAGGGAGGGGTATGGCGCTGCCAGCGGCGTCTCTCCACGAACCGCATGGAGAGGCCCGACTGATGGAGGCATCCTGGCTGGAGGTCCCGGGAAGCGGAGCAGGGCCAGAGGTGCTGGTGGAAGTCTGAGGTCGAGACTGGTGGCCCACAGCCACCAGTGATGAGGAGCTGGAGACTGAAACTTGTGTAGAGAGGTGAGAGGGCCGCACCCCTGGGCTGCTGTGGGCAGCGAGCGTAACAGGCATTCCATGAAGTTAGCAAGAAGCACATTTAAGACTAATTGGAGAAAATTCTTTTTCACTCAATGCACAATTAAGCTCTGGAATTTGTTGCCAGAGGATGTGGTTAGTGCAGTTAGTGTAGCTAAGTTCAAAAAAGGTTTGGATAAGTTCTTGGAGGAGAAGCCCATTAACTGCTATTAATCAAGTTTACTTAGGGAACAGCCACTGCTATTAATTGCATCAGTAGCATGGGATCTTCTTAGTGTTTGGGTAATTGCCAGGTTCTTGTGGCCTGGTTTGGCCTCTGTTGGAAACAGGATGCTGGGCTTGATGGACCCTTGGTCTGACCCAGCATGGCAATTTTTTATGTTCTTATGTTGTAAAAAGCTCAACTCTATTGTGCTAATAAAGAATCCTTGGTGTTTTGCCGATCTTCAACTTCTGTCATGACTTTGCAATATTGGATCAGCTTCTTGTCTGTTAAATGCCACTGAGCACACATTTTGGCTCTTCTCAAAAAGGGGCGGGGTGGTCTGGGTGAGGCATAAGCGGTACATGGATGTTTTGGGACTTGAACCAGAAATTTGCACATAAATACTTATGTTATCCAGCACACGCTGAGGCCCCCTGCCACGTAACTTTACTTCTGCTATGAAGGCGGTCAAGTAAAAAAAAACCCAAAACACCAGCCATGTCAGAGGGGTTTAAAGGATCTGGGGTAACTGGGGAGTGTACAGGCTATCAAACCAGGGGGGGGGGGAGAGGGGGTGTCAGATGACCTGGGTGACTGGGAACAAACTGGTAAAACTGGCAAATGTATCAGTTCGCGTCACTTTTACAATCCCTTCACTTATACAGTAGAAGCGGGATTTGTATGCACAGGCGTGTGCCCACTTAAAATTCAGCACATGTGCATGTGGCCAGGCTATTTTATAACATGCACACATATGCATGTATGTTATAAAATAGCTGCATCCTTGCGTATGGGCCGATGAATGCATGCACTTGTGCAGTCCACACGAGCGGTTTAAAAGTTACCGTCTAAGATAGCACTCTGATATAAATTGAGGTTAGAAAAGAACTCGGACATAATTTTATCTAAGTTTACTTCAAAATGGAATAAAGAATTGGGGGCTTATATTTCCACTGAGGTCCTTGGGAACTTGCTCCAGGACATAACCCATATCTCAGTTGATTCTAAGCTGTAAGAAATACAATATAAGAAGTTATTACTCTGCAGAGTCTAATTGATTTAAATGTATGTAACAACTGTAAAATGATACAGGGGATACTGACTCATTTTATATTGTGTTATGCTCTATGAGTTTTGGGATATTGTTCTGTTGACTGTAGCAAAGATTATTGGAATTAGGCCATCTTTACAGGGAGAAGTATTGTTAATGAACTGCATGACTTGGGTAGATACCATACATAAAGGTTTTTGTAAATTTACAGAGATTGTTATTCCTTTAGCTAAACTAAGGATTTTCTACCATGAATACAGTAGTAGTATACACAAATGTTTGACTGGATTTCCATTGAAAGGATGGATGGCAAATTTCTTCAAAGGTTTACCCTCAAGCATGGGAGTTTGGGGAAATTATGCCTTTACAATATAAAAATGGTGTGTTATAGTATCTAGTCATGTTAACGTTTACAGCTTGTGTATGAATGGATGCTTGTCTTGTGTTTATATGATTGTTTTTTTGATAGTTAAACAAAATAATATATGGGTTTTTTTTTCTCTCTTTGTTTTGACTTTATATTGTGACTATTACTGTTGCATTGGATAAAATGTGTTTTTGAAGCAGACCATTCTGATACTAAACTATCCTGATATTCAGCATGAGTAAATTATATCATTTTTTTGCAGAATAAGTGGGTTTTTATTAGTGATGTATGTGTGCTTGAATAAGATGGCATAACTGTAGTTCTTATACTTATTACTCAATTGCAGTTGGGTAAATATTGGTGTTTTTTTTTAAACTATAAAACACTTGGAGAACATTTTGCAAATTAACCAGCATTTAAGACAAACCTATTCACTGTTATTGAAAATGTAGAATTAATTGTCATTCCTTCTCTTCAAGATGTTGCCAGGTTCTATTTAGAAGTTCAGATAAGAATGCATCTCTTGGCAGTTTTCAAGTTGCAGCGGCAACACTCATAGTCCCTGGGGCAGGAAATCATTGTCTTTGTTCATGGCTGATACCTCATAACTGGATTCAGGCCAATGATTACAGGGTTCTGGAAGGAAACCTGGTGCATGGCCTGCAACCGAAGGACTGTTGCCACAGAAGCCAGATTAGGCACCTTATAGGGCACATGGGTGTAACTGCTATCGATTGTATCAAATGGACCCTCTTCTATTGGTTGTTATCTACACACAAGCTACATACTTGCAATCTACCTCATAGCTTTATTTTGAAGTATTTCTTACCTATCTACAAATCTAGGTGGTTTACACCAAAATTAGCATAAAATAATACTAACAGCATCCACATTATTGACTTCTCAAAAATCGTTAATCTAAAAAACATACAGAACATCAACAAAGTTACTGTAAGGTTATTATGTATAGCTGCAACACTTCATGCTCATTCTTTTTTCTTTAATATAATCCATTTCTTTAGAAACCTATGAGATTTGTGCAATGTTCTCTCCACCTAGCTTGATGTTACCCAAGTAGAGTGTCCATCAAGCTAGGTTGAGAGAACCTTGCACAAATATCATCTTGGAGTGAGTTTCCTCACTCCAAAGGTCATCAAATCTTCACAAAAGACCACTGTTCTGTTTTATGTCTCACTTTGAATGTGGCCCCTAACCCCCTACACTAATACCTAAACCTCACCTCGAGTTACTAGGTGGGCCTCCCATAGGGATACAAATACCTATCTAGGGAGAGGACATTATGGCTAGTCTCTCTCCCTCTCCCCTAGTGGTTGTATGCAGGAAATACAACAGGTCTGGCACATCACAAAGCCTGAAAATGTTATCACAATATGTGCTATCTTAGCTCTTCACATAGGTAATTAGCACAAATTGTACTAAACCACACCCCTTTTGCTATCACATGCAATACTTATCACATTTTGATAAATCCAGGCCTTAGATTGTAAACCCTCTGGGGATAGGGAAATACCTACACTACCTGAATGTAATCCACTTTGAAGCGCTGAAAAAGTGCAAAAAGCGGAATATAAATCTAAATAAATAAATAATCTGCCTTGTGCCTAAGGAAAATGCAGAATGTTAAATCTGTATAAATAAATTCATAAAAAAATAAATTAACAGAAGAAAAATACCCACATAGTTGCAAAGGAAGGGTCATGGTACCAGGATTCCAATATCCTTTGTAGTTCTTTTGATTTCCAAAGCACTATGGGGTGAATTTTCAAAGACTTACGCACTTACGGGCGGATTTTAAATGCCCTGCTCGCGTAAATCCGCCCGGATTTACGCGAGCAGGGCCCTCGCGCGCCGGCATGCCTATTTTGCATAGGCCGCCGGCGCGCGCAGAGCCCCGGGACGCGCGTAAGTCCCGGGGCTTTTTTAAGGGGCGTGTCAGGGGCGGGGCCGAATGACGCGGCATTTCGGGGGCGGGATGCGGCATTTCGGGGGCAGGACTGGGGGCGTGGCGCTGGCCCGGGGACGTGGTGGAGGCCTCCGGACCAGCCCCTGGGTCGGATGACAGCACGCCAGCAGTCCGCTGGCGCGCGTAGATTTACGTCTGCTTCTAGCAGGCGTAAATTGAGGGACAAAGGTAGGGGGGGGGAGTTTAGATAGGGCTGGGGGGGTGGGTTAGGGAGGGGAAGGTGAGGGGAGGGCGAAAGAAAGTTCCCTCCGAGGCCGCTCCGATTTCGGAGTGGCCTCGGAGGGAACAGAGGCAGGCTGCGCGGCTCGGCGTGTGCAGGCTGCCCAAAGTCGGCAGCCTTGCATGCGCCGATCCAGGATTTTATAAGATACGCGCGGCTATGCGCGTATTTTATAAAATCCAGCGTACTTTTGTTTGCGCCTGCTGCGCGAACAAAAGTACACGATCGCGCTCTTTTTTAAAATCTACCCCTTAGGGGTAGATTTTATAATTTTGCGCGAGCGCGTACTTTTGTTCGCGCACCAGGCATGAACAAAAGTATGCTGGATTTTATAAGATACACGCGTAGCCACGCGTATCTTATAAAATCCGGGGTCGGTGCTGCAAGGGGGTGCACATTTGTGCAACCTGCGCATGCCGAGCCCAGCGCGCGCTGCCTGTTCCCTCCGAGGCCACTCCGATTTCCTTCCCCTCCCTTCCCCTACCTAACCCACCCCCCCGGCCCTATCTAAACCCCCCCCTTACCTTTGTTGGCAGATTTACGCCTGCTGAAAGTAGATGTAAATCTGCGCGCGCCAGCGGGCTGCTGGCGCGCGACCACCCGACCTGGGGACTGGTCTGGAGGACTTGACCACGCCCCTGGGCCGGCACCACACCCCCGGGCCCGCCCCTGAAATGCCGCGTCATTTATGGAATGCCCCCAACACGCCCCCGACACGCCCCTTTTACGAAGCCCCGGGACTTACGCACATCCTGGGGCTCTGCGCGCGCCGGCGGCCTATGCAAAATAGGTGCGCCGGCGTGCGAGGGCCCTGTGCGCATAAATCCGGCCGGATTTACGCGGCAGGGAATTTAAAATCCGGCCGTTAAAAAGTACCATATATATTTATTTATTTATTTATTTATTTAACAGTTTTTTATACCGACCTTCATAGTAAATTACCATATCGGATCGGTTTACAGTTTAACAAAGGGAAAAACAACAAGAGTAACAAATTCACGTAAATGAAAGATAACAATAAGTAGGAATAAGTCAAAAATTACAATCAACAAGGGGAGAGAACTTGGAAGCTTGCAACAAGCTGGAAGGAAGATATACACATATAAGTAGCATCTACTCCTGTATAAGCTATTTTAGAAAACTCAAACATACATGAGTAGTTTTGCTTTCACGCACATATTACCATGCATAAAAAGGGGGTGGTCTGAGGGCATTCTGTGGTGGGGCCTACATTTCTGCACTTACATTGCTGTTTTAAAAGACATTTATGCAAGTAAATTAGCCAACTTACTTGCATAATTTTACGCCTCTAATTATCTGGCGTGTCTATTGTGTACTATTGGCTGGGTGGGAGGTCTGAGTGAACTGGATGGAGTTCAGGCTGAAGAACCAGGAGGGTCTCGATGACCTGGAGAAGGAATGGGCAAACTGGTGGAACAATTGGCAAAACTCGTAATTTCACTTATCTACACATGTTTTAAAATAAACTGTGTTATATGAGTAATTCCCACTTTATTTTCCTGGGCTCAAAATATATACACATAGGGGCGGATTTTCAGAGCCCTGCTTGCCTAAATCCGCCCAAAACCGGGCGGATTTAGGCGAGCAGGGCCCTGCGCGCCGGTGAGCCTATTTTACATAGGCCTACCGGCGCGCGCAGAGCCCCGGGACTCGCGTACGTCCCGGGGTTCTCCGAGGGGGGCGTGTCGGGGCGGGCCCGGTCGTCGCGGCGTTTCGGGGGCGTGTCGGCAGCGTTTTGGGGGCGGGTACGGGGGCGTGGCTACGGCCCGGGGCGGGGCGGTCCGGGGGCGTGGCCGCGCCCTCCGTACCCGCCCCCAGGTCGCGGCCCGGCGCGCAGGAGGCCCGCTGGCGCGTGGGGATTTACTTCTCCCTCCGGGAGGCGTAAATCCCCGAAGAAAGGTAAGGGGGGGGTGTAGACAGGGCCGGGTGGGTGGGTTAGATAGAGGAAGGGAGGGGAAGATGAGTGGAGGGCGTTAGAGGATTCCCTCCAAGGCCGCTCCGATTTCGGAGCGGCCTTGGAGGGAACGGGGGTAGGCAGCGCGGCTCGGCACGTGCCGGCTATACAGAATTCATAGCCTTGCGCGCGCCGATCCAGGATTTTAGTGGATACGCGCGGCTCCGCGCGTATCTACTAAAATCCAGCGTACTTTTGCTTGCGCCTGATGCGCCAGCAAAAGTACGCCTATTCGCGTTTTTTGAAAATCTACCCCATATAATTTAAAAATAGGTAGGAAAAGTACATGCTTTCAATGTATTGCATGTATTCATGCAAAGCATATACAGTACATGCCATGTATTTTACAGGGTAAAGATACGCATATGCTGTGATATAAACAGATTATAAAATACTACGGTAAAACTACACATGGCCATATACTCATGTATTTGATGCTGCGCACAGTTGATTGAAAGTTATCCACAGTATTTTCAGAATTGTTCAAATTAGTTTCCAAGCAAGTGATTCTTTATCAAAACTTCAGATAAAGAAAATGCTTGGTTTGGTGAATTGATTTTCTGCAAATAAAGAAAATATAAGTAGGCTTACCCATTGTAGCTTTTATTTTTTACATTTGGATTTATTAACGTTTACTAACTTTTAACAGGGTAACAGAGTACGCTATCTTTTCACAGTAAATTAGCCATTTTTTTTCAATCTGAATAATTTTTGGATTGTAATCAATTAAATAAAGTTCTAAAAGCATATTTTTATGTAATTTACAGGGTTATTTATCAAATCATGTTATGGCATCTTCGCATGTGAAAAACGCCTTAACACACGCAATAAGCACCATAACGCATGGTGCAATTCAAATTTTTAAAAGGGGAGGGATTGGGGAAAAGTCTGGGTGGGATTTAGAAAAAATGGGCTGGCTTTGCGAAGCCATAACGCACAATATCGCACAGTTTTAATGCCAAAAATAACTATACCTTTTTCAACTGCATTAAGCTGTGCAATATCATGCATTATGCCCATAACGCAATTTGCGATTTTTTCACAAATTCCATTTTGGGCATTTTTAGGCTGGGGAAGGGCCAGAAGGAGGGAGGGGGAGAGAGAGCCTCTGGGGGTGGGACCATAGTAACTCTAGGTGAGGTTTATATAGTAGTGTAGGGGATAGGGGCCACTTTTACATGCAGAGTGAGACGTACGAACAGAACAGTACACTCTTGTGAAGATTTTATGAACTTCGGAGTGAGGAAACTCACACAGCAATGAGATTTGTACAATGTTCTCTCAACCTAGTTTCGGACAAAATCAATATGATCCATTCTGAAATTTTATCTTATTCCTGGAGAGATGGGCAGTGTTTAAAAGTTGTAAACATGTCTCCTACTTTGCCACTCCCACTCCCACTATGAATTTTATTAAATCAGTGATTTTCTATACTGACTTTAGTGAAATCTCATTCAGACGTTGTAATACAGAGAATTTAGTAGTTTACAATATATTCAGAGTGAAATGAAGGAATGAGAACTTGTAAACTGTACATATCTAACTCCAAAAAGTGTAAACATAAAAAAAAAACCCCTGAACATTTTAGGACAAAAAGAAAAAGGACCTAGGAATAATAGTAAAAGAAGAGTAGATCCAAGAAATAGTCACGCTGATATCAGAAGGAGTCTAGCATGAGCTGCTTTAAGTAGACAGATATAGAAACCACTCAAATGGGAGGATGAGAGTGAGAATTCAGATTTCCAAAAGTAATCCTAAATTTCTTCTAAAGATAGTGTAGTCAGTATTTTTAGGAGAAGTGGTAAGAAAATGAACATACATGTTCACAAGGAAAGAAAAATAGTGGAGGCACAAATTTGGGCTTTGACTGATTTACAGATATGGTTAATGTATAACTAAATTGAAGTATTAGTTAATCTAAGCTGGATTTGTTTCCCACTGTTTAGATTTTATGGTATGAAACCTAGGTCACCACTTAGTCTCCCTCAGCATCTGAAGAATTCACACCACAGTTGTAAGTTTATGAGAATATTTGAAAAGAAAATAAATTGATTATTATTAGTCTTCAGTCTTGGCAGCTGACAGAAAACCAAAGTCATTTAAATATCAACTGTTCAGACTTTCAGTATGAATAACCAATGGGCCAGATTTTAAAAACTACGCGTGGGTGTAAATTTGTGCGCGCAATCCAACGCGCACAAATCTACGTCCGATTTTATAACATGCGTGCGGCTGCGCGCGCATGTTATAAAATCCAGAGTCGGCGCGCACAAGAGGGTGCACAATTGTGCAACTTGCGCGCGCTGAGCCGCGCAGCCTTCCTCCGTTCCCTCCAAGGCCACTCTGAAATCGAAGCGGCCTCAGAGGGAATTTTCCTTCCGTCCCTCCCACCTTCCCCTCCCTAACCTGCCTCCCAGCCCTATCTAAAATCCACCCCTTACCTTTGTCCTATAAGTTGCGCCTGCCTTTGGGCAGGCGTAGATTGCACGCACCGGCCAACGACTGGCCCGTGATCCCGAGCACAGCGGCAAATGGCCGCTGTGCCTGGAGGCTCCGGCCCCGCCCCTGCCCCTTTTTCAAAGCCCCAGGACATACGCACATCCCGGGGCTTGTGTGCATTGCAGAGCCTATGCAAAATAGGCTCAGTACACGCAGGAGTGGGTTTTTGGGGTTACGCGCATAATATATATGCGTAACCCTTTGAAAATCCATCCCGATCACTTCATTTATTCCCTTCTTTCAATCTTTCCATTTCATTCTAATTTTTCAGGAGAAATATAATTGTGCCCACCTTATAGTATTTTCAGGGATATCAGATGAAAAACTAGAATGCACCCTTCTGGTGTTTGGGTCAGCTTCCAGGGATCCATGTACTGTGTGTAAAAATGGCTTCAGAGTACAAAGAAATGGCAACGCCTAGTGTGTCAAATTGCATGGAAAACCACTATAATGCTTCGCTTAGCGAGATGCAAGTCATGGTCCCACCCAGGCCCTCACTAATAGGGTGTGACCCAGGCATTAGTACTGGTTATATGTGCTGTGCAGGGAAAACCTTTCTTTTCTTGCCGAACCCAGTCATCATCTGCCCAAAGAGCAAGTGAGCTAACAGACTGCACTCAATTTCCTTATTTCAGATGTTTAGTGCAATGATAAGACTTGTGCTAGCGTTAATTGGGGGGTGGGGGATGGAGTGCATATCTTGTGCTAAACTGGAGGCACCAGACAGTGTCTGCACCTGTCAAATCCCACTTCAGAGCAATTTTATTCCTTCCCTTTTCATTAGTTCATCAGACAATTTTGATCAAATGTATACGGCAATACCAAGCTGAACTCTAATGATGTATTAGATAAAACACCATGCACAGTCAAGCTTCAGCTCTGAGCATATCTTTCATATCACCAGAGCACCCCTAATCTGAGAATCAGAGAGCTGGCAGGTATAGTATGCTTTATTATGGCGAATGTGGTCCTCATATCCGCACAGTCAACACTTTAAATACTTTTTTGGAAAAATGTATGCTTACCTATTACAGATGTAAACAATTCTGGGGCAGAACTTCCAGCTGCCATGAAGGTTGCACCAGCCACATCTTCACTGAGATGCAAGCGCTGCAAAGAAAAACATGAAAGTGGATAATCATATTAAAGCCCCAATACTGGCAATTCAGGCAGAAGTGAAAATAAGCAAAACCATTCATATTTCCCTTTTGCATTCCGCTTTTTATTTCATGCCTGAGGAAAAAAAAACCATGAGATTCAAAGATTTCAAACTCCTCCTGTATCCTCACTCCCACTATTGTGAATCTGGGTAAATCAGGGAGCTGCTGGGCTGATCCTTGCTGAACTCCCAAGAAGGCATCGCAAGGATTTAGTACCAATGAACTGCTGAAGAGTGACTTCTGGGATGAAACTTTAAAAAAAAACAAAACAGGTCATGCAGCTGTATGAGAAAAGGTGCAGAGCATTTATTCCAAAACAAAATATAAAGTACAATATTAGGAACCTCTCCCCCCACCCAAGAATTTAAGAATAAAATCAAAAGAGGAGGCAAGCTGATATGAAAGCTGAGACATGATTAGATGTCAAGAGGTCCTAACCTGTACCACTGTCACAGCAAACCAGGAAACGTTGGATCCTTCAGCAACTCTCTCATGCTGCTAAGATCCTTTCTCTCACCCCCCCCCCCCCGCCCAATCTCTCCTGCTGTCCCACCTTCATAGCCACTCCTTTCTTGGCTATTATATATCTAAATTGGGAGGTGGGGTTCCCCACGTTAATAAAATAAATATTAAGAAATATTAATAAGTTTAGCAAATCAGCTAAAAATTGGATATAGAGAAGGAGATGTTGAAATGTGTGGGGGTGTGAGAGGGCTCTTCACAATAAGAGATCTCTACCTTTAATTCTAAAAAGGTATAAACATATATAAGGCATAAGGACAAAAAAAAATTAAAAAGCTGACTGATAAAGACCAAAAGCATCAAGAAACGAGCAAACTGATGCTTTGAAAAATCTAGCAATTACTGTTACTTAATCAGCACCCTGGGAACAGTTTTATTGCAAACATTAAACTTCCTACATTGCTGATCTGCCACTACATATTACCTGGAAGTAAAGCAAGTTCTGATCATCTCTACACTATCTTAATTACTGAGGTCTGAAACAGCTATTCTAAAAACATCAGCCTTTAATTTGTTAGCTGACTGAATATCAGTATAACTGGAAGGAATATAGGGCAGATTTAAAGAAAGAGAGAGAGACTGGGATCAAGGTGATATTCACAAAAGAGATTCCCGATTAGCTTGGAACAGGAGACAGCTATGACTATAAGCAACAGTAATGTATATTGTTGCATTTTACTTTACAAAATGAATATTTTATATAAAATTTCAAACATAACCAAAGAGGAAGCTAGCACAGCAAAAAGGAAATAAAAACAAATTAGCAGAAAATCTTTTGGTGCATAACCATATTAGAAAATAAAGATGAAAGTATTCTTAGCAATGCAGTCTTCTATAAGAGGTGATGACTGCATAGAAGAAATAATCACCAAAAAATGAAAAACCAAAATCAATGAAGGAGTCGACCCAACCAGCCCAAGAGGGCCTCAATGGAGGTGGCCCCTCCCCCTGCTGGCAAGCCTGCTGCCAAAGGATCATGGCAAAGGTCATGCCCCTTTGTGTGCCCCTTCATGCGTGCCTCTTGTGAGCACCTGGCCCTGGCTCACCCATATTCCCTCTAGAACAGCAACCATACACACAATCCACTCTCCCCCATTGTCATGCTCACTGGCAGGATATGCTTCACATGGAATCCAACCTCTGCCCCCTCCCCTTCATCCCACCCAATATCCATCATTATGAGCCAAGGCAAATGATCACTTTATTACAATCCAAACCAGCCTACACAACAATGAACTCTACACAGAACTCTCCTCCTCCCACCAAGAGACACCCAAATCTGGGATGGTACAGCCTCTTAACAAAACATTCCCTCTTGGACATGAGCACTACCCCTGAATACCTGCTACATCGCGGACAAGGCACATAAAATGTGAGAGGGTCTGGCACTCATTGGGGCGGATTTTCAGAGCCCTGCTCGCGTAAATCCGCCCAAAACCGGGCGGATTTACGCGAGCAGGGCCCTGCGCGCCGGGAAGCCTATTTTACATAGGCCTCCCGGCGCGCGCAGAGCCCCGGGACTCGCGTACGTCCCGGGGTTCTCGGAGGGGGGCGTGTCGGGGGGCGGGGCCGGAGCGCGCGGCGTTGCGGGGGCGTGTCGGCAGCGTTTTGGGGGCGGGTACGGGGCGTGGCCACGGCCCGGGGGCGTGGCCGCGCCCTCCGTACCCGCCCCCAGGTCGCGGCCCGGCGCGCAGCAGGCCCGCTGGCGCGCGGGGATTTACGTCTCCCTCCGGGAGGCGTAAATCCCCGACAAAGGTAAGGGGGGGGTGTAGACAGGGCCGGGTGGGTGGGTTAGGTAGGGGAAGGGAGGGTAAGGTGAGGGGAGGGCAAAGGAAAGTTCCCTCCGAGGCCGCTCCGATTTCGGAGCGGCCTTGGAGGGAACGGGGGGAGGCAGCGCGGCTCGGCGCGCGCAGGCTATACAAAATCGATAGCCTTGCGCGCGCCGATCCAGGATTTTTGGGGTAGATTTTAAAAGAAGCGCGATCAGCCTACTTTTGCTTGCGCATCAGACTCAAGCAAAAGTACGCTGGATTTTAGTAGATACGCGCGGAGCCGCGCGTATCCACTAAAATCCTGGATCGGCGCGCGCAAGGCTATCGATTTTGTATAGCCTGCGCGCGCCGACTCCCCCCGTTCCCTCCAAGGCCGCTCCGAAATCGGAGCGGCCTCGGAGGGAACTTTCCTTTGCCCTCCCCTCACCTTACCCTCCCTTCCCCTACCTAACCCACCCACCCGGCCCTGTCTACACCCCCCCCTTACCTTTGTCGGGGGATTTACGCCTCCCGGAGGGAGACGTAAATCCCCGCGCGCCAGCGGGCCTGCTGCGCGCCGGGCCGCGACCTGGGGGCGGGTACGGAGGGCGCGGCCACGCCCCCGGGCCGTAGCCACGCCCCGTACCCGCCCCCAAAACGCTGCCGACACGCCCCCGGAACGCCGCAACGACCGGGCCCGCCCCCCGACACGCCCCCGACACGCCCCCCTCGGAGAACCCCGGGACTTACGCGAGTCCCGGGGCTCTGCGCGCGCCGGGAGGCCTATGTAAAATATGCTTCCCGGCGCGCAGGGCCCTGCTCGCGTAAATCCGCCCGGTTTTGGGCGGATTTACGCGAGCAGGGCTCTGAAAATCCGCCCCTTAGTGGATACGCGCGGCTCCGCGCGTATCTACTAAAATCCAGCGTACTTTTGCTTGAGTCTGATGCGCAAGCAAAAGTAGGCTGATCGCGCTTCTTTTAAAATCTACCCCACTGTGTGGTATATCAATAAATGCTTTATTTACTGAGATAATGAGCAACTATGTACAGAACAGTAAAAGGGTTTACAAAAGTAGCTAAGATGGTTAAAATCTACAGGTAGTCACAGCTTAAGTATAGGTTGTTGCCTTCCTTGCAGGAATTACTCCATCAATTCATGTATATCATAAGGCTCACCCTTTTCCTTTCCTTATGATGACAGGTTGAACCATCATTCACAATAAATTTCTTTTCTTTTACTTCCCACCATAGGATATGGTAACTTCCTTTTCTCTAAATTCTAAGATCAGCTCTACCCAGCTTCCAAGCCTCAAGTACTAACACATGGATCACCAAATCAAGTCCATCTGTGGCTTCTGACACCTTAGTCTCCTTATAGTGCTCTGGACCTCTCCAGCATTCCTGATACACTTTGCCTTTAGATAACCTGCCCAGGTTTCTTGATAGTTTGTCTCAGGGCTTCCCCCTTGAGGGGGATTGCCCCTAGAGGGCATTCTCCTTGTGGATGTGTCAATTGGTGTCCACCAATGACACTGGCTGTTTTTTGTCCAACCCTAAACCATGGTGAATGCCTTCCACTTGTCAAAATTGGACCCATTGGGGTAGATTTTCAGACGAGCGCGAACAGCCTACTTTTGTTTGCGCTCCAGGCGCAAACAAAAGTACGCTGGATTTTAGTAGATACCCGCGGAGCCGCGCGTATCCACTAAAATCCTGGATCGGCGCGCGCAAGGCTATCGATTTTGTATAGCCTGCGCGCGCCGAGCCGCGCTGCCTCCCCCCGTTCCCTCCAAGGCCGCTCCGAAATCGGAGCGGCCTCGGAGGGAACTTTCCTTTGCCCTCCCCTCACCTTACCCTCCCTTCCCCTACCTAACCCACCCACCCGGCCCTGTCTACACCCCCCCCTTACCTTTGTCGGGAGATTTACGCCTCCCGGAGGGAGACGTAAATCCCCGCGCGCCAGCGGGCCTGCTGCGCGCCGGGCCGCGACCTGGGGGCGGGTACGGAGGGCGCGGCCACGCCCCCGGGCCGTAGCCACGCCCCGTACCCCCCCCCCAAACGCTGCCGACACGCCCCCGCAACGCCGCGCGCTCCGGCCCCGCCCCCCGACACGCCCCCCTCCGAGAACCCCGGGACGTACGCGAGTCCCGGGGCTCTGCGCGCGCCGGGAGGCCTATGTAAAATAGGCTTCCCGGCGCGCAGGGCCCTGCTCGCATAAATCCGCCCGGTTTTGGGCGGATTTACGCGAGCAGGGCTCTGAAAATCCGCCCCATAATTTATAGCCCTAAAACAACTCCTCAATTCTTTCTCACTCTCTTAAAGGAAACACTCTACAGAACCTATTAGCTAACCACATCTAGAAACTTCCCTCCATAGACTCCAAGGACTTAAATCTATACAGGGTCCTTTTACCACTTGCGTTGTTGTCTGGTGGCCATTCATCAACATTGCAAGCCTCCAAGGTTTTTCACAAACATTTACACTTCCAGGAACAAGTCAAAAGTTCCTTAAACTTTTCCCAGGTCACACACTCTCATGACATGGCCCAAGTGGTCCATCACACATCCATCAGAAAACCAGCCTCCTAAATGACCTACTGACGGATAAAAAAAAAAAATGACATCCTTTCCCTCACAGAAATCTGGACAGAAGATGCTGACACCCCACAATTAACCAAATACGTCCTCCGATTATACTTCTCACAATCCACATACCAAGCCAAAAGAGTGGAGTGGCCATTATCTCCAGAAAATTCCTGAACATAGCACTTTCCCAACTGCGCATCCTAGAAGGCATCAAGATCATTCTCTTTCAGACTAACACCCACCCCAAGTGGTGGGTCTTCTAGCCTACCAACCCCCGTCAACCAACAATGAAGCTTTAGAAGACCTCCTACAACTGAAATTATTCTAGAACACACCAGGACCTTGGTTCTAGGTAATGTCTGCATCTATGTTGATGAGCCACACCTTGGCCTCTCTCAGAAATTCCTAACCTCTTTAGAAGCTGTTGACCTAACCCAGCTAAACAGTGAACCAATCCATATGGCAGGCCACACCCTGGTCCTGATGTTGTCACCATTCATTATTAAATGAATATGCATCAAAACATATACAGACCACTCAACTCTCCTGGAATGATCAATACATGATTCTTTTTGACATTTGTCCACCCTCAATAAAAAAAAAATCCAAGCAGGAAAAAAACAAACTTGTCTAGTCAACGTCACACTTAGACCCAGATTCCTTCTCACATGCCTTACTATACACAAATGAGTGTCACGTCTACTACTAACGTGGTCGACAACTGGAACACTGATCTTAAAACAGCCATTGACAAAATTGCACCTTGGAAAATGATCATAAGAAACTCCAAATCAAACCCTAGTTTACACTAGACGGATCAATATGAAAAATTTTGAAATAAGACTCAAATGGAAATGGAGGAAATCAAAACTGCCATTTGATAGGATTGACTGCAGAAGCCTACCACAAAGCAGTCAGTGAAGCCAAAAGAGTAGAAAATTACCCAAGAGAGCTGTTCCTAACCATCTATAAACTCCTGGGGTTTTTCTCTCCTATACTTCCCCCTCCCTCACTACTGAGAACCATTGCATCAGGCTAGCCACCTTTTTCACTATGAAAACAGCATGGATCTAAACTGAACTGGATAAATCACCAGCAGATAACCCATCACAGGCAAAACAGACTCAATGTGCCTTGACTACCTTCTGCCCACTCTCAACAGAAGACAACTCCCTACTCACCAATCTCAGACCAAAAACTTGCTTAGAGGACCTTTGCCCTTCCTAGCTTATTAAACAAGCCAGTCATAGACAGCTCCATCGCATTCAGGCCATAATCAGCAAAAGCCTACCTTCCAATTAGTCTAACAAGAGTAATTGTAAGAGTTGGGTCATTATCATTTCCAGCAACAGAAGATTGGTACTAGAATACCAGATATTGTGGTGAAGGAGAAAACCACAAGAATAGTAGTGCTGATAGAGGTGTCAGTATCCAGTGTCTATTCTGTGGATCATATGGAAAAAGCTAAGATACTTAAGTACCATGAGATGCAATCAGACACCATGAAAATGTGGCAGAAAGATACAGAAATTATTCTATTATATTGGGTGCCACTGGCACGATTAAGAAGAATTTCCAAGTGCACCTTGATATGTTGCCTAAAATATTATACTCTATGAACTCCAGAAGAAGGCTCTCTTTGGAAAAATACAAGAACTTTGAAGGGTGTTAACACTTGAGAGATTTAGATCATTCCCAACATACCTGGCTTAAGAATGAGGTTCATTACTGTCAAGATGTGTGCAAAACTAACCTGTTAGGAGAAACTCCCCTAAAGAAGCCCAGCTTGGCCCCAAATGACCTGAACTACTGTGCAGTCTCAAACCTCCCCTTCCTTTCATAGAAAAAGCTATTCTGTTTTAACTTTTCAATCACTTGCACATGACAAATGCCATTGTCCCCTTCCAATCAGGCTTCAGGCAGCACTACAGTACAGAAACTATACTACTAAACCTGGTACATGAACTCCAACTCTGTCAGAGCCCTACTCATTTTCCTAAACCTCTCAGTGGCATTTGACATGCTTGACCGCAGTCTCCTCACCCAAATGAATGATATATAACTGACTGCCCTAGCGCTTGCCTGGTTCTGAGCTTTCTTCCAAGACTGCACCCACGCTATCTCCATAGAATCAGCTTTCTCCAAACCCTGCAAGGCTCCATCCTTTCATTCATGCTCTTTAATATGAGGTTCATATTCAGTCACTGCCCAGATAACTGGCTATGTTTATCCAGCTAATTTGCTAACAGTGGAGGTATATTCAATAATGCAGCAGCACTACTGAATATAGCTGGCTAACTTTAGGACAACTCCATGGCACGACCAGACAGCCAGATAACATAATTTCTCTGGCTAACGTGATGCCTCCCCAGAATGCCTCTAAGTTATCCGGCTAAGTTTTAGCCAGATATTAAGATATCTGGCTAACATTTAGCTGAATAAATGCCCAAAACTTCTGGGTTATCCAGCTCCATATACCTAGCAGCTCTGTGTGAATTCATGAGAAATTGCCATATCATCCACTACTCCTACACAGACAACATTCAACTCTTGATCCCACTGGCACAAATCAGGATCACGTTATCTCACACTTCAATAGTTCCTTAGAGAAAATTGTTAGCTGACTACACCATAACAAGCTACACCCTAACCCCCAACAGACAGAAATGTTATGGATCCCAACCACCCTCTCCCAAAAATGTCCCTTGGGGAAATTACACTCACCCTCAGCCCATAAGTTAGGAGTCTAGTCTTCATCCTAGACTCACAACTTACCAGCAAAACCCAGTAACCACACTGGCATTTTTCTATTTCTGCCAACACTTGTACATCCATCCACTGCTTGGCTTTTATAACTGCTATTCGAGCAACTGTTATCTTTCACCTGGACTACCGTAACTCACTATATATGGGAATCCCTAGCAGAGGCAGATTGCAGGCAAATATCAGCCTGAGGGATTTTTTCAAAACCAGCCCACAGGGTATCTGACTTACTCGTGTACTTTCTGTGTAGCACATGCTTCAACAGGTAACAAAAGCACACTGAGCTAATCGTTGAATGGTACATTGTGTGACCTAGAGCCCGGGACACAAAATCTCTCCAACACAAATTTCACATTATTGCTAAAAAAAACCCCTAAATAAGCACATCTTAGACCAGGAGTGAGCAAACTAAGCTGCATTCCTCCTTCCATCCATGCAATCGGCTGGGTCCTCAACAAGTTTGGTTACATATGTAATATTTACTGGATTCCTGGTTTGGTGTTAAGGTTTTTTGTCAACCAGTCAGCTCTTGAACCAGTTGGCAAGTGAGATAATCACACTGCCAGCCAGTGACTCAGACAGACACGGTTTTTCAACATCAAATCCATAAAGCTTCATAAAAGAATGTGCAGAGAACTAAATTGCAGCTTTGCACATGTCTAAAACTCATCCTTTGTTTTTCTTAGCCCATGACATGGATAAGATTCTCAGAGACTGAACATTTACTAATTCAGAAGTTTCTTTTTATAGCTCCTGTGCCTTCTGTACAAGCATTGTTTCATCCATCCAGTAATAGATCCTTTTGATACTGGAAGTCCTTGCTGGTGGAGACCTTTCTGAAAGTTACTGGCTCTGTACTTATAGATTTTGGCTGCCCTTTTGACCTCCAAAGAATCTAAGCTTTCCTTTAGCGTTACTAGAATCAGGGTAAAATGAAGTTATGGCATACTTTTCAATACAGTGAAAAGAGTGAATTGATCTTTGGAATAAAATGAAGCATCATAACTGATTTCTCTTTTAGGAAATATTGTGTAAGGCTCTCTGTTTGAAAAAGTATGAACTTCATCAACTTCTTGATGAACGTATAACTATCAACAAAGCAGTTTTGATGGAAAGAAAACATATTTAAAGGGAACTCCAGTAAGTGCATCGGGTTTCTTGGAGCTATGAAAACCTGTAATATCCGAGGACGGATCTTGACTCTTTTCAGAAATCTTGCAACATTGAGATAAAAACCAAACAAATAATAACCTACTTTACTTCTGATGGAAGCTATGGCCAATGCCTGCGCTCAGGGGCTGATTGACCTATCAGGGGATCGGGCTTCCCCCCGGTTGGCCGGTCACTCCTGTCACGTGATTTTTTTTTTTTTTAATTATAAAGTTTCCAGCCAAAGTATTAGGGGGCGCCGCAAGCAGTGGTATCCTGAGAGGAGCCAATGCCCCCGGGCACAGGGAGGATCATGCGGCCGCCAGTGACACGCATGTAGCAGGCAGATCGGCAGGGCTGTGGTGGAGCTCACGTCACCACGGCCCGAAGAAAAAGATTGCGTTTAAACACACTGATGCTCCTCCTCCTTCCTGCCCGTGCGGTCCCGGAAGTAAACGTTGCCGAAGCCGCGTGGGCAGGAAGGAGGAGAAGCATCAGCGCGTGTAGAAGAGGAGCAGCACTTGCGCTTACGGGCCACCATGAATCATCTCAGTGGCTGGAGAAGAGGAAGAGGCCCGGTAGCAGGGCCGCTGCAGCCCGAGAAGAGGAAGAGGCCTGGTAGCAGGGCCGCTGCGGCCCGAGAAGAGGAAGAGGCCCAGTAGCAGAGCCGCTGCGGCCAGAGAAGAGGAAGAGGCCCGGTAGCAGGGCCGCTGTGGCCAGAGAAGAGGAAGAGGTCGGTAGCAGGGCTGCTGCAGAGCCCATCCTGCGGCGACCCGCGAAGAGGAGGCCCAGAGGTGAGAGAGAGGCTGAGGGTCTGTAGAATGTGTATGTGTGCATGTATGAGATGAGTTGAGAGACTGTGTGGGAGTGAGGACCTGAATGTTTGCAGAGACAGCATGTAAGAGCCTCTATGTGTGTGAGAGAGACAGCATGTGACAGGGAGAGCCTGTGCTTGAGCAAGACAGCATGCAGGAGTGAGAAGAGAGCCTGTGTGTGTGTGTGAGAGAGACAGCATGAGACAGCGAATGCCTGTGTGTATGAATGATTGTATGAGAGAGAGCATGTGACAGTGAGAACCTGTGTGTGTGTGAGAGAGAGAAATGCATGTGAGAATGAGAACCTGACTGTGTGTTTGAGGGAAGAAGATGGAGAGAAAAAAAGATAATATAAAAGGAATTGGAAAAAAAATAAGAAAGGGAAGGTGGAAAAAAAAAAGCCTGTGACCAACCGATTAGAAAACTAAGATCAGCCAGCAAAGGTAAAATAAAAAAATTAATTACTTTTTAGTGATTGGCACATGTAATCTTTGGGAATGTGCAAGAATAGCACTTTCTCTATGCGGATCTCACAATGTATGAGATCATCATGGAGAAAGTGGAAGCTCATGGGGCCTGCACAGAGGAGGCAGCAGGATGGGCTTCAGTGTCAGTAGCAGCAATCGGCGCCTCCCCAATAGCCATGTAGCAGTGACAGTGGCAGCAGAGGAATGAGAGAGGTTCTGAGGTTGCTGGCAAAAGAAAGAGAGGGGGATCTGCCTTTAGTGTGTGCATGTGTATGAATGGGACTCTGCCTGGGAGTGTATGTGTGTGAATGCATGGGTGCCTGCCTGGGGGGTCTGTGTGTGTGAGAGTGAATGTGTGCATGCCTGGGGGATGGGGAGGGAGTGTGAGAAAATGAATGGGAGCCTGCCTGGGGGTGGGTGTGTGTGTGTGTGAGCCAGTGCATGTGACAGCATGAGTGTGTATGAGAAAATCCAAGGGAGTAAGAGTTTGTGTGTGTGGGTGTGTGGGTGTGGAGGGGGACAGAGTGTCTTAGAGCCTGTCAGTGAGAGCGAGAGGTTATGGTGGATATAAGAGCATGAATGAGTATGTATGTGACAGTGTATGTGTGAGAGAGAACGTACATGTGAGTATGTGTGTGAGAGAGAGGATAACCTTCTAATCCTCGACAATATCAGGGTGACTGGAAATCAAGAGCTCCCACAGAAGGGGACAGCAGGGGCTTTTTAAAATCCTTATTAGTTTTAATTATTGAATGTTATTTGATATATGTATTGTTTTGAATTTTATTAGTGTTTGGGATATTGTAAAAAATGTATATGATTTTAATTAATAGAAATTCTATTTATCAGTAGTTTTAAAATATTCTTTTATTATGGTTTTACTATTATAACTGATGCTTTATGTTTCTTGATTTTATTTGTTGTATGAGGAATGGTGGTTCTATTTTTCTATTGTTAATACACAGAGTCTGGCTTCTTGGAGTTTCCATTTCAGTTTTTGTCATTTGTGCTCCTTCATTTTGTATTCTGTATTTGGTGAGAGTTTGTGTTCTGCATGCAAAGACTGAGATGAAGCATTCTTTTAGCATGTGGTTTCTCTGTAGGGATCTGTAGTAGCTTGGCCTGTTCTGTTTTCCTGAAAGGAGGTGTATTGATATTTTAGATTCTGGTGTAATATTTGTGGTATTCTTTTTCATAGGTAGGGTTGTTATTCTTTGAGTGTTGGCAAATAGTACTGTGTTGATACGGGAGGACCATGCCGAAATATAGGGGTGTGTACATATGTATGTAAATTATATATGTAATTATATTGTATATGTAATTGGCTACCCATGGGCCAGTATGGAGAAAAATCCCCCGGGCCACTATTTTCCCTCAATCCGCCCCTGCCTGCGCTTGTGGTACACTCTGGGTTCATTCAAAATCAAATGCTGTCTGCAGAAGTCCTAAAAGGGGGAGCAATTTTCAAAGGCATTTCCGCAGGTAAGACAGTGTTTGACACACAGACATGGTCTCTTTGAAAATGTCCCATCCTATATGCAGGTAAAAGCACATACGCGGTGCCAGTACATGCACACTTTTATGCGCTAAGAGAGGAGGGGCTTTGGGGTGCAGAGTTAGGGAGGGGTTAGCACTTATGCGTGTATATGCACAATGTTGTGTGTATGCGAATGTGGATAATTTTGATAGAAAAAAAACGTATCTTAACACAAAGCAGGTACAGATCTGTGCCTATATTTTTTTCCAATCCAATTTGCAAAGTGAAAGCTTTCCCGTTGGAAACTGGCGAAATGTCTGCGGGCACAAAAGTACCCACAGACTTTCCAGTTTTCTGCACAGGTTGAAAGCTTCCCAGTGCCCTAATATTTGGGAGAGAGGCTTTCTAGCAAACATTTGATGTTTGTCATGCCACTGAAAAAGTTACATTTTATATCCAGTTCCAGAGGTGTAAGACTTTTAGAGCATAGTATCATATCCTTGTTTAGAATGCATGAGGATTTGATGTTCCAACACAACTTTACTGAAGTTTTCTTTAAAGATGGGAAATAATTCTTCTTATTTGTAAATACTTATTACCTGCCCTTCCTATGTTCAGCTATGGCAAACAACATATAGGGAATGCGTAAACAACAATTTCTCTAATGATCAAATATACCCACATACACAGAGAAATCTATAACATTTACAATTAATGTGCAATATTATTTATTGTTTAATCCAACATGTAAACACATACACAATTAAAATTAGTGAAACTGCAATCATTCAACCATTCACACATTAAAAACCAACACACTGATGACACAATGTAATTCATACAATTTTTTACAATAAAGTGCAAAAATGCCTCAAAACGCTTATAATAGAGAAACACTTTTTTTCATAGAGTTTCCAATCTTATTCAAATACGATCGTGTGCTCCATATGTTTATAATGTTCAAACCCTTAATCACAACAAGTGAGGGTACTACCTTGAATACCTTGAATACTGTGCACAATTCTGGTCGCCACATCTCAAAAAAGATATAGTTGCGATGGAGAAGGTACAGAGAAGGGCAACCAAAATGATAAAGGGGATGGAACAGCTCCCCTATGAGGAAAGGCTGAAGAGGTTAGGAATGTTTAGCTTGGAGAAGAGACGGCTGAGGGGGGGGGGGGGGATATGATAGAGGTCTTTAAGATCATGCGAGGTCTTGAACTAGTAGATGTGACTCGGTTATTTACACTTTTGAATAATAGAAGGACTAGGGGGCATTCCATGAAGTTAGCAAGTAGCAAATTTAAGACTAATCGGAGAAAATTCTTTTTCACTCAACGCACAATAAAGCTCTGGAATTTGTTGCCAGAGGATGTGGTTAGTGCAGTTAGTGTAGCTGGGTTCAAAAAAGGTTTGGATAAGTTCTTGGAGGAGAAGTCCATTAACTGCTATTAATCAAGTTGACTTAGGGAATAGCCACTGCTATTAATTGCATCAGTAGCATGGGTTCTTCTTAGTGTTTGGGTAATTGCCAGGTTCTTATGGCCTGGTTTGGCCTCTGTTGGAAACAGGATGCTGGGCTTGAAGGACCCTTGGTCTGACCCAGCATGGCAATTTCTTATGTTCTTATGACCATTGAATACAGAGAAGTTAAAATTATACTCACCCTCTACAGTGAATCCTGAAGGTCTAGTGCCATTGGAAGCTGTGAGGCAGTGCCCCTATGTTCCCTCTTAAACCGGTGCAGGACTAGGTCCCTTTAATTCCCCTTGTGAGAGAGAGATCTGTGGGCGGGGCCTAACAAGAGAGGAGGAGTAAGAGTTGGGACCCAGCTGGGATAGTCAGACCAGGCCCAGGTCTTCAGAAGGGAGGCAGTTCCTGTAGAAAGTGGTAGGTTTGAACCGGCTAAAGATAGAAGCTCTCCTGGGAGGTAGAGGGAGGTAGGTAGGGATTTAAAAGTGATTAAGTTATTGCTGGTTATGCAGGCTTTCTTTTTTTTTTTAACCTTTTCTTTGCCTTGAAAAAGAAAAGGAAATGAATCACTGGTGCAGCAAGGCTGTGCTGAGCAGGGGGTGTGGTCCTGGAAAAGCTGCCAGAGTGGGCTGTGAGTGCAGTGAATGGGAAGTGGGGGCTCTTCCAGCAAGCAAGGTACTGTGCAGTTCCAGGTGTGCAACTAGAAGGAAAACCTGGAGTGGAGCAACCAGAATTCTGAGCAACAGAATCTGGCAGTCTGAGAGCATGACTGAAGAAAGTTGGCAAGCATTATTGCAGAGGCTTCTGGAACAACACAGGAAGTTATAGGAGAGCCTCATAAAGTGCCAGCTTGCCATAGCAAAGGGAAGAAAAGAACCTGGAAGCAGGCTAGGCTCTTATTGGTTCCTGTTTAGAAAGGAACATGGCTGGAGAGCTGAGGAAGCAACCACAGAGAACTCAGTGGAGGCTCAGCAGCTGAGTGGAACTACAGGTGATCCTGAGGAAGACCCTGTAGGATGCCCAAACACTACTGGGAGTCCAGAGACTGCTCCCTTGAGAAGCCCAAAGAAGAGAGCTGTGAAGAACCCTGAGAGAGGGGTCACAGAGAACCCTAGGGGGAAGACACAGACTGCCCAGGAGGAGGCAGTATTGGAAAGTTGGACATCAGTGCTACATGAGGTCCCAAGGAAGACCCTGGAGGGTGCCCAATCACCTGATAGTGTCTGGAGTCTGGACACAACTCCTGTGAGAAGCCCCGAGAGAGAGGGAGAGAGAATGAAAAGGCCAGTGAGAGAGGAGATGAAGTGCCAAGTGGGAGGTGCCTTGAAAACCCCAGCGAGTGAGGCTGTGGAGGAGAGCCCAGAGGAAGGAACTGCAGAGAGCACAGAGGGTGGTGCTGTGGAGACCCCAGCGAGGCTGTGGAGCCAGTGACCGGTGCAGGCAAGTTGCCAGACAGCGCTAACGGGATACCAGAGGAATCACCAATGGAAGCACCATTGCCAGTCCAAGAAGTTCTGCTGGGGTGGAATTTGAACCCAGAGCCTTCAAGAGACTTGGTTAAAAGACTGGTGGTATAGATGGCACATTGGGTGGTGGTTATAGGGCAGTCTAGGGTAATCCTGGGAGGTGGGGGTGATCACAACCCTAGAGCTCTGACCCCCAAGTCTAACTGGTGGGAGGCCAGATAAGAGGGACTGGGGAGGTGAGGCACTTCCTGGAAGGGATCCAAGAGGAGTGAAAATGCTTGGACCAATGGATCCAAGCTGATGGGGGCGCGGATATGTGAGGTAGTGCCCCTGTGTTCCTCCTTAAATGTTGCAGGACCAGGCTAGATGCCTGGTCCCCTTTAATTCCCCTTGTGAAAGAGCTCTGTGGGTGGGGTCCATCAGGGGAGGAATAAAAGCTGGGACCCCGGTGGGTTAAGTCAGACAAGGCCCAGGTCACCAGGACGAAGGCAGTTCCTATACAATACTGCTGTCCAAACACTGAGCCGTAACAAAGCTGTATGAGTACTGAGGGAAGTAGAATTAACTGAGTAACTGGAGAATACTGGAGGTCAAGGCAGTTTACTAATGTGTATGTGTTAAAGTGACAAACAAAGATAAAGTGTTTTAAAGGCCGGAGTCAGTCCAGGTTTGTGCTAGGAATCACCGCTCGTTCCCACAGAAGTGCATGGGAACTGCAGAGTGTTGAGAGTGTGCCTACGGACTCCTGTGTGAGAATCCCCAGGCCAGGGGTTACACAAAATATGCAAATTTAACTGAATGTTATCTGAACTGTATGCAAATATATATCTTATGAATATTCTCTGTGGATAGCCTGATGACCTAATCTCAAGGCTTAGCAAGAAAAACTATGTATTAATATTTTATTTATGCATTCCAAATTGATTTCTACTGATTCAGAAAAATCCCCTAAGCAGTTACAAATAAAATTCAACGTATATAATATCAATCCGCCCTACTAACACAGTCACTTAGTTATCAATTTGAAAACCTTAGACTTAAGACACCAAATAAATAATTTAAAAAACCTTACACTGAGAGGCATACCTACTCCTTAATCAGCTTACAGTGCTTTAGCAACTCAATAAAATTAAGATGCAGAAAGAAGCTCAGCAACGAGGTGGGGGCTATCTAGTCTTTTGCACCAAGTCCCACATGTATGATTATCTACCTGTTGGTGTATGTGTGCACCCAGTAGAAAGCATTCCTGGCTCTCAAAGAAAGAGTCCGATCTTGGATGGTCAGAATGGAAGACCTGGAGGGGCTGAGGGAGATAAAGGTATATAGAGAAGATCTTCAGGCATAGTAGAGTGGTCCCAACTTCAGTCAAGCAGCCTTTGTGCTGCTTTGGAGAAGTAAGGTCACCTGGCAAGAGCCATCACCTTTGGTGTGGCAGGAAGTGATCCTGTAGCTAGGACCTGCCCTCCAGGTGATGTTTTATCCTCTTGCATGAAGGCTGTGTCTCCAGGACCATGTGCCCAGGATGGAAGGGTTAGGATGGCCATTATAGTGGGTGATTCAATCATTAGAAATGTAGATACCTGGGTGGCTAGAGGGCATGAAGATTGCCTGCCTGCCAGGTGCAAAGGTATAGGACCTCATGCACCATCTAGATAAGATTTTAAAGTGCTGGGAGATGCCAATCATCGTGGTACATGTTGATACCACTGACATAGGAAAGTGCAGGAGGGAGATTAGGGATGCTAAATGTAGGCTCCTGGGTAGAAAACCGAAAGCCAGAACCTCCAGGATTGCAATCTCAGAAATGCTCCCCATTCTACTTGCAGGACCTCAGATGGAGGCTGTGTTATTCGTCCCGGCCGTGCTAGGCCCTACTCACCCCAGGAATCCAGCTGTCAGTTCCAGTTTATCCTCGCTCGTGGTGGTGGGCAGCCGCCTCCATCCCCGAGTGCCTGCAGCCACCTCTGCCACTTCTGACTCCTGCCCGGTTCATCCATGTGCTTGGCGGGCCGCGGAATGACGCCGCCGTTCTGCTTCTTCTGGGCCCTGGCTTAGGCACGTGCGCGACTCACGCACTTGTAAAAGGGCTGCGGCGGGAAAGTAGCCCATGGCCCCGGATGATGACATCACTGGGCATCTATATAAAAGGCAGGGCCCAGCCACTTGTTCCCTGCCTTGGCAACAGGTCTCCGCGATTACACGTGTGCTTTTTCCTCGTTCCTGGTTTCTGTTCCTGTCATCGTTCCTGTTCCTGTTGTTGTTCCTGGTTCCTGTTCCTGCCTGATCCCTTGTCTGCTCCTCATACCCTTGGACTGATTCTCCGGTATTGACCCCTGCTTTGCCTGGATTATGCTTGGACTGATTCTCTGGTATTGGCCCCCAGCTTTGCTTGGACTATGCTTGGACTGATTCCCTGGTATTGTCCCTGCTTTGCTTGGACCACGCTTGGACTGATCTCTTGGCTCTGACCTCAGCCCTGCTCCTGGTACATCGCCTCCTGCCGCCTACCCTGACTCCAGATTGCCTTGGACTTCCTCTTGTATCCTAAGGACCTGGCCTCTCAGGATTTGGCCTATCTTTGCCTGGATGTCCCCTGTCTTCCATTGTTCCTGTTCCCGTCTGGGTCTCTGGAACCCTGCCTCGTCTGGACCGTCCTCGGCCCTCCAACACCTCTGCTGGTTTCTGGCATTCACTTGCCTACATCAACTGGGAGTTATCACACGGAGGCCCGCCTAAGTCCAGCTGGCTCTGGCATCCAAGGACTCAACCTAAGGGGAACTGGCACTGGCAAAGCTCCAGTTGGCTTCCATCTCTTAGCCTGCTCCGCCTCCCGACTGTGAGGACCCGTAGGACTTGTCCTGCGGGTAGCGCCAAACCCATCTTGGGCCAAAGGTCCACCATCAGTGCAACAGGCTGAGCTCCAGAATGGCACAGGGAAGAGGGTTTTAGATTTGTTAGGAACTGAGGAACATTCTGGAGAAGGGGGTGCCTTTTCTGATGAGATGGGCTACACCTTTATCAAAGTGGAACCAGGTGGCTGGCAGTAACATTTAAAAAAAGAAAGAGACCAGTTTTTAATCTAGGCCATAGGGGGAAAGCAGACAGTCACATCCCTCTGAACCATGTGCTTCAGAATATCTTTCAAAGATACTTGCAAAATAGGGACATTAGACTATCCAGTAGAGAAGTTGTTTTTAAGGCTGATGTAGCCCAGATGGACATAGACAAAGAGTATCCAGATGTGAATGACTCTAATCTGCTTATATCATTCACTAACAGTCAGGCTGTGAATATGAAGAGAAATTAAAGTATAAATGCACACATTTTAAAGTATGCTTTTTATGTGAATGCCAGAAGTTTTAACAGTAAAATTGATTAGTTAGAATGCATGGCATTATATGAGAATATAGACATTTTAGGCATTTCAGAGATGTGTTGGAAGGAGGATAATCAATGGGACACTGTGATACCAGGGTATAAATTATATTGATGTGATAGGGCAGATCAGATTGGTGGAGGGGTAGCACTATATGTAAAAGATGGCATAGAGTGAAGCAACAAAATCAAGGCCCAAGGGTCCATCTCTGGCGCAACAGTTGCGCCAGAGATGGACCCTTGGGCCGAGGTGGGGTTGACGCAACCCATAGGATGGGTCCTACAGGTCCCCACCATTGGCAGGCAAAGTGGGCTGATGGATGGAGGCCGGCTTGCGCTTCACCAATACCAGCCCTTGTTCCCCACAGGTTGAGCCTTTGGGTGCCGGGTCGGCTGGACTTAGGTGGGCCTCCGATCGTCGTCGATGGAGGGATCGAGGTCAGCTCAGAGACAGCAGCAGGAGTATGGTACAGCCTTGTACTAGATGAGGTGGAGTCCCAGAGACCCGGGCGCCAAAGGAACAAAGTCAGATAGGGGGCATCCGAGCAAGAACAGGCCAAAGCCTAAATAGGCCAAGTCCAGGATGTGGGCTGAAGAGACGTCGTAGAGCAAGCTTGAGTCAGGGCTGGCAGCAATCTGGAAGTAGTGGCAAGCAAGGGTGAGGCCTGAGCATGGAGATAGGCAAATGTAGTCAGGTAATGCAGAGGTGTGGGTCTGAAGAGAGACAATGGAGTAGTCGGGCAATGCAGAGGTCTGGGTCTGGAGAGAGGCAACGGAGTAGTCGGGCAATGCAGAGGCCTGGGTCTGGAGAGAGGCAATGGAGTAGTCAGGCAAAGCAGGGGTCCGAGCTTGGAGAGAGTCAACGGCGTGGTCAGGCAAAGCAGAGATCCGGGCTTGGAGAGAGTCAACGGCATGGTCAGGCAAAACAGAGGTCTAGATCCGAGAAGGATATCCGAAGATAGGTTGAAGAGTAGGAACAAGGGAACCAGGAAACCAGAAACAGGAATCAGCAAGGAACAGGAACGAGATGAATCTCTCAGGAGGCAACGAGCACTTGACCAGCGAGGAGACCTGTTGCAAAGGCAAAGCTAGGGAGCGGAGCCTGGCTTATATTCCAGTGCTCTGCTGACATCATCATCCAGGGCCTCAGCTCGGTTCCCACCACGGGCCTTACTTAAGTTACAGTGATGCACGCGTGCCTAGGGAGGGGTGCAGTGCTGAGTAGCAGCGTCTCTCCATGGGCCACGCAGAGAGGCCCAATGCAGAGCAGTAGTAGCAGTAGCTGGACTGGAGATACCAGGGTCTGTAGCTGAGTCGGAGGCAGCAGGGGTGGCCCGAGGACGGAGCCAGTGGCCTACCGCCACCAGAGATGAGGGATCAGGTACTGGAGTTACTGGAGAGAGGTGAGAGGGCCACACCACGGGTCTGTCGCGGACAGCATGTGTAGCAAGAACATATAGAAAGATATGGTATAATGGAACGAAGTCAGCATGGCTTTACCCATGGCAAGTCTTGCCTCACAAATCTGCTTCACTTTTTTGAAGGAGTTAATAAACATGTAGATAAAGGTGAACTGGTAGATGTAGTGTATTTGGATTTTCAGAAGGCATTGACAAAGTTCCTCATGAGAGTCTTCAAAGATAAGTAAAAAGTCATGGGATAGGTGGCGATGTCCTTTCATTTATTACAAACTGGTTTAAAAGACAGGAAACAGAGAGTAGGATTAAATAGATGATTTTCTCAGTGGAGGGGGTGGGCAGTGGAGTGCCTCAGAGATCTGTACTGGGACCCGTGCTTTTCAATATATTTATAAATGATGAGTGAGGTAATCAAATTTGCAGATGATACAAAATTATTCAGAGTAGTTAAATCACAAGCAGATTGTGATAAATTGCAAGAAGGCCTTGTGAGACTGGAAAATTGGGCATCCAAATGGCAGATGAAATTTAATGTGGATAAGTGCAAGGTGATGCATATAGGGAAAAATAACTCATGCTATAGTAACATGATCTTAGGTACCATATTAGGAGCTACCACCCAGGAAAGAGATCTAGGTGTCATAGTGGATAATAGATTAAAATCGTCAACTCAGTGTGCTGAAGTAGTCAAAAAAAGCAAACAATGTTTAGAATTATTGGGAAGGGAATGGTGAATAAAACGGAAAATGTCATAATGCCTCTATATCGCTCCATGGTGAGACCACACCTTGAATACTGTGTACAATTCTGATCGCCACATTTCAAAAAAGATATAGATGCGATGGAGAAGGTACAGAGAAAGGCAACCAAAATGATAAAGGGGATGGAACATCTCCCCTATGAGGAAAGACTAAAGAGGTTAGGGCTGTTCTGCTTGGAGAAGAGATCCAGAGAGGTCTAGAACAGGTAAATGTGAATTAGTTATTTACTCTTTCAGATAATAGAAGGACTAGGAGGCACTCCATGAAGTTAGCATGTAGCACATTTAAAACTAATGGCAGAAGATTCTTTCTCACTCAATGCACAATTAAACTCTGGAATTTACTGCCAGGGGATGTGGTTAGTGCAGTTAGTGTAGCTGGATTTAAAAAAGGTTTGGATAGTTACCTGCTATTAATCAATTTGACTTAGAAAATAGCCACTGCTATTACTAACATCGGTAGCATGGGATATATTAGTTTTTGGGTACTTGCCGGGTTCTTGTAGCCTGGATTGCCCACTGTTGGAATCAGGATGCTGGGATTGATGGACCCTTGGTCTAACCCAGTACGGCAATGTATGTTCTTAAGATAAAAATCCTGTGGGAATCAAAAGGCACTATGGAATCCTTATGGAGAGAAATTCCAAGTAAGATGGATAAGAATAAGGGTGTGTAGTATCAGCCAACAGGTCAAAATGAAGAAACAGAATGTGAAATGCCACATGAAATTACAAAAGCAAATAAATGTGGCAACACAATAATAATGGGATATTTCAATGATCCTGGTATTGATTGGGTCAATATCTCATCAGGGCATACTAGAGAGGCTGATTCTAGAAGCCAAAAATAACTGCTTCATGGAGGAGCTAGACCTAGAACCAATGAGAGGGGCAGCTACTTTAAATCTAGCTCTCAATGGAACGCATGACCTGGTATGAGGGATTGCTGTGGTGGAGTTGCTAAGCAATAGAGATCATAATGCAATCAAATCTGACATAATCACTAGAGGAAGGACATTAGGTAAAAGTACTTTAGCAGCATATAACTTTAAAAAGGGAAGCTATGATAGAATGAGGAATTAGTTAGAAAACAAACTAGAAGAAGTGGTTGCAAGGGTTAAAAGTTTGCATAGCACATGGACATTGTTTAAAAAACAGTAGTTAGACAGGACAAGAGAGACTTTGAGAAAAAAGCTTGCCAGTGAGGCAAAAACTAATATAAACATTTTCAAGTACATTCAAAGCAAAAAGCATGTTAAGAAGTCAGTTGGGGGCTAGATGAGAGAGGAGCAAAAGGGATGCACAGGGAGGACAAAGAAATAGCAGAAAAACTGAATGAATTCTTTGTCTTGGTCTTTTTGGAGGAGGATGTTGGGAACATAACCACACCTGAAACATTCTTTAATGGTGGATATGCTGAGCAACAAAACAAATATCGATGACAATGGAGAATGTAATACATCAGATGGACAAACTAGAGTAACAAATCACCAGGACCAGATGGCATTCATTCAGAGCTCTAAAACAACTAAATATGAAATTGCTAACTTGTTACTAGTAATCTCTAACTGATCATTTAAAACAGCCATACCACCTGTGGTCAATGTATTGCTGATTTTTAAAAAGGATTTCTGAGGTGATCTGGGATACTATAGACCAATGAGCCTGAAGTCAGTGCCAGGCAAAATGGTAGAAGCCATTCTGAAAAAAAAAAATCACTGGCCATATAGATATGGCTTAATGGAGAAAAATCAACATTGTTTTAGCAAGGGGAACATAAGAACATGCCATACTGGGTCAGACCAAGGGTTCATCAAGCCCAGCATCCTGTTTCCAACAGTGGCCAATCCAGGCCATAAGAACCTGGCAAGTACCCAAAAACTAAGTCTATTCCATGATACCGTTGCTAGTAATAGCAGTGGCTATTTTCTAAGTCAACTTAATTAATAGCAGGTAATGGACTTCTCCAAGAACTTATCCAATCCTTTTTTAAACACAGCTAAACTAACTGCACTAACCACATCCTCTGGCAACAAATTCCAGAGTTTAATTGTGCGTTGAGTAAAAAAGAACTTTCTCCAATTAGTTTTAAATGTGCCACGTGCTAACTTCATGAAGTGCCCCCTAGTCTTTCTATTATCCGAAAGAGTAAATAACCGATTCACATCTACCCATTCTAGACCTCTCATGATTTTAAATACCTCATATCTCCCCTCAGCCGTCTCTTCTCCAAGCTGACTTACCAATCTTCTAGAATTCGTTGAAGGTATAAACAAACATGTAGATAAATGTGAGATGATTGATATAGTATCTATTTTTTTTGTTTTATTTGTGCTTTATATTGCTAATAAGTATGTTTTGATATAACCTACCTCAAACTTTGAAGGGTGTAGGATATAAATTTTGCTAAATAAACAAACAAGTAAAATACACTGGGGTAAATATTCAGCTGCTAAGTGACTAGTTAAGTTAGCTGGATACCCATATCTGGTTAACTTAACTGGGATTCCTGTGGCACAGTCACACTGCTGAATATTTATTTATTTATTTATTTAAAGTCTCTTTTATACCGACATCCGTTCACACATCGCATCGGTTTACAATTAAACAGGAACAGTTGGGCAGAGCCCTTACATATAACATAGAAATACAAGTTAACTTTTGGGCAGGGCCATTACATGTAACTGAGAACAATGGGGCTAAAACAGGGATAGGGGATAGAACTGACTATGCCGGGCAAAGTCTATAAAATCAATAAATAGATATAGCAAATCACTATATACGTATAATCAAAACTATATACATAGCTATGAACATTAATAGCAGAGTCAAAGTACGAAATCGATGGGCGTAAGGCGACTTCTGAGAAATAGATTCTTAGCCATATATGCCAGGATAAGTCACAGTTTGCCGGATATGTGGTATCTGGCTAACTTTAGACCTGCCCTATGGCACGCCTAGAGTTTGCCGGTTAAATTAATCGGCTAGCTGCTCCCCAGAATGCCTACCACCCACCCCAGGAATGTCCTCAACTTACCTGGCTAAATTCTAGCCAGATAGAATTTAGCTAGGTAAGCATTTAAAAAAAAAAAAAAAGTGGCTAAGGCATTGAAATGGATAATTTTTCCATTATCCATCTAAATGGCTTTTGAAAATGTACCCCATTGTGTATTTGGATTTTCAGAAGGCATTTGACACTTAGACTCCTTAGAAAATTACAGAGTTATGGGATAGGAGGCAGTGCTCTATTGGGGACTGGTAATTGGCTAAAAAACCAGAAACAGAGGGAAGACTAAATGGTCAGTTTTCCAAATGGAGAAAGGTCGTTAGTGGAGTACCATCAAGATTAGTACTGGGACCTATGCTGTTGAACATATTCATAAATGATCTGGAAAAGGGAATGATGCGCGAGGTGATCAAATTTGTTAAAACAAACTGCAGAAGGACCTTGTGAGACCAGTACACTGGACAACTGAATGACAGATGAAATGTAATATAGAAACATGCAAAATGGTGCCTCCTCTCCAACTTAAACCTAGTATTAAACTCCTCCAAGACCGAACTACTGCTCATTTCCCCTGAGAACAGTAACTTCATCTCTAATCATCCAGCTATCCCTCCAACCACACAAGTATTAGGAGTCACTACCCTGGAAAAGGATTTTGGAGACCTTGTCGACATTGGACAATATATTGAAATCATCAGCTCAGTGAGTGGTGGCAATCAAGAAAACAAATAGAATATTAGGAATGATCTAAAAAGGAATGGAGAATAAAAAGGAAAAAATATCTTATTGCCTCTTTATTGAGCCATGGTGTGACTGCAGCTTGAGTACTATGTGCAGTTTTGGTTGCTCCATCTTGAGAAAGCAGAACTAGAAAAGGTGCAAAGGAGGGTGACAAAAATGATAAAATGAATGGAACATATCTCCTATCAAGAGAGGCTATGCAAGCTAGGGCTCTTCAGTTTGGAAAAGAGTTGGCTAAGAGGGGACTTTATAGAAATGTATAAAATCATGAGTCAGGTGGAATGGGTAAATAAAGAACAGTTATCTACCTTTTCAACTAATACTAAAAACACGGGGACACTTCGTGAAATTAGCAATCAGCAGATTCAAAAGAGATCATAGAAAGTACTTTTTCTCAAGCTGTGGAAATTGTTGCCAGAAGACATGACCAAGGTGACTTAGCATAGCAGGGTTTGAAGGTTGTTTGGACAAGTTCTTGGAGTAAAAGTCCATAATATATTATTAGCCAGATAAACTAAAGAAATCTATTGCTAACCCTGGGAGTGGGTAATAGGAATTAGATCTACTTTATGGGATCTGCCAAGTACTTGGGACTTGGATTGGCCATTGTCAGAGACAGGATGCTAGGCTCAATGAACCTTGGTCTGACTTCGCATAGCAATCCTTGGGGTAGATTTTCAAAGGGTGTACACGCGTACGATACGCGCATACCCTCCGAAAACCTACCCCAAACCCCCCTGCACGCGCCGAGCCTATTTTGCATAGGCTCGGCAGTGCGTGCCTATAGCCTCATTGTTCTCAGTTACATGTAAGGGCCCTGCCCAAAAGTTAACTTGTATTTCTATGTTATATGTAAGGGCTCCGCCCAACTGTTCCTGTTTAATTGTAAACCGATGCGATGTGTGAACGGACGTCGGTATAAAAGAGACTTTAAATAAATAAATAAATAAATAAATAAATAAAAGTAGTAATACCAAGGACTCAAACAACAAGAACCCTACCTGTGAAAAACCACAGGTAAATGTTACACTGGACCCAGAATACCAATACATCACCTATTGGTGAAACAAAAAAACCTGATTCCTACACTAGTAGAATCTCTCCCCTTGGTCACACAAAAAGAGAAGACAGACCCTCACCAAATACAGAATAAAGGATCACAAATTAGAATCAGCAATATGCAGACAAAAACTGAAATGGAAACCCCAAGAAGCCAGAATCTGTGTAAAAATGGAAAAACAGTAACACCTTTCCTCATAAAACAAATAAAATCAAGAAACATAAAGCAGCAATTATAATAGTAAAATCATATTAATAAAATAATATTTTAAAACTACTGACAAAGAATAAATTAAAATCATATACATTTTTTTAAAATTTCCCAGGCACCATAAAATATTTCAAAACAGCACATATATCAAATAACACCCAATAATTAAAACTAATAAGGATTTTTTAAAAAGCCCCTGCTGTCCATACTTGGGAAATTTTGATTTCCAGTAACCCTTACATTGTTGAGGATTAAGGGAGCATACAAACTTTATCCTCTGTCTCTCACACATACTCACAGGAGATTGGAAGTCCCGGATCTCACAAAAAAACATAAATTCTCTCTCTACTCTATATAAAATCGTGACAAATCTTCAGAATTTCCCTGCAACTAAGTCAGCCTGATACTGAATATATTCAGATACAATTCTAAATACTGTGCTTCTAGCTATAAATGAAACAAAAGGTCAGGAAATACTTGAAACTCATACTTTTCCCTCACTACAAAATAACAAACCACTGCTTTCTTGGCACTGCTATATAATTACTATTCTACAGGCTATGGCTATGAGGAACTCTCCCATCTATCTGCAACTGCTCTTTCCTTTGAGATAGCAGCCATGTGGCTGGGGTAGGAACCTCACCTTATTGCTATGTCCTTCTGTCCTTTTCCTCGTTCTGCCTGTACACAAAAGACATTTCTTTTATACCTAATTTAAAAAGTTCATTAGCAATTGATCCCCTGCTCCTCATTGGCTGTGGTCCAGGATTATACCCCAAGTTCTGATTCCAAGAAATGCCATATGTCCATTCAACTCAAAATTTTCCTTCTGCGGAAAAATAAATTTAGGGGTAGATTTTTAAAAACTGCGCGATCGCGTACTTTTGTTTGCGCAGCAGGCGCAAACAAAAGTACGCTGGGTTTTATAAGATACGCGCGTAGCCGCGCGTATCTTCTAAAATCCTGGATCGGCGCGCGCAAGGCTGCCGATTTTGGGCAGCCGGCGCGCGCCGAGCCGCGCAGCCTGCCTCCGTTCCCTCCGAGGCCGCTCCGAAATCGGAGCGACCTCGGAGGGAACTCTCTTTCGCCCTCCCCTCACCTTCCCCTCCCTTCCTCTACCTAACCCACCCCCCCAGCCCTATCTAACCCCCCCCACCTTTATCCATGGATTTACGCCTCCCAGAGGGAGATGTAAATCCACGCGTGCCAGCGGGCTGCTGGCGCACTGAGACCCGACCCGGGGGCGGTTCCGGAGGGCGCGGCCACGCCCCCGGAACGCCCCGGCCCTAAACCACGCCCCCAGGCCCGCCCCCGAAACGCCGCGCCCCACCCCAAAATGCCGCGTCATTCGGCCCCGCCCCAGACACACCCCCGACACGCCCCCTTCCAAAAACCCCGGGACCTACGCGCATCCCGGGGTTCTGCGCGTGCCGGCAGCCTATGGAAAATAGGCGCGCCGGCGCGCAAGGCCCTGCTCGCATAAATCCGGGCGGATTTACGCGAGCAGGGCTTTTAAAATCCGCCCATTAATCCTAGCAATTGTAGCCAGGTCCACTTGGTGTCACTGCAGTTCAGGGGATAATACCATTGGCTTCCAGCCATGGCACACCCCCAACTGACCCCTTGTAGCGGAGCCAGAGGGTAGTTTAAAATTTGCATAGGTGATAAGGACTTCTGTAGGCTTCAAAAGAGAATTTGCATTGGTCGCTCTCTATCTTGACCAACAAAGGTACTGCTAAGTAATTCACAGGTCACCATTTGCCTTTACGGTTCTCCCCTTTGCTAATCAGAGCACGAACAATATCTTAAGCTTCTGGCTTTCAATTATACATGGGGATTGGAGAAGACTGGGAGCTGCTGCGTCCCCCCCTCACTTAGCCGGGAGCCCTGAGGCATTGCCCCCCCCCCCCCCCCCGCCCTTGGTATACTACTGCAACCAACATTTAACTAATTTTGTGAACTTCAAATAAGATTCTTCAGTATGAATTTCAAAACGATCTTTGATCTATAAATAGGGGGCAAAATTATATGAAAGCTGTCTTGTAGGCATGCTCTAATCATACCTGAGAAGGTAGTGGAATCTGAAGCAAATCCTTCAGAGAACAAAGTGCCTCTGTCGGTTTATAAGCCGACAGTATTTCTTGGAGGTATAATGAGCCCACCTGTCTTAACTCCTTACAGATGAACTGAAGAATTTTTTAACTTCATCCTTAGCTCCACTGGGAGCTAATGTAGTTCTTGCAGAAGTGGTAAAACATAAGAATCTTAGAAGCAGTATTTTGTAGTAGCTGTAATCGACACAATAGTCTTTGGGGTAAGCCATGATATAAGGAGTCGAGCCTTCTGGTCACTATAGCATGAATCACAACAGTTAGGGGTAAATTCTAAAAGGTGTGTGTGTGCGTCCATGTGCGTGCACTACCCGGCGCGGGCACATGGACACGCCTATTTTATAACATGCACGTGCTGGCATGCGCACGTTATAAAATCCAGAGCCCAAGCGCACATGAGCCCCGGATTTTATAATCCGCGTGCGCATGTGGGGGCGGCGCATGCAAGGGGGGGAGGACTTAGGAAATTCCTGCACCGTGACGCATCCCGGCCTTCCCTGGTTCCCTCTCCCACCCACCTCACCTTCCCTATCCTTCCCCTCTCCTCCCCACCCCCCCAAACCCACGTTTTGGTTTCTTTTTACCTTCAGCTCCCGAGCTGAAGTAAGTTGCGCACGCCAGGCCTTTGGGACAGTGAACAATGGCGCTGTCCTGTCCCGCCCAGAACACGCCCCCCCCCCCCCCCCAGCCTGCCCTTTTCAAGGAGCCCAGCATTTACGCGCATACTGTGGATATAAGCACGCAGCTGTGCCCCTTCTAAAAAGGGCATGGCGCACACAAGGCCTGGCCACACCTGTAACCCCCAGATTTTATGCGCGCGGGGATTTAAAATTCTCCCCTTAATGCCTTCTTCACAAGAAAAGACGGAACTGTTTGATTTTATGTAGCTTGAGGCATCGTGTTACTAATTTAGATGTACAACTGTTAACAATTTTAGTTAGAATCATTATTGCAAATAATTCAATGTTATTTTGAAAAGACATTTAATAAAACATTTATATTCTGTCTTTTAAGGAAAAGCTATTTAAAAGCATATTACCACATATACTTCAAAAGAAACTGCATCCAATCAAAAAACATTCTTCTTGCAAACAATCCTGTTGGCTTAGGGATTCTAAGAATCAATCATTTCAATTTCTTTACATGCCAAGTTGCCATGTTTTCCCCTATATTGATTGTGATTCTTTAAGTAGTTTGTCCTTGGGTTTAAAAAAGGTTTGGATAAATTCCTAGAGGAAAAATCCATAAACTACTATTAATTACTAAGCAATAGTAGCTCGTGATTTATTTAATGTTTGGGTAATTGCTAGGTACTTGTAGCCTGGATTGGCCACTGTTGGAAACAGGATACTGGCCTTGATGGATCCTTGGTCTGACCCAGTATGGCAACTTCTTATGTTCTTTTGTTCTTATGAGCTTCCTGAGCTACCAATGATTTGAATGGGTCAGGACAATTTTTAAGCGCTCTGGTTTTATCCTGGTTTAGCAAATTAATAAAAAAATGTCTGGGAACTTGTTATAGGATGAAAGATATGAAGAAATATCTCATGAACATTCCTTGCAGAAATCCGGAAAACCAGATTCGTTTGTAGCATTCAAGGACCACATTTGCTATCTTTGTCCTATGCAGAAGGTAAGAGCACATCCAGGAAAGTTAACTAGCAATTTTCTAGTGGCTGTCATATCAAATAACTATGGACTACAATGCTATTATTCCCTCCTAAGAGCACTATACGTTTCAGCTATATATCTTTGAGTCAGCCAAGTTAAAGTTATGCTTTACAAATGAATATATGGGAAGCCTATTGTTGGAATCTTTTCATTGGCTATAAGACTGCATCACTGCTGAATCGATACTTTAAGGAATGCTGGCAAAACGTATAAACTAGGTACTTACTTCACAAATCTTTTCCAAGGAAGGGACAAAGAAGTTCTTAATTTTGTTTTATATATATATTTTTTTCATTTTATGTATGTTCTTATGTTAACTGCCTTAAACACAGACTGGCGGTATATACATTTTTTTTTTAAAGATAAATAAATAAAAAGGTGATGAACCTATTGAATAAAGAGCGCTAAAGAAAACAAAATCCAAAGAAAAATAACAGAATTGGTATATAAACTTTCATATGTAAGGAGCATTCATACATTTATGCCTGCTATAGCATACAACTTGTCCAGTTTTTATAATCATTGTTCCCCACTCGAACTAGTTGTCCAATGAGCGATGATTACAAAAACAGTGAAGGTTGTATGCCATGTTAGCTGAAATATACGTTTTATCCTGGTTTAGCAAATTAATAAAAAAATGTCTGGGAACTTGTTATAGGATGAAAGATATGAAGAAATATCTCATGAACATTCCTTGCAGAAATCCGGAAAACCAGATTCGTTTGTAGCATTCAAGGACCACATTTGCTATCTTTGTCCTATGCAGAAGGTAAGAGCACATCCAGGAAAGTTAACTAGCAATTTTCTAGTGGCTGTCATATCAAATAACTATGGACTACAATGCTATTATTCCCTCCTAAGAGCACTATACGTTTCAGCTATATATCTTTGAGTCAGCCAAGTTAAAGTTATGCTTTACAAATGAATATATGGGAAGCCTATTGTTGGAATCTTTTCATTGGCTATAAGACTGCATCACTGCTGAATCGATACTTTAAGGAATGCTGGCAAAACGTATAAACTAGGTACTTACTTCACAAATCTTTTCCAAGGAAGGGACAAAGAAGTCATCACAGACGATAGCCAAAGCATAAAACATGTACATAGCCTGTAAGAGAAAACATAAGAGCTGTTGAGAATTGCCAAGCTATATACTGTAAAGAGTTAATTTGATCATCTCAAATCTTGAAAGTTTGATTTCTGCATCTGATTTTGTATGTACGACATAACAGTTATCCAAAATTACAAGGCAGTATTGTTATAGTTCAACTGTAAATCTCTCTATTGTGACAGGATATCATAGTGTTATATTTATATTTGTCTATGTACATCATATATGGTTTTGTTAATGGAAGTGCAATATATCAAATAAATAAATAATACTAACATCATGACAAAAGAAAACAGCTATTCTATACATCAACATATCTTATTCTTCATTTGTAAACAGAGCTGGGACTGTCATGATTCAGTGATCTGTAACTTCACAAATCATTTTCTCATCCTGGTGGAACCATATCACATTGAAGTCTGTAAGGCAGGGCTCTCTGTTTAAAGTACATTATTAACTACTGGCGTTTCTTTAGTTATACTTTTCAACCTCCATTACGCCATGTGTCAGGAACTGAATGTTTCTCAAGTTCGATACTGCATTGCTAACAATGGCAGAAAATATGTGGCAAAGATTTACATGCATCTGAAACAACCTGTGAGAGTGTCAGGTGCTGTAATTAAGAAGAGAATATGGAAGAAATACAAAGAGCATTAGATCAATCACCAGTACAGATTTTTTATCCTGTTTTAGATCCACCCATCAGTTTCCTCTTAATGAACTTGTACTGTTCTTAATTTTGTTTTATATATATATTTTTTTCATTTTATGTATGTTCTTATGTTAACTGCCTTAAACACAGACTGGCGGTATATACATTTTTTTTTTAAAGATAAATAAATAAAAAGGTGATGAACCTATTGAATAAAGAGCGCTAAAGAAAACAAAATCCAAAGAAAAATAACAGAATTGGTATATAAACTTTCATATGTAAGGAGCATTCATACATTTATGCCTGCTATAGCATACAACTTGTCCAGTTTTTATAATCATTGTTCCCCACTCGAACTAGTTGTCCAATGAGCGATGATTACAAAAACAGTGAAGGTTGTATGCCATGTTAGCTGAAATATATGTAACTTTAAAGACCCCAGGAGCCATACCTCAAACAGTCTCTTTCAGTTTAAATCTCCCCGTGATTTTAAATTATCTGCGAGTCCAAGATTCCCTGGGGGTGGGGGAGGAGGGGAAGAATTCTCTTCTAGACCCTATGCATAGCTTTAAGTCAAATCCCATTTTAAAGCCAATTGTAAGTAGAACTAGTGATCACAGCAGCAATAATCACGCTGGAAGCACTGGATGGTTTCCAACATAACTTCACCGATGGATGCTGAAACTGATGGAAGTTCTTTCCAGAGTTGTTTCAGTATTTGATAATACAAATTAAAGTCTTTAAGCAGATCTGTGACATCCAATGAATACATTTAAAGTCTCTTCCATCCAATCAATCTGGGCAATTTGCAAGCTCCCTCCAAATTGATAGGGGATAGTTCTTATTGTCCAATTCAAAATCCATGCAGAAAAAAAAAATTCCAATCACTTCTACCTCTCCTGGCGTTCTCCTTTCATCGCTTTATTCACAGTACTTGGTGAGTATCTTAATATACCTCTTCTTCTTGAATCTCCTTAAGATGATGGTGAACCTAGTGCTAGGCCCAGGCAGCCCTATCTCTCTCCCTTTCACTCCTTCCTGCAGGAGTCCTCTTCAGAAATCCTTACAGTTCACCTCTGTTCCCTGGCTGAGAAACACCATGCCTTTAGCTGCTTTACACTGAGCCTCTGGTTGAGTAACTCCATGCTTGTGACAAAAATAAGAGACTCAAAGACGGAAATCAAAACCCTAGATGAGGAGGGTGGAAAAAGCCCTACCTTGGGAAACATAAAAGATGATCTGGGTTCCAGACATGGTTTGCACTGTTCCTGACACAGTCCTTCAAAAAAAGGCAAAAGCTCTCTGTCGTTTCCTTTCAGGTCTCAGTCCAGAGACTCCTGAGGCCTTCTTTATTACAAACAAACAAAAGCCAGGGAACAGCCATGGACAAGCTGTCCCTGGAAGGGCAATAAATTCCACACTCTAAGATGGTAGCAAAGGGGTTATATACTCAAAGGGCCAGATCTTAAAAAGCATTTCCTTGCTTAAAATTGAGTTATACACAATTAAATGCACTTTATCAGTGTAAATGGGCTTTTGAAAATTGCTACAATATATGCCATTGAATTGTTCACAGGATATTCATGTGTTAGTGCACTTTATACGTGTAAATGGCTTTTTTAAAATTGCTGTGATAGTACGTTACATTAACACGTGCATCTCCTTTTAAAACTACCTCCTAAGAACAAAGCATTCTCAACTCCACATGAGGGAGCTATACACCCACATGAACTACTTCTCCGTTTCCTCCCCATATTAGTGGAATATTCCTTCTGATAAAATTCTGCTTCTAATCGAGATCTGGGAGGGTTTCTACATATATAAGAATGTTCCTTATGTGTGAAAGTTTTGCTTTTTTAAAATTAATTCATCAGCTTAGTATTATCCATCACAACAGCAATATATTCAAACTGTGTGCAGAAATGTAAAGTCATCAGGTACTTTTTAGCTGCATAATATGATGTGGGGAATAGTCTCAGGGTGTCAATGGGGCTGATTTCTACAGTTAGAGGTGCAATTTCGAGATATGGGTCTTTAGGACTTTAAGGAGGTGGAGTGCCTTCTGTACATCAGTGGGTTTTCTATTGCCAGAATCTTCCCCACTCATAAGTCTTAAAATCTCTCACAGTAAGGGAAAGGGTTCTTATCCCTAGCATGTAGCTAATCCTTAGCATCATGAGTTTAGCCCCAGTCTCAATCAATAAGTAAGGCTCTATGCAAAAGACTGAATTCTAATAGTTCTAGCTTAACTGTGTTTTGGACATCCATGTGGGGGATTTACCCCCTTTTAAACTCAAAACAAAACCTGGAACTGGACTTTTATCTCCTTGTGGCAACTCTTGTAATGCCTTGTACCATTCCAGTCCTTAATAATGACTGCAAAATAAAACACAATTCAAGTTCCTAACTATTTTTACTCATTAACAGCTAACATTCAAGCATAGTAGTAGTAACAGTTTGAAACAAGGAAGAATGTAGCAAGGCTTAAGGCAGCTCAACCTCTAAGTTTCCAAGGAGATTCCAGCATAAGGAGAAATGTACAACTCATAGGGGGTCATTTATCAAAATGCGAAAACGTGTTTAACGCATGCGATAGCACCTTATCGTATGGTGTGATGCAAATTCAGAAAATAGGAGGTGTTAGGGGCGGAGAGTGGGCTGGGTTAGCCTGTCTGCGAAGAGCTATCGCATAGCTGTAACACTGATTTTAACTACACCTCTTTGAATTGCGTTAGGCTGTGTGATAGCTGCCGTGAGCATGTGATAAGGTTTTATCATCTTTTGCGATGTCTCCCATAACATCGCCCCTCTCAAACTCAGTAATCAATTCCGTCCACACACTTCAGACAGACCTGTCAGAAGAGCGTATAAAGGCTCCCTGTTTGCCCCTCCTGCCAAATCCTCTCTAAGTAAGTGGGCACTATCAATGGCAGGGCCCACTCTATGGAACACTCTGCCAACAGAGCTACGTCAAGAATTTTGCCACCAAACCTTTAAGAAATATCTAAAAACATGGCTCTTCAGTCAAGCTTTCCCGGAAACCCAAGCCCACTCTGACGCCGTTCGAAGGACATGGACTAAAGCCTGATGATAAACTGAGCACGCTGCACTCTCTACCCAGCCCTCCCAGGCCTCATCGGGGTTCTTCTTCCCTAGCTACTGCTGCCCGCTCTTTCCTTCTTACCCCCCCAGCCCTTCCTCCCTCCCTTCATTCCTCATATATTCCCTCCTTCTCCCTTGAATCTAAGCATCACGTCTAATGTATTATATACTATTATTCTGTATCAAATTCTTACAATTTATTCCGCATTAAGCTTCTTATGTTTTGCAATTGTTCCTTTGTTTCTCCATACGTTTCGTATGTTCTTACACTCTAATATTTAATGATCAGTGTTTAATGCTGTAATGATTAATGTTTCTCCAACGTTTTGAATGTGCTTCTATTCTTACTGTTTAAGGTTTTATGTAACACCCTCCGGCGGCAGTTCTGTTTTACTGTAAACCGGTGTGATCTGTATATTTTACAGGAATGCCGGTATATAAGAATGCAAAATAAATAAATAAGGCCTATTTGAGGAGAATTGAAGAGCCTGGGGCCGGGAAGAGAAAAAGAGAGAGAGAGAGAGACTGGCTATGATGTCATCCCCAGAGGTAGGTATTTGTATCCCTATGGTAGGCCCACCTAGTAACTCGAGGTGGGGTTTAGGTATGAGTGTAGGGGGTTAGGGGGCCACTTTGCCATTCTACGTGACACCTACGAACAGAACAGTGGTCTCTTGTGAAGATTTTCTGGCCTTCGGAGTGAGGAAACTCACTCCAAGATGAGATTTGGGCAATGTTCTCTCAACCTAGCTTGATAACATCAAGCTAGATGGAGAGAATATTGCCCAATATTGCGCAGGCGTAACTTTTAAAACAAAGGTGGGGGGGGAGGGTTTTAGATAGAGCTGGGGGGTGTGTTAGGTAGGGAAAGGGAGGGGAAGGTGCGGGGGGGAGGGTGGAAGGAAAGTTCCCTCTGAGGGAACGGAGGCAGGCTGCGCGGCTCAGCGGGCGCAGGCTGCCGATTTTGGGTAGCCTTGCACACGCCGACCCCGGATTTTAAAGGATACATGCGGCTACGCGCGTATCTATTAAAATCCGGCGTACTTTTGTTTGCACCTGGTGCGTGAACAAAAGTACGCGTGGGCGTACTTTTATAAAATCTACCCCATTGTGAAATTTTGGGTGTTATTTTTGATTGATCTCCTATCTACACAACATCACACGCGTAACTGTATATGTAGCTAAGGTAGGAAATTTTCAAGGACCTCATTTCTGTACTCAAGACAGAAATGGCTTTCAAAAATTGCCCCCTCCCCTCCATTGGCATAATTTACAACTGTTATACCATGCGATAAGACACCTCTCAGATACATACACCAGAGAAAGGTTTCATCACACACCATTATATTGTCTTCATTTAATTACTGACAATGTTAGTGTTGACTCTGAAATATATTCACAGCAGCATAAATGTCAGCTTGGCAACCACCCTTAATATATAACAACCTAATTAACCAGAGTGTTTGCAGACCTGGTTTACAGCAATACAACAAATGGTATCATCTCCACTTTCATGTGCCAGGTGTTTGCCGCGCCAGAATGGCTTAATTATGCACATCTCCCCTTGATTTAGAAACCTAACTAGTCACAAAAATTTATTGCATCCTTACCAAAAATGATCATATCAATTAGTCTGGAAAAAGAAAGGGCACAACATAAGCTGTTGGTCGCAAATATCCTAAAATACTTTTATCATCAGCACCTAAAAAAACCCCACTATACAACAATGGCTAAGGAATTCTCTTTTCCTTGTTTTATCACTGAAAACTCAAAACAGAATAAATTGTAGCCAACCTCTAGATCTCCAAAGATTAAGTGTTTTTAAAAGTTCAGGGCAACTTATATCTGTCTGCTACTTGTCATTGTCTTCAGTGGATATATTTTTCTACAAGCTGTGTAGAAGAATAGAAGAGAGGTTTGAACTTTAAAAATGTTCTGCCAAGAGCTGCACACTGCGTTGTTGTTAGACAGATAAAGATCTTATCAAGTCTGAATTTAAAGCTATCCATTCCTTTCCCTAGCCAGGAAGGGCATAGTTAACCACGTTAGGCAGGTGGGCATACATCTGTGTCCCTTGCAGAAGAAGGGAAGACGCAGTCTTCTAAGCAACTGATCAAGAGAATCTGAATAGCTTGACTTTTGGGGCACGCAGTCTCCATGACTGCACAGGGCACCATGAGGGAGCACCGCGGTGTTGGTGCCAGTGCTGGCAACCCCTTCCCCCTAAAACCTTCTTTCACCGTGGTGCCTTTCTGCAGTTACATCATTTAGACTGCATATCAAAAAGATCCCTCCCACAGACATATCTGGCATCAGAACAATAAATATTTATAACACATGATCATTTCAGGTGCTGAGTGATTGCATATATATTGTGTTTTCACATGCAATTAAAAATCTATATGGACATCTATTCATCTTTGCAGGTTTCTCTTATATGCCGAAACTGGTATGGTGTTTCGAATATTTCTATATCTGGGACAAAGGAAAAACCATAAGTGCCAGCTTTTTACACCACAACACACATCCTAACACATTCATAAAAATATGCCAAGATATATAGTATCTTGAAACTCAGAGAAGGCAACACTCATGTAATCATTTGAGAAAAGGCTTATTGCTCTCAGCAGAAAAACTCAACCATATCGATGACTGCTCTCATAGCAGAACGTCGGCCCTGACCGCTGTCTTAAAAAGATTTAAAGTGGAGGAACTCGGCTTGAGCCCAGGTGTGGTGATGACAGCAAAATGCTCTCTAATTCTCATGATATTTTGCTACTGACAGAGATGTTTCCTTATCAAAAAATGCAAAAAATATATGAAATTCTTGAGAGGAAGGGCATACTGCATCCAAATCATAAGAAAGAAATGACTGGGTTTTACACACTATTGAAGTGAATGTCATAGGCAAAAAACTTCATTCAAACCCCAGATGGAGAAAAGATATCAGAAAAACTAGAATATTGCAATTTGATGGCTGTATATCTGTCAAATTAAATCCATAATCATGGTATGTTGCTTCTTAATACAATTTTTTTTTCATAAAGTTTAACAGTTAATTTTTTTATCGAGTCCGGAAGGAGACATATTCACTACAAAGATCCAATATTATTCACACTTGTTGAATATGTGTGAAATATTCCTATCCTGCAAGGATGGTTTAATAGCTTCCAACACTGACCACTTGAGCTACCAAAACGTATGTCCAAAATCTAAGCAGTGCTGCACCACAGGTGCTTGGATCTTTGCTGTGTTGATGAAGCTCCTCAATGAGCCTCACTCTGAGTGGTGCATTCCACACACAATAGATTGCATGGACTTTGTAATAAATATATAACATTTTTCATATTGCAGTCTGTATGTTCCCTTCGCCGCATATAGGGAAAAATAACCCTTGCTGTAGTTACACGATGTTAGGTTCCATATTAGGAGCTACCACCCAGGAAAAAGATCTAGGTATCATAGTGGATAATACTTTAAAATTGTCGGCTCAGTGTGCTGCAGCAGTCAAAAAAGCAAACAGAATGTTAGGAATTATTAGGAAGGGAATGGTTAATAAAACGGAAAATGTCATAATGCCTCTATATCGCTCCGTGGTGAGACCGCACCTTGAATACTGTGTACAATTCTGGTTGCCGCATCTAAAAAAGATGTAGTTGCGATGGAGACGGTACAGAGAAGGGCAACCAAAATGATAAAGGGGATGGAACAGCTCCCCTATGAGGAAAGGCTGAAGAGGTTAGGGCTGATCAGCTTGGAGAAGAGATGGCTGAGGGGGGATATGATAGAGGACTTTAAGATCATGAGAGGCCTTGAACGAGTAGATGTGAATCGGTTATTTACACTTTCGAATAATAGAAGGACTAGGGGGCATTCCATGAAGTTAGCAAGTAGCACATTTAAGACTAATCGGAGAAAATTCTTTTTCACTCAACGCACAATAAAGCTCTGGAATTTGTTGCCAGAGGATGTGGTTAGTGCAGTTAGTGTAGCTGGGTTCAAAAAAGGTTTGGATAGGTTCTTGGAGGAGAAGTCCATTAACGGCTATTAATCAAGTTTACTTAGGGAATAGCTGTTGTGGCACCTGGCCGCGGTAGCCCCCGGCCAGGTCCCCCTACCTTTGTTGGTTCGCCGGCACAGGGACCCCCTCGATGTGGCAGACGATGCACGATCCACGGCTCGACTTCCCCAGCATTCCTGCAGGCAGCATCGGGGAGAGCGCGGCAAGCTCCGCCCCTTGAAGGGGCCGTGGCGCGAAAACCAGGCCGGCCCTGGAAGATGACATCATCAGCCAGGGAGATTTAAACCTCTCCCTGGGACCTGGAAGGTGCCTTGCAACAAGGTTCCTGTGGTGTTTGCCTGCGTTTGTCTCTTCGTACGGTCTTCTTCTCCTGGCTTGACTTCGGATTTGTTCTTGGTTTTCGTCTGTCTGCTGCCCGCCCTGACCTTGGTTTGGACCCCGACTCTGCTCCTTGCTGCCGGCCCCGGAGCTCCGGCTGGGCTCCGTCTCTGTTTTTTCACCGCCTGTCTCAGACCCTCGGACCGGCCTGTTCCTTCGTGAATACCCGACACTGGTAGGAACGTCTGTAGTACCCGCTCCTTGGGGGCTCCTGACACACCTAGGCTATCCGCTCCTCGGAAGGACACCTGGCTGTTCTGCGGGACTTTAATTCTAGTAGGACTGTTGCCCATACCACCTTCTGGAGACGAGTTCATCGGGGCTGTTCCTCGGTGGGTTATCATCCTTCGCTCCGGACTAAGGGTCCACAACCATTACAATAGCCACTGCTATTAATTGCATCAGTAACATGGGATCTTCTTAGTGTTTGGGTAATTGCCAGGTTCTTGTGGCCTGGTTTGGCCTCTGTTGGAAACAGGATGCTGGGCTTGATGGACCCTTGGTCTGACCCAGCAAAGCAATTTCTTATGTTCTTATGTTCTTTGCTGCACAATCTGTCCCATGTTAGGATGTTCCCAAGTGGCATCCGTCATTCTAATTCTGCTCATATGTAATTATCACATTTGGTTTGTCCTACATTTAGTTCCCTCCTTGAGCTCTTCAATGGCAGGGTCATTCTCACGACTATGGTCTTGACATTATTACCTTGCATAATTGCCATATGGGGCACAGCTTTGAAAACTTGGATGCATGGATAAAACATTCATAATCAAATCGACAATTTTATTTGCTAAATTTGAATATCTAAGCACACATGTTATTTCATCAGAACAATGACTGGATTTATATTGCAATAAGGAGCTATGATTCAAAATTTTTGCAAGCAAAAAAGCATGCCTTACTGCTTTTCTTGGGTAACCACGGTCATAGAACCTTCATTTAAGATATTGTGAACAGTGAACACTAGGGATGTGAATCGTGTGCCCGATCGTCTTAACGATCAAAATCGTCTGGTAGGAGAAGAAAATCGTGTTTGGCACGATTTTTTAGTAAAAAGATCGGTTTTTCCGATTAGTGCGCATTAACCATTGTTAGTGCGCAGTAACAGAAAATGATACAATTTGACACTTTTCAGGTCAGTTAAGGTCAGTTTAGGAATGAATATGTATTCCTATTTGCTGCCCTCTTATTTATTCATGTTACCAAGGTTCCCACTGACAATATATGGGGGATGGGAAATGGAAACAGTTGGTAGCTTGACAAAAAAAGTAATGTGATCAGTCAATGTGACTAGAACTTGTGCCCTATCCCTGATAAGGGGAGTGTTGTGATCTTCCTGCATGCAGTGCCATATCCCTGATACTGGGAGTGTTGTGATCTTCCTGCACGCAGTGCCCTATCCCTGATACCAGGGGTGTTGTGATCTTCCTGCATGCAGTGCCCTATCCCTGATACCAGGGGTGTTGTGATCTTCCTGCACGCAGTGCCCTATCCCTGATATCAGGGGTGTTGTGATCTTCCTACACTCAGTGCCCTATCCCTGATACCGGCAGTGTTGTGATCTTCCTGCACACAGTGCCCTAACCCTGATACCGGGAGTGTTGTGATCTTCCTGCACGCAGTGCCCTATCCCTGATACCAGGGGTGTTGTGATCTTCCTGCACTCAGTGCCATATCCCTGATACCGGGAGTGTTGTGATCTTCCTGCATACACTAGTGCCCTAACCCTGATACCGGGAGTGTTGTGATCTTCCTGCATGCAGTGCCCTATCCCTGATACCGGGGGTGTTGTGATCTTCCTGCACGCAGTGCCGTATCCCTGAAACCGGGAGTGTTGTGATCTTCCTGCACGCAGTGCCCTATCCCTGCTCAGTGCAGGAAGATCACAACACCCCCGGTATCAGGGATAGGGCACTGCGTGTAGGAAGATCACAACACTCCCGGTATCAGGGTTAGGGCACTGTGTGCAGGAAGATCACAACATTCCCGGTATCAGAGATAGGCACAAGTTCTAGTCACATTGACTGATCACATTACTTTTTTTGTCAAGCTACCAACCGTTTCCATTTCCCATCCCCCCAACCATCACCTCAGTGGGAACCTTGGTAACATCAATAAATAAGAGGGCAGCCAGCCAATAGGAATACATATTCATTCCTAACTGACCTGAAAAGTGTCAATTTGTATCATTTTCTGTTAGTGCGCACTAACAATGGTTAGTGCGCACTAACTCCCGTTAGTGCGCACTAACCAGATTAACGATTTTTTAACGATAAATCGTTAGAATTACTATTGTATCGTGTTCTTTAAAGATTTAAGATGATTTTAAAATTATCGGACGATAATTTTAATCATTGAAAAACGATTCACATCCCTAGTGAACACTATTAAAAAAAAATCAGGAGTTTCAAAACTTAATTTCCTGATCCTAAAAGATTGCCCAACAGGAACATCACACTTAAAAGGTCTCGGATGGAATCTTTCGAAATGCAACTAATTATTATGTTCAACTGGTTTGCAAAATATTGTTATGTTAATAGTAGGACCTTGTTTAATTATCTTAATGTCTAAAAATCAATGATATTCCTATCATATGTCATAGAAAACATAAGTGAATGTCCTGGCCATTGAGCCAATTATAAAAAAAAAGCAATTCTTCAGATCCATGCCAAACAAAGAAAATATCACCTATAAATCGGCTCCTTGGACTCATATTTCCAAATTCCAGGACTGTGTAAATCACCTGTTTTTCAAGCGCTGCCTTACACAAGTTGGCAATGTCAGGTGCCGCTGGAAAGCTCACTGAAGCGCCACTCTTTGGATAAAAACTCTCTGGAAATAAAGTTCTCACCTAGCACTAGTTGGGCTAATGGAATGATGAATTCCACCAGTATTCTCTGAGGATTGTGATCTACACGCAGGCACTTCTTGCACTAAAGTTAAAGCATCCTTTTGAGGGACATTTGTATGTAATGATTCAACATCATGCCAAACAAGTATTGAATCAGTTGATATCATTGAGATCGCATGTAATTTCCTCAGCATGTGAGAGGTGTCTTGAATGTATGACTTGGGAAATTTCACGACAGGGAAAAAATCCAAAAATATCGCCAGCAGTTCGAAAATAGATTCATTTGTGGCTACTGTTGGCCGACACAGAGTTCTAACAAATTATTTATTATTTATTTATTTTATTTATTTATTTAAGGCTTTTTTATACCGGTATTAGTGGTTACATCATACCGGTTTTCATCTATTTGTGTATCTTTGCGACACCATACAGGACTGGAGTCCTGGGATGTGTGTTCATTAGAAATAACTTTTCCTTGGAGGTTAAAAAATCTGCCACTGATACGTTACACAATGTAACAATGGGGTTGGGTCACTTGGAAAAAGTTCATAATATTGGGAATCACTCAGTTGTTGTAGTATTTCATTATTGTAATCCTTCATATTCATGATCAATTTACCACCTCCCTTATGGGCGGGTTTATGTTTTACTATGGCATATGATTGGCAGGAGCGTAGAATGATTGCTGAAGTTGGTGGTGCATCAGAAAATTTGTTGCTGCCATGTGACTAACTCTCTGAGCTGCCTCTACAGCCTGACACCATCAATAAGGCCAGGCCCAAAATGTCTCCTTTGGCATGCTAACATACACAACACTGAGCCGGGCTTTGATGACGAAGTCAGGCTTTGGGAGGTAGTTTAGTGTGTTGGTAGCCTAGAGCAGGAGAGGTGCTTTATGATATCGGTAACTGATGCCAGCAGTTAGGAATGGCTCGGGATGGGACAGGATGAAATGCCCCCTGCCACCCCTGCCAAGGTACCCAAAAGGGATACAGTCTCCAAGAGACAGGCCCGCACCAACTCACCATACAAAAGAAAATTCAAATTCTGGCGTCACCTCAATAACAACCACACAACCACCTTTCATTGCCAGAAACTTTCTGAAGTAACACTTAGGATATTTTGATTTTCAGTCACCCTAAGATTGTTGTGGATTAGTGGAGAGGAGGTGGAGGGGAGCAGGAAACACACAAACTTTCTCCGCTCTCTCTCTCTCATACACACACACACAATTTTTTTTTCTACCCTCTCTTTTTCTTACTCCCCCTCTTTCTCTTCCACGTTCTCATTCTCTCTTCCCTCTCGCTCACTGCCCTCTCTTCTCCCCCAGTCAATCATTTCCTCCCTCCCTTCCAGTCACCTCTTCCTTCTCAATCATTCACCCCTTTCCCTTTGTCACTCACCCCTCCCCTTCCCTCTTAGTCACTCACCCCTCCCTCCCACTCACTCCAACCCTCTCTCAGGAGCACACATATGCTGGCTTACTCTCCTTCACACACACACACACACACACACACACACAATGGATCCCTCTCTCTGAGGCACACACGCACCTTCTCTTCCCTCTCAGTCACTCATCCCCTCCTTGCCACTCACCACCACACAGGGTTTCTTATCACTGGGGAGAGGCCAGTGCTAGCTGTTGTGCTGCCCTGTGCGAACAACTACTGTGTTGGTCCCTCCTCATTCTGCTTTTTTTAATGCTTAATTTGTTTTCTTTTTCTAATCAGGGCCAGAGCAAGCGTATTAGGACCCTAAGGGACTCTTACAGCTTTGTGCCCAGCCTTCTCCCCACCATAGTTCTTTCCACACACAATTTAAAATTATGCATTTATAATAAAAGAATTTATATGAAAAAGGGATACTCAAAGTTCAGTCTTTTGAAGAAAAAATATCATAACAGTATGTATATTATATTTCCATTTACTACTGTGAACCAGAAAACCCTGCATAAACGCTAAAAAGACACTTAGAACACATTTGGTATTAGGACTATTGTAACATGTTTGGTGTGGGCCTGGTCCTCAAAAGGCCATGAGCAAACTAAATTACAATATAATAAACCTTCCATTGCAAAGCAGCACTAACTGGCAACACTCAAATGTTTGCAACCCTACCTATGGAAAGTAACACTGCAAATATTATACCAGGCATTAGAACACCAATACACCTCCTATTACGGAAACAGAATAAGCCAAGCTGCTATAGATCCCTGCATATCAATGGCACATTTGCAGAATACTTAATCTGTCACACATGCAGAACAAAGACAGACCCTCACCAAATATTAGAGATGTGAATCGGAACCGGAATCGGTTCGGTTCCGATTCAAATCTTATAATTTTTATCATCCGGCCCGATTGTTTTTTTGTTTATCGGCTGCGCCCGATCCGATAAACAAAAAACCCACCCTGACTCTTTAAAACTGACCCCTTAGCCTCCCCACCCTCCCGACCCTCCCAAAAATGTTATAAAATTACCTGGTGGTCCAGTGGGGGTGCGGGGAGCAATCTCCTGCTCTCGGGCCATTGGCTGCGCTAATAAAAATGGCACCGATGGCCCTTTGCCCTTACCATGTGACAGGGTATCCGTGCCATTGGCCGGCCCCTGTCACATGGTAGGAGCACTGGATGGCCGGTGCCATCTTTAAAAATGGCGCGGGCATGGCCCCGGGACCGATCGCCCGAGAGCGGGCGATCGGTCCCGGGGCTTCCACTGGACCACCAGGTGATTTTATAATGTTTTGGGGGGGGGGGTTTGGGAGAGTGGGGGAAGGTAAGGGATTAGTTTTAAAGGGTCGGGGTGGGTTTAGGGGTTGTTTTGGTGTGCCGGTTTTCCCGCCCTCCCCCCAAATAACTCCTGTTAGTGGACACAAACCCGATTAATGATTTTTCACGATAAATCGGGGGAATTTCTATTGTATCGCACTCTTTAACGATTTTTGACGATTTAAAATATATCGGACGATATTTTAAATCGTCAAAAAATGATTCACATCCCTACCAAATATAGAATAAAGTGACCATAAAGTATAAATGGAAAAGTGTAGACAAAAACTGAACTGTAAACTGCAAGAAGCCAGACAAAATTGCTAAACATATAGATAGGCATATTTTAATGGGACAAAGCCAACAAGGATTTAGCCACGAGAAGTCTTGCTACACCAATTTGCTATATTTTTTGAGACCGTTAATAAACATGTGGATAAAGGTAAGCCAGTTGATATAGTGTATCTAGATTTCCAAAAAGCATTTGAAAATGTCCCTCATGAGTGCCTTCTTAGAAAATTAAAATTGGCAAGGGATAGGGGGCAGCGTTCTATTGTGGATTGCCAACTGGTTAAAAGATAGAAAACAGAGAATAGGGCTAAATGGTAAATTTTCCCAATGGAGAAAGGTGACTGACTAGTGGAATGTCCCAGGGATCTGTTCTGGGACCATTGCTTTTCCAAATATTTATAAATGACCTGGAAATGGGAACAAGTGAGGTGATCAAATTTGCTAATGATGTAAAATTATTCAAAGTTGTTAAATCATATGAGGATTGTGAGAAATTGCAAGAGTACCTTGCAAAACTGGGAGACTGGACATGCAAATGGCAAATGAAATTTAATGTAGACAAGTGCAAAGTGATGCATTTAGGGAAGAGTAACCCAAATTATAGTTACATAATTCAAGGATCCACATTAGGAGTCACCATTCAGTTAAAAGATCTAGGCATCATCATTGATAATATGTTGAAATCTTCTGCTCAGTGTGCAGCAGCAGCCAAGAAAGCAAATAGAATGCTAGACATAAAACAGAGAATATCATAATGCCTCTCTATTGCTCCATGATGTGACTGCGTATTGAGTTTTGTATGCAGTTCTGGACACTTCTGATCTGCTGTATCTTATTTGAGAATTAAAGGGTGATCAAAATGATAAAGGGGATGGAATGATTCCCTTATGAGGAAATGCTAATGAGGTTAGGATTCTTTAACTGGGAGAAGAGACGGCTGGGGGGAGATATAATACAGATTTATAAAATGAGTGGAACAAGTTGTGTTCTTATGTACTCTGTAGGTAGTGCACCCACAGAAAAACAAAAACATCACCATTCCTCAGAAAACATCAAACAATGACATCAAGAAATATAAAGTATCAATAATTATAGTAAGACTATACTAATAAAATAATATTTCAAAACTGATGAGCAGAACATTCAATAATTAAAAATGCATATCTATTTATCTATCTATATATAAACATTACAAAAAACATGCCCCCTCCTTCAATGTAAATCCAATATCATTACTAACTACCTTACAAACCCCTAGATTCATCAAAATGCTATAATTTCACATGGATAATGCCTGCGATAATTTTAGAATTGGGCCAGCTAATAACTCAGTGAGGTCTTGGTGATGATTTAGGGTTTAGAGGCCAATTTGACCTGCAGAGACGTATGAACAGCACAGTTCACCTCAGTGAAGATTTGATGTCAATTGGAGTGAGAAAAGTCTCAAAAAGATGAGATTTCTACAATGCTCTCTCGCCCTAGCTTGATGGACTCTGTAACAGGGTCCTATCAATCTGGGGCGAGAGAACATTGTAGAAATCTCATGTTTTTAAAATTCATATGTTAATGCACAATTAAGTATGGGAACAGTAAGTAACAAAAAAAAATGTAGGGATAGGTAGGGTTAGGTTAGTGGTCAGGGAGGAGAGGGGAAGAGGTAGGAAGGGTAGAGTTAGGGATAGGAAAGTTCCCTTCCAGTCCGCTCCTTAATTGGAGCGGACTGGGAGGGAACTGGGAAAGGCCAGATTGTGTCTCCATGTGTATTTTGCTAAAATGCCCCCCATGCGCGCAAGTTGCGGGCTGCTCGCACATGCATGTGCAGATTATAAAATCTGGTGGGCATGTGCATGTGGCCATCGGATTTTATAACATGGGTGCACATGAACACGCGCGGGTCTTAAAATCGACCTCATAGTGTAGCTGGGTTTATAAAAGGTTTGAATAAGTTGCTGGAGGAGAAGTCCATAAACTGCTATTAATCAAGTTGACTAAAGCCTAGCCACTGCTTAATACCGGCCCCAAACCACCTCCAGGAACGCCTTCTTTCACCTCAAATAATAATTATTCTAGACATTTATATACTACCACTCTGGCCTTCAGACAGTTGTCCAAAGCAGTGTACAATAATAGTAAAATAACCTAACCATAGCTATAAATGGACTAAAAACTGAAAAAGCAAAATAAAAACAACTGAAAATAAAATAAAAATCAATAAGGAAATAAAAACAATTGAGATCCAGCTTCCAGCAGAATGTTAACACAGCCAGACTATCCTGGCCAAGTTCATGCGCGCATGTTATAAAATACGATGTCCGCGTGCACATGTGTGCCTAATTTTGTATCGGCGCGTGCATGTACGCCCGGGTCACATCTCACATGTGCGTGGGAGTGACTTTTTTAAAGTATGCATGGTGACACGATTGGGCCTTTGCCCAGTTCCCTTCCAGACCACTCCAATTAAGGAGCGGACTAGGAGGGAACTTCCCTACACTCCTACCTAGCCTTCCTACTTTTTCCTCTCTCCTCCCCGATCCCTAACCCCTACCTACCTAGCTATTTTTTATTTTTAATTTTTAAACTTACCTTCTCCTTTGGAGCAGAAGTAAGTTATGCGTGCGGCCTGTTGCCGGCGCGTGCTTCCCCAGAACAGGGACTAATAGCTGCTGTCCTGGCCAGCTCCCTCCATGCCCCCTGGCCCACCCCTTTGAGACAGGCTGGCACTTCTGTGCATACCGGGGGATACGCGGGTGGCTGGGCCGTTTTTAAAATGCCCTCGGTTCGCGCCCGATAAATATAATTATTGCAGCTTGGTGCAGAATATTTCTCAAATAAATGGGAGTGTGTTTACAACACACTATCACTGCTGATGTGCACATTGCTCTAGGGAAGATACTGGGCTCATGCATAGTGCCAACTTTCCTTTGCCTTGCATGCATACTTTAATTTCACTGTGCCCCAGGTTCATATTTCCATATGATTTTGTAAGCAAAATTTTATGTTAAATGAGTGATCTTGATTACAACTGATCTTAAATACTCTCTAAGGAACAGCAGCAGTAGTGACACTATCATCTCTTCTCAAACAGCAGGGACACAGTCACAAACTGGAAGCTGCACTAAATGAAATTTACTGTGATGTGGAGAGCGCTCTGTACAATGGATCACTACTACCTTGTATGGCATTTTTTTTTTGGCATTCAGGACATTCATTTTCTAATCAAATCAAATATTTATGTTGGCTTCTGTGCTGCAGTATTCAGAAGTGAGCAAAAATAGTGCACAAGAGTAAATTTGGATGGGATTGAGCTGAATATTCTCTGAGCAAGCCCCAGCATGTATTTTGCTGCATAATAAAAGAATTATATGGGCCAAATTTCTAAATATTTGGAGATTTACATGGCTTGGGAATTTTTCAGAATAGAAAGCATCAAACATTTATTTTCACTTTAGAATTACATTGAATAATACAGTAATTCAATCTGATATGTATGTATATTTATAAGGTAAAAACAATAAATGACAGTAAACAAATTTAAACCTAGTGTTCTCAATTTTATATAAAAAATTTAAAAAAAGGAACACATATGTTACAACAATAACCTTATTAGAATGGATGAAAAAGCCAGTTCATAAATTTGCAATCACACAATCTCCCTGCAACATATCTGATACAGTTCTTAAACTAATTGCAATGATTATTATGGCATCACCACTCAGGTGCTCTTGCAATTTTAATCATGACTGGCTGAAAAAACATCCAAATAGCTTAGTGTCTCCACGTCTCAGTGATTAAGTAAATGTGTTTTCAAGTTCAATATCAATATCATTATTATTATTCATATCATTCTTGGGATGCTATATCTGTGTCAGATATGTTGCAGCGAGATTGTGTGATTGCAAATTTATGAACTGGCTTTTTCATGCATTCTAATAAGGTTATTGTTGTAACACATGTGATCCTTTTTTAAATTTGATATACATATAATATGTTTTCTGTCTACTATGCACAATTATTAACGACAATTTCCTCTCTGTTAACCTTATTAAATATTCCTGCCCTTTTATAGCTTGTATCTCAGAGCACCAGGGGTTTTGCTGTTATGATCTTTACCTTTCAACAACCTCCCTTCTGATATTTTAATGCACAATACTGGAAGCAGAAACCTACTGCAGAGACTGACAGAATATGTTCCCCACTGTATTAGGAGAATGGCACAGGAATTATAACCAATATTCAAAATGTTTTCAGCACTCAGGCTATTAGTGCTTTCACAAAATTACAATTAATTTTCTTGTAATGAAAATGTTCTTGGAGGTTATTAGAATAAAAAGGTAAAACTGCCAATATTGCACATTAGCTTAATGAGTCTGCTAATGTGCCATTTTGTTATCTCATTTTTCAAAGCATTGCTTGAAATTATTCCTTTTATTCTGCCGCAGGCTGTTTCTTTCTGCTAATCTTTCAGTCCTGTGTGATATGCTGTCTGACTTTTGAAGCCTTAGATAAGGTTCCAGTGGAAGAGGGCTACAGTGGGTATGGAAGGGAAGAAGGTCATATAAGTAGTATTCTGCCTCCGCAGTGTATGTATATGTTTCTTTATCATGCTGCCACATGGTGTAATTTTGTGATCTTGTACAGCTTGGATTCTCTGCATGTTATAGAGTTATCTTTTTCTGATTGGTTATTGTTTGAACATTTCTGATCTCCTTATTGAATCTATCCTGTTTTGTTTGTCTCTCTGTCTGTGTTCTCTTGCCTCTTCCTATTGGTCCCTTGCCCAAAAAATGCCTGGGGTAGTTTATTTCCTGCAGAGATTTTTCAGTTACAAAAGACTCTTAGGAAAGCTAACAGCTTATTATGTGTCCTTCTCTACAGGTTCCTTAGAGCATCACTTTTTCACCTATTTATTCCTATCCTTCTACTATTGACATATCTGTAGCTTCTACTGCACTTGCAGCTGCCTCTCCTGTGACTACTGGGCTTCCCGAAACTTAACAGCTTCACTGAACACTGATGTCTGTGCGGCTATTCTTGATACTCTGACATCCACTGTGAGTTTGAATTGTTCCGTTTTTTAATAAATGTTATTTGGTATTCATGAATTGAGTTCTCTGGTATTTGAAACTGGAAAAGGAAACAAGCAAAGGCATCCAATTTGTGAGAACAATAAAGTGAAAAAGTTTGAAAATTAAAGTTCTTAATCAATAGGATTTATTGGAGGTCTGGGAAGGCCGGCCCCTGTCACATGGTAGGAACAATGGATGGCCCGCACCATTTTTAAAGATGGCGCTAGCCGTCCATTGCTCCTACATGTGACGGGGCCGGCCAATGGCACCGATAGCCTCTGTCACATAGTAAGGGCAAAGGGCCATCGGTGCCATTTTGTTTACTGGCAGCTGATGGCCCGAGAGTGGAAGATCGCTCCTGGGACCCCCGCTGGACCACCAGGTACTTTAGAAAAGTTTTGGGGGAGCCAGGAGGGTGGGGGATTCTAAATAATGAGATTTAAAGGGTCGGGGTGGGTTGTTTTTTTTTTTGGCTTGGGACAGCAGAAAAAAAAAAGCGGTCCTGCCGGAAACGAAGATTTCCCATGGTTCTAGTACGAACACGATTCCGGAAACGATTCCAGAAATGATTCACATCCCTACAGGGCACTATTGTACAGGCTCAGCAAAAATAACGAGAACTTAAAGGAAACTGCATCCCAGTATTCCAACCTTTCCAAATATTCTATAAGAACTTCAAGGTAACCAAAATTGGTCTGTTCAAACCTAACCAGTAAAAGCGGCCACAGTCAGGGCATGCCTCAAAGCAGAAGTCACATGAGCACATGTTTTCTTCAGTAACAAGAAGCTGCTATAAAGCTAGCCCGAGTTAGATTTGATGAAAGAATGTGCAGTAGCTGCTGAAGCAGCCATATGCAAGAAAGCTAAGATGGAAGCAGAAGAACAGAAAGGTGCCATGGTTACCATAGTACCAGCTGCACACAGGAAAACTAAACTAAATGCTAAGCTAGAAATGATGAGCCAAGAGAGGAAAGTAGTGGCTGTAGAAGCCCAAGCTAAGAGCTGCTGGACAGGAAAGTAGGGAGTTCCAGATTGAATAGGTTTTCTCGGAGGATCCTGTTCACTGTACCAAAAACTATCATAACACTCGCCTCTGAGCATGGCGGCTGATCTTCATACACTCAGCCAGGAGAGATAACAGGTGCTGCAACAATGCAGCCTGTCCATGAAGAGGACTCTAAACCTAGTAAAGTTCAACTCAATGAATGCCCTACTGTGGATTTTAATTGCCACCATAGTGATTCACATGCTTGTACTCTTGCAGATGCACTACAACTAGTTCATGATCCAGGTATGCAAGTGCAAAGAGACACTCAGCTTCAAGCCTTCATCCCAACACTCTCTATGGATTAGGTTTAAGATATGGCTGAGAGTATGTCATCAGTAAAAACATATGTCACATGTCTTCCACAAGAACCAAATGTATGTGATCAACCTCGCTCCACCTCAGTGTCAAGTATTGACATAGTGAGAGAGAAATCCAATGACATGACACAATAGCATCGTACAAACATTTCATCGCCTGAAAACTGAAGTGTCAGTCAGGTCAGATCTGGCTAAATACATGGCCCATCGTGAGCTTGTCAACTCAAGGCTAAGTTCACAAATGTCCTGAAAACTACAAAGCATGGAAATCTACATTCAAAAGCATCAAATACCTGAATGTCACAGCAAAAAGAGAAATAAAACTGTTTGAGGATTCACTCCCCAGCCATTCCACTATGTGTGAAGAGATTAAGGTGAATGACAAAGATAATCCCTCAGTAGACCTGGTGATGATGTGGAGATGAATTAAGCAGTACTATGGCAGTCCTGAAATCATTGAATATGATTTTCTCAGAAGAACTAAGAATTTTACAAAAATCTCAGAGACAAACTACAACAACTTGGAGATTTGCTCTTAAAACTGGAAGTGGTCAAAGCTGATCCATATCTCCCAGACTTCAGCATTTTGGACATTGCTTCTGGAGTAAAGCCAATTTTGCAGAAACTGCCACATAGCCTTCAGGAAAAATGAGTTTCCCTAGGCTCAAGATATAAAGTAGTGAGTAATGTTGCTTTTCCTCCATTCATAGTTTTTTCCAGGTTCATATAGGACCAAATAGTGACAAAAAAAAAAAAAAGATCTGAGCTTGGCACATCAGATGATATCTTGGGTCTGACCAGTGCAAACTACCCTTAAGATGGAAGATTAACATGAAAAAAAAGCATCTCTGTACACAAGATAGAGGTGCCACCCACTACATCTGCACCTCCTGCTTCCCTCTCCACAACAAATAAGGGTAGAGGACCCAGACAGATAAAGCAGAAGTTGCTTACCTGTAACAGGTGTTCTCACAGAACAGCAGGATGTTAGTCCTCACATATGGGTGACATCACAGGATGGAGCCCAATCACGGAACACTTTTGTCAAAGTTTCTAGAACTTTGACTGGCACCTACTGGGCATGCCCAGGATGGCACTAACCCTGCAACCAGCAGGGGTCCCCCTTCAGTCTTGTTTAAAAGCTATAGTAAGTGTCAAAAAATAAAATAAGAAAACATAACGAACCCAACACCGCGGGGTGGCGGGCGGGTTTCGTGAGGACTAACATCCTGCGGTCCTGTGAGAACACCTGTTATAGGTAAGCAACTTCTGCTTTCTCACAGGCAAGCAGGATGGTATCTTCACTTATGGGTGAGTACCGAGCTGAGGATGTCCTAGAACTGCACCAAATGTACCCTAGATGTGCAATAGGCACAAGGAGTGGGGTGGAATTTGGTAGAGGACATCCTGAACCCTAACGGGCAGGCAGAAAGATGTTGGTACATCAAGTTGTAAATAGGTTGCGCAAAACAGACTGGCTGAAGATGGAATCTTGTCTTCCAGCCTTGTCTAAACAATAATGGGCTGTAAAGGTGTGGAGGGAACTCCAGGTAGCAGCCCTACAAATGTCAGGAAGCGGCACTGAGCATAGGTGTGCTACTGAAGTTACCATGGCCCTGACAGAGTGTGCTTTAACACGGTCTTGAAGTGGAATGCCTGCTTGCGGATAGCAAAAGGAAATGTAATCCACTAACCAGGAGGAGTCTGCTTACCCACAGGTTGACACAATCTGATGGAAGCAAAGAAAACAAACAATTGAGTACTTTGCCTTGAGCAGCTGTACGGTCTAGTTAGAATGCCAGAGCCTGTTTACAGTCAAGGGTATGCAGAGCCTGTTCTCCTGGATTGGAATGGAGCCTGGGAAAGAAGGTGGGTAGTATAATGGATTGATTAATATGAAGCTCCGATACTACCTTAGGCAAAAGCTTAGGGTGAGTGCGGAGTACTACCCAGTCGTGCAGAAGTTTAGTGTAAGGCGGATAGGTAACTAAGGCCTATAACTCACTAACTCTGCGAGAGGATGTGATTGCCAAAAGAAAAATCACTTTCAATGTGAGATAACGAAGATCACAAGATTGGAGAGGCTCAATTGGTGGTTTCATGAACTGACCCAAAACCAGGTTGAGATCCCAAGAAGGGGCCAGAGGGCGAAGTGGAAGTTTAAGGTGGAGGAAGTCCTTCAGAAAACATGTTACAAGGGGTTGTAAATGGAAATGGGAACATCCCCAACACCTTTATGGAAGGCAGCTACCGCACTGACATGCATCCTGATGGAAGAAGTTTTCAGACCTGATTCTGACAAGTGCCAGAGATAGTCTAGAAACTTTGTGGTGGAACAGGTAAAAGGATCAAGGGACAGCGAGGAACACCATGACTTAAACCTGTTCCATTTGTAATAATAAGATTTTCTCGTGGAAGGCTTTCATGAAGCAATCAAGACACGGGAAACTGGCTCCGAAAGGTTGAAAGGCTGAAGAATTAACCTTTCAACATCCAGGCAGTCAGGGACAAGGCCTGAAGGTTGGGGTGGCGTAGGCACCCATCGTTCTGAGTGATCAGAAGCGGGTCCTTCCCCAGGGGAATGTGCCTGCGAATGGAGAGGTCCTGAAGAATTGGAAACCACACTTGGTATGGCCAGTGAGGGGCTATCAGGATCATGCTTCCCTTGTCCTGACGTAACTTCACGAGAGTCTTTGAGAGAAGTGGAAGTGGAGGGTATGCATATAGGAGACCGGTTGCCCATGAGAGGGAGAATGCATCTCTTGGTAGTGAGTGTTGGCTGCGAGTGAGAGAGCGAAAGTTCTCTACTTTGCGGTTTTGAGGTGACGCGAAGAGGTCTATGTAAGGATAACCCCAATTTTGAAATATTGAGTCCGCTACTGTGGGGTTGAGGGACCTCCGCCCAAATCTGTGCAGCTTCCTAACACAGGAGGTAGGAGCCCATTCCTCCTTGTTTGTTGATGTACCACATGGCCACCTGGTTATCTGTCTGAATCAGGATGACCTGGTTGGAAAGGTGATCCTGAAACACCCTGAGAGCATATCTGATTGCTCGTAGCTTCAGGAAATTGATTTGGTGTTTGGCTTCCTCTGGAGACCAGGACCCTTGAGTTTGTAGATTGGCAACATGTGTTCCCTAGTCGAGGTTGGAGGCATCAGTTGTAAGGGTGATTTGAGGATCTGGAGCTTGGAACGGAAGGCCTTGGAGGAGATTGGCCTGATTTTTCCACCAAGCCAGAAATAGGGGGTGGGTTGGTGATGTGGACAATGGCTGCCAGTGGTTGAGATGATTGTATCCATTGTGACCTTAGAGTCCACTGCATGACTCTCATGGCTAGACGAGCCATGGGAGTGACATATACGGAGGATGCCATGTGCCCTAGCAGAACCAGAAAGTGACGTGCAGTTGAGCGTTGTCTAGACTGCAGCTGATGGGCGAGAGAGGAGATAGTGAGAGCTCGTTCTAGAGGAAGAAATGCCTTTGCTTTGAAGGTGTCCAAGTCTGCTCCTATGAATGACAGGGTTTGTGATGGGACTAAGTTAGACTTTGGGTAATTGATGAGAAACCCTAGAGAGATCAGGGTATGCAAGTTGAGATGTATGGACGTCAGAGCAGCTTGCTGTGTGGAGCCCTGATCAACCAATCATCGAGGTAGGGGTAGACGTGGACACCTTGAGTTCTGAGGAATGCTGCTACTACTACGAGGCACTTGGTGAAGACTCGTGTTGCAGACGCCAGGCCGAATGGTAGCACTCGGTATTGAATGTGCTTTGGGCCTACGAGGAATCGCAGAATTTGCGATGAGATGGAGTTATTGCGATGTGTGTGTAAGCGTCCTGGAGGTCTAGCCAGTCTCCCCTTTGCAGAAGGGGAAGGAGGGACCCCAAGGTTACCATCTTGAACTTTTCTCTTTGAAAGTACTTTTTTAAGGCATGAAGGTCTAGGATTGGGCGAATGCCACCTAATGTTTTTGGGATTAGAAAGTACCGAGAATAGAATCCGAGGCACTGTTGGGAGTATGGCACTGGTTCTATTGCTCTGGACTGGAGGAGGAGGGAAACCTCCTGTTCCAGGAGCAGTGAGTGGGCGGATATTCCCCATGTCAGCCGAGGTGGGGAGTCCGGTGGAATGGTTAGAAAGTTGAGATGATAACCTTGAATGATTATGGTAAGAACCCATTGGTCTGGGGTGATTGTTTGCCAGATATTGCTGAAGTGGCACAATCGTCCTCTCACTGGTACATGCATTAGTGGAGGCTGCGTGCTGCGCTCTGGGAAAGAGTCAAAAACCAGATGCAGGACCTTGCTGAAGGATTGTCTGTGGTTTTTGTCTGCGAGGCTGTCTAGACTGGCCTTTCTGGTAAGGCTTAGCAGAGCGACCTTTGGATGGTGGAGGATAAGATTTCTTTTGGTGGTAGAAAGACTTTTTGGGATCCTTTCTGAATGTTTGCTTAGCAGGATATTCAGAAGGCAACAAAGAGAGTTGGCGAAGAGTCTCATGGTGATCTTTGAGTTCTGCCACTGCTTGTTGTACCTGTTCACCAAAATGATCATCACCAGTGCAAGGCAGGTCTGATAGTCTGTCTTGTACCTCAGGACAAAGGTCTGAAGATTTTAGCCAGGCCCACCTCCTCGCAGAAATAGCTGTTGCTGATACCCTGGAAGCGGTGTCAAAAATGTCATATGCTGATCTTATTTCATGTTTGCCCGCTTCCAACCCCTTTTGAGCCAGGGCAAGTAATTGCTCTTGAAATTGCTGAGGGAGGGACTTGGCAAAGTCTTGCATTTGTTTAAAGAGGACCCTATTGTACTGGGTCATATAAAGTTGGTAAGAGGCAATGCGGGATATAAGCATTGACCCGTGAAAGACACGCTGACATATAGAGTCCAGGAACTTTGCTCCTTCCTTGGAGGGAAAGAGGAGTGAGGCTTGGAGCTTCGGGCCTTCTTTTGGGCTGACTCAACAATCACTGAATGGTGATCCAATTGGTTTTTTTGGAAACCTGGAGTCGACTGGACTAGGTATGTGGTATCTGCTTTTCGTTTAACTGGTGCCACCGAACCAGGATGCTCCCAATTCCTCTTCAGAAGATCCAAGAGGACATCATGGATAGGGATAGAGGTGATTTCTTTTGGAGCATCTAAAAATTGCAGAAATTCCATCATCTGGTGTCTATCATCTTGTTCTGTCTGAAGCTGGAATGGAACTAGTTCAGACATTTCTTTCACAAAATTGGTGAAGGACAAGTCCTCTGGGGGAGAACGCTTCCTACATTCGGTAGGAGAGGGTGGTGATGGTAAATCATCAGTGTCCTGGGAGTCATAGGTCTCATCACCAGCACCCCTAGGATCCTCCGAGGGATGGAATGTTGGTATCCCTGAAGGTCCAGGTCTGGGCATAGAAGGCATCGAGGGAGTCAATGGTGGTATCAATGGTGGCACCGAGGGCATCGATGGATGGGTCGGCAGCACCGATGGCAGCAAAGACGGAATCGGTGACAGCGATGGCTGGGGCATTGGTAGGACTCCCGATGGAGGGAGTAATGGAGTTTCTCCTTCTTCTGCTGATGAAAGAGGGATTGGAGGGCACCAGGTTCATTGGTGCCCCTGGATCCATTGGTGGAAAGGCAGCGATCAGTGCTTCCATCCTTGATAGTAGCAGTTGGAGCGCTACAGGAATTGGATCGGTAGCCGGTTCAGGAATCGGCACCGGCATCAGAGACATCTTGAAGCCTTGCATTGCTCTGCCGATGGCCTCCTGGATCATTTGATCCAACTCCTCTCGGAAACCTGGAGCATGAAGCCCCGATGCCGGAGGAGGAGGCATAGCTGGAGGGACCACTGTTGGAGGTGGAATAGCGGCTCCTATCACCGGTCCCGGTGAAGGTTGCCTCAGTGACCCAGAGCCAGATAGGGATGGTACCTTTTCTGGACGGGTTTTCATCAGCGGCGGCTCAGATGATGGCGACATCGAGGACTTGCCTGCGTTGACGGTCTGAGACCTATGGTGTCGATGTTGATGCTTTTCTCGACGGTCTCCCTGGTCCTTTTCCAGAGGAGGAACAGAGGGCGTTGATGGCCGTGAAATCGTTGATGCCGGACGGACACCAGTCGGTGCCCGATACTGGCGCGACGTAGACAGAGTCGGTTCGGATGATTTCGAGGCTATGGATGGCGTCGGAGTTTGTGACTGAAAGAGAAGTTCCATTTTCTCCATTCTGGCCTTGCGACCTTTTGGTGTCATAAGGGCACATTTGGTACAAGTAACGACATCATGCTCGCTCCCGAGACACATTACACAGACCTTGTGAGGGTCAGTAATGGACATTGTGCGAGTGCAGTCGAGGCATCGAAGAAACCCTGACGCCATGGTCTCTGAAAAAATTTAGCCATGGTGCGGTCGACGGCCAGCAGGTCACAAGGGCCGAAATCGACAGGAATCGGGTAAAAAGCTTACTGGACCACCGCGGAAGCAAAAATTGAATAGGGGGAGCCCTGTGGGGTAGTAAATTATGAAGTAATTCCGTGAGGAAATTCCTGTCAGGAATCTCTGTGGAGCTCCTTAACCCGCATGGCTACTGCTGCGCGGAAAAAAGAAGACTGAAGGGGGACCCCTGCTGGTTGCAGGGTTAGTGCCATCCTGGGCATGCCCAGTAGGTGCCAGTCAAAGTTCTAGAAACTTTGACAAAAGTGTTCCGTGATTGGGCTCCATCCTGTGATGTCACCCATATGTGAGGACTACCATCCTGCTTGTCCTGTGAGAATGCCCTATACACAAAAAATCTCACCTAAAGAAATGCAGTGTGGCTTTATGGAAAAGACTATAATAGAGCATAAGTATTTGCTAAAAAATTATGAAATCTGTTACAGCTGTACAATGACCCATGCAACACCCCTTGTGCTCATTGCTGTGACCTAGAATAGGTGATAGTAGGTGATGTGTATATTGACAAAATGTATAAACTGGACGGTGTTAATACCTTTACTACTAATGTACTGAAAGATGGTTATACTTCCTTATTCAAGCCACATCTGAACCATTTCTCCATCAGAGAGATACTGGTTCATAAAGGGTGATCAAGTCATCATCCTCAGACCTACATAGAAGCCCTAACACCAAAGGATTGGGAGGACCATCTGGGAAATGCAGTATTGCAAACTACAAAGAATGCTGACAAACTTCCTCTCCCTATAGAGGACAAGGAGCTCCTGAAGATAAAGGGCAAAGAATACTTCAAAGATGAGTCAAACAGGTGGCTCCTTTCCCATTCCGAACACCCAGGCATCGACTTCCAAACAACAAAGAGCAGGCTTTTTCACGGCTTACCTCACTAGTTTGGAACCTAGAAAGGAAGCTAGAGACAAGGGATGCTTTATGACCTTTATGAAGGGTATATTCAATAACGGTCATGTGGAGACAGCTCCATCGCTAAAGGAAGATGAAGAACGCTAGTATCTTCTTGTGGCTGACCCTTCAGTCAGCCACTAATGACCCTAGATCCATTAACATCAGGACTAGTAACAGCAGTGGGATTTTCCATACTCTTTCAGTCTCACCACTGAGCTGACCTTGATTGGCTATTCCAAGGGCATAAGGTGGAGCTAAATGTAGAGAGTGTGTGGTCATTTTGAGTTAGGATTTGAAGAATAAGGAGCTATTTTACTTTCTCCCTTTCTCCCTGCTGAGTTGGGCCCACTAACCCAGCTTGGGTCATCGTTGCATTTAGAGGAGATGCCTCATATGTACACGCTTTGTCTGAGAGGGTCTGCCTCCCTTTTGAAGACAGACGTTTTTATTTGTAGATTTTGGTCAAGTTTTTAATAAGTTTTCCTGTTCTGGGGAACACCCTGTGCTTTGCAGAAGGGCAACCCCCTCAATCCCGAGAGCAGGTGCTGGAGACCTGTGAACGACCCTTCCATTCCCTAGAAGATGCAAGACCAGTGACAGTACTACCCAGCATGAGATATTTTGGATCGAGACATTTGGATTTTTACCCCGTTTTGTTAGTGTGGAGGTTTTTTCCCACCCCTCTGCACAATCTGGTGGAAGGAGATAGAGAGTTGTGAGGAGTACTGGAACATCAGGCTCCTCTCCCAGAGAGGTCATTCAGTAAGGAAGGAGAAACCGAGGTTGTAATATCAAGCCTTGGAGATTCCCAACCGTTTCTCCACCCCAAAGGGAGCAGGACACAGGCAATGGGCATGAGACAGAACTTTGGACTCAGCTAGGATCTTTTCAAGGTATAAGGCTTTTCCCTAGGACTCCCCAAATTACTGGGCGTTTAGTAACAGATGAGGAGACAGTAGAAAGCTCCTTCCCTGGAACTAGAGAGATAGACACAAGCAACAGCCCAGCAAGGAGACAATATAAATAGTTCAGATGTACAGTTTCATTTGTGGAACCTTTGTGGGTGAGTGATTGACCTTTTGGAAATAAACAGTAAACTTTATTTGAACACTCAGTCTGAGTCCAGCCTGTTGGTCCCAGGGAGAGATACTACCCACACATCAGGAGAGACATTCCATTACCCGGGCCATAAAGTATTTCCTCCCCCCCCCCCCCCCCCCCAACAGGAAGAGGTCACTCCCTGGGAGGCGCAGAAAGAAAAGGAAATATGGCAAGACCAGCCCCAACTAACATACTTTTATGGCCCTAGGGGAAACAGCAATCCCTCCGACAAAGGGTTATATTCCTATCTTTAGCGTTTACTATTCTCAGATCAGGTGAAATCATAGTTGTATTTGACTCAAGACCTCAGTTCCAAAGAGTCTCTCTGAACAATGTGCTCCTCACGGGGCCCAACCTAACCAACAGTCTCTTGGGAATCTTAATTTGTTTCAGAACAGAGCCCATTGCCATCATTGCTGACATCCAACAGATGTTCTACTGTTTCATTGTCCATGAAGACTACAGAAACTATCAAAGACGACAACCTCAGCAACAAGATTGTTGAATACAGGATGCATGTGCATGTCTTCGGTACCAGTCCATCTGCAGTGGCTACCTAAGGTCTCAGGAGGACCGCACGAGAGGGCTACGGCACAAAAATGAATCTCATTGATTAGAAAAATGAAGGTTAAAAAGGCAGATACATTTCTTGTACAAGAATTATATCTTAGGAAGAGCAACTGGAATTTATTAAACCATAAAAAATTGCCAAACTTATTTTGGCTTCCGATTGGAAAGCAAAAGTGGCAGGAATAGATATAATATCTGATACAGATTTGCTTGAGATGGAAGATATGTTAGGTAAAAATACAAAACAATTTTTGTCTGTTAAAAGATGAATTTATTGAAACCTTAATTGTGACTGTGGCAATTTACTCCCCAAATCAAAAACAAGAGGCATTTTCCAAGAAATATTTTTATTTCTGGCATAATGTGACTGGGGAAAGTTGATTCTGGAAGGGGATTTCAATACAGCATGTGTTAGGGTTGTTAACTGGCTTCAGATTTTCAGAACAGGTTGATCCAGTCCTGGTTTTACCCCACTGCAGTTGCCAACCCTAGCATGTGTGTGTGTGTGTGTGTTTCTATTAAAAACTTTTGTGTTTGGTGTTCTATCCACACCAGATTTTCAGGACATGTCAGGGGAATAATGAGGATTCTGACAGGGATGTTTCTTTTTGGATTCAAGCATATCAGTGGACCACAGACATATGCACAGAAAGTAGGCTCCTTTAGTTCTGGGTAGAACTTCTTGTTAGATTGCTAGATATAAATTATTAATAGAAAGACAAGAAAGCAAGAATGTCCTAAAAACGATAAGAATAATTTAAGCCTTCTGGATTCATGGAGGCAGCTGAATGTACTGTAAAAAAGAGAGATTCACAATTTTTTCTCACCACCATAATCTATATAAGAAAATTGATTATATCTGGATTGCTAAAGAATTAAGAGCAGGTATGGCAGGGGTGCATGTTGGATCACATTGCAGTTTGGGTGAATATTAATGTTACAATGGATTGTGAAACGTTATCTTTTAGAAAATTAAATGATTGAATTCTAAGATAATTCTAAGATAATTAAACTCAAGGGGCAATTGAAAACAAGATTAAGGAATATTTCATTTCAAATGATAATGGGCAAGTATCAAGAGGGACACTGTATGATGCTTTTAAAGCAACAATTAGGGCGCACTTAATTGCATTTGCTAATAAAAGAAAAAAGTTAATGACAGCCACAATAAGTAATCTGGGCAAATGAAAACTTGAAGCATAACAGATCTGGTAACAAGAAACTCCGCTCTGAGGAAAGACTTAATAATGTTTTACTGGACAAAAACTCCATGGGGCCAATACTGAGATACGGTGACCAGAACTGCACACAGTATTGAAGGTGCAATGCAGAGGCATTATGACAACATCTGTTTTATTTTCCATTCCCTTCCTTACAATTCCTAACATTCTGTTTTCTTTTCTGATCACCACAGCACACTGGGCCGACAATTTCAATGTATTATCCACTATGATGCCTAGATCTCTTTCCTGGGTGGTAACTCCTAAAATAGAACCTAATATTGTGTAACTACAGCAAGGGTTATTTTCCCTATATACATCTCTTTGCACTTGTCCATGTTAAATTTCACTGCCATTTGGAAGCCCAATCTTCCAGGCTGACAAGGTCCTTCTGCAATTCATCACAATCCACTTGAGATTTAACTACTCTGCATAATTTTGTGTCGTCCGCAAATTTGATCACCTCACTCTCTGTACCCTTTTCCAGATCATTTATAAATATATTAAAAAGCACCTGTCCAAGTACAGATCCCTGAGGCACGCTACTGTTTATCTTTTTTCACTGTGAAAACTGACCATTTAATCCTATTCTCTGTTTCCTGTCTTTTAACCAACTTGCAATCCACAAAACGATATTGCCTCCTATCCCATGACTTTTTAGTTTCCTTAGAAGCCTCTCATATGGGACTTTGTTCAATGCCTTCTAGAAATCCAAATATACCACATCTATCAGTTCACCTTTGTTCACATGTTTATTCATCCCTTCAAAAAATGTAGGAGATATGTGAGGCAAGACTTCCCTTGGGTAAATCCATTTTGGCTGTGTTCCTTCAAACCATGTCTATCTAAATGTTTTGTGATTTTTATTCTTTTTAACAGTTTTCACGATTTTTCCCGGCACTGAAGTCAGGCTTACAGGTCTATAGTTTCCCGGATCACCCCTGAAACCTTTTTTAAATATAGGGGTTTCACTGGTAATCTTCCAGTCTTCAGGGTACATCGAATGATTTTAATGATAGGTTACACATTTTTACTAATAGTTCTGAAATTTCACTTTTTAGTTCTTTCAGAACCCTGGGGCATATGCCATCTGGTCCAGGTGATTTACTACTCTTCAGTTTGTCAGTCATGCCTACCACATCATCCAGGTTCACCGTGATTTGGTTCAGTTGATCAGAATCATCACCCATGAAACCTTCTCCGGAACAGGTATCTCTCCAACATCCTCTTCAGTAAACACTGAGCAAATACATTGTTTAATCTTTCCAATGGCCTTATCTTCTCTAAGTGCCCCTTTAACCCCTTGATCATCCAATGGTCCAACAGACTCCTTGCAGGCTTTCTGCTTCGGATATATTTTAAAAAGTTTTTATTGTGAGCTTTTGCATCTATGGCCAACTTCTTTTCAAATTCCCTCTTAGCCTGTCTTATCAATGTCTTACATTTAATTTGCCAATGCTTATACTTTATCCTATTTTCTTCAGAAGGATCCTTCTTCTAATTTTTGAATGAAGATCTTTTAGCTAAAATAGCCTCTTTCACCTCACCTTTTAACCATGCCATTAATCGTTTTGCCTTCCTTCCACCTTTCTTAATACATGGAATACATCTGGTCTGTGCTTCTAGGATGGTATTTTTTAACAATGTTCTCGCCTGTTGCACGCTTTTTACCTTTGTAGCTGCACCTTTCAGTTTTTTTCAAACTATTTTTCTCATTTTCTCAAACTTTCCCTTTGAAAGTTTAGCACTCGAGCCGGGGATTTACATATTATTCCCCTTCCAGTCATTTATTCAAAGTTGATCATTTGTGATCACTATTACCAAGCGGCCCTACCACTGTTACCTCTCACCAAATCCTGCACTCCTCTGTGAATTAGATATAAAATTGCTCCCTCTCTCATCTGCTCCTGAACCAATTGTGCCATAAAACTGTCTTTTATTCCATCCAGGAACTTTCTCTCTCTAGCATGCCCTGATGTTTCACTTACCCAGTCAATATTGGGGTAATTGAAATCTCCCATTATTACTAGGGATGTGAATCGTTTTTCAACGATTAAAATTATCGTCCGATAATGTTTATATCGTCTTAAATCGTTATAGAACACGATACAATAGAAATTCTAACGATTTATCGTTAAAAATCGTTAAATCGTGTTAGTGCACACTAACTCGAGTTAGTGCGCACTAACTGAAAATGATACAAATAAACACTTTCCAGGTCACTGAAGGTCAGTTAGGAATGAATATGTGTTCCTATTGGCTGGCTGCCCTCTTATCTATTGATATTACCAAGGTTACCACTGAGGTGATGGTTGGGGGGATGGGAAATGGAACTGGAAACTAACGAACACCAACAGAAAATGAAACAAAGTGTTCACCCTTCCCAGGTCAGTAAAGGTCACTTAGGAATGAATATGTATGTATGTATTCCTATTGGCTGGCTGTGCTCTTATCTATTGATGTTACCAATATGGTTGGGGGGATGTGAAATGGAAACAGTTGGAAGCTTGACAAAAAAAGTAATGTAATGATCAGCACTCACGTGACTAGAACTTGTTTGTTTATTATTTTTGTTAGCAGGCACCTGAAATGCTAGTGCATGTTGAATTTGCCAATCACTGTGCATTTTAGAAAGGTGGTCCTGGCTGGAACTGTACACAGTTCAAATATATGTAATTGATTGTTGGTAAGTGTATTTTTTAAGTAGCCACACTGGCACCAGTATGTTTACTTTTCCTCCTACTTAACTCACTAGCTCAGCTTTGTAAGAAGGGCTTCTCTGCTTGTGTGTTGTTTTTGTTTGGTGTGAGGAGAGCAGAAACATCAGATCTTTATTCAATCTACTACAGTCATCTCTTACAGTGCCCTATCCCTATTAATACCAGGAGTGTTGTGATCTTCCTGCACACAGTGCCCTAACCCTGATACCAGTCTGAGACAGCTCCCTCCCTGCATTACTAGTGAGAGGCTGGCTTCACAGACAGGGGGGAGCTGCCTGACCCTCACTCCTGACTTCCCCCATGTCCCAGCTAGTGAATGGTGTGTGGGTGAGGGGGGGGGGGGGGAGGATGGTGAAGTCTGAGACAGCTCCCTCCCTGCATTACTAGTGAGAGGCTGGCTTCACAGACAGGGGGGAGCTGCCTGACCCTCACTCCTGACTTCCCCCATGTCCCAGCTAGTGAATGGTGTGTGGGTGAGGGGGGGGGGAGGATGGTGAAGTCTGAGACAGCTCCCTCCCTGCATTACTAGTGAGAGGCTGGCTTCGCAGACAGGGGGGAGCTGCCTGACCCTCACTCCTGACTTCCCCCATGTCCCAGCTAGTGAATGGTGTGTGGGTGAGGGGGGGGGGGAGGATGGTGAAGTCTGAGACAGCTCCCTCCCTGCATTACTAGTGAGAGGCTGGCTTCACAGACAGGGGGGAGCTGCCTGACCCTCACTCCTGACTTCCCCCATGTCCCAGCTAGTGAAGGGGGTGTGGGTGAGGGGGGGGGGGGAGAATGGTGAAGTCTGAGACAGCTCCCTCCCTGCATTACTAGTGAGAGGCTGGCTTCACAGACAGGGGGGAGCTGCCTGACCCTCACTCCTGACTTCCCCCATGTCCCAGCTAGTGAATGGTGTGTGGGTGAGGGGGGGGGGGGGAGGATGGTGAAGTCTGAGACAGCTCCCTCCCTGCATTACTAGTGAGAGGCTGGCTTCACAGACAGGGGGGAGCTGCCTGACCCTCACTCCTGACTTCCCCCATGTCCCAGCTAGTGAATGGTGTGTGGGTGAGGGGGGGGGGGGGAGGATGGTGAAGTCTGAGACAGCTCCCTCCCTGCATTACTAGTGAGAGGCTGGCTTCACAGACAGGGGGGAGCTGCCTGACCCTCACTCCTGACTTCCCCCATGTCCCAGCTAGTGAATGGTGTGTGGGTGAGGGGGGGGGAGGATGGTGAAGTCTGAGACAGCTCCCTCCCTGCATTACTAGTGAGAGGCTGGCTTCACAGACAGGGGGGAGCTGCCTGACCCTCACTCCTGACTTCCCCCATGTCCCAGCTAGTGAATGGTGTGTGGGTGAGGGGGGGGGGGGAGGATGGTGAAGTCTGAGACAGCTCCCTCCCTGCATTACTAGTGAGAGGCTGGCTTCACAGACAGGGGGGAGCTGCCTGACCCTCACTCCTGACTTCCCCCATGGCCCAGCTAGTGAATGGTGTGTGGGTGAGGGGGGGGAGGATGGTGAAGTCTGAGACAGCTCCCTCCCTGCATTACTAGTGAGAGGCTGGCTTCGCAGACAGGGGGGAGCTGCCTGACCCTCACTCCTGACTTCCCCCATGTCCCAGCTAGTGAATGGTGTGTGGGTAAGGGGGGGGGGGGAGGATGGGGAAGTCTGAGACAGCTCCCTCCCTGCATTACTAGTGAGAGGCTGGCTTCACAGACAGGGGGGAGCTGCCTGACCCTCACTCCTCCGGGGTATTGTGATCTTCCTGCACACAGTGCCCTATCCCTGATACCAGGGGTGTTGTGATCTTCCTGCATGCAGTGCCCTATCCCTATTAATACCAGGAGTGTTGTGATCTTCCTGCATGCAGTGCCCTATCCCTATTAATACCAGGAGTGTTGTGATCTTCCTGCACGCAGTGCCCTATCCCTGATATCGGGATGTGTGCAAGAAGATCACAACACCCCCGGTATCAGGAATAGGGCACTGCGTGCAGGAAGATCACAACACCCCCAGTATCAGGAACAGGGCACTGTGTGCAGGAAGATCACAACACCCCTGGTATTAGGGATAGGGCACTGTGTGCAGGAAGATCACAACACTCCTGGTATTAATAGGGATAGGGCACTGTGTGCAGGAAGATCACAATACCCCTGGTATCAGGGTTAGGGCACAAGTTCTAGTCACATTGACTGATCACATTACTTGTTTTGTCAAGCTACCAACTGTTTCCATTTCCCATCCCCCATATACTGTCAGTAGGAAACTTGGTAACATGAATAAATAAGAGGGCAGCCAATAGGAATACATATTCATTGCTAAACTGACCTTAACTGACCTGAAAAGTGTCAAATTGTATCATTTTCAGTTAGTGCGCACTAACTCCCAGTTAGTGCGCACTAACTCCCATTAGTGCGCACTAACTCGAGTTAGTGCGCACTAATCGGAAAAAACGATTTTTAACGATTTTTTAACTAAAAAATCGTGCCTAAGACGATTTTCTTGCCCTGCCACACGATTTCTATCGTTAAGACGATATGGAAAACGATTCACATCCCTAATTATTACTGCATAGCAGTTTGGTTAGCTTCCCTAATTTCTCTTAGCATTTCACTGTCCGTCTCACTGTTTTGGCCAGGTGGATGGTAGTATACTCCCATCACTATTCTCCTCCCCAACATATAAGGGATTTCTACCTATAAAGATTCGATTGTACATTTAGTCTCTCGCAGGATCTTTATCCTGTTGGACTCTAAGCCATCCCAGACATAAAGCGCTTCTTTGCCACCAAGATGCTCCTCTCTGTCATTGCGTTATAATTTATATCCCAGTATAGCACTATCCCATTGGTTATCCTCTTTCCACCATGCCAATTAAGTCTGTCATCATTCACTGCTATAAATTCTAATTCTTCCATCTTACTTCTTAGACTTCTGACATTAGAATACAAACATTTCAAAGTGTGTTTTTTGTTTGTATTAACATTCTGCTTTCAGCTGTCAGGGATAAATTGGAATCTTAACTCAGGTGAGTTTTTAATTACAGGCACTTGGACTACTTTTGCTATTGGTGGAGCCTCTCTATTGGGATCTCCTAACTCTAATGATTCATTAGTATCCTTTGAAGATACCTCCCTCCGAACCATGCACAGCTGAGCAACTGTTGGCGTTCCCCTTTGTTCTAGTTTAAAAGCTACTCTATCCCTTTTTAAAGGTTAGCACCAGCAGCCTGTTTCCATCCTGGTTAAGGTGGAGTTCATCCCTTCGGAAAAGTCTCCCCTTCCCCAAAAGGTTCTCCACTGGCTTACATAACTGAATCCCTCTTCCTTGCACCATCTGTTGCGATCCCCCCCTGCTGCTGCGCTGCAGGAGGTCTCTTACCTTCCTCTGGAGGCCGCTCTGAAGCCAGGGCCTCGCCTGCGCATCATCCAGGACTTGCTCCAGGGCCTGAGAGGCCTAGCTGCTCCTGAGGCATGCCTGTGGCTTGCAAGCCTCAGCGTTTGGACTTCCTGTTTGGCGATGCCCTTTCCCTAGGGGCTGGCCCGCAGCTCTCCACCTGACTTATAGGACCAGCGGTGGGCGGTCCTGACTAACTCCTCCCAGGGAGTTGCCTGCAACCTCCAGTATTTAAGGACTTGCTTGTCAGTTCCTCAGGTCCTTCGATCAAGCCTTACAGTTGGCTGTAACCGTGCTGATCCAGGTCTTCCATGGTTCCTTGTCCAGTGTCTTGCCTGATGTCCGCTCCTGTTTCTGCCAGCCGTAAGGGCTTCGGATGTGAGTATCCCAGCATCGGAGTTCCTTTTCGCCTGGGTCTTCCCCGCACCCTCCTTCTCAGCGTGGTCCGCGACCAGCCTTCCTGGGCTGTGTAGGGCGCGTCTGGGACAGGGTGGTCCGCGACTCAGTCCCACGGGTGGGCTGAGTAGGGCGCCCTGATGGACAGTGCAATGTTCCCGTCCAGCCTTGTCTCCAGTGTCTGCTTCAGCCCTTGCCCGGATGTCTTCCTGTCTCTGCCTTGACCTGGTTCCTGAGCCTTCTGTCCTGTTGGGCCCTGGAGTGGCCAACAGGAGGGATTCGTCCCACGGGCTCTTGAGCTTCTGCCAGCCGAGGGGGCTTCGGATGTGAGTATCCCAGCATCGGAGTTCCTGCTCGCCTGGACCTTGCCTGTGTCTTGCTTCAGCCCTTGCCCTGATGTCTCCGTCTTGCTTCAGCCTGCTTCTGCCCCGTCTGATGTCTTCAGTTTAAGGACTCTGTCTGCCCTCGCCTCTGTCCGGCCTGCTGCCCATTGCCGTTCCCTGCGGCGGGTCCGAAAGGGCCGGGAACAGTCGGAGGACCGTTCACTATTCAACTTCTCTGTGTTGGCTACCATGGGCATGCAGGTCCGGCTGAGGGCCGGACTCCCTGTTTCTGTTCCTGCCTGCCTGGCTCACCATGCCTGCTCAGCTCACCTCCCACGGTGTGGCCTTGGGCTCCTCCTGGGTCCTGCCGTGGCCCAAGGGCTCACCACCCGCCCGAGACGACCGCGCCCGCGCGCGCTCGTAACACCATCGTCTCATCCACGCATTGAGACTCCAGAGCTCTGCCTGTCTCTGGGGACCTGTGCATGGAACAGGGCGCATTTCAGAGGATGCTAGCCTAGAGGTTCTGGATTTCAGCTTTCTAAGAGCCTAAATTTGGCTTCCAGAACCTCCCTCCCACATTTTCTTATGTTGTAGGTGCCCACATGTACCATGATAGCTGACTCCTCCCCAGCACTGTCTAAAATCCTAGATGATATGGGAGATCCGCAGCCTTCGCTCCAGGTAGGCATGTTATCAGGCGATCCTCATGCCTATCAGCCACCCAGCTATCTACATTTCTAATAATCAAATCACCAACTATTATAGCTGACCTGACCCTTCCCTCCTTGGCAGAAGCCCTGGGAGACACATCCTTGGTGCAAGAGGACATTGCACCACCTGGAGAGCAGGTCCTTGCTACCAGATCATTTCTTGCTGCACCAGGTTGATGCTCTCCAATCATGAGACCTTCCTCCTCCAAGGCAACTCCAGGGTTGCCAGACTAGAGTAGGGACTTGGCTACTATTTCCCTGAAGGTCTCATCTATAGACCTCTCTGTCTGCCTCAGCTCCTCCAGGTCTGCCACTCTAGCCTCCAAAGATCTGACTCGTTGTCTGAGAGACAGGAGCTCTTTGCATCGTGTGCACATGTACAATTTCTCATCGGCGCGTAAAAAATCATACATGTGACACTTGATGCAAAAGACTGTGAGTCCCTCCTCTTGATGCTGGACTGCTGCCTTCATCTTAAATTTATTCAGTTCCTAGTTAAGTTTTAGGTTGCTATGGGTGTAGGATTGCATACAATTAGGGTCCTTTAAATATATTAATGTATTTACTATATATCTGGTAGTGACCTACAAGGGAATGATCAAACTTTTGATAAAGTATGGGGAATTTCTGAGTTTAAGTTAAAAGGCTGATTTTAAAAAAAAAATTATTTTATTTTGATTTTAAGTATGAAAGTGACACCTGCCTATAAATTTAAGAATGAGCGGGAAGGAGGAAGGTTGGGAAATACAAACACTCAAAGTTCTGTTTGTTGCCTGGCTTTCTGACTACCTATTAAAACCAAACACATGAACACACTAAATAATATACCCCAATAGTTTAGTTCTCCTCAATACTTTTAAGTTTTTAAAATGTCTCCAAGCAGTACTTACTGATTCTTTCCAGCCACCAGCAAGGTTATCCTCTCAGTGCTCCACTGATTGTGACGGTACTGCCATCCCAATTTTGTCAGAAATTTGGAGCCTTTGGATTTTACATCGACTCCCATTTGACTATGAAACAGGAAATCCATCAAATTGGCAAGACCTCTTAGGAATTTATTGCCACAAACATCATTCTACACTGTGGTTGAATCGCTGGTTTTAAGTCACATGGACTATTTTAGTTCTCTATACATGGGTCTTTCGTGCTGGGATCACATTACTCTAGTTTTTGAGAACCTTCACTGGCCCCCTGTAAAAAGGAGGTCAAAATTCAGACTGTTAGCAATTGTTTTTAAATTTTTAAATGATGATTCTCCATGTGTTTGGCGGAACAGTATTACCTGGTGTATTCCTTCCAGAACCTTGTGCTCTGAAGGAACGCCTCGGTCACAGATCCCCTCAGTTCACACGTATGAGTCAGCGAGGTCTAGAGTTTTTTCAAGTGCTGCAGTACCAACATGTAACAAGTTGCTTGTTAAAGTGAGAGAGATGCAGGATGTAAAGTAATTTATTTATTTATTTATTTATTTCGGATTTTTATATACCGACATTCTCAATATAAATATTAAATCAGGTCGGTTTACATAGAACAAAACTGTCGCGGAAAAGGCGTTACATTAAACAGAGTTTCTGAACATAAGAACATAAATATTAAATATTACATATAAATATTACATATAAATATAGGGAATATTTAAAACATGGATAAATAAAGGGAATAGCTAAAGAGGAGGTAGTCTAAATTGGGATTTAGAAAGCAGATTAAATTTAGAAAGCAGATTAAAGCACTATACTTTGAGGAGGCTTATAGGTGATTGAACTGATTATAAAAGAGGTGATTATCAACACTGTCGCTACATCTATTTTAGCTATATTTATTGTTTATATTTATTTGATTTATATTTTGCTTTTTGGCACTTCAAAGCAGATTATGTTCAGGTACTGTGGACATTTCCCTGTCCCCAGAGGGCTCACAATTTTAAGTTTTTACCTGAGGCCATGGAAGATAAAGTGACTTGCCCAAGGTCACAAGAAGCAGCAGTAGGATTTGAACCCTGGTTTCCCTGGTTCATAGCTCGAACCAGAATTATGTGATTTTTTTTTAATTTTTTTTTTTTAGGATTATTTTATAGTGTTTATACATGATGCTGTATGTATGATAATTTTCTGAATGTAATTTGTTATCCAATCTGGACAAATTGTTTTGGTAATCAGCGGAATATAAGATGTCTTAAATAAAGAAATACATTTTTTAAAAAGAACCAGAAAAAATGATTGGACTAATTTGTAATTGGAGACGTCCTAGAATCTAAAAAAAAAAAATTAAAGGCTGATCTTTCAGTGCCAGTTTTAAAGTACTCTCATACATGCTGGTTAAAAAAAATAGTGATTTGTATAAAATGTGTGAAGCTAAACCATGGATTCAGTTAGAGCAAATGAGTAGCTTGCAGGGCCCTTTAGTAGAAATCACTGGGATTCCGAGGAAGTTTAGAAAATCTGCAGGTGAAGCTAATCCATTGGTGGATGATTCTTTGAGATCTGGGACTTCAATATAAAGAAAGTGAAACTGTTTACCGTAATCAGGGTTCTTTAATAATAGTAACTTAACTATTCACACAGATGGGTGATCTATTCTGATGGAATCAACTGAAGCAGCCTTCTATGCTGCAGATTTGGAAACTTACTACATTTGAAGCAACCAGGTAGTCACATTGCCAGCAGCTGCACAAAGTCACAGTTACCACTTTTAAAAACCTTAAACACAAAACAGTGTGTGTAACTCTGCAAAGGGTGTTGGGTGGGCTTTATGAATCATTGAATTGCTATTGATAGATAAGACAATTACATGTAAGCAATTTCACTTTCTTTAATAACAAGCAGCCTCGATGGTTTCACACAGCAAAGGATTCCCAATTCTAAAGATCCTGAGGCCAGTGCCCCTGTCATGCAGCCAAGGGCATAACTTGGCTGCTGGACGCATGGTCTGGTGACAATAGTGTCCCACTGAATACCAGTGATAAGTTATCCAGCTAACTTTAGCCAGATAACTTGTCCACTAGCTTGGCTTACTGTAAGTCAAAATTAAAGAAAAGTTAGGTTTTTTTTAAACAGAAACTCAGGAGTTGAAACACACAATCTGGCAGGGAAATCAGAATGGCAAGTTTATGCATTCAGTAGGGTAAAGGCAGGACTGGATGAGCCTATGCTGAAAAAATGGAGTCAGTTGGCAATCTTATCTGAAGGTTTCAGGCAATATTTTATGAACAATTTTTCTTCAAAAGGTAATTTTTCATAGTTAAAGTTGACTACTGAAAGGTTCCAGTGATTTGTAGCTTAAAATTCAATAATAATGTTTGTCCATGGCAGATTGAATGTCACCCACAGCTGAGTGAAATGACTGTACTTCAACAACACAAATGTTTTGTTTATGATCATGGTGGTAGCCAGAATTCAATGCCTGACAAAGCTAGGGAAGTTTTCTATATGTCTTGCATTACTCTGACTAATACATTCAATTTTGACAGTTCTATATCTCTGAATGGATATTGGGTATATGAGTAAAATAAATACATGTGTAACAGACCTCATTTAACATTCATCCAATAAGTTGGAAATGAATCCTAAGTTTCAAAGACATCACATGGAAATGTATTTCAAACTCATTTGAAGGGAAGGTAAATGAGGACTGAAAAGACAGTTGATTCTGTTTCCAGAACACTACAGGCATCAGAAAAAGTTTATTCTATAATGGAAAAGCAGTGCTGGGTGGTCGCCTGGGGCACTGTGTACTGAGGGGTGCCCTGGGCATTACCGATATTGCCTGTTATTCTGGTCTGTAAATGAAGAGCTGGAGAAGAGCTGATTTTTGCCCAAGGTGCCATTTTTTTCTAGAGCTATACCTCTAGAAAAGGAAGCCTTTGAATGTGTATGGGCTACAAAGAAATAGAAAGCATATTTGTGAGGTCACAAGTTCATTTTGCAGACTGATCACAATCCACTAATGGCTTTGCTTACTACTAAAGGCCTGGAGAGGGCAGAAATGTGTGTATATAAGTGTTCTGGGAAAATAAACTTTGCATTAATTCTGCAAGCTAGTAAAAGTTAGATTTGTTTGTTAGTGTTAGAATTGTGTGTGTACTGGGAAAATAGACTTTAATTCTGTAAGCTAGTATGTCATTGGTACCCTAAGTACCATGATAGTTGGCTCCTCCCCAGCACACTTTAAAATCTTATATAGGTGGCACACATGAGATCTGCTACCTTCACACCAGATAACTTACCTGCCTGGTGCAAAGTTAGAAGAGTAAGAAGACCTCATGCGCCACCTAGCACCACCTACATATTTTAGAGTGTGCTGGGGAAGAGCTGACTGTTGGGTACATGTGGGAACCAGTGACATAGGAAGGTGCAGGAGGGAGGTTCTGAAGGCTAAATTAAAGCTCTTAGGTAGGAAACTGAAATCCAGAACCCCAGGGTTGCATTCTCAGCAATACTTCCCGTTTCTTGCAAAGGACCACAGAGGAAGGTTGAACACCAGAGTCTCAATGTATAGATGAGATAATGGTACAGGGAAAAGGGTTTTAGATTTGTTAGGAACTGGGGAACATTCTGGGAAGAGGGAGTATCTTCCAATGGGATGGGCTCCACTTTAATCAGAGTGGAACCAGGGTGTTGGTGTTAACATTTAAAAAGGAGATAGAGCATCTTTTAAAGTAGACCATGGGGGAATGATGAGTGAGGTGATCAAATTTGCAGATGACTCAAAATTATTCACACTTGTTAAAACAGCAGTGGATTGGAAGGAACTGCAAAAGGACCTTGTGAGACTAGGAGACTGGGCAACTGAATGGCAGATGAAATTTAATGTGGAAAAGTGCAAAGTGATGCACATTGGGAAAAATAATTCCAACTATAGGTACATGATGCTGGGTTATGTATTAGAAATTACTACCCAGGAAAAGGATCTTGGAGTTCTTGTGGACAATATGTTGAAACTGTCAGCTTAGTGTGTGGTAGCAGTCAAAAAATAAAATAGAAAGTTAGGAATGATCTTGAAAAAATGGAGAATAAAACAAAAAATATAATATTGACTTAGTATTGAGCCATGATACGATCGAACCTTGAGTATTGTGTGCAGTTCTTGTCGCCTCATCTTAAGAAAGGCATAATGGAACTATAAAAGGTGCAGAAAAGTAAAACAAAAATGATTAAGGGGTGGAATATCTCTCCTATGATGAGAGGCTACGCAGGTTAGGGCTCTTCAGCTTGGAAAAGAGACGGCAGAGAAGGGACATGATGGAAGTTTATAAAATCATGAGTGGGTTGGAATAGGTAAATAAAGGACAGTTATTTACCCTTTCAAATAATACTAAAACAAGGGCACACTCCATGAACCTAACAACCAACAGATTCAAAACAGATCATAGAAAGTACTTTTTCATTCAGCGCACTATCAAGCGGTAGAATCTGTTGCCAGAGGACGTTATCAGGGCAACTAGCATAGCAAGGTTTAAAATAGGTTTGGTCAGTCTCCAGAAGACTCCATAATATTAGCCAGGAAGACTAAAGAAAGCTATTGCTATCCCTCGGAATGAGTAACAGAAATTAGATCTACTTTATGGGATTTGCCAGGTACTTGCGACTTGGATTGGCCAAGGTTGGAAACAGGATGCTGTGTTTGGACCTTGGTCTGATTCAGCATCGCATTTCTTATATTATGTTAGCCAGTGCTAGAATTCTGAGTTTGCAAAGGTCACTAACGATTTGAGAAGGTGGAAGTATTGGTTCCTGAGCAATTAATCACTGGGTTGATTCCCACCCGTCTCATCTCCCATCCATCCCAGTGACTTTTTTTTGATATATAGATTATTATCCCAACTAGGAGGGAAATCTTCAAAATGAGTCAATTAGTGATTTAAAATAACAACCTGGTTTTATTGATTGACTAATTTTTACCTTGGTGCTGGTCATTCACTAATTAACATTAGTCATCTAATAATCAAATTTAAAACCACAGGTCCAATATTGAAAGTGCATTCAGCCCTATTTAGCTGGATAAGTTGGACTAATGTGGCTAAGAAGCGGCCGCTGAATATGTGCCTACATTCAGCAGCCACAGCCTAGCCTTATAAGTCCCTTATGGCTAAAAGTTACATGCACAAAAGGTAGGCATGTACTGGGCAGATCGGAGCAGAGCGAGGTAGCCATATAATTCGGAGTTAGCAGCATAAGTTTATATCTAAGTTTAGACGCCCCATACAGCAGATCTAAACCTACCTGGGTAGACTTATCCGGTAAAGTGCGCACATATACGCATATATTCAGCAGTTTTGTCGTGCCACTGAATATAACATTGTAATTTAGCCAGATTAGTTCTAAATGGCTAAGTAACTTACCAGTCAGCTTTGAATATCTACCCCAACAGATTTAAAAAAATACAATAAACAAATGTATAAACCCCGGTTAAATTTAACAATCCTTATATTGAGACATACCCACTTCTTAATCAGCTTTTAGCAACTGAACAAATTAAAAAAGAAGCTAGAAGCCCAGCTGTGAAATGGGTGCCACAAGTTTAATTATATACCTGTTGTTGTTTTAATTGATTATAGTACAATTTTATGTTATATTATTCATAGGGTTATTTTATTTTATTTTATTTTAGTTTAGTTTATATTTTATTTGATTTTAGGACATGTCGTTAAAGACTGTCCATTGTCTTATTGTAAACCGACTTGAAGTGTATACCGACATTCATGTAAAAATACATATCATAAGCAATTTGGTACGAAAAAATTCAGCAACCAAAGGTAAATGCTGTGGATCGGACATGAAAGAGGACTGCAGAAACAAATTATCTAGTAAATTGAAAGTGAAAGGAGGACCAAAAATAAGACTCAGCATGAGGGTAAACTCCAACGGGACGACATGTGAAACAGTGATTTAATGAAAATGGATTAAGCAGCAATCAGCTCAACTAAAAAAGCAACATGTCAAAAAAGTTCTAAATAAATAAATAAATAAAATACTAATTTCAGTAAGGAAGGAAACGCTAAGGAACTGATTTTGGACAATGGAATTCGGTTTAGTTCCACAGAGTTTAAGTCTTTCTCATCAGAACAAAACATTCCGGCACAGATGCTCATCAGTTTACTATCCACAAGCTAATGGAGAAATTGAGTGATTTAACAGGAGTTTGACAGAACATTTACAAACTCCTGATCTGTAAGGTAAAGCATGGCTACCCTTTATGGCATGCCACAGCACAGAAGTCACCAGCTGACTTTCTGCACGGGACAGAAATGCACACTGGGGCTACAGATGCTTAAACAGGATGCTTCTGTACAGTTGAACATGCAATAAACTGGGCATTAGGAACAGCAAACTTATAAGACTTATGCAGATCATCAACATGGAGTACAGGAACCAAGAAATGAATGTGGTTCATTTGTTCAGGTTAAAAAAAAACTGGCATCCTTCGGAAGGAAGAACAAAGGCTCATTTTAACTCTAAATGTAATAAATTGAGAGGGATATTACACCTATAAGCTTTCAGATGGCTGGATACAGAATGCCAGACACCTTGCTTCTGTTTTTCAGGTTCCAGAATCTGATACTACAGGTCATCTTGTTAGCACCAATGATTTCAATGTATTGTCCCTTGCACAGATCAGTCAACTAACATCTTTGCCTGATCGAAGTTCCTCATGTTTCAGCTGACCACCTATATGGGTTTAAGACTGTTATATGATAGTTTATAATAATCTCTGCATTTTATAATATATATATATATAGTCTTTTAATGTTCACTATAGGGTGGGCAGTCTCTTTAATGAAATGGGATATATGTTATTATAGTAGGTAAATTGTATGCTGGGACATGAAGTTTTAAACAAAGTGGGGAGCTGGGAGAAAGAGGAAGAGAGGGGGCGGATTAGAAAAGAGGAGGCTTGAGGCTAATGAGCTGCTGTCATTCCTGAAGAGTTCCTGAAATAACACTCTTTTTGATTGCCGTTCGGTAGCCTGTAAGTTCTCAGAATGTCATATTTTGTAGAGGAGGCGATTCATAATCCTAAGCTTAAATAAATAAATAAGTAACTGATAGCGATATATGAAATTAGATAAAACCGCATAACTTTATGATTACAATACTAACAAACACTGGTCTACAAACCTACTTAAATATACTACCACTAAGATATGTTGAGCAAACTGTACCAATTACTAATTCTCTTGACAGCCTGGACCTCACTAGTGATTGTAAATTATACTTTGTTAGGTACAAGCTGTTCCTGCCAATGAAAGACACTTAACTTCTATCCAGCAACCGCAATCAGACTGTTTGACTAAAGGATCAGCTACAGTAATGGAACAGGATAAATAGAGTAGCCTCATAAACTGGAGGAAATAAAGAGAAAAAAACTCGTCAAACAGAAAGTCTGAAAACCCAAAAAACATTTACTCAAAATGGATGGGTCTATAAAATATTGAAGAAACTATTCTTCTCATACTGTTTTTCTTTCCTTGCCCATCAGTTTTCTCCTTCTCCTTTGGGCTTCCAGCTCAGTCAGAACCAGCCTCTGCCAGGCTATGTTGCCAGCTGTCATTTGCAAGTACCTAGGGGGTTTTTCCCCCTCTATTTTACATCTCCCCTCAAACTCACTGCAGCAATGGTCCTCCGTTGGAAATCATGCACCAGAGCTCCTTAGAGAATCCTGTACTCATGGGTAGGGATGTGGATTCTTTTTTTACTTTGATTAGTGTAAAAAATTTAGTAAAATAAAAAAGAAACAAAAATGAAAAAAATACCAAAACAGGAAAATAAAACCCCAAAACAATTTGTTTGGGGGTTGCAGATCCCTAGTCATGGGCTCTAACCAAAACCACTAGGTCAGGGCTTCCCAAACTTGTCCTGAGGATCCCACAGTCAAATTTTCAGGATATCTGCAAAGAATATGCATTAAAAAAATTTGCATACCATGGAGACTCTGAATATGCAAATTTATCTCACGCATATTCAATGTGGATATCCTGAAAACCTGACTGGCTGTGGGGTCCTCGGGACAGGTTTGGGGGAAACTCTGACCTAGGTGATGCCACTGCATGGTGACTTGGACCCCCTTCCCCTCGGGGTCTGTGAATGTTGGCTCCACACAGCTGTCACTCACAGCTCAACCTGAGAAGTGTATTCTCACTGCTATGCCAACTGTGAAGAAGCCATCTGTGAGTTAGATACTGACTGTATAGTAATTGAAATGGTATTGCCTGATTTTATATTTGTTGTAATCCGCCTTGAGGCCATTCTTGGTAAGAAGCAGAATACCAAATGTCCATAAATAAATAATAAATAAGACCTGACCTAGGAATCAAATCCAAGTCCTCTTCATGGCAGCACACAGCAATTCCACTGAGCCAACCGACCAGCCATGCTTTTATTTTTTAACTACCGATATTGAAAAGATATGAGATGGAGCATTCCTGTTCCATGGGCAATCCTATTCCAAATAAGTGCTAGAGAGATCAGAATAAAAACATTTCAGTGTACTGTCCAATATCTGTTTCTTCTAATCTTTTGCCCCATGATAGTACTGTTCGTGTCACTGTCTCTCCATTATTTTACCTATATTTCTCTCTCTGCTCTTTTTTTTACCCATTTCTCTTCCTTCACTGGTTACTAATTCACTCAGAAATTTATTAAATTAAACAAAACTTTAATTACATGAATGTACTGGGCACTGTCAAGGGCTCCTGCTTCCCTGTGGCAGCTCAGGGATAGATTCTCTAGCAAGCATTTGAAAATATCAAGGCTTAGATGTTGATGTTCTGTAGTAATTCTGTGGAACTTCTGTAGAACATCTGAAGAACAATTCTGTATATATTGGTCTAGTAGTGGCCTAGTGATTAGAGCAGTTGGGCTGTAAACCAGGGATCGAATCTTGCTGCTGCTTCTTGGGCAAGTCACTTCACTTTCCATTGCCTCAGGTACAAAGTGAGATTGTAAACCCTCCTGGGAATAGTGAAATACCTACAGTACTTGAATGTAATCCCACTTTGAAATACCTGAAAAAGTGGAATATAAATCAATCATTAAAAATATAATCAGAGAAATTGTGTCAATTGCCAGATCTCCAGGGAAACACCATGAGGTCCATATTTAGCTGCTGTGTGGCCTGGCTAGTTAACCGGATAAACTTATCCATCTAACTTAGCTCATATATGCAGCATTACAGCATTGAATATATCTGGCTACCTTAAGGTTAGGAAGATAAGTTTATCTGGCTAACTTCAAGATAAATTTCATGGCTTACCAGAGGTCGCTGGATAACTTAGCCGGCTAACTCAGCTCCTCCCAGTTATGGCCCCAGAATGTCCCTGACCTTTTCCAGCTAAATTGTAGCAGGAGAAAAAGTTATCAAGTTAGAATTTAGTCAAATAAATACCTAAATATTTATTCAGTTAGATAACCTCTAAGTTATGGCTAAATGCTTCTGAATATAGACATCACTAGAAAGCTCTGGGTTCCTCTATTTATGGCTAGAGCCTCACCCCTTCAGTAAGCCCACAGAGAAAAGGAGGGGGAGGAAGGTTGAGTCTGAAGCATACACTGCAGACAGTATGTTGGAAGAAACTGGAGAGGGGCTACAACAGACCAAACTTAGTCTGCAGCTGTGATTCCAGGACTTGGTAATCAGCTCAGCGAGGGTAGAATAAGGATGAACAAGTTAGGGAGTTTTGACTTATCGGGAGGTGGGAGCAGATAGAGTGCTGGGGTCAGGGAGGGAGAAATGGAAAGAAAGTGGTGGTGGTGTTGGGGAGATAGAGAGTGTGGATTGGTGGGGTGGGGGTGATGGAAGAGAGAAAGCCGATATGTATTATCCCTCTCCTGCCTCCTTATCAGCATCAATTTAGGGTGACTACATCTCAACAGTTCCCAGGTGTGATTGTTAGTACATTTCAAGTTCTCTAGTTAAATTAGTTGGCCCTTGCCAGCTCTTAATTTTAAGCAAAAAATTTGATGGCAGCAAAATTGTCTCCCAGTGCAGACCTGACTCGCCACATATTAAAGAATAGGCCATGATCTGGAAAACAAATAGAGCAATTGACCATTAATATTTTACAGGATAGACATTTAATAGACTCTGGTTAAAAATGAATAATCAACCAAAGCTTAGTCAGTGCGAGTTCTAGCAATGGTTTTCTTTCCTATGTCACATAAAGTTGCTGCTTTCTGCCTACACTAACAGCAGTTTTTAGAAACATGACTTTCTTAAAGAACAACAGGGAACAAAATCTTTGTCTCAGCAGTTACTGAGCGAAAGCTTAATAGAGTGGACGTCCTTCAATGATTTCATGTCAATTACAAAGGTAGGGCCTAGTAAAGTGGAAGCAAGAGAAATCTGTTAAGTACATGAGAAAAATTCACTTTGTAAACATTCAACATTCAACTGTACTTGCTGGAGTTGACAAAAATCCACAACCTTTTGATAAAGGCATTATCGAGGGCGCTCTCCTCCCAACATGCAAAACGAACTGACATATCTGGGAAGTAAAATTCTTCTTATGCATGTTCAAAAGATCTAGAGATGAAGTGTAATCATGATATCTAATCTGCACATAGCTGCAGCACTAGCAGAATATCTGAAAGCTGCCATGTGGTATTATGCCATGCCAAGAATCGAGATTCAAGGGAGCAACTCTACAGCATGAGCTAAACTTTATCTATTTATTTATTTATTTATTGGGGGGGGGGGGCAGTTTGTCTGATTCCTACCCATTGTTCAATGGTTATACCTAGTTGCCAGCTCTCGGTCTGTTACATGTGCCATCCGCAGCAGACCCGCGGCACGGTCCTCTCACCTTTCCACAAGGATTTCCGTACCGTCATTCAAGCCACCCTCTCATCCAAGATGGACTATGGCAACTCCCTACTCCTAGGCCTCCCCTATTCCACCATAAAACTGCTTCAAATGCTCCAGAATGCGGTCGCGAGAACTATCACAAATGCCCATAAATATGACCATATTACACCTATCCTTAAAGACTTGCATTGGCTCCCGATCCCTTCATGTATCCTCTACAAAACCCTTACTATTATTCACAAATCCATCTACAGACACAACTCCAACTGGCTTGAAGAGCCGTTCCATCTCACTCTCAGACCGCCCCACCAGAGCAAACAATATAGGAACTCTCTTTACAAGCGTACGGAAGTAACACTCAGATTGATATTTAAGTCCGCAGTCTTTCAACTGATTTTCTTTTATATTCTTATCTATATTAATGATAATTTTATGTTTTTTAATAATTTTACTATTTTATCTTTTAACTGATTTTATTGTTTTATTTTGTTCTTAATTGATTGTAAACCATAAAGATGGAACTTCATGTTCCGGGTAACGGTATTTAAAAACTGCATAAATAAATAAATAGATAAATAAACTCTCCATATCCCATCCCTCAAGAAGGCACACCTCACCTGCACGAGAGACCGAGCCTTCTCCATTGCTGGTCCCACCCGCTGGAACTCACTACCTACAAACCTCCGACTTGAGCCTTGCACCATCAAATTAAAAAATAAGTTAAAGACCTGGCTTTTCAAACAGGCTTACCCAGATTAGTTCCCCTGCGCCTTTACCCTCCTGCTGCATCAGTACATTACTTGAACTTAGTTGTTAAAGTTACGTTACATTGTTTAACATGTTATCTCTTTATTCTGATCTCTTGTTTGCCAGTTTCCGGCTACCCTGCTCCTTGTAGTCCCATCCCCTGTCCCTGTTTGATGTACTCTCTACCTTCAGTTTGGATGTAACCACTAATACCGGTATAGAAAAGAATTAAATAAATAAATAAATAAGTAAATAAATAAATAAGGATTCCAGCCAGTTGGTTCCTCCTCACTAGTGGCGGTGGGCCACTAGCTCCGACCTCGGGCCGCCTCCGGCTCCGCCATAGTCCCCAGTGTTTCAGGTCAAGATGCCATTGCTCGTCGGACCTCTCTGCATGGCCCGCGGAGAGACGCCACTACTGGCGCCGCGCCCCTCAGTTTATTTAAGCTCAGACCTCGCTCCATAGCGAGGTCCCCTCGCTACTCGAGTACTCGTTGCTGTGAGAGATTTGTCTCTACTCTCTTCTCCTGACCTTCTTTGTTCCTGGTTCCTGTTCTCTTCGTTCCTGCCCTGTCTATGCTTTGGATTGACTACACGGATATTGACTTTGCTTCGCCTGACTATGCTACAGCCTATCTCTAGACCCAGACCTCTGCTACGCCTGACTATGCTACTGCCTATCTCCAGACCCAGACTTCTGCTACACCTGACTATGCTACAGCCTATCTCCAGACCTTGACCATTGCTTCGACTGACCAATGCTATTGACTTCTCCGTGATCAGACCATTGTTTCGATTGACCAACGGTACTGATTTCTCCGTGAGCAAATCTCAGCATTGCTTGCCACGACTTCCACATTGCCGCCGGCCCTGATCCAAGCCTGTCATTGATGCCTCTCCTAGTCTACTCCCTGGACGTGGACTTATTAGGCTTCGGCCTATCTTTGCTAGAGTGCCCTCAATCAGCTTTTGTTCCACTGGCGACAGAGTAGGACTACGCTGTCTGCTGTCTCTGGGCTGAACCAACTTCTCTCGCTATTCAACCTCGAGGCAAACCTAAGTCCTGCCGGCCCCGGCACCCAAAGGCTCAACCCACAGGGACCGAGGGCTGGTATAGGTGAAGCTCCAGCAGCCTCTGCCTTCAGCCCACTCCACCTGCTGATGGTGGGGACCCGTAGGCCCTCGCCTACGGGTTGCGTCAACCTTGCCTCGGCCCAAGAGTCCACCTCCGTCGCAACAGCTGTGCCTATTTTTCCAAAACATTTTCTGGAAGAGAAAAAACTATGCCATTGGGGATCGAGAACTTCTGGCTATTAAGCTAGCATTGGAAGAATGGTGACACTTGTTGGAAGGAGCGAAAAACATCATCACTATCTACACTGACCATAAACATTTGGCATATTTATCACATGCTCAACGTCTGAATCCATGGCAGGCCTATTGGGTCTTATTCTTTAGTCGCTTTAATTTTAAGCTACTCATTCGTCCAGCCAAGAAGAATCAGCGAGCCAATGCTTTATCAAGAAGTTTTCTTTCGTATGACATTCCAGGACAACCTCGACACTTAATTGATCCTGCCTCGATTATGATCGCTGCTACATTTACAATTCCTATAGGGAAGATAGTAGTTCCCAAACGCTTGAGGGAGAGAGTCCTACAGTGGGCCCACAAATCACATGTGGCAGGCCATCTGGGTCTCCAGCACACCAGAGAGCTTCTCTCCCGCCACTATTGGTGGCCACATTGGAAGGAGGACACTAAGAAATTCGTCGAATCCTGTCCTACTTGCGCCATGCACAAATCCTCCCGGACTCGACCATGGGGGTTACTTCAACCCTTAGTTATACCTGATAGACCTTGGTCCCATATTGCTATGGATTTCATCACGGATTTACCCCTATCTGAAGGGAACAAAACCATCTGGGTCATGGTAGACCGTTTCTCTAAGACGGCTCACTTTGTTCCCCTTCCTGGCTTACCTTCAGCTTCAGAGTTGGCTTGTTTATTTATTCAGCACATCTTCTGAATCCATGGACGTCCCCCAAAATATCCTTTTGGACAGGGGAGTACAGTTCACAGCACGTTATTGGAAAGATTTGTGTAAAAAATACGAAATACAACCCGACTTTTCCTCAGCTTATCACCCACGAACTAATAGCTTGTCAGAATGAGCCAATCAATCACTCAAGACATTCCTGTGCTGTTATGTGAATCAATGCCAGGACAACTGGTCTTCATTACTCCCTTGGGCAGAGATGTGTCATAATAATCACTGAACACAGGCCACCGGGACATCACCCTTCTATTTGGTCTTTGGTCGACACCCCTGGATACCGCTACCTATTTCCACCCCCTCATCTTGCCCTGAGGTTGAACTAGTCACCCAAAATCTAAAGGACTTATGGAAGGATACTCGTACCCTCTTACAACAGGTTGCAACCAAGGCAAAAGAACAGGATGACAAGAAGTGAAGAGCAGCTCCGCAACTTCAGCAAGGAACCTAGTGTGGTTAAGTACCCGTAACCTTAGACTACGAATGCCTTCCTTGAAATTCGCCCCTTGCTTCGTGGGTCCATTCCCAATCGAGAAACGGATTGGAGAGGTCACATATAAGCTGCGACTACCACCAACACTTTATATCCACAATGTATTTCACATTTCTCTTCTTAAACCAGCAATCTTGCCCTGGCCTTCCAAGAAGCATAAACAAGTCTCACCCGACGTTGTGGATCAGGACACACAATACGAGGTAGAGGAAATTCTGGACAGTAGACAAAAAGGTTAATCATTTCAATACTTGATATCCTGGAAAAAGTATGGTCCAGAGGAAATCTCTTGGGAACCAATCAAGAACATTCAAGCACCTCAATTAATTTGTGACTTTCATCGACAAATTTCCCTCAAATCCAAGCCTAAAAGGCAGAGGAGAGGACCTTGCAGAGGGGGTACTGTTGTGATGTGTTCCATATATCTCCCTCGCGAGGGCCCTTCCGACATACTGCGCTCTCCACCGGTGGCATGGCTGCGTGCCATGCCACAGCGTATGATTCAGCCCGACCACGCTCCTCTCTCCACGCTGACGTTCCCAATGGGCCTTGCACCAGCGCGGGAAAAGTAGGTATTTAAACTGGCTCTTCAGCACCAGCAAATGCCTCGGCTATAGGCTTGCTTGTGCTGGTGCTCTTTATTAGATTACCTTTCTCCCTGTAACCCGGATTGCCTCTTGGATGGTTTGCCCGCTGCCTGCCACTGATCCGGTTTGCCTTCTTGGATTTTTTGCTCGCTGCCTGCCTCTGACCCGGACTACCTCTTGGATTGTTGCTCGCTGCCTGCCTTTGATCCGGATTGCCTTCTTGGATTGTATGCTCGCTGCCTGCCTCTGACCCAGACTGCCTTCTTGGATTGTTTCGGGCCGATACAGAAAAACCCGCAGGAGAGCCGGCGAGTGCCTGCTCTCCGGTGCGCGCCCAGGCCACTCTCCTGGGTGCACAATTCAGAAAGAAAAAATATGCAAATGAGGGCCCACAGTAAAAGGAGGCGCTAGGAACACTAGTGGATCCCTAGCGCCTCCTTTTTGACAGAAGCGGCGGCTGTCAGTGGGTTTGACAGCTGATGCTCAATTTTACCGGCGTCGGTTCTCGAACCCGCTGACAGCCACGGGTTTGGAAAACAGACGCCGGCATAATTGAGCATCCGTCTTCTGGGCCGTGGGCAGATTTAAAATTTTTTTTATTTTTGGGGCCGCCGACTTAATATCGCTTTTCTGCTTTTCTGTACACTTTCCCAGTGCCGGCCGAAATTAATGCCTGCCTTGGGCAGAAGTTAATTTCTGAGAGTAAAATGTGAGGCTTGGCGCTATTAGTTTTTTTTTTGAGGGGGGGGGGGCGGTTGGCAGCGCGTTTTCCACATGCTATTATCCCTTGCTGTATAAGGGGTAAAAATAATGCATCGAAAACGCACGGCCAAATGGGGGCTAACAATGCGCTCAGCCTGAGCACACTTTACTGCATTGGCCAGTTTGTTTGCTCCTGCCTCCGACCCGAATTGCCCTTCTACTTAAGGTAGGCTGTTATTCTATCACTGGGGTCTACAACCATAACACACAGTGGAGTGCCTCAGGGATCTGTACTTGGACCAGTGCTTTTTAATATATTTATAAATGATCTGGAAAGGGGTATGATGAGTGAGGTGATCAAATTTGCAGATGATTCAAAATTATGCAGTGTAGTCAAATCTGAAGCAGATTGTGATAAACTGCAGGAGGACCTTGTGGGTCTGGAATATTGGGCTTCCAAATGGCAGATAAAATTTATTGTGGACAAGTGCAAAGTGATGCATATAGGGAAAAATAATCCTTGCTGTAGTTACACAATGTTAGGTTCTATCTTAGGAGTTATCACCCAGGAAAGCTATCTAGGCATCATAGTGTTTAATACATTGAAATCGGCTCAGTGTGCTGTGGCATTCAAAAAACAAACAGAATGTTAGGAATTATTAAGAAGGGAATGGCAAATAAAACAATGGATGTCATAATGCCTCTGTATGCTCCATGGTGAGACCGCATCTTGAATACTATGTGCAATTCTGGCCACTGCATCTCAAAAAAGATATAGTTGCACTGAAGAAAATGCAGAGAAGGGCAACCAAAATTATTAGGGGCATGGAACAGCTGCCTTATGAGTTAAGGCTAAGGAAGTTAGGGCTGTTCAGTTTGGAAAAGAGACGACTGAGTAGGGATATGATAGAGGTCTACAAAATCATGAAAGGACTTCAAAAGTTCATGTAAATAAGTTATTTACTCTTTCAGATAATAGAAGAACTAGGAGGCAATCCATGAAGTTAGCAAATAGCTCATTTAAAACAAACTGAAGAAATTATTTTTCACTCAGTGCATAGTTAAGCTCTGGAATTCATTGCCAGAGGATGTGGTTACAGCAGTTAGGGAAACTGGGTTTAAAAAAGGGTTGGATAAATTCCTAGAGGTAAAATCTATAAACTGCTATTAATTAATAAACAATAGTAGCTTGAGATTTATTTAATGTTTGGGTACTTGCTAGGTACTAGTGACTTTGATTGGCCACTGTTGGAAACAGGATATTGGGCTTGATGAACCCTTGGTCTGACCCAGTATGGCAATTCTTATGTTGTGTGTTCTTATTAACTCCTCAGTGGTACACCTAAAAATATAGTTTACTCTAAGGTCTTCATTCCTATCCTCTAGTCTTTAGGAATCCAATTCCAATATTGTTCTCAATTTCACCTCATTTTTCAGGAAGGCATTACAGGTATCCACCATGCTCTCTGTGAAGAAATCTTTTCTAATTCTGGTTCTCAGTTGAAACCCCTGAAGTTTCATATCATGACCCCTAGTTCTACAGTTTCCTTTCCAATAGAAAAGGTCTGAAGTTTGAACATCATTAACATATTTTGAGTATTTAAGTGTCTGTATCACATCTCCCCTACACCTTCTCTCCTCCAGGATATACATATTTAGAGTCTTCAGCCTCCCTTCATAGATCTTGTGATACAGAACCCACACCATGGGTTCTGTATCACAAGATCTTTCTCTGGACCTTTCTCTGGACCGCTTTCAAGCTGTATTTTTCCAGGTGGGGTTTCACCAAAGACCTGTACAAGGGCATTAACACCTCTTTTTTTCCTGCTAAATATTCCTCTATGCAGCAAAGCATCCCTTTGGCTTCATTGCCTTTGGCTTTGTTTGCCTTTGCTTTTTTGCCTTCAGATCTGCTGACACTATCAAGGTCCCTCTACTGGTCCGTGTTCATTAGTATTTCACCAGCAAGCTCTTTTGGATTACAGTAACCCAAACGCATGACTCTGCACTTCTTGGCATTGAATCTCAACTGCAAAACCTTCGACCAATCTTCAGACTTTTTATACTCTCTTTTCATTCTCTCTGCTGCTTCAGGCATGCTCACTCAGTTGCAGATCTTAATATCTTCTGCAAAAAAACAAACTTTTCCTTCTAATCCTTCCACAATGTGACTCACAAAGATATTGAACAGAACAGGTCTCAAAATTCATCCATGATGCACACAACTTAACATGGTTTTCTCATCAGAGTAGGTTCCATTTACCATGACATGCTGTCTCCTGTCAGTGAACTAAATTGTCACCTATTCCACCACCTTGGCACCCATTCCCAGGTGTTTTATTTTATTGAGTCTCCTATGCAAACTGTATCAACGGGCTTTCTAAACTCCAAATAAATCACATTGCGTGCTCTTCCTTCATCTAATTCTCTAGTCACCCAATCATAAAAATCATTCAGATTTGTTTGGCAGGACCTTCTTCTGGTGAAACCATGCTGCCTCGGGTCTAACAACCCACCAGATTATAGATAGTTCACTATCCTTTCCTTTAGCAGAGTCTCCATCAGTTTTGCCACCAGCAAGGTAAGATTAACAGGCTTATATTTTCCAGCCTCCTCTCTGCTACCGCCTTTATGCTGCAGGACCACCATCACTTTTCTCCAATCTTGCAGCACTTCTCCCATGTCCAGGGATCTATTGAATTGGTCTTTCAGGGGACCTATCAGCATATCTCTGAGCTCCCTTAGTATCCTGGGATGTACCTCATCTGGCCCCATGGCTTTGTCCACTTTCAGTATTTCTAGTTGTTCCCATACATTCTCTTCTGTAAATGGGGTTACATCTACTCCACTCCCATGCTCTTGTCAATCAGCAATGGTTCTTCTCCATGATATTCTTTAGTAAACACCGAACTGAAGCATTTGTTTAATATTTCTGTTATTTATTCATCTTTCTCTCTATATATTACTCTTTGTCTCCTTTCAATCTTATAATATCACCTCTAGTTTTCCTTTCTCTACTATATCTGAAAAATGTTTTGTCATTTCGCTTACCTCTTTGTCAATTCTTTCTTCCGCTTGACTTTTTGCTGTCCTGACTACTTTCCTTATGTCCTTCAACTTCATCAGATACTCTTTCCTGTGTTCCATTTTTTGGGATCCTTTGTTTATCCTGAACGTTATTCTTTTTGACTTTATTTTTTTCAGCCACCTCCTTTGAGAACCAAATCGGTTTAATTTTCCTCTTACTTTTGCTTGCATTTTTTATCTAAAGATCTGTTGCCTTTGTAATAGCTACTTTTAATTCGGCCCTCTTTTTTTTTCCACTTCACCCATCTTTTCCACACTTCTAGCTCTTTCTCAAGGTACGACCCCATTTTACCAAAGTCTGTATTTTTGAAGTCCAAAACTTGGATCTTTGTGGGGCTTCTCTCCTTCTTAGCTGCTGTACTGAAGCTTACTGTCTGATGATCACAAGTGCTCAGGTGAACATCTACCTGGGATATTAGAAACATTATCCCTATTTGGGAGTACTAGGTCGAGTATCACTCCCCCCTCCCCCAATGGGATCCAACACCATTTGTGTGAACAGAGACTCTTGAACAGCATCCACTATCTCTTTACTTCTTGCAGATTCTGCAATTGGGATACTCCAATCCATAGCTGGCAGATTAAAATCTCCAAAGAGCAACACTTCTCTTTTCTTTCCTACCTTTTAGATGTCATCAATCAGATCCATGTCCAGTTCTTCTGATTGAGCTGGAGGTCAGTATACCACTCCATGAAAGTTCCATCTTCTTGATTTAAGACAGCCCATAGCACTTCTTTCTTATCCCACTCCCCTTGTCCCATTCCCCTTGCATTTCAGTTGCTTGGATATTGTTTTTGATATAAAGAGCTATAGCTCCCCCTTTTCTGTCCTCTCTATCCTTCCTTAACAGGTTATAGCCCAGTAAGGCCATATCCCAATCATGAAACTCGCTGGACCATGTCTCTGTAATAACAACTATGTTCAAATCTGCCTTCATCCTGAGGGCCTGCAGATCTGGGATTTTATTGCCCAGACTATGAGGATTTGTGGTCATATCTTTCCAACTTTTCTTTCTTGGCATGCTACTCTTTGTAGTCACTTAATCTGATCTTTGCTTAAGTGTAGAAAATTGAGCTGATTGATTTTGTTATATTCTCCTCCCATTTCCTGCATTGCTTGGGGGTAACATTCCGATATCATTGGCCACCTTCTGCCACTCCCATTCTCTGGTCTAAATGCCTGATAGTGAATGATCTAAATTTTTTGCTTAGGATTCTCTATCCTGCCATGGACAAATATAGGCCATCTTTATTGTATAGCTTTTTCTGACTCCATACACATCCCCAGCCTCCAATGTATTCAAAACTACTTTCTTTACACCATATTTCGAGCCATGTATTGAAATTATCTATATGACTTAGCCTTTCCTTTTCCTTACCATGATCAGGTAATAGATCAGAAAATGCAATCATCTTTGCCATGTGTCTAATCTTCTTTCCTAGATTCTGTAAATCTTTCTATAATATTTGGATAATAGAGTTTTTGCTTTCTTCTGTGATTGTATTGACTACATGGTTTGCATTTCTATCAGCTGATGATCATGGAAGGCATTTAACTATTGTGTCCCCTTCAAAATGAGTTCCCAAATTAGTTCCTCTGATGACTAAGTCTCCGAGAAGGAGCTTTCTTTTATGACATTTGACAATGTTAAAGGGTTTCTGGATGTATTTAGTGTCCTTTTCCTTTTCAGACACCAATTCATTTTCTGTTGCTGGATCATTTTCATTTTCTAATGCAGGAAAGGCATTTTGTAAGGATATCACCATGGAGCGTGGGTTTCTTCTTTATAGGTCTTGTTCTACCAGAGCCCAGCATAATCCATTTATTCCTAGATTTCTGACTCCTCAGTAGGAGTGAAGGTGGATATTGTTAGGAATTGTGGACCCTTGGTCTGAGGTGGGGTTAATGCTACTTGAGGGGTGGGCTCCATAGGTCTCCACCGTCGGGAGGCGAGGCTGGCCGGGAACAGAGGCAAGCTGGGACTTCACCAGTACCGGCCCTCGTTCCCCGCAGGTTGAGCCCTTGGGTGCCGGGGCTGGCTGGACTTAGGAGAACCTCTGTGTGGCTGGTCCCGGAGAGAGTAGACAACTGGATGCAGAGAGAGTCAGAGAGGTTAGGTACAGTCCAAGACAGGAGCACTCTCGGAGGGAGAAGGAGAGAGAGTCTCAAGGAGTGCAAGGCCACTGCAGCTCTGAAGTGTAGAGCAGGACCACGTGGGAGTGGCCTCTAGATGAGGAGGTGCAGGTGCGGATACTTGAACTGTGGTATGCTGAAAAGTGGCTACAGCGGGGACCCGCTGTAGCAGGTGCCAGGACAGTAGCAGTGCAGAGGTACTGCTCGAGACATGGCAATGCGGTGACAGGACCTTCTGTAGTAGAAGTGCTGGGGAGTGCCCCTTAATCTACACCCTAGATGGGGCAAGCACCAGCGATAGTAAAGCAGTAGTCATCAAGAGATTTTTTTCAGAGAGCCAGTATTTGGATATTGTTTATGGGGAGGGTTTTTTTGACTCATATTCTCCCACAGGGTATTCTCCCACAGGGATAGCCTGATTGCCACAGTCTAAAAACTTTTCCCCAAGAGATGTCCTCAGTAACAACAACTAAGGAAGAAGGAGCAAGACTGAAGACCCCAATCAGATCTCCACACATGGGATCAAGCAGGAAGGATATGGAGTCAGGTTGGACTGTTTTACTACGAAGTTGGGGACCCTTCCAATAGGATTCCAGGTTAGCCGCTGGGTGAGCTTTTTGTACTTAAAATCATCATGATGCCTGAAACCAAAGGACATCTACTTGCACAGGTACCAGCAGTCTTAACTTCAACATTATGGATAAATGGGCTTTTATTTAATAATTACCAATCAATAAACTTTATTTTAACAACTGGATCCTGGTCCTGTCTGATTTGTCCCAGCATCTCACCTCATAGGATGCATGTACAACTTACACACACTAAAAGCAAGCTATCATGGTCTGGGCCATTAGCGAGAGCTTCCCCCATAACAAGAATCCCCCTACGATTAAGAGTTAAGCATGGGAGTTAATTGCTAGCCAGAGCAGCCCCGAAGAAAATACATATGTTTGTGTGCCCTTGGGACTAAAGTAAGTGTTAAACTGAAATACATGTTGGAAGGTACAAATGAAAGTTGAATATGAATTAATTACTTCTACATAACTGTGATGAGAGAGAGAGAGAGAAGAGACTGATCTTCATTCACTGACCCAGTTGAAAGCATCAAATAGTCATAAAGCATCTGAGACAGGTTTGCTGACTGGAGGCTAAATTCATTTTTAAGTTAGTTTGCTGCATTGGATTACTTATGGCTTACAATGCCCATTTAAATGTTGTTCTTCCTTCCCCTCTGCCCCTTTGTAAGAAAGCGGCAGAGACGGTTGGAACTGGGACTGATAAATGCACCATATTGGTACTGCTCGTTATTTATCTTGATTATATTATTTCTTCCGTAGAGCAACTTTGGCCTAACACTACCTTTGCCTTCTTTTCTAGCACTCACCTTAGTTTAATGGATAAAATAACAGTTTTTTTGTGGGTAGCAACTGCAGGAGTGGAAAGAGATGGCCTGTCTCTTCAGGAAGAATAAACAGGCCTTAATGAAGGAGCCAGTGCTTATTATTTATTTTGAAGTAAAGTGTGTATTTGTGTGTGTGGTTTTTTGTTTTTTTTGGGGGGGGGTGCTGGATGAATGGGGGTTGTTCTCTACACTCCTGACATATTCTAGAGGCTTTCTTTTCTGACTGCACTTTCCCAAATCCTAACTGATGAGAATGGGAGATTAATTTCTCAGTACCAAATACATTCAAGACAGAGAATTAACACTCTTTAACATGTTGCTTTGCACCTTTTATTTATTTTTATTAAATAAATAAAGATGAAGCTAAGAAGGAAGAAAGGAAGAGAGATAACAGCAATCATAAGGAAAGGGGATAGGAAATATTACTTACTTACAGAGATTCCCAAATAATAAGGGAGCTTGTGCTGCTGGGATTTGAGCTTTGATAGCAGAGAGTGGGCTCAGACACATGATACAGTATATGGAAATCATATACTGTATCATATCAATTCCTCCCACACCTACTTTCCGTTCTCCTTTGCCCCAAGCAGTGCTCATCAACAGATTCTATAGCTGGAACTCCCTTGACAATGGTCTGGAGAGAAGATTTATGAGAGCTGTAGTGTCCTGAGCTTTACAGCCTCTCTGTATTAATTAGATCAAGCTTCTCTATTGGTACTTTCATATATGTGACTGTCTGGTACAATAGTGCTCATGGCTGAGCTTTCCAGTGGGTTTTTTTTACAGGGATGTTTTCCCGACGTTATTGGCTCTCTTGCTAAAGTTTAGAAATGGATATGCGTGTAAAAGATTCTAATGGAAGATTCTAATGTGAACTAACACAGTGATAGAAAACCACTTGGATCTAAGTCCCGCCTTATGTTCAATCATTTTTTATTTATATTGAAAGATAACATAAACCATTTCAACTTGCACTGAGCAAATGAGGTGTCCACATTAATAGCTAAAACTACTCAGTTGTCACCTGATTTGACATTGTCATTACAGAGATCCAAGAATTAATACAGATTACCACTTATTTACTTTTGGATTTAGCTCACGGAAAGTTACATTTAGGTACAATAGCTATTTCCCTGGCTCCAGATGGCTTACAACTTAAGGGGTTCATTTACTAAGCTGCGTATAACACACAAAAAATGCTGTTTATAGCATATTTGCGAGATCGTGTAATATTTTCCCTAAAAACCCACCCCCTATTAAAATAAGCTGTTTTGCATATAAGATTATTTCAACTACATGCAAAGCAGCTCATGCCTAGTTAATTTTATGTAAATAAAATAACATGGCCAGCCAAAAATAACACAAGCTGCTTTATTTCCTGAAAAGTTAGCTATAATTCAGGAGCTTAGCTAACTTTTCGAGGAGGCATGGGAATGCTAACGTGTATCCCGATTCCTAAATGTTTCAATTTAAAGGACCGCCAGCTGCCCTACCCCCCTTGTCAAAAAATCCTCCCCCCCTACTGGAAAAGTCTTAAAAAGCACCACATAACAGGATAAGTAAGATAGCTGGATGCATTTTCATATGCTAGTTATCTGTCTATCTTACTTATCTGCCTATGTAGCGCTTTTCTTTTACTTATCCAGCTATCTTATATATGCAGTTAAGTTTTAAACAGCTCTACTTAGCCGAATAAGTCGCTACAGTGCTACTTAGCTGGATATTTGTTGCCATATTTGTCACCACTTAGCCAGATAAGTCAAAACATATCAACAAGCAGAAACTGGAGTGTCAACAGGAGTCTCCAAGGCAGTGCCACCTGGCAAACTAGGTGGAGCTACATTCTCTGCAGTAAAGACTCAAGCAAGGAATTCACTTTAATTTACTGCTATGGCTTTATCCTCTCTGAGCACCCTTTTCAACCCCTAATGGTCCAATAGACTCAAAGGATTCATGTTTTTGATGTACTTGAAAAAGTTTATATTATTAGTTTTTGTTTTTTGTCACTTTTCTCCTCATATTCTCTCCTAGCTTGCCTTATGAATGTTCGACATACAATACCATTTACCAGTGCATATGCTCATTCCTATTTAGCTTATTGGGTCTTGCTTTCTAATTTTTAAAGGTTGCCTTTTTTTTCCCTTTAGTAGCCTCTTTCACAGCATCATTTAACCATGCTGGCAGACATCTGGTTTTCTTTTGACTTTTCTGATTTTTAGAATAGCTTTAGAAGCTTGTCTCAAAGAAAATATGGATTAATTGATCTAATCAATCTTACTACTTCAGAGGACAATAATGAAATCTGACAGATCTGCAAGAAAATGTTCAAAGGAAAATTGCATGTGTCGTTTCCCTTTGAAAATCCGGACTGTGCACATTACCATGGGTGATTTTGTTTCTCTATACTTAGCTTGTGCATGGGAGCAAGTGCAAACTACATGCCAGAAAGCACATGGAGTGATTTGAAAATGCAAGCACCACCCAAACGATCCCTCCACTGATCTACAGTAACTCCACCCGATAAGAATGTAGAAATGTAAGGTATGAAAAACAGACGTCAGTATAATACTTTTCAAAATGTTTTAAAGAGCAAACAAGTTCAAAAATTTATGCTTGGGACCATCATACTGAAGCAAATTTTGCACTTCAATCATGCGTGTGGCTACACACGCATGTTATAAAATCGGGCATAGATTTTAAAATATGGCCCCATCTGCGTAAAGGGAGATTTTGTGTTCCCTTCCCCCAAGCTGAATATCCTGAATAATGGGATATTGTCATATTACTTGAGCCAAAGGCTTAGTAGTTAAATCAAATAGCAAGAGGAAAGAGGGCAACCCGGACAAGTCCTTCAAGCAATAAGGAAAATAGGGGTCAGGTTGCCATTAATTACCAGTCTTGCTTTTGGGTTTTCATACATCGCCTTAACCCAATCTATAAATCTATCAGGGATCCCCTCATGCTTTAGGACCTCAAACAAAAATGGCCAAGACAGTCTATTAAAGGCCTTCTCTGTGTCTAGAGAAATCAAGGCCCCAGATATCCATTTTCGCTTAGCCAGGTGCATGATATTAAACAACATTCTGGTATTTGAAGTTGAGAGCCTACCCTTTACAAAACCTGTCTGATCTCCATGTATTAACTGTGGTAATAAAAGATCCAACCTCAGCTGAAGAACCTTGGCCATGATCTTTATGTCAGAATTGAGTAGAGAAATGGGTTGATAGGACCCATTCTCCAAGGGATTCTTTCCAGCCTTATGTAAAAGGGTAATATTAGCATCGGACATATCTTGCAAGGACTGATCGGCCAACCCAACAGATTTAGAAGTAGAGAATAGAAATGGGGCCACAGCATCAAAATGCTTTTTGAAAAAAATCAATGGGATAACCATTTGGGCCCAGGGCACTTTCCATCCAGTAAATTCTTAACTGCCCTTTGAATATCCATTAATGTAAAAGGGGTTGAAAGCTGTTTAGCCTGCATTTGTGTCAAGTATGGCAAATGCAACTGATTTAAAACGTTTTGGATATCAGTTGTAATTGCAGATGCAGAATGCTGGTACAAGTCTATAAAGAACTACTCAATTTTCTTAGGGACAGAAGTCTGGATACCTGCAGTTTTGCAATCACAATATATAAGACTTACCCACCCTCTTTTTAATAGCCCCAGTAAAAAAAAAGCCCCAGGTTTGTCACCATGTTCATAAAATTTATCTCGAGTATATTTTAGAGGTACCCAATTTTGCCAACCTCTAACTCACGCAGGTCCCTCCTAGTTTCCTCCAGTCGCCGCAATGTGTAAGATAAACAGTTTTTTTTTATGCAGTGCTTCTAGAGTAGTAATTTTAGTTAACAATGCATTTGCTTTCTGCTTGCACTTCTTATTAAAAAAAACTAGTATAACAGATGATTTTACCTCTCAAGAAGGATTTAAACACCTCCCATCTCAAAAATGGAGTATAGTCCACTTCAGGGTTATAGGCGTTAAAATCTTCCACCACAGTTTTAATCAAATTGGGAACGCTTTATCTCCCAAGAGAGAGGTATTCAAATGCCATGAGTAAGGTTTGGGTCCAGCAGGAGCCAAGGGCAACTGTAAAAAAATGGGATGATGATCCAAAATGGTACTGGGCAAAATATCACAATGAACAACTTGGGGTAACAATACAGGAGTACATAAAAAATAATCTAACTAAAAGGGTGGCCCTTGTTGGAATATCATCAATTGATGTTTCCAGAAAAGTTGTTAAATTAGGGCTACTTCCTTGTACCATATCTAATCCTACCTCTGGCCCCAAGGAGCTAATTCTAGATCTAGGAGCATAAAATATTTTAGATAACACAATTTCTTTATTTGAGGAAATTTGTAAAATTTCACCTAAGTATTTCCGTAACAGTTCTGTAGCAGACAATAACCTAGTAATCGGAAAGTTTAAGAACCGAAGATTCTTAGATCTTATTACATTTTCTAAATTTTCAAGCTGTCTTGAAATAACTAAGCTATCTTTAACAAAAGCTGTATTAGCCACTTGTAAATTTGAAACTTGTGAATTTACCACTAAATAATTACTTTCCAGATTGCTTAAATGTGTTGCTTGATCTTGGAGTGTGTTTTTAGTTTTGGGTCATAGCTTGAGCCAGTAATTTCTGCATACTATTCACTGACCTCCATATATCAAGCAATGTCACATCATTTAAATCAGGTACATCTACATTGACATTTCCTATAATTCCTTCGGAGACTACTGCAGTTGAAGAGATACCTAAGCCTCCCTCAGCTGCAGCCATTTCCTTATTAAGAGGAATATCATCAATTATTGACACATTTAAATTATTTATGTCTTTATCAGTTCTAGAGTCTTGACTCTGGGGTGATGAATGGTGGCCGGGACTCTGTATTGAACCCGAGGAAAAAGATACTTCCGGACTAGGATTTAAAGAATCGTAGTTCATCCTACGAATAATGTGTGTGTCCATGGGACCCCTAACCACCACCGGGGTTGGAACTAAAGGAAATACCTTATTTTTCCTTTTCCTGCCCATGTATCTTCAATAGGAACGGTCTCCGATGACACTGGAACACGACAAGGAGCGCACCCCTTAGGCGCGCTCCTTTGGCAGTGTGCCGGCGGCTGCGCACCGCAAACCCCTGGCTTTACCTGGTCTCAGTCGCGGTTTGGTGGCATCTCAGGGGGCGTTTCTCAACTCGTTCCATGCAGGCAAGTGATCATAGGTGTTCCTCAGGCTCGGAGCAGTCCCTCTGTCCGTTTTCCCTCTGGCAGGAGGGAAAATCTCTCCAGCTGTACTCCCAATGAACTTGTTTCAGACCCCTGGCTTTCTTCTTTAGTAGTGGGATAGACAAAAACCTAGTCTTACAAAAATATATAAGGATTTTCTTTTCTGCGGAAAGAAAATCCAGGTTTTTCCTGATGTGGCTAAAACCACCCAGATGAGAAGAAAGCAATTTTTAGTGTTAAAAGATAGGGTCCTTTCTTTGGGTGCACTATTTTTACTTACATTCCCGGGTAAATGCTATGTTACCTTAGATGGAAACAAATTTATTTTTTATGAGCCCTCGTATTTGGAAACTTTTCTTCTTGATAAAGAGTCAAAACCTGTGTGATCTAGAGAATTGCTGAGGTATTGATGTAAAGAGTAGTTATATATATTATCTCTCATGTGAAATTATGTTAGAAAACATTTAATTGCCTTCTCTAGCACTCCCCAGTTATAATGAGGACAGGAGGTAAGGTGTGGACTGATAATCCAAACTATTTGGGATGTTTTTTTCTTGGTGTTTCTCATTTGTAATCCTTATTTCATGTATTTTATTGATGTAAAATTGATAAAATTTCAATAAACTATAAATTAAAAAAAAAATGTAACTGGCTGTATATGTCATGCTTTTCCCTTGGATGTAAATGCTTCCAAGTGTTCTGCAAGTGAAAGGCCTTCCTCAAGATTTTATTAGATATGGAAGTGACACCTCAGAGCTAGGTCTAGATGTCTTATCCATTTCCAGATCCAAACAGATGTTCCAGTCTCCCCCAGTACACAGAGATCCAAATCCAAAAGACGCAAGCTGATCTGTAAGATCTTGATAAAATTCTAATTTGGTTCACATTTGGGCCATATACATTTGCCAAAACAAAAGTATAAGAATGTAAAGAACAATCAAGAAATACAAACTTCCCATCTGAATCACTATGGGGGTTATTTTCTAACCATATTGCACGCAAAAAGAGACTTTTTGCATGCGATACCTAGATCGGGGCGGAGTCGGGGCAGCATCAGCACCGGAAGAGGAGGTGTTGGGGCGGACGCCGCGGAAACTTCCCTGACAGCAAAAAGGCAAGGCCCCTTATTACCGCCAGTAGCGCGCCCAATAGCACCACCTTTTACGATGGCGCTATTGGGTGTGAAAGCCGGCAGTGATCTCAATGTAGTGGTGCAATCACTGCCGGCTTTTGCAGGCCTGCCCTGCCCCACCGCCTGTGCCGGGATTCACAAACCGGTGCGAAGAAAGAAAATCCAGCCCTATAAGAGCAGTTACCAGTCAAGGGTAAATTTTTATCGATGTAAATACACACCCTTCGATTCCATGAGGAATAAGAGGAGTAGTAGACTGATCTAACCCAACCAGACTTAAGCTTCTCATGCTCCTGAGCAGTAAGGTAAGTCTCTTGCAGCATCAATATTTGAGCATGGTGCCTACGAACAAATTTAAGTGTCTGCTTCCTTTTAATAGGAAAGATATCTCTCTCACATTTAAGGTAATACAGCCATACTTGTGAAACTAACAGAACATTATGAACATGAAAAGACAAGCATGCAAAAGGAATAACCAGCAATATACCCATTTTATTAATGACTGCCCATGGGACATTACCAGTTCCATCCCCAAATCAACACACTTAAACACAGTTAGAGAGAGAGCATTATCCATTGCTGGGCCACAATTATGGAACTCCCTACCGCAAAACTTAAGACTTGAAACAAACACTAGAACCTTCAAGAAAGGAATCAAAACTCGGCTATTTCAAAAAGCTTTCCCTTAATTATATAGTTCAAGTTCCAGTTTTAATATCTTAATTTTCCTATTTTATTTATTTATTTGTTTTCTTATTTTTACATACCGACTTTCAAACTATAGTATCACATCGGTTTACAAAAAATAAAAGGAAGTGTTCACAATGGGGTAGATTTTAAAAGCCCTACGCGCACCGAGTCTATTTTGCATAGGCCTGGCAACGCGTGCAAATCCCCAGGACGCGCTTATGTCCCGGGGACTGAAAAAAGGGGTGAGGCGGGGGCATGGCCAGAGGCCTCTGTAGGGCTGCTAGGCAGGGGATCGTACGCCGGTACTTGGCTGGCAGGCACAACTTGTAAAATAAAGGTATGGGGGGTTTTAGGTAGGGCTGGGGGGCAGGTTAGATAGGGGAAGGTGGGGGGGGGGGGGGGGCGGAGGGAATGGGGAAAGCCATCGGGGCTCCCCTAGGGCTCGGCGTACTCAAGGTGCACTAGTGTGCACCCCCTTGCGCGCGCCGACCCCGGATTTTATAACATGCGCGCGGATGTTATAAAATCGGGCGTACGTCTTAAAATCCAGCCCAATATTTCTGACAATAAAGCTTAAACACAAAGATTAATTAAAAAGTAAAATTATTTAACATTCTAAACATTATAATTTAAAATAATCTTAGATGTTTTCTTTAAGAATTTAATATGCTCTTATTCTGTTTTAAAGTTTTATCAAGAATTTTATGTATTTTATGACTATGATTTATATTTGGAAATTCAAATGTCTTTAATTGTGCATTTCATAACAACTTGTAAACCAATGTGATGTTTTCTGTGAACGTTGGCATAAAAAAAATCAATCAATAAATAAATAAATAAATCTTGCAAACCCAATACAATCAGTGAAATAATGAGGAAGCTTCAACACATTCCCAAATGCTGCCCCACCCCCTGCACGCCTTTTGAAAGTATGTCTTTTCCAAACCACCCGATTACCTAATGTAACCAACTTTAACCCCTTAACTCTAACCATATCTCCCCTCAAACCCATACCAAATCCCATCCCTCCCAACCCAAAAGGCCCAACCGCCCTCAAGTGGGAAATAAATCGAGACTCAAGAGGGGGCCCCTCCCTACATCCAACCCCTGCCCTCTTGAACTGGGGCTAAACACACCTTCCATTCTAGACCTATGGATACGCCCATCTTTTGTTTGGAAGATCAATGGCAAATGGAATCAGTGAGTTGCTCCCCACCTAAATCCAGAAATCTGGATAATTCAACTATGGTACTCATCTGGGATCAAGATACTGACCCATGAGTTTTGCATGGATGTCCAGGGATTCTGCCTTTTGAATATCTTATATTGGAAAGAAGCAGAAAGTATTTAGCTCCAGAAAAATGATTTTATACTTCTACCTAGAGTCAGAGTTGCTGTCTAGAGCTATGTCTGGTTCTAATTCTGTTTCCTATGGCTGGCTGAATATCTGTGAGAATGGTCTTTACTGAAGATTTTCTATTTCTAGGCTTTGCCTGGAATATACAAATACAAGTAAATTTTAAAAGCCTGCCACGCGTACAAAATGGGGGTTACTCGTGTGGCTGGGCCTTGCGCACGCTGTGCACATTTTACAAAGGGCCCAGCCAGGCACGTAACCCTGTTTATGTGCCAAAGTGCTTGGTCGAAAGAAAGGGCCGGGCCTGGGGACATGGTCTGGGTGGGGCAGGGTGGCGGGCTGGGACAGAGCCATTCGACACTGTTCCAGGGAAGTGGTGCATGGAAATTACTTCTGCTCCAGAGGAGCAGGAAGGAGCAAAATAAAACATTTGGGGTTAGTTAGGTTAGGTTTAGGGAGTGGGGAGGAGAGGGGAAGAGGAAGGTAGGTTTAGGGATAGGAAAGTTCCCTTCCAGTCCACTCCTTAATTGGAGTGGACTGGGAGGGATCTGGGGGAGGCCCGATTGTGTCGCCACACGTTGCTTATAAAATCTCCCCTCCTCACCCCGTGCGCGCGAGTCACATACCGCCCGCACATGCGCACGTGGATTTTAAAATCCTGCGTGCATGTTTGCACGGCCATTGGATTTTATAACATGCACGCGCCAGCACATGCATGTTATAAAATCGGCGTATCCATGTGTACGTGCTGGGAACTGTGCGCACATGGACACGCGAGCGGACTTTTTAAAATCGACCCCATATTGTTTTTTCTTTTTATTTTCTCAGTCCTCTGCTTTAATTTGAAAGTAAATAAATGCTTTTGAGAACCTCGAGACTGGTTTAAAAAAAAACCAGAAATTCAAACTGTGGTGTAGCCACCAATTAGTCATTGAAACCAATCTTTTCCAGTCACTACTATTTTGTGCACTATTTTCAGCATCCACATGGTAGGAGCACTGGATGGCCCGTGCCATTTTTAAAGATGGCGCCGGCCATCCAGTGCTCCCTCCATGTGACAGGGACCGGCCAATGGCACGGATACCCTGTCACATAGTAAGGGCAAAGGGCCATCGGCGCCATTTTGATTAGTGGCAGCCGACGGCCCGGGAGCGGGAGATCGCTCCCAGGACCCCCACTGGACCACCAGGTACCTGTAAAAAGTTTTTGGGAGGGTCGGGAGGGTGGGGGAAGCTAAGGGATTAGTTTTAAAGGGTCAGGGTGGCTTTTAGGGGTTATTTTTGTATGCCGTTTTCCCCGCCCTCCCCCAAAACGATAAGAGAACCCCCATGAACAATTTAGTGGGGTTTTCCTATCGGTTTCGGGGAGCCCCCGATTTCTGACGATTTTGAAAATATCGTACGATATTTTCAATTGTCAGAAGCACGATTCACATCCCTAATATATATAACACTGTTTACAAGGCCCTACTGCCTACGTCTAGGCAACTGACAGCTTGGTAAAATGTAGCCTGCCAACACATGCTAAACAGTTACATGGCATGGTAATGACCTCAATAGTCATTCTGTGCAATGCGTTAAGCCTGAAGTTAAATTTCACTTCATCTCCTAGCACATTAAATGTTCTACTGGCCTGGTGCTGTAGTAAATTCCTAGGTTTGGAATGCTACGAGTTTAACACAGGGATCCATTTTCAAATCCAATTCCCCCTCCCCGGCCAACACATCCAGTCCTCTCAGCCAATACAACAGCCCCTATAACACTATTGTGAGCCAAAATATCCACACCCTCCCGCTGTGGACCAGCCAGCAAGAGTATAGCATCTTACCTCCTACTGGCTCAGCCTCCCTGTGTCGTTCTGGTGCTGCCTAACAGCATATCAAACTTGGAGCTGTATGTGGTTCAAATTTCTACATGCTATTAGAAGGCACTAGGCCAAGTCTGCAAGCGGTAAGATGCTAATCCTCCTTTCAGCTGGCCAAGGTGGAAAGTATTGACTAGGGGACAGATATATTGGCTGAGGCTGGATGGGTGGGGGTGGGGGGGGTGAATTTGGGAGCTAGATGTGTTCACTGGGAAGGAGGCTCAGGTGCCAAATATGTTGATTAAGGGAGGGGAAAGGATGTTTCCCCTGAGCTAATCGTCTCACTTTGGCCCCATTAGTGCAGGGGAATCTGAATAATATGCAAAGGGTATGCATACTCTAAGAGGCATGCTCCCTTTAATGCCATTATTTGAGCATGTGTGCATTCTGCATGCACTGTATGTAGCCAAAACGTAATAAGGTCAGCACGCATTTCAGTATATAGGCTCCTACTTTCACAAAATATTTTTCTTTATACTATAGAACATGAAAGTAATTAAGGGGCGGATTTTAAGAGCCCTGCTCGCCTAAATCCGCCCAAATCCGGGCGGATTTAGGCGAGCAGGGCCCGGCGCACCGGTGAGCCTATTTTACATAGGCCTACCGGCGCGCGCAGAGCCCCGGGACTCGCGTAAGTCCCGGGGTTTTCTGAGGGGGGCGTGTCGGGGGCGGGCCCGAACCGCGCGGCGTTTTCGGGGCATGTCGGGAGCGTTCCGGGGGCGGGCCCGGGGCGTGGCTATGGCCCGGGCGGTCCGGGGGCGTGGCCGCGCCCTCCGGACCCGCCCCCAGGTCGCGTCCCGGCGCGCTAGCGGCCCGCTGGCACGCGGGGATTTACGTCTCCCTCCGGGAAGCGTAAATCCCCCGACAAAGGTAAGGGGGGGATTTAGACAGGGCCGGGCGGGTGGGTTAGGTAGAGGAAGGGAGGGGAAGATGAGGGGAGGGCAAAAGAAAGTTCCCTCCGAGGCCGCTCCGATTTCGGAGCGGCCTCGGAGGGAACGGGGGTAGGCTGCGCGGCTCGGCGCGCCGGCTATACGGAATTGATAGCCTTGCGTGCGCCGATCCAGGATTTTAGCGGATACGCGCGGCTACGCGCGTATCTACTAAAATCCCGCGTACTTTTGCTTGCGCCTGATGCGCCAGCAAAAGTACGCCAAATCGCGCGGTTTGAAAATCTACCCCTAAGAGAATAGGGTCTGAATGGCACTACCATACTTGTGGCTCAACTGTTTAGGATGTTAGTGTTTGAGTAAAACAGTGTGTCAGTTTTCATTCCCAGCATGGCTACCTCAACCTTTTAGTAATTAGAAGTCAAGTATATAAATGGCAAATTTAGGGCTTCATTTAATAAGCATTTTTCCCATAGACACAGAATGGGAGAAAAGTCTTAGTAAATCAGGCCCTTAATTGGTTCAATGTAATTATGTCCTTTGCAATCGAGTATTCTGGCCAAAAGTCCTATATAAAAAGCAAACAAAACTATCCTTCCTGTATAGCTCAATCTAGTTTCCTTATTTTAAAGAATTACATTTTGGTTCATAGCTGCAATGCTCATTTTGACCACCCCAGTAATAATCACAGCTAGCAGTTCCTATTGCTTCATTAGATTGCAGGCAGTAGAGATGATATAGATCACATATTGCTGTAACCTGCAGCATACCACCAATGCAGCTTTACTTTAGATGATCTCCCACTCAGAACAGAAGGGGTTATTACAGCAAATAATAAAATGTGCTAGGACTTTCCTGTACATGACTGGCTAACCAGATGTGCAGAATCCCATTTTATTCCTTGGATCCTGCACACTACAGATTCAATTTGGATACCTGTGCTACTGCACCACAGCTGTAAGCAAACGTTATCAACAAAATGCCAGCCTTGGTCAAATTCCCTTTATATCAACCCTGACAGTGCCATTCCTTAACTGCTGCTGTTGGTTTTCTCTTCTAAGTGAGGAAAACACTTCTCTCTTGTTAAATGTGAAAAAGAAAATGTTCCTTCAGTCAGCAAAGGATTCAAGATTTAGATCTCAAGAACTGTCGTACAGGCCCATACAGTAAACTCCGCGGGAGAGCCGTTGCTCCGAGGCGAGCGCCCGCTCTCCCAACGCACGTCCAGGTACCTCTCCGGTTCGACAACCATCGCTTAATTTTACCGGCGTCGGTTGTCGAACCCACTGACAGCCACAGGTTCGGAACACGGATGCCGGCAAAATTGAGCGTCCGTTTTCCAACCCGCGGGCCGCGGGCAGATTTTGTTTTTTTTAAAGATTTATTTTTATTTTTATTTTTGGGGCCTCTGACTTAATATCGCTATGATATTAAGTTGGAGGGTGTACAGAAAAGCAGTTTTTTACTGCTTTTCTGTACACTTGCCTGGTGCGGCCAAATGGGGGCTAACAGTGACTACACAAGTATTGTCACCACATTAAACAGTTAACTACAGAAACAGGCTCTAAAATCTAAAAGGTTAAAATTCACTGGATGGACTACATATACAGGACCAATGCAGCATTGTTTTGAAATATAATCTATCACAAATAAGTTTATTGGTGTCTTTCAGTTAAACTAGTTAAGACTGGCAGGATGCTGGCATGTATTTATCATTGCAATAATACAACAGATTACCCAGATACTTAATATTTTACTGTTTAAAAAAAACAAAAACCAACCTCATATTTGCTCAAAAGATAATATAACTGGAGAATTGCTAAGGCTCATGTATTCAATGAAATAAAGTTAGGAATTTGGATCATAGTCTGTTTATTTTTTAAAGAACAGTACACATCAACCTGTTATTATCATTCCTTTCTATGATAGTACCAGCTGCTACAGTAAAAAAAAAAGTCTCTACATATTGCTTATTTTGTTAGATACGTACACTTCAACAAGATTCGTAGAGCTGTAAACCAGTGAAAGAGAACTGGCATTAATCCTCCCTCATCAGGTGTACCAGCTGTGTTTCTGGTGACACACTTTCTCTTCTGCCCCTTCCTTTCTGAATAGATTCCATACTGAAGCACCACATCATAATGGTATGATTTCTGGGGTATGGTATTTGGGGAGGAAAGGCTGCAGATCATTGATGGCAAGTGCCAACCATTGGCCTGAAGTCATGCCTCTCCATCCTGCCACTTCAGGTGACAGGTAGCAGAAGCAGGAGAGAAAAACGCCAAGAGCTGGCGAGAAGTATGGGAGTCTCAGTATGTGTGGAAACAAATTCAGGGGCAATGCTGGCCTTATAGACTGTAGTATTATAGCATCACTGTCACCAAGTCAAATAATGACCATGTGGGAAAGAAATGTGGCAGGAGGAATATAAACAAACATTCCAAAGAGATCAAAATAAACCAAGAAGGACCACTCATTACACAAACACTGGCCCAAACAACATGGCACAGAAAGAGCAGTGCTTACATAAAGATTAAAAAATCTCCTGTTCTCCATACCTGGGATCTTTTGATGGCAAGTCACCCTGAGACTGTTGTGGATTGGGGGAAGGGGGACACAAGCTTTATCCTCTTTTTCTCACTCATTCACACACACTTACAAATTTTCATTCTCTCAAACATTCCCTCACATACTCTCACACTCACTCTAATACATGCACACACACAGACAAGCACTCTCTCTCTCTCTCTCACACACACACATACACACAGACACTCTCACTAAAAGACACACACACACTCATACACAAATAGCCACTCTCACACACACTCAAACATACACACATATTCTCTCAGAACTTCATCTCTGGCTGCCTTAGGATAGGCTCTATGGCAGCCACAGGCTTCAGCCACTGCAGGATGGGCTCAGTGGCGGCCTACCATTCCTCTTCTACCGTGGCCTGTCGGAACCTCATCTTAGGTCACCACAGGATGGGCTCTACTACGGACATCTGGGTTTCTTCTTTGGCTGCCACAGGTTGGGCTCCACAGCATCCTAGGCTTCTTCTTCAGCCATCGCAAGATGGACTGTATGGTACCCAGCTGGACCTTATCTTCAGCCACCACAAGATGGGCTCTATGGTAGCCCATCTAGATCTCATCTTTGGCCGTCATTTGAGGGAGATGCAGGTGAAAGCAGGCAGCTGCATACCTCCCCCTTCTCAGTAGCTGATTCTTGGGCAGAAGTTGTAAACTTACAACTTCCACCCATGAGCTAGCTGCCAAGAAGGAGGAAAATTCGAGTGTACAGTAGGTAGAGGAAATGGTTGGTGGCACAGGCTGGATATCTCTCGCGAGTCACAGTTCTCAAAATCGCCACATGTGGCTCATGAACTGCCAGTTGGCCAGTCTTGCCTTACTGGTTTTAAATTTTGAGTATTATTTGATAGGGATGTGAATCGTTTTTGAACGATTAAAATTATCGTCAGATAATTTTAAAATCATCCAAAATCGTTAGAGTGCACGATACAATACAAATGTCCCCAATTTATCGTCAGGGACATTTGTATTGTATCGTTAAATAGGGCGCGGGAAAACCGGCACACCAAAAAAACCCTAAAACCCACCCCGAACCTTTAAAACAAATCCCCCACCCTCCCGAACCCCCCCAAAATGTTTTAAATTACCTGGGGTCCAGGATGACATAGTGAGGGCAAAGGTAGCTCCGGCGCCATTTTGAAGATTGGCAATACGGCCCGCGTGCAGGAGGTCGCTCCCGCACCCCCGCTGGACTTTTGGCAAGTCTTGTGGGGGTCAGGAGGCCCCCCCCCAAGCTGGCCAAATGTCCCTGGGGGTCCAGCGGGGGTCTGGGGGCGATCTCCCGCACGCGTGACGTCGGGAGCCAGGAAACAAAATGGCGCCGGCGCTACCTTTGCCCTGTCACATGATAAGGGCAAAGGGCCACCGGCGCTATTTCTCAACGCAGCGGTGGCCAGAGAACGGGAGGAGATCGCGTCGGGACCCCCCCACTGGACCCCAGGTAATTTAAAACATTTTGGAGGGTGGGGGATTTGTTTGAAAGGTTCGGGTGGGTTTTAGGGTTTTTTTGGTGTGCCGGTTTTCCCGCCCTCCCCCGATTTACGATTTTTAACGATTTTTAGAAAAAAAAAAAAACTCGACGATCAGATTTCCCTCCCCCCCAGCCAAAATTGATCGTTAAGACGATCGATTACACGATTCACACCTCTAGAAAATAGCAGGGCATTTCCATAGAATCATGAAGGCAGGGCAGCTTCTCCGTGAGAAACAGGAAGAATTCAGGGTGCAAACATGGGCTGGCCCTTTACCATGGCCCTTCACTATGGGAGCCCACTCTTAAAACAACCCTTTAAAGGGCTGCATGCACCTCTGATGACATGTGGAGAAGAGAGAAGGGAATCCTTGGTCGTGAGTCCCAGTAGCCATGAAGACAGTAACTGAAGGTAGGAAAGCAAGGGAGATGCCTTCAGGTAGTAAAGGGGGTTGATCAGCACTCATCCCCCTGCGACTGTCCTCTTGTGGCTGTGTGGACCAGCCCTTTAAAGAGTTGGTCGTGCCTCTAATTGATGTGTGGATGGGGTAGGGAATCCCTGGTTATGAATGTCGGCAGTTAAAAGTGGCAGAGGGTGGAAGTTAGGAAAATGGAGAGGGGGCCCTCCTCAGGTAGAAAGGAGGTCGCTCAGCGCTCACCCCCCTGTGGAGAACAGTGTAGCAGAGTAGAACACTGAATGTTAGGTACAAAATTGTCCCAGAAAGAAAAGAAACCCTTAGAGCCATTCACTAGGAGAATTAAAGGTAATCCAGAGATAGTGTCCTTGTGAAAATACAGATTGACAATATGGATTCATCTCCTAAGAAATGTACTTTGTCTCAAACTGTTACATCTGAAGAAGATGAATTTTGAGTAAAGTTTATTTTGTTGAAACACTTTGTTTCTCTGGAATAACTGCTAGCCCTATCCCTAAGAGGACTCACTGGGAAATAAGACCTGACATATCCTGTCTCAGTCCCTGAATATGTTCCAAAAAGTGGGGAAGCTAAGACCTGACATATCCTGTCTCAGTCCCTGAATATGTTCCAAAAAGTGGGGAATTAAAGCTTCCCCACTTTTTGGAACATATTCAGGGACTGAGACAGGATATGTCAGGTCTTATTTCCCAGTGAGTCCTCTCGTTGCTGTGAGAACATGAGAGGGGGTACAGATGATTGTATTTTGGGACAAAGAGTTTGAATTTTCTTTGATGTATGCAGGGCAACTCAATCTAAATGTAAAATGCTTTGGGGACTGTGCTAGGATGTGATTTCTTTAGCTTCAAAAATGTATTTAAAATTTTCCTGGAAATATTTGATTAACCAATCAGGAGAACATTTCACTTTCTTTGATCCAGAGCAGCCTGTGAGTTTTCTGAAAGGCAAGACCTGGTCTGGGTCCCCTGTGTTTCCAAAAGCTCTGAAGTCCAACCTCAACTAATGCATAGGAGCAAGGTACCATTATTTAAAGTACCTCATATGACCTTGTCTTGATATTTACTTTATTTGCTGGGTGTTTTTATATGTTTTTTGTAATTTTGTTTTTTTTTATAATAATTAGCTTGGTCAAGCTTTGTAATTTGAATTCTCTCCCTCAAAAGATTGAGGGACTGGAACTTAATATTTGTTTTTAATATGTTACTACCTATTGGAGTTTCTTTTTTTCTGTAAGAATGTTTCTTCGAATCATCTTAAAATAAAACATAAAAACCCTTAGAAACATGAGGAACATTTTTGCAGATGTCGAGTTACAATGTGCCATGGGAATTCTCACTGCCATTAAGCAGAGTAGGAATCGGATCAACATACTTATCCTGGGAATAAAAGGTCTAGACCCAGCTCCTACCTACATCTATTCCCAGCTATTAACAATTCATCAAATACCATATTCTTGAAAAGCTGTTTTCTCACAGTTTAGCTAACACTGGTTCTAGGAAAGCACATTTTTGTGGTACTTGTGGCAGACATTTAAGAGTGACATGATGGTGAGTTTCACCACCATTAGTTTCACAATACAATAAACTGATTTCTCTCTTCATGTAAAGATTCCAGCAAACTTCTATGACTAAACACCAATGATGGAGCAGGGAAGCATTCAGAAATATGTTTTTAAAATGCTTATGTTCATATTGGTTTTTTCATTTAAGTAATTATGATTGACAGGGAAGGAGCTGCCAACAGCAAGGCTGATGACAGAGCAGAGAGTCAGAGGAAAAGCCTCAGGCTCTCAACCCACCAAGGCATTAGCAATAGGAAACTTCCAACCCATGGGGTCATCATTTCTATTATTAACCTCCCATCAACATTTTTCATTACAATAAACAAAACATAAATCATAACTCTTTTCTTTAAAACCTATTTTACACCTGCCACTGCAAAAGGATTACATAGAAACATAGAAATCAGCAGAAGAAGACCAAACGGCCCATCCAGTCTGCCCAGCAAGCCTTCACACTCTTTTTTTTTTTGCTCCTCTCTCATACTTATCTGTTACTCTTGGCCCTTAGTAACTTTTTGGTTCTGTATCCCTTCCACCCCCGCCATAATGCAGAGAGCAGTGTTGGAACTGCATCTAAGTGGATATCTAGCTTAATTAGTTAGGGATAGTAACCGCCACAATAAGCAAGCTACAACCATGCTTGTTTACCCAGTCTATGTAATTCAGTCCTTGTTGGTTGTTGTCTGTATATAGATCCACTTTTCTTCATTCCCCCTGCCATTGAAGCAGAGGGCTATGTTGGATATGCGTGAAGTATCAGTCTTCCTCCCTTGCCATTGAAGCAGAGAGCTAACTTGCATTGAAGGTGAAGTATCAGACTTTCTCCCTTGCCGTTGAAGCAGAGAGCTAACTTGCATTGAAAGTGAAGTATCAGACTTTCTCCCTTGCCGTTGAAGCAGAGAGCTATGCTGGATAGGCATTGAAAGTGAAGTATCAGGCTTATTTGGTTAGGAGTAGTAACCACCGTAACCAGCAAGCTTCTCCCCGCATTTTTTGTGAATGGAAATCCTTTTTTTTTTCCCACATTACCTCTTGCCATTGAAGCTTAGAGCAATGTTGGAGTCGCATTAACTGTGTGTATGTTTATTGAATAAGGGTATTATCTCCAGGTAATAGCTGTCATTGGTATTATCTCCAGGTGGTAGCCGTCATTCCCGCGAGCACCCACTCTTCATATACATCCTCTAGACTTTATAGATCCACAGTGTTTATCCCACGCCCCTTTGAAATCCTTCACAGTTCTGGTCTTCACCACTTCCTTCGGAAGCCATTCCAGGCATCCACCACCCTCTCCGTGAAGAAATACTTCCTGATATTGGCTCTGAATCTGTTGCGACCGTCGCTGCCCGACATCTCCACTTCCCCCTCCTTACCTCTTTGGCGACTCTCTCCTGGGTTGATGGAAGTTTGGCTGCCGCGGCGTCATCTTGCTGACCTCCTCCGGCGTTCCCGGACCGGCTAGACGCTGCCTTCCGCCATGTTCTCCTGAGGCCTAAGGGCGTGCGCGCGGCGCGGCCATGACTCAAGTACCAGCAGTGGTGCGAACCTTAGGGACGTCCCCCTGAGATGACATCATCATCTTCGGATATTTAAAGGTCTTTTATTTCGCTAACTAATCGAGTTAGCAAAGGGATTCATACCTAGCTGCCTCCAGGTATCACTGCGCATGGGATTCGCTCTCCGCATACCTTGCTACTCTGCCTCCTCAGACTTTACCAGGGGTACCCGCTCCTCGGGGGCCTCGCTCTCTCTTTTACTTTTCAGGTCACAGTCTGGAACCTGTACTCGCTCCTCGAGGGCCCACGTTCCCGGACCTGCTTCTGAATATAACTTCTGCCAGGAAGTCACCGCTGTCTACAACACCAGTGAGTTACCATCTCTCTCTCAGAGCTTTCCCTGGAACCAGGTACTCGCTCCTCGAGGGCCTACTTCATTCCAGCTCCTGGGCTATTCTAAGAGACTACAGTATGAGTGTTAACATCAAGGTTCTGTTCCTGAACTCTGCATATTCTGCCTATTCACTATCTCAGTTTCTCTACAGCTCAGCCTTTCTGGGATCGCTGTTCCAGTGCCTGAGGGCTCTTCCAGCTCACTACTGCCACCTTTGGTGGTTCTCAAGAACTGTTTAATAAAAGAACTTGTGTGTGTGTGCCTCCCAATTCTGAGCCTGACCAGTGGTCTCTCTTGGGATCTTCCCCCGTGGGCGTGGTCATCTGCCACCGGCCTAAGGATCCACTCACAACCATCACGAATAATAACGGAATCTTCCTCCCTGGAGCTTTAAATCGTGACCCCTGGTTTTGCTGATTTTTTCCGACGGAAAAGGTTTGTTGTTATCTTTGGGTCATTAAAACCTTTCAAGTATCTGAAAGTCTGTATCATATCACCTCTGCTCCTCCTTTCCTCCAGGGTATACATATTTAGATTCTTCAATCTCTCCTGATAAGACATTTGATGAAGACCCTCCACCTTTTTGGTCCTTCTCTGTACCGCCTCCATCCTGTCTCTGTCCCTTTGTAGATATGGTCTCCAGAACTGAGCACAGTACTCCAGATGAGGCCTCACGAAGGACCTGTACAAGGGGATAATCACTTCCCTTTTCTTACTCGATATTCCTCTCTCTATGCAGCCCAGCATTCTTCTGGCTTTAGCTATCGCCTTGTCACATTGTTTCGCCGTCTTCGGATCATTAGACACTATCACCCCTAGGTCTCTCTCCTGCTCCATGCACGTCAGTCCTTCATCCCCCATTGAATACATTTCTTTTGGATTTCCACACCCCATATGCATGACTTTGCACTTCTTGGCATTGAATCTCAGCTGCCATATCTTCGACCACTCTTCCAGCTTCCTTAAATTTCGTCTCATTCTCTCCACTCTTTCCGGCATGTCCACTCTGTTGCAGATCTTAGTGTCATCCGCAAACAGACAAACCTTGCCTTCTAGCTCGTCCGCTATGTCGCTCACATAGATATTGAACAGGACCAGTCCCACCACTGATCCTTGCAGCACTCCACTTAACACCACTCTCTCTTTAGAGTAAGTTCCATTTATCATCACACATTGTCGTCTGTCCGTCAACCAGTTTGCAATCCAGACCACTACCTCGGCACTCACTCCTAAGCTTCTCATTTTATTCACCAGCCTCTTCTGCGGGACCGTATCAAAAGGCTTGCTGAAATCCAAGTAGATGACATCGAGCGCTCTTCTTTGATCCAATTCCCTAGTCACCCAGTCGAAAAAGTCAATCAGATTTGTCTGACAGGATCTTCCCCTGGTGAATCCATGCTGCCTCTGGTCCAGCAATTCCTCACACTGTAGATAGTTCACTATTCTTTCTTTCAGCAGTGACTCTATCACTTTACCCACCACTGAGGTAAGGCTAACCGGCCTGTAGTTTCCAGCCTCCTCTCTGCTCCCACTCTTATGAAGCCGGACCACCACCGCTCTTCTCTAATCACTCGGCACTACTCCTGTTTCTATTTATTTATTTATTTATTCAGTTTTGTCATTCGGTGCAGCCATCATAACGGTTTACAGAAATCAAATGAATATACAATTAAAACATAGTTGCATAAATTAACAGTGGGAGAGATGAAGGGAAGGGGGAGAGGTTGGTGGTGAAAAAGGGAGGACAAGGAAATAAAGGGAAAAGGAGGAAGGTAATAGTCTTGGTATTTATTCATCTTTGGAATGGACTTCTAGAGTTGTTAATTATAAGTTCATATTGCTGCTACAATGGCTGATGCCAGATGTTATTTCAGTATCTCTCTTGCATGGGTCTGGTTGGTAGTATTGATTGAAGTTAGATTGTTGAATTAAATCATTAATGTAGACTTTCTAGTGATCTATTGAACAGGTCATGCAGTGGACCCGCCAGCACATCTCTGAGCAATTATAATATACATCTTTATAATTTTTCAAGTCTACTACAGCTATTACTTATTGTTTCTATAGTGCTACCAGGTATACTCAGGGCTGTACAGTTCCGGCTCTGTGGGCCTTCCAATCTAGTCAAGACACTCGAGAAGACAAATAAGAAACTTCAAGAAATGTATTTTTTATAGAAATCATAGTTAAAATCAACAAGGCTAGGATAAGAGAGACCAGGGAGATTTAAAGGCAATTTCAAAAAGGAGAGGAGGGCGTTAGGCAGAATTTGAATACGGCTAGATAAGGTGTATGACACACCAACTCAGGAAGGCTGCTCCAGGTATACTGTGCAGTAAGGTAGAAAACAGAGTCAGGAACTGATACAGAGAAAGGATAAAGGAACAGATAAGAGCAACTTGCTTGTTTTATGGAGGTGTTAGGAGTTAGCAATCTGTCAGGGAGTTAGCAAACAGATAGGGATATTTGTGGGTGGATCTTTGGGCCGGTGGCAGATGACCACGCTCCCAGGGGAAGATCCCACCGGTCAGGCTCAGAGTTTGGAGACAGACACACACTAGATGATACGGCTATGGCTGCTGTGCAACCGCCTCACCATCAGGGGTCCCTCTAGTGCTGGTTCTCCTGACAGGCCCAGTCCTTCTCCCTTCTCCTCTCTATGTTCTGGGCTGTCCCTTATAACCCTGCCTGACAGTTCCTTCAGGGCTTCGGCATCGAGCTCGCCTGGGCTCCCTGCTCTAGCCTTCCTTGCTTGCTGTGCATTTGGTCCCTGGACCTTCCCTTGCCTTGCGCGGCCTTTGGGCCTTATTCCTTGCCTTGCGTGGCCTTCGGGCCTTATTCCTTGCCTTGCGTGGCCTATGGGCCTTCTGACCTGCCTTGCCCTGCTTACTGTGTGTGGCCTACGGGCCTTCTGTGTGTGTGTGTGTGTGTGGCCTACGGGCCTTCTGACCTGCCTTGCCCTGCTTACTGTGTGTGGCCTACGGGCCTTCTGTGTGTGTGTGGCCTACGGGCCTTCTGACCTGCCTTGCCCTGCTTACTGTGTGTGGCCTACGGGCCTTCTGTGTGTGTGTGGCCTACGGGCCTTCTGACCTGCCTTGCCCTGCTTACTGTGTGTGGCCTACGGGCCTTCTGTGTGTGTGTGGCCTACGGGCCTTCTGACCTGCCTTGCCCTGCTTGCTGTGTGTGTGGCCTACGGGCCTTCTGTGTGTGTGTGGCCTACGGGCCTTCTGACCTGCCTTGCTCTGCCGCCTGCCCTGACCCAGCCTGGACCCAGACACTGCTACTTGCCGCCTGCCCTGACCCAGCCTGGACCCAGACATTGCTACTTGCCGCCTGCCCTGACCCAGCCTGGACCCAGACACTGCTACTTGCCACCTGCCCTGACCCAGCCTGAACCCAGACACTGCTACTTGCCGCCTGCCCTGACCCAGCCTGGAACCAGACACTGTTTCTAGCTTCCTGTCTCTCTCCACCTGGAGCCACCCTGCTGGGTGGTGTTCACGACTCCTGACCGGAGCCCAAGCGTAACAGTATGCCGAAGCCACCAAATTTCCAGGGGAAGAGATAGGTCTGTGTGCTAAACCGGTGAGTCAACTTTTTCACTATTACAAGATGCCTCCTTCTTCAAAGTTTTATACCTGCAATTCCTGTCAGACCTTGAATTACCCAAGCTATCAGAACTGCCTAGCCTGTCAACTTGCTGGTCAGGAACACTGGACATGCAGTAACTTCAATAAGAGAAATGTCTCTGTCTACCAAGAGTGTTTAAACTGTTCTACTCCAAAGCCAGGATGGTGGAAATGTTCATGTATTCCCAGCCTATTACCACCAGGCAAACCGTGCCCCTGTTGTTCAGCTACAGGACCAGCTGCTTCATTAGGGAGAACAGTCAGCTCTACTACCGTGCGTTCAGCTTCTGGCCCAGTTAACAACATTATTTCATGTAACAGTTTATGGATTAAGCATTCTAGCACTTCATCTCTGGACACTTTGGAAAAAACTTGCTCTGAAAATCTCAGAACTCACCGGGTTAAGAAGCCTTCGATAACTTCCACGCTAGAGCACCAGAAACAGAAGCAGAGGGAAGTAATTAACTCTAGCAGGGCTCTGCTTCCCACAGCTGCCAAGTGGACACTAACGAGCACCTTCCCTAGACGTCCTAGAACTGCCTGTGCCTTCTCTAAACTGTTCCTCCAGAAACAAAATCAGGAGCGTCAGACTTTGGCTCGAGGTATCAAGCCCACGGCAGTACAATCTGTGTCTTCCATGCACACTACTTCTAACCTTGCTACTCTGCCATCTGAACCTGCTGCACAACCCCAAGAAGAGTCTGGGTCTGCTGTTTCGCCCCAAGAGGGGTCTGAGTCTCCTGCACTACCCCGAGAAGAGCCTGAGTCTGCTGAACCGGTCCTGCTGTCATCCCCGGAGGGGTCCGAACCGGCCCTGCTGCCGCCCCTGGAGGGGCTCGAACCGGTCCTGCTGCCGCCCCTGGAGGGGTCCGAACCGGTCCTACTGACAGACTTTCTGACTCAGCCATCTGAGCCTGCTGAACCGGCCCTGCTGCCGTCCTCGGAGGGGTCCGAACCGGCCCTGCTGCCGTCCTCGGAGGGGTCCGCACCGGTCCTGCTGACAGACTTTTTGACTCAGCCATCTGAGCCTGCTGATCCGGTCCTGCTGCCGCCCCTGGAGGGGCTCGAACCGGTCCTACTGCCGCCCCTGGAGGGGCTCGAACCGGTCCTGCTGCCACCCCTGGAGGGGTCCGAACCGGTCCTACTGACAGACTTTCTGACTCAGCCATCTGAGCCTGCTGATCCGGTCCTGCTGCCGCCCCTGGAGGGGCTCGAACCGGTCCTGCTGCCGCCCCTGGAGGGGCTCGAACCGGTCCTGCTGCCACCCCTGGAGGGGTCCGAACCGGTCCTACTGACAGACTTTCTGACTCAGCCATCTGAGCCTGCTGAACCGGCCCTGCTGCCGTCCTCAGAGTGGTCCGAACCGGCCCTGCTGCCGTCCTCGGAGGGGTCCGCACCGGTCCTGCTGACAGACTTTCTGACTCAGCCATCTGAGCCTGCTGATCCGGTCCTGCTGCCGCCCCTGGAGGGGCTCGAACCGGTCCTGCTGCTGCCCCTGGAGGGGCTCGAACCAGTCCTGCTGCCACCCCTGGAGGGGTCCGAACCGGTCCTACTGACAGACTTTCTGACTCAGCCATCTGAGCCTGCCGAGCCGGTCCTGCTGCCGTCCTCAGAGGGGTCTGAGCCGGTCCTGCTGCCGTCCTCGGAGGGGTCTGAGCCGGTCCTGCTGCCGCCCCCGGAAGGGCTTGAGCCGGTCCTGCTGCCGTCCCTGGAGGGGTCCGAACCGGGCCTGCTGCCGTCGCCGGAGGGATCTGAACCGGTCCTACTGACAGACTTTCTGACTCAGCCATCTGAGTCTACTGAACTGGTCCTGCTGCAGTCCCCGGAGGGGTCCGAACTGGTCCTCCTGCAGTCCCCGGAGGGGTCCGAACCGGGCTTGCCGACAGACTTTGTTACTCAACCATCTGAGCCTGCTGTACCAGTCCAGCTGCCGACCCTGGAGGGGTCCGTACTGGTCCTGCTGTCGCCGACCCTGGAGGGGTCTGTGCTGGTCCTAATGCCGACCCTGGAGGGGTCCAGACCAGTCCTGCTGTCGTCTCAGGAGGGATTACGGACTATTCTGCTACCCCAGGAGGGGTCTAACTCTGCCGCCTTGTCCCAGGAGGGGTTATGGACTGCCTTGCTGCCTCGGGAAGGAGTTGAACCTGCCGCATCGCCCCAGGAGGGGTTTGACTTCATTATTGAGTACCCCCTGCTAAGATGGGACCCAGGAGGAGGGGGAGGCCTTGAGGAGGGGGTACTGTTACGGCTATGGCTGCTGTGCAACCGCCTCACCACCAGGGGTCCCTCTAGTGCTGGTTCTCCTGACAGGCCCAGTCCATCTCCCTTCTCCTCTCTATGTTCTGGGCTGTCCCTTATAACCCTGCCTGACAGTTCCTTCAGGGCTTCGGCATCGAGCTCGCCTGGGCTCCCTGCTCTAGCCTTCCTTGCTTGCTGTGCATTTGGTCCCTGGACCTTCCCTTGCCTTGCGCGGCCTTCGGGCCTTATTCCTTTCCTTGCCTTGCCTTGCCTTGTGCGGCCTTCGGGCCTTATTCCTTGCCTTGCCTTGCCTGGCCTTCGGGCCTTATTCCTTGCCTTGCCTTGCCTTGCCTTGCGCGGCCTTTGGGCCTTATTCCTTGCCTTGCGTGGCCTTCGGGCCTTATTCCTTGCCTTGCCTTGCGTGGCCTATGAGCCTTCTGACCTGCCTTGCCCTGCTTACTGTGTGTGGCCTATGGGCCTTCTGTGTGTGTGTGTGGCCTACGGGCCTTCTGACCTGCCTTGCCCTGCTTACTGTGTGTGGCCTACGGGCCTTCTGTGTGTGTGTGGCCTACGGGCCTTCTGACCTGCCTTGCCCTGCTTACTGTATGTGGCCTACGGGCCTTCTGTGCGTGTGTGTGGCCTACGGGCCTTCTGACCTGCCTTGCCCTGCTTACTGTGTGTGGCCTACGGGCCTTCTGTGCGTTGTGTGGCCTACGGGCCTTCTGACCTGCCTTGCCCTGCTTACTGTGTGTGTGGCCTACGGGCCTTCTGTGTGTGTGTGGCCTACGGGCCTTCTGACCTGCCTTGCCCTGCTTGCTGTGTGTGTGGCCTACGGGCCTTCTGTTTGTGTGTGGCCTACGGGCCTTCTGACCTGCCTTGCTCTGCCGCCTGCCCTGACCCAGCCTGGACCCAGACACTGCTACTTGCCGCCTGCCCTGACCCAGCCTGGACCCAGACATTGCTACTTGCCGCCTGCCCTGACCCAGCCTGGACCCAGACACTGCTACTTGCCGCCTGCCCTGACCCAGCCTGAACCCAGACACTGCTACTTGCCGCCTGCCCTGACCCAGCCTGGAACCAGACACTGTTTCTAGCTTCCTGTCTCTCTCCACCTGGAGCCACCCTGCTGGGTGGTGTTCACGACTCCTGACCGGAGCCCAAGCGTAACACTAGATCTTTTATTAAACCATATAAGGAACCACCATAGGTGGCAGTAGTGAGCTGGAATGCCTGGCAGGGCCATAGTCCCTCAGGTACTGGATGGTTGAGCTGTTGAGAAACTGAATATAATGAGTAGGCAGGGTATGCAGAGTTCAGGTAAAGAACATTGATAGAACACTCACACAATGGTCTCATAGAAGCCCAGGAGCTGGAATGAATAGGCCCTCGAGGAGCGAGTACCTGGTTCCAGGGAAAGCTCTGAGAGAGTGATGGTAACTCACTGATGTAGTTGGCAGTGATGACTTCCAGGCAGAAGAGAATACAGAGCAAGTCTGGGAACAAGGGCCCTCGAGAAGCTAGTACCGGTTCCAGACTGTCACCTGAAAAACAAAAGAGAGAGCGAGGTCCCCGAGGAGCAGGTACCCCTGGTAAGTCCGAGGAGGCAGAGTAGCTTGGAATCCAAAGCGAGTCCATTCCTTCCATTCCATTCCTTGCTAACTCGATGTGTTAGCAAATTCTAAGACCTTATATATCCGTCGCGGGTGATGTCATCTCAGAGGGACGCCCCTGAGGTTCCCGCCATCGCCGGTACTTACGTCGGGGCCGCGCCGCGTGTGCCCCTAGGCCTCCAGGAAACATGGCATGTTGCAGCGTCTAGCCGGTCCAGGGACGCCGGAGGACTTCGGCAGAAGGACGCCGCAGCAGCCAATCTTCCCACGGTCGAAGAGGGAGTCGCCAAAGAGGTGAGGAGTGCAGAGAGAGGGAGTTGGGAACCGACGACACAACAGGAGGTTGTGATGAGGGGTATAGAGGGAGATAAGAGAGGAGAAATAATAAGAAGCTTCAGAGATAATGTGAATGCACTTGCCAGTAGAAGAAACTTGAATTGTATGCAGAAGCAGATGGGGAGTCAATTCACTGACTGCTGGAGAAGAGGGTGGTCATATTGACTTTGGAGGAAGATAAGTCATGCAGATGAATTTTGAACAGTCTGGTCAGTTTTTTTAGGAAATGTGTGCTAAGATCTAGTCAACAAGTTTCAATGATTTTCATTTATAATATGAAAATTAGTCCTTTTAGAGGCTATAAGAACATAAGAAATTGCTATATTGGGTCAGACCAAGGGTCCATCAAGCCCAGCATCCTGTCTCCAACAGTGGCCAATCTAGGCTACAAGTACCTGGCAAGTTCCCAAACACTAAGTGGATCCCTTGCCAATAATAGCAGTGGCTATTATTGGCATCAGTAATAGCCTTAAGATTTTATTTATTTTATTTAAAATCTTTTCTATACCATCGTTTAGTATTGCCATAACAAATGCATGATGCGTTCCATCCAGGAAATATGAATATTTCAGCACATACCTGCTGTTTCTTATTGTATTGAAGCCATTTTAAACATTTTCAAATAGCAGTAATTATTTTTTCATTTTTAAAAAGCGAGTTTCATTAGAGATCTTTTCATTATAGAAAGCAGTACACAAATGAGAGGCTTCTGACCAACCTTTCTCATATACCAGATAATGACTGGTGATGCTGCAGACTCATACTTTGGTAATGAACAGCCTTGCAAAGCAGGCACTGCAAATTAGCATTGACAACTAAGTTTTCTAATTCTGAGTAAAGAGCTTCCTGAATTTAAGAGACCACTCTGTTCTAACTGCTGATGACGGAAAGGCCATTTCTTCTACTGTAAAAGAAAACTGTATTGTGTGATATTTCAAAAAGTTCATAGGATATGTTTCAATCAGCATCCTGCAGCAATTACAAATTTAAAAGGCAATTTTCAAAGTTGTTTACTGGGGTAAATTGGCCTGTCTGAAAATTGCTGTCCTCAAAGTACAAATGGGTTTCCATAGAGTGTGTACTAGTTTATCCAGGTTAAAAAGAGATGTTCCCTGGGTTGTGAAGGTCAGGGAAGGAAAGCAACATGCATCCATGGGATTTTCAATAATGCATTTGTTATTTTACTCCTATGCCTCCACAGCCCTCAGAAACAGCAGGTACAAAGAATGCGGGGGGTGGGGGTGGAATAATGCAGGCTGTGTGAAAATTGTCACTTTAACATTTAAACTGATTTTTGACAAGCAGCTCCCTTGCACCTTTGGGAGCATCACGCATGAAAGAGTGTCACATGCTACACTAGACCATCATTTGCTATGATGTCACAAATGACATGAATGGATTTGATACTAGTCTACCTGCACCCAGAGACCCAGCAGAATAACTGGGTAGCTGAAAGTATCCCTGCCCTCCAAACAGCAACCTTGCTTTGTGATCTAAGAGCTGCATTTCACATACCTCACCACAATATTCTATTAAGATTGCCTACAAAACTATTTCTTTGGGTCTCTCCAACCAACCTCTCAAAAACAGCAGTTTAAAAGTAGATGTGTTAATTTTCAGTCGGGTGCCCAACTGCATACCAAATTCTTAGCCCGCATAAATCCAGCTCGTATTCAAACAGAAGGTAGCAGCAAAGAATGTGCACACATACACATCTAAAAAACAATGTAAAGCATATACATCCACTATGTGTGCACATTTTTAAAATGTTAAATGTAAGTATGAGGTTTTCTTCCCAATTAAGTCACACCCCCCGGAAATGCCTTTTTTTTTTAACTGCAGCTAAAAGTAGGTGCATTGTACACAGGGACGGTACCTTTGAACAGCTGCGCAGGCACACATATACGCATGTATGTCGGCTCGCGCCAAAGGATGCAACCATATTATAACATACACGCGTATATGCACAGATGGTATAAAATAGGCTGTACGTGCATATATGTGCACACAATTTTATATGGACATGCATATGTGTACACAAATGCTGCCGCTATCGCGTAAATGGGGGGATTTTAGTAGACACGCACGCTGACGCAATTACCAGTTTCCCCAGTTCATTCCCAGTTCACCCATGTAAAGAACAGGATTTCCTAACCCCAGTAGTTAATAGCCTCCCTTTTAACCTGTTAGCTCCTATCCTTAAAACCCCGCTGACTAGCCTAGTTGTTTTTATTTTAGACTTACACCCCATCCATAGCAGAAGTATATTTATGTGGTAGGGGACTATAACATGCTTGTGTGTGTAAGTATTTACATGCTAGTTTCATTCATAAATCCTGGAATTCCCATGCCCACCCAGACCATGCCCACGCCCTGCCCCTTTTTTGGGAAAAAAATGTGTCCGTACCAGGAGATAAACGCATACGCAGGCACCTTTTACAATCTGCGCAGTGTGTGCCGGCCAGACGTATTCATGTATTTCCCAGTTTTGGTGTGTGACGGGATTTTAAAATTCATCCTTAAGTGTATACTTTTAGCTAGCTGAAATTAATTTAGGGGGATTCAGCCATGCTGCCCGCCTAACCCCTGATTTTAATTACATTCGGGCCGATACAGTAAAAATCATGGGAGAGCGGGCAATTTTACATGTTCTCTCTACCTAGCTTGATGCACTATCTACCTAGCTGCAATCAAGTAAGGTAGAGAGAACATGGTAAAAATCTACTCTTCTTTCACCTTTCATCCCTCCAAATCACATTAAATCTTCACTGATAGTAACTGTGCTGTTCGTACGTATGACTGTGCATGTTAAACTGCCGCCTAAAACCCAGCTCACCCCCCCCCCCACAAACCTCACCACGAGTTACTAGTGCCCCCTCTTACAGTGGCATAAATAGTTGAAAAATTGGTGTGCTTTCATAGAGGTGTTCTCTCTCTCTCTCTCTCTCTCTCTCTCTCTCTCTTGTACAATGCACTTGAATCAGTAGGAAAAATAATTCTTTCAACTTTTCTCTGACCATGGGCAGGAATCCTTTTCTTGCTGATGAAACCTCCCCTTCTCAGGCTTTTCCTAGGTAAAAGACACGTCTTCTCCCAATAGTATGGAAATGGGCTCTGATACCAAGGGCATTCAGGTCCAAAGGAACAAAAACAGACTTGGACTCAAACGGGAGAAAAAACAAAATAAGAGACAGAAAGGTTGGAAAAAAGTCTTTGTCTCCCAAACTGAGAGGATAGTTATTGAAGGAAAAATAATTCAAATGTGGAACTCTTCTGCATCTGGTCACTGACTGATTTATCCACTGGAGGTGAGATAGATATCACCAGAATCTTCCCTACCTGCTGATTTTACCTTACACAGGGGCTACCCAAATCCTCTGTGAAGGGATACCAAGCCTCTCACAGGGAAAGTCTCCAAAAAAGTGTTTAAAAAGAGTAAATAAGCCAAAATAGGTCAAATGATTGACCCAAGGAGGGCAAATCTAGAGAATCTAACAAAAGAGCACAAACACTGCAGCCTAACTGAAATCCAACTAAGAATCCACACTCTAAGATGGTGGCAGGGGTTTATATACTGTTAGGGCACACCATCTGCAGCTCCACTGGGGAAGTCAAAACCAAACCATTCTTCACTAAATTTATCTGAACCTTCCCAGCTAGTTAGTACATTCTTTCTGGTAAGGAAACCAGAGGTTCCTTACATAGGTATATTAGAAATAAAAGAAGATGTAAGAATAAACACAAAGGAGAAAGCAAGAGAAAAAAAACCCAGATATTTTTAGGGTCTATTGTATCTAATTTTACAGCTTTAATTAATAAAGCATGTTAGGACCCTGCATGGCTGAAAATTAGTTGTATAAAAGGAAGCCATTTGTATTTATTTTTCTAAGGCCTATCGAAGACTCTCAGTTAAGGACAGTTTGAAGATTTAATGCTGCACATCGGTGTACAGCTGCTTTCACTTCCATGGCGCAGCAAGTGATAATGGAGATACTGTATAATCTGTGCCTTTTTTTGCATTGGCAGGAATGCATTCAAAAGACCTTCAAGTACGTGTACAGGACAGTGCTGGATGACAGAACTCATCTATCATTTTCAACTTGTGACCTTCTTGAAAAGATACTGGTGCTGACTTAGAGAAACTTCTGAAAATAGGGCATTTTTTTTTTTTTGCAATGCTGTCGAAAAAGGAAACATGCTCCCGGTAACGCATTATAATTCATAACTCATTACCTCCCTACAGTTTATGAAATGATACTTGTGACATTTACTGAACAAGGTTTAAAGCAGTATGTAGTCTCAAGGTATGTACTTATTCTTCACTTCAAACTTGCATGTTTAAAAATAAAACATAGTAACAGAGAAGTCAATGTTCAGTAACCCACAAGGGAAAATAGATAAAGTTATTCAGGTAACTTTATCTTGGATATTCAACAGGGCTTATATAGCAACACTGTACATCACAGCAGATAAGACCAAGTGATCCATACAGTCTGCCCAGCAAGGTGTTCAGGGTCGAAACTGCTGCCTCATGCCATGCAAATTATCCCCCCCCCCCCCCCACTCACCTATTGTTTAAGGTTGTAATGCTGCTCCACACAGATTACCACCTTACCTTCTCGTTTAGGTTTGTAACTGCAGCTCTGTGCAAGTTATCCCCATTCAGAAAAGTTATCACATGTTAACCTTAGTACTTCATTTGTATCCTTTTGCCTCTATGGATCCTATGTGTTTATCCCATACCCTTTTGAATACTGTTTATTTATTTATTAAAACTATTTATATTCCACATATAATCGAATCCCACGCTAAGTGGATTATAACAATAAAAATGCAATAAAACAAAATTTATTTATTTATTTATTTATTTTTAATTTTTATATACCAGAATTCCTGTATGCAATACAAATCAATCCGGTTTACATGTAACGAGAAGGTTGCCCTGGTCTGGGAGGTTAGACCGGGGTTTTTTTTACATGGAACATTGAAACAATAACAATCAACCATTGAACATTATTACAAGGAACATAGAAAGTAATAATAATATTTAACCAAATAACAAATAACAAATAACCTTATTCGTGTATTGAAAAGTATGTGTGTGTTCACCTTTTTTCAAGCAACTTTAGTAGCGTATATGGTCTACAGTAAGCAGTTATATAAAGGTGAATAAAGACTGTTAAATAGACATCCGAATAAGCAAGTACGGGAATGAAATTAAGTGTCAAGGTGTTAGTGACATCCTGCAATGGTTGGGTCTGAAGGTCAGGAGTAGGTGCCTAGTTACACTCTGGGAATTGGAACGCTTGCCTGAAGAGCCAAGTTTTTAACCTTTTTTTGAACTCTGGTAGATTGGGTTCGAGTCGTAGGTCTGGTGGGAGTGCATTCCATTGGTGTGGTCCCGCAGTGGAGAGCGCTCTTTTTCTTAGTGTTGATTTGGCAGGCGCTGCGACTAATGTGCCTTTGTAGGCGCTTCTGATGGGTCTGGAAGATAAGTGTGGGCGAAGTTGAGTTTGTAGAGATATAGGTGCGACGTTATGAATTGCTTTGTGAATGATGGTTAAGGTTTTATATAGGATTCTCTGTTTGATGGGTAGCCAGTGGAGGTTGCTCAAGATGGGGGTAATATGGTCTCTTCTATTGGTGTTAGTTAGGATTCTGGCTGCGGCATTTTGTACCAACTGTAGGGGTTTGATGCTGTTGGAGGGGAGGCCAAGTAAGATTGAGTTGCAGTAATCAAGTTTCGAAAAAATAATGGATTGAAGAACGAAGCGAAAGTCATTGAAGTGAAGGAGTGGCTTTAGTTTCTTTATGACCTGTAGTTTAAAGAAGCAATCCCTAGTGGTTGTGTTTATGAATTTTTTTAGGTTAAGTTGGTTGTCAAGCCATGCTCCTAGATTCCTGACGTCAGCAGAGAGCTCCATGTTTAAAGATGTGGTTTGTGCCTGGCTAGGTGGGTGGGTGTTCGGGTTGTGTGAAATCAGTAGCAACTCTGTTTTGCTGGAGTTTAGAATCAGGTTCAGGCTGGAGAGTAGTTGTTTAATTGGTTGAAGACAATTCTCCCAGTAGGCGAAGGTTTTTTGAATGGATTCTGTGATGGGGATGAGGATCTGGATAGAGGTAATGAGTAAGTTTGAGTTGTGATAGCAGATGGCAGAGGGGGAGGAGGTAAACGTTGAACAGGGTGGGAGAGAGGGATGAACCTTGAGGTACGCCTTGGTCTGATAGGATGGGGTCAGATTCCTTGTTATTAATTCTGACCTTGTAAAACCTGTTTGATAGGAATGATTTGAACCAACTGAGGGCTGAGCCTTTTATTCCTATGTTTGATAGTTGTTCTAGTAGTTGTGAGTGATTTACCGTGTCGAACGCTGAGGATAGGTCTAATAGGACCAGTAAGAATGACTGTTTTTTCTCCAGGTTCAAAAGTAAATTATCAGTGAGAGAGAGTAAAAGTGACTCTGTGCTTAGTGATTTACGAAAACCGTATTGTGCAGGGGAAAGAATGTTGTGCTCCTCGAGATATTCGGAAAGTTGTTTATTTACGGCTTTTTCCATCAGTTTGGAGATCAGGGGCAGGTTTGCAATGGGTCTGAAGTTAGCTGGGTCCGTTAGTGATGCAGTTGGTTTTTTCAGTAGGGGTTTGATGATTGCAAGTTTTAATTGATTAGGAACTGTGCCCGTGGCTAAAGAGGTATTGATGATTTCTGCAATAGGTTTTGCGACGGTGCTAGGGATGGCGGTGAGCAGATTAGTAGGGAGTGGGTCCGAGGGATGTGCAGATGGTTTAATTTTTTTAAGTAAAATTTCAATCTCCTTGGCGGATGTGGGCTCGAATGACTCTAGTCTAGAATTCAGATTGGGTTGGTATGTGCTATGAGGTGTTGGAAGGGTTTGATGGGTTGTAAGGGAGCGAGTGAGGTTTGAGATTTTTGTTTTGAAGTAGGTGGCTAATTCCAGGGGGCCAGCTTGGGGGGGCCTCCTGACACCCCCAAGCTGGCCAAAAGTTCCTTTTGGGTCGAACGAGGGTCCCGGAGCGAACCTGCGGGGAATCACGTGACGCCGCGTCACTCCGACGTGGCGCCGACGTCACGTGCTCCTCGCAAAGGAGTTCAGAAATGGCGTCCTGACTCCTCGCTGGACCACCAGGGAGTTGTGGTAAGTCTTTGGGGGGGGGATTAAGGAAGGTGAGGGGTTTAAATTTTTATTTTGGATCAACAATCGCGATTTCCAACGTATTCAACATAGCTATGTTGAATAAGTTGGAAATCCGATCGTTTTCGCCTCATCACTTTTTTAAGTTAAAAAAAATAATAAGTAGCGTTTTACATTTAAGTTCAAAACGAATGCACACCCCTACTTGAAGCAAGACCTAACCAGGGTCATGTACAGGGGTATTATCACATACTTTTTCCTGCCAGTTTTCCCCTCTCTATGCACCCTAGCATCCCTCTGGTCCTAGTCACTGCCTTGTCACACTGCTTTGCTAACGTGAGATCATTAGATATAATAAGCCTGAAGTCTCTCTCCTGGCCTCTGCTTATCAGTCTCTCATTCCCCATCACATACAGCTCTTTTGGATTTCTGCACCCCAAATACATGACTGCTCTTTTTTGTTACTGATTCTTAACTGCCAAGTCTTTGACTACTCCTCAAGCTTTCTTAGATCACTTTTAAATTAAGAGCAAAAGGGTTGCCATAATTTTTTTGCAAAGAAGTGAAAAAGCAAAGAAATAGCTATTTAATATATCTTTATTATCTGATTCTCTCCTTTTAAAATTGGGACACAAAGACAGTCTATCCTTACTTTTGATCTATTATCCCCTATGTCATTCTTGCAGTCATTTAATTAAATTATGGACTTAATTCAGAGATCTCAGCTAGCCAATCAAACTTAGCTGTGTTAGGTGATTTTAAATAGCCACAAGGATAATCCAACAAGACAAGAAGAAAAATATTTGTTTTTGTATTGTCAAGAGGCATAGGAGTAGATTTTCAAAGGATTACGTGCGTAATCCCCGAAAACCTACCCCTGCGCGCGCCGAGCCTATTTTGTATAGGCTCGGCGGCAAGAGCAAGCCCTGGGACGCACGTATGTCCCGGAGCTTCAAAAAAGGGGCAGTCCGGAGGCGGGGCCGTGGCGGCAGTCCGGGGGTGGGCCCGAGTCCTCCGGCACAGCGGCTGTGCCGGGGGATGGTGCGCCGGCAGGCTTAACTCTGTCAAATAAGGTAGGGGGTGGGATTTAGGTAGGGCTGGGGGGGGGCGTGGGATCGAAATAAAAGTTCCCTCCAAGGCCGCTCCGATTTCGGAGCGGCCTTGGAGGGAACGGGGAAAGCCATCGGGGCTCCCCTTGAGCTCGGCGCTCACAAGGTGCACAAGTGTGCACCCCCTTGTACGCGCCGACCTCGGATTTTATAACATGCACGCGACAGCGCGAGCATGTTATAAAATCGGGGGTACATTTGTGCGCGCCGGGTAGCACGCACAAAATGTACCTCGTGCGCGCTCCTTTAAAAATCTGGACCATAGGTTTTACACAGCATCTCTGATCTCCCATTCATACTGCTGATGATTCACTTGACCTAATTTTTACCTTGGGTAAGACTACTATAGTTAAAAACACTATTTAGATCACCCCTTTAAGATGGAATGACCACTCCCTGGTAAATGTCTCTTTACATACTGGTTTAATTGGTTATCAGTACTACAAGTCTTTATATACTTACAGGGATATTCAAAACAGAGATATGGAAGGTCAATCCTGGGAAGCAGATAGTTTTCAAACTACCTTCTCTAACATTACTTAGATTCATGTGTGGAACTCAGTCTTGTCATCTGCTTTAAATAACATAGCTCCACTTAAATCTTTTCCCACCTCAGTTTTAAAAAATCCACCATGCTATCATCCAGAGTTAGCTTTGCTTAAAAGACAATCAACCGCAAGATCCACTAATGAGGTAAAACTACTGAAGACACAATCAACAACCCACATTCACAATTTTGTTTGTTTTTTTTCTTTTTCTTATGTATGTTTTTATCTTATAAGTCCCAACACCTGAGTCAAAATAGTTTGTCTAACTGACAAAATATAATGAATTAAAAACAAAATTAAAAACTTTTTTTTCATAAATATTAAATAACATATAGGGGGAAGGTGGTTGTTCATGATTAAAAATAAGAATAAAGTTAACCTGGATGGTAATTGAAATGTTATGAAACAACCACGTTTCTCTCCAATAATTTTTTTGTAGAAAGGAATTTTTGTCTGGAAGTAAAAATTAGAAAAACTATTTTGACTTAGATGTTGGGACTTAAAGATATAAACATACATAAGAAAAAGAAAAAAAACAAGAAAAAAATTGTGAATGTGGGTTGTTAAAAGACAATCAAGGCAATCAAAATAGATTTCAATTGAATTATTAGCAATGTAAAACTAGCATTGCAGCATATAAGATGGCTATTGAAACAGCCCAGAAATAAATAGTTCTTTAAATCAAAGATAGCAAAGGCTGATAATCAACCAAGACAGCTTTTTGAAATACTGAGGAGGCTGTGTGATAAAGATCAAAGTGATATGGCCTCAGAGATAGATTACCTAATAGTTGATGACTTGGAAAATTATTCTGAGAATAAAATAGCTGAAATTCAAAAACATTTTCAGATACCAATTTGCAAATTTCTTCAACTCAGTATTCCTTAGTTTTGGCCATGATTCTAATTTTGTTTAGAAGGCTTATTAATTTTAATATAGTATCTGTAGTAGCTATTGACAAATTTTCACATGAGTTGAATCCTACTACTTTCTATGTTGGATTTGGGTCTTTCACCATACTTGGGTCTTTCACCATACTTATGTACAATGGTGAATACTAGTTTAGAATAAGGTTTTGTCCCCCCACTAATTAAAGCTGCCATAATTCGGCCCATATTGCAGAAACCAAGTCTTGACTTTATGGATGTTGCCCTTTATAGACCATTATGAAGCCTGCCATTTGTCTCCAAAATTATAGAAAAAGTAGTTTCTAGTCATCTGATGGAATTTTTAGGTAAAACTAATACACTTCACCTTAAACAATTCATTTTCTGAAAGGATATAGAGACAGCTCTTTTGGCTCTGACAAATGATATGAGACTTGAAGCTGATGAAGGAAGGGACTCAATTATTTTTCTTGACATGACTGCAGCTTTCAGTACTGTTACTCATGTGTTATTACTGGAAGATCTCTACAAATTAGATATAGGCAGTATTGCAGAGAATGGTTCACAACATATTTATGTGACCATTTTTACAGAGTAAATTGGGGCCAGAATTTATCTTCTGAAAGAAAATTGTAATATGGTATTCCACAGGGTCTTTTTCAATATTTACTTAACACCTTTGACCACTCTTACACAAGCTATGGTGTAACTTGCTACTTTTATGCCGATGATATTCTGCTGGTAACGTATATTGTTTCATTGAATACAGATGCAAACTCGAACCTAAATTCTTCCATAAATGCTGTTTTTAACTGGTTTATTTATTACAATTTCAGAACTGTATGTTATGGGAGTCTCTGTTTAGTGGACCCTTGGGCCGACCCGCTGGAGACTGGGAAAGATGGTCAATGTCTCTAATGAATAGCAGGCCGGGAGGCAGATGTTCAGGCAGGACGCAGATGCTCTTCACCCTGGAAGCTGGTACTCCCCCGGGAGGAGCCTGTAGGAGCCCAACCGCTGGGACCTAATTGGCTTCACCCTTGGAAGCCGAAGGCCCCCCGGGAGGAGCCATTAGGGACCCGGCCACTGGGACTTAGGCTGGTTGTGGATCAGGACAGATAACTGGAACCAGACTAGGACAGTAGCAATAATGTAACTGGGCTCAGGTTCTGGAACCAGGCAGGAACTGAGGCAGGATTCGGGTACTGGAACCAGGCTGGAACTGTGGCAGGATTCGGGTACTGGAACCAGGCAGGAACTGTAGCAAGACTTGGGTACTGGAACCAGGCAGGGATTGTAGCAGGATTTGGGTACTGGAACCAGGCTGGAACTGTGGCAGGATTCGGGTACTGGAACCAGGCAGGAACTGTAGCAGGCAGGCTGGAACCGAGCAGATACAATCGCAAGCAAGCAGGAACCAACCAGGTACTGTAGCAGGCAGGCGGGAACCAAGCAGATACTGTAGCAAGCAGGCAGGAACCAAGCTTGCCAGTCAAGTCTCTTCCTTTATACACTATGTTAAGCAGGTACTGTAGCAGGAACGGAGCGAAGCGAGTCACTCCGGGGCACAGCGCAACAGGAAACCGGAAGGCTAACCTGTTGTAAGGCAAAGACTGGATGACCGCGGCCGGCTTATCAAGGCCGTGGCGTCTGACGTCAGGAGTTGGGCGGAGTCACCAGTGGCGGGAAAAGGCCTAGAAAAGCGCCCAAGTGGCGTGCGCATGTGCCTAGGAGCCAGGCATCCATGGGAGAGCTCGTAGCGGCATGACCCCAGCGGGGATGCCGCCAACCAGGCCACAAACCAGGCCTCTGGAAGTGGGAGCAGGTCGGGGAGCCCGGAGGTAAGGACCTGGCTGCGGTGCTCGCGGCCAGAACCGCAACACTGTACTACAACTTCTTATCTTCTCCACCTTCGACTATTGCAACTCTTTACTAATTGGAATACCTTTTTCATCCCTCAAACCACTCCAAATACTGCAGAACTCAGCCGCCAGAGTCCTAACTGGAACAAAAAGAAGTGAACACATAACACCAATATTGACCTCACTTCACTGGCTCCCTATTACTGCACGTATTGCTTACAAATCAATGACCATAATCCACAAAATTCTAAACAATGATCATCAAGGTCTTAACACCCTAAACATAATCCCTCAAAATCCTCCAAGAAACCTATGCTCTAATAACTCAGGTTACCTAAACATTCCCCCTATCAAGGATATGCATCTGGCAACCACAAGAGAAAGAGCCTTTTCAATTGCCTCACCTAAACTTTGGATCACCCTACCTAAATTCCTGAGAACCCAACACGACCTAAAAACATTGAAAAAGGACCTAAAAACACTAATGTTCCGCAAATTCTACACTGACCCTCAGACGTCTGATCATCCCCACTCCCAACTGAACTCTCAGCTGTAAACCTCTTAATACTAGGGATGTGAATCGTTTTAGGACGATTAAAATTATCGTCCGATAATTTTAATATCGTCTTAAACCGTTATGGAACACAATACAATAGAGATTCTAACGATTTATCGTTATAAATCGTTAGAATCGTGAGCCGGCACACTAAAACCCCCTAAAACCCACCCCCGACCCTTTAAATTAAATCCCCCACCCTCCCGAACCCCCCCCCAAATGACTTAAATAACCTGCGGGTCCAGCGGCGGTCCGGAACGGCAGCGGTCCGGAACGGGCTCCTGCTCCTGAATCTTGTTGTCTTCAGCCGGCGCCATTTTCCAAAATGGCGCCGAAAAATGGCGGCGGCCATAGACGAACACGATTGGACGGCAGGAGGTCCTTCCGGACCCCCGCTGGACTTTTGGCAAGTCTCGTGGGGGTCAGGAGGCCCCCCACAAGCTGGCCAAAAGTTCCTGGAGGTCCAGCGGGGGTCAGGGAGCGATTTCCCGCCGCGAATCGTTTTCGTACGGAAAATGGCGCCGGCAGGAGATCGACTGCAGGAGGTTGTTCAGCGAGGCGCCGGAACCCTCGCTGAACGACCTCCTGCAGTCGATCTCCTGCCGGCGCCATTTTCCGTACGAAAACGATTCGCGGCGGGAAATCGCTCCCTGACCCCCGCTGGACCTCCAGGAACTTTTGGCCAGCTTGTGGGGGGCCTCCTGACCCCCACGAGACTTGCCAAAAGTCCAGCAGGGGTCCGGAAGGACCTCCTGCCGTCCAATCGTGTTCGTCTATGGCCGCCGCCATTTTTCGGCGCCATTTTGGAAAATGGCGCCGGCTGAAGACAACAAGATTCAGGAGCAGGAGCCCGTTCCGGACCGCTGCCGTTCCGGACCGCCGCTGGACCCGCAGGTTATTTAAGTCATTTGGGGGGGGTTTGGGAGGGTGGGGGATTTAATTTAAAGGGTCGGGGGTGGGTTTTTAGGGGGTTTTAATGTGCCGGTTTTGCGATTTTTAGATTTTTAGATTTTTCACGATTTTTCACGATATTTTACCCCCCCAAACGGCAACAATACGATTCCCTCCCCCTCCCAGCCGAAATCGATCGTTAAGACGATCGAGGACACGATTCACATCCCTACTTAATACATTTTCTTCACCCTGAACCTGCATACCCTCCTCATCCAACCTAATAATTCTCTCTGGACTTGATATGCTTATTTCTGATATTGTTCAAATTGTTTTTCTGTTACACAACTGCTAAGAAAAATGTATACTTTTGTAAACCGTTATGATGGCTCTACCGAATGACGGTATATAAAACTCAACAAACAAACAAACAAACAAATTAATTAATTAATTAATTAATAAATACAAATTAAAACTAAAGTCTTCAAAAACTAAAGCTTTTTAGATTAGTAAATTAAATTATCAATTCAAATGTGGGAGTTACTATTTATCCCAAGGAGTCAGTTACAGCACTTGGCTTTAAGTTGGAGTCAAAGCTACTGTATCTATGCAGAGTCAAATCTTGTCACTGACAGGGTACATTTTTTCATCTTAGATATTTGTAACAATTACATTCTATTTTAGAAGTAAAAGAATCTCCAGGAAATTGTATATGCCATGATTATAAATAGAACTTACTACTGCAATTCTCTTTATCAGGGTTATACTACAATGATTATTCAAAATTTCACAAAGGGTTAAAAACACGGGGGTCAATATTCAAAACTGGCTGGTTCAGTAACTGAGACCTAGATTCATCATTTTGCTATAAATTTCACATGAATAGCACCTGCAATAAAAAAGGGCATGGTTAGGGTAATTTTTGAGTTACTGCAATGCATGCTATTTTACTGCTTTGCATAGGTATTTTACCACAAAAAACATTTAATTTATCACATCTGCAATATTTTCACTTTGTGGCTTGTGAAGTGCCCAGACAGGGGTGGGGGGGGGGGGGGGGGGGGGAGGGGGAGGAGGGATGGGGAGAAGAGAAGAGAGAGAGACTCTCATATTAGGCAACTAGTTACACCTCTATAGGAGGGTCAACTAGTAACTCGAGGTGAGGCTTTGTTGGTAGTCTAGGGTTTGGGGGCCAGTTTTACATGCACAGTCAGATGTACAAACAACAGCAGAGTATAATCCTCCTCAACAATATTCTTATTAAGCATATCTTAAACCTTCATACTAGGTGTCGTCAAAGTGAAGTATTTAAACATTTACATAATATTGGGTCTATAAAATGTCCCACTGTTTTTATTATTTTGCAAATGTCCCACTGTTTATAAATTGTTGATTTTTTTTTTAATTTTTATCTTTTGCAATTAAAATCACTCATAGTGACAAAATAGAGAATAATCCAGACACTTATCTCATGCAGAATTACTTATGTCAAAAGAACTCCATCACTGGAAAATAATCCCTTACAGAACACGACCATCTCCTTCAAACTTGACATGGGTCCGTGTTTCGAACCAAAGTTCTTCCTCAGGGTGCAATCTCATATGATGTGTTGTATTTAAGGTCTAAAAATATAAATTTGTGTTAGACATTAAATCTTATATAAAGTCAAAACATTAAAGAATTGTCGCTGCTACAGAGAGTAATGTACATCATGGCATCAAACCGGAAATGTAGTCGGATATGGTCCTTTCAAAGAACCAATGGATTTAAAGCCACAAATCTGTCAATTATCTGTCACTGTGTGATGTCAGAGAAGTATTTTGGCTTATAGCAGCAAATATCAATTAATCTCATCATTAAGACTTTTAGGATGCAAAAAATGGAGGTGAAATATCACTATGGCTCCTAGCTTGGCCAACTTATATATGGCCAAGTTTGAACAGTGTTATTTGTATGATTCTCCTCAATTTGATAATGTCGAAATGTGGACCTGATATAGGGATGACATTTTTTTACTTTGGAAATCAGATACCATGCAACTACGAGTTTTTCTCACTTGGCTGAATTCTTTGGATTCTAATTTGGAATTTTCTTTAACTTACCATTTTTATTCGATTAATTATTTGGACGTTACCATATTCAAGAGAAGGTGTATACTAGGTAATACTATCTTTCAAAAAGCCAGTGATAGGAATACCTTACTACACTTCACCAGTTTCCACCTGTACCACCTGAAGAAACATTTGCCAATGGGTCAATTCTTGAGGCTTAAGCGCAATTGTTCTTTTCCACAATAATTTTTACAACATTCTGATTTTCTATTCAGAAGGCTTTTACATTGTGGATATCCATATAAAATTATAAAACAGGCTTTTAAAAAAGCACTTTATGCTTAGACTGACTTCTGCTGGATCATGTGTGTGATGATAAAGATGAAAATTTGGTATGTGTTTTGAAATATACGTCTATGACACCTTTGGTAGCCTCCCTGATTCATAAACATTGGCTTCTTTTACAACTTCATCCTAATTTTGTAATTAAGCCTCTTATAGCCTACAAATGTGGTAAAAACATATGCAGCCATGTGGTACACTCTTGGTTCATGGACACTGATGTGAATGTGGAAGAAGATTCCAAGCCTAAGGGTCATTGGTCCTATGATGACTGCTCGGTTTGTGGGCAGTCTATCACCAGTCCTACTTGGTGCAATGACACTAAAGGCAAGGTGTTTGATGCCCAACATTATTCCGATTGCATGTCTTCCAATGTTGTCTATTTGATATCTGCCCATGTGGAAAGAAATATGTCGGCAGGACATGACGGCCGGTTTGGAAGCATATGATTGAACACCGCAGTTGTATCTCAACTCAAAAATTGCAAGCACTGATGAGTGTTCAGGAATGTATGAGGAGGAGATCCCACTTTTCAGTTAAATTACAGAGAACAATTTTGGATATTTCACCTCCATTCTTTGCATCCTGACAGTTTCAATGATGAGATTAATTGGTATTTGCTGTTGTAAGCCAACATACATTTCTGACGTCACACAGTAACAGCTGATTGACAGATTTGTGGCTTTAAATCCATTAGTAGTTTGAAAGGACTGTATCTGACTACATTTCCGGTACGTGATGTACGTTACTCTCTGTAGCAGCAACAATTCTTTAATATTTTGACTTTATATAAGAATTAATGTCTAACACAAATTTATATTTTTAGACCTTAAGTGCAACACATCTTATGAGATTGCACCCTGAGGAAGAACTTTGGTTCAAAACATGAACCCGTGTTGGGCTTAAAAGAGTTGGGCATTCTGTAAGGGATTATTATCCAGTGATGGCGTTCGTGTGACATAATCGATTCTGCATGAGATAAGTGCCTGGATTATTCTCTGCTTTGACACTGTGAGTGATTTTAATTGCAAGAGATACAAATTTAAAATAAATTCAACAATTTATAAACAGTGGGACATTTGCAAGATAATAAAAACAGTGGGACATTTTCTAGCATGAAGGTCTGTGATTTGCTTAATAAGATTATTGGTGAGAAGGATTTTATTTTGATGTTGCTTGATATCTACTCACTCTGATTTTATTTTGGAAAATGTATTTTGGTTGGTCAAACAGCACAGTACACATCAGTGAACATTTGATGTGATTTCGAGTGAGGAAAGGTACACAAAGATGAGATTTCTACCATGTACTCTCTGCCTAGCCTGATAGCACCTAGGTAGAAAGTACATCAAGTTAGATAGAGAGGAACATTGTACAAATCTACTTTTCTTTTATCTTAAATCACTCCAAATGGCAGTAAATCTTCACCAATGGCAACTGTGCTGTTTGTACCTATGAATGTGCATGTAAAACTGCCCCCAAAACTTACCCCACCCCACAAACCTCACCCTGAGTTACTAGTGCCCCCTTTTACAGTGATATAAAATGTTAAATTATATGTGAGTCTCCACGGCTCTCTCTCTCTCTCTCTCCCCGCAAACCGACATTTGCAATAAAAAACATTTCGGTAGGTAACGCAGGCATAACACACAGAAAAAAGGTGTAGTTATTTCTTGTGTTGCTGTGTGTTACTCTGTTGCATGCTACATTAACCAACCCTCATTTCCATTTACTCTGCCAAACTCCTCCCACTTGAATTCTAATTTTAAATTTCCATATGCATTTTGCGATACGGTATTTATGATAATGCCCTAATGCAATTTGATAAATGACCCTGTTGGTTCTGTTACTCTGTAACTACAAATCATCATCATCATCACAGTTTGTTTATTTCACGCTTTTCCTACAAGTAAGCTCAAGATGTTTTCCAACAGATCAACATTTTATGACATCTCAGTAAATAAAATAAAAGGCACACTGTTTCAGCAGCTCAATGCTAGCCATTCTAACATCTCAAATAAGTAAACAGGCACAGAAGTCATCAGTATGTCAAACTACTCCAGAAATAAATAGGACATGGGAAAGGATTGGAGAGGTACATAAGGCACATCAGGGAGGTCTAAGGCACTGCAACGTAGAACAAATGAATAAATAAGGCACTTGTGAGGTAAAGCAATTAAGGAAAGCATTATACATCAGATTTAGTCAGTTTCAATGATTCTACACTGTATTTTGCTTCAATTAGGTGCTGTGCTAAAAGAAAAGGATTTGCAGAATATGAAATGTACAAATAATAAATAAATAAATACCCTATTACTCTAATCCTCTCTCTTCCTCTCCCCCATTCCCCATTGCATACAATGCAATGTAACATGCACAAATTGGTTTTCCACAAAATTCCCCTGCTAATGACTTCCAAACCTGACAAACTACACAAGTGACATCTCTCTTACATATCTTCGGCACCCCCCCCCCCCCCACCCAGAAATTTAATAGCTGTATTTGTAACTGTTTCCAATTTAAAAGGGGGGGGGGGGGGTGGAGGGAAGGGAGGAACACATACACGCACTTATAGAAGAACTCATCAGACACAGAATACGGTACAATCTCATTAGCCTCCTTTTAGAGAACCAAGGATAAAAAAAAGTGCTTAGAAATTTGATGCATCTGCCTTTCTGTAATACTGACATCACAGACAGGGAACAGTGAAACCGTAAGTGCTGGTCAGGCCCTACTAACGGAAGAGAAAGAAAAGCAGCCCAGCATTGGGAGCAGCATGGCTGGCAGTGATCCCCTAGGCTGCCGTGTGTATGGCCCTTTGGCTGCTGCTAGCATCTGCCCCAGTGCCTCTTCTGCAGCTGATGAGTCATCTGCCACTGTGCTAGTGTGGAGGTAGGAGGAAGGGAGAGCATGGGGAAGAGTGAAAGGGAGCAAGTGGGGAAGAATGGGGGAGTGAGTGTGGGAGAAGGAGGGAAAGTGAGTGGAGGAGTTGGGGAAGAAAGGAGAAAGGGATGGAATGACTGAGGGGAAGAGTGAACGAGGAGGGGAGGAAGTGTGAAAGGGGAAAGTGAGAGAGGAAGTGTGAGGGTAGGGAGAGTGTGCGGGGGGGGGGGGGGGGGCGAGTGAGGGGAGAAAGAGCAGAGGAAAAGGCAGTGAGTGAATGGGGGAAAGGGAGTAGGGGAGACAGAGCAAGTAGGGGAAGAGCGGCTGGGGAAAAGTAAGTGGAAGAGTGGGAGTAAAGACTGAGTGGGGGACGGAGGGTGACTGGGGAGAAAGTGAGGGAGTAAAGAGAGTGTGACGAGGAGGCAGAAAGGAAGTAAATGATTGGAGAGGACAAGTGAATGGGGAAGGAAGGGAGAGGAAATGGAGGAGAGGAAAAAGGTAGGGGTGGGAGAACAAAAAGGGAAAGGGTTAGAAAGCGGGAAGAGAAGAGGGATTGGTAGAGCAAATAGGATGGGGGAAGGGCAGGTGAGCATGTGTGATGGATAGAGAGAGGGTGGGGTGGAGAAGGTGCAAGAGATTGTGGGACATCCTATACAGTAACATCTCCTGCCCCCCCCCCCCCCACACACACATACACATAAACCTATACCACCCCCACCCAACCCCCTCAACCACTCCCACCTCAGAGCAAGTGTAAGAAACACACAAGCAGGTCACGGAATTATAAAGCATGCTTTTTGAAGTTCCTAAAAATTATTTTTTTTTGGCCTGATAGCTCCTCCTTTTTTCCTTTTTCTTCCAGCTTAATTAGAACAATTTCTGAAAATCTGGCACCAAGAACCTTTGTTCACAACTACATGGGAAATTGTTTCATGTCTTAATTGACCCTTATCCCGCTGTTCCAAATTTGGACTTTGTAGCAGCAGTCCTGAGGCTGGGATCCATGAACCTGGGCTCTATATTCAGCCACCAGTTGTTACCATCAGTTATTATCAGAAACACCCTCCTCCTAGGGGCTGTGAATGCTGCCTCTGCAGCATCCCTAGATCCAGCCCCAGCCATCCTGGGGTGCAGAAGACCCAAGGTGGGAATCAAGCAAGGGACTCTTTGCATGGCAGCATGCAGCACTGTCACTCAGTCTCTGGGCCAGCCCACATGTCTAATACTTAATCCATTAACCAGGTTCCCTCCCATATCATCCTACACAGCTTTGTAATAAATAGTCACCAAAATGAGTGAGACTGCTGCCTGAAGCATCCAACTACCCTGTTCTTATTGATAGCAACTTTGAAGTTCCAATGTGTATTTAGACTTAGCTATTAATCTTAATAGGGGTTGCAATACTAATCAGACAGGAGTAAATTTTTAAAGGCATTTAACATGTAAAAATATGACTTGTATGTGCATACATTTGACATACATGCATACAAGCGATTTTATAAACAGGCTGAGAACATGCAAACTCACATGTTCATGCAGGCACGAAAAGTGGTCATGTTTGAGGCATACTCAAAGGTGTGGTTTGGTTTAGATATTTGTGTGTACTTTTCTATTTTATAATGAACATACTCAGTATATCATCAATAAGGCACGAATGATTTTATGACTGCTCTTTAAAGCACCAAATTCAAACTTTCATTGTCTTTTTGGATCTAGTATTTGTTGTGCTGACTTCTCCTAGTGAGTAGAAAGGGTAACTTGCTAAGAGTAGAGGCAGAGGTGTGGGGGTCTAACTGGGGAATTGTTATCCTTGCCCATAAATTTGCATGATATGTAATGTGAGGTTTTTTTTAGCAGGTTTGTCTTTCTGACTGATCCGAGGTTTGCTTTCATTCTTTGCTTTCAGTGGATGGCACTGCATTTTTGAGAGGGTATGTTTGTGTTTGGTGAGTGGGGATGACTAGGGGGTGGGGAGTGTGGGGAGAGATGTCATTGGAGCTGACTCAGGTGAGTGAGAGAGTGTCACTGGGGTTGACTGAGGTTGACTGGGAGTGATGGGAGAGTGGTGGTGAAGCAATGTTCAACATGAGAATTATAAACTTATGGATGCTCAGGGCACAACGTTTTAGGAGGGAGAGAGAGAACAGAGTAGGAGAGAACCCCTTAGAGAGAGTAAACAGGGCCAGATCACAGTTTTTGGATCTGTCTGAGATGCAAGTCTTCCACAGGTTCAGATTTAACAAAAAAAACAGTTAGAGCAAGACCTGTGTTCTTCCACTTAGAGAGGCCAAGCTTTGCCAATACATCTCAAGGTCACTACGGTCCTGGCCTTTTTTGCCATTGGCACTTTCTAAATACCACTAGGGTTTATGCTGGAATAAGACAGTAAGTTACCTCCATATGTATAGATGGGTTTCTGGCTGCATTTCTCCAGAAAACATATCAGTATTTACCTTTCTTTCAGAGGAGACAGATACAACAGTAAATTATGACTGATTTTTACCAAACTTCATCCCAATAAGGCAATCTGAAGACAATGAGCCCACCTTTGCAACTACATGGGCTTCCACTCCCTCAACATGCAAATGGTCTGCAATGCCAAAGGGATCATCAGAGATGCAGTGCCCAAGTTTACAGAGTCCTGTCGTGATGCTTATATCCTCTCCCAGTCAGGAATTAATGACCGCTTCCAGGATGATCTCATCACTGGTGTTTCAACCACCGAGCAATAGTAGTCTTAGAAGCCTGTTTGCCCCTATTTAGACCGCTCCAGAGGACAAAAAGATGATCGGAGATCCAAAACTCATTGGTGACCTGAAGATAACGGAGTAACATGCGTTTCACATCAAGCCGGTGAAGTTCGCCCCCAGCGGGACCCGTGATGCCCTCCGGAGAGAATGCGGGAAGCTCCACCGACTGATTAACATGGAAGGAAGAAATGACCTTCGGCAAAAAGAAAGGAACAGTTTTGAGAGAGACTCCCGAATCAGAAAAACGCAGAAAGGGCTCCCGACAGGACAGCGCTTGAACCTCCGAAACCCGATGAGTGGAACAAATAGAAACTAAGAAAACCGCCTTAAGCGTAAGATCCTTTAGAGTAGCCCGATGGAGAGGTTCGAATGGAGCCACACAGAGAGCCCGGAGGACTAGATTGAGATTCCAGGATGGACATGTGGGACGGACGGGTGGCCTCAAATGTTTGGCGCCCTTCAAGAACCGAGCAACATCCGGGTGAGACACCAAGGTTTGACCTTCTACTCGACCGAGAAGAGAACCGAGAGCGGACACTTGGACTCGCAATGAATTGAAGGAAAGACCCTTGGAGAGGCCTTTCTGAAGAAAGGAAAGAACCACGGAGACCGGTGAGAATGCACCGAGATACCTGATTCAGAACAGACATTCTCAAAGACTTTCCAAATGCGAACATAAGCCAAAGAAGTAGATGGCTTATGAGCCCGCAGGAGAGTGGTAATCACTTCCTCCTGGGCCTCTAGCCGATTGATGTGCCATCGGGATTGGACTGGGAACCAGTATCCCTGCATGGTCTGAGACTGACAGACTGCTCCCCAGCCAGAGCATCTGTAGTGACTATGATCCACTGTGGAGTCTGAAGAGGCATTCCCCTCAGAAGATGTGGAAGCGAAAGCCACCACTGTATGTCCGCGATGATAGAGGCCGAAAGCGGAAGAACTGTTTGAAACTGTTCCGACACCGGCTGCCAGTGGGATAACAAAGCTCTCTGTAACAGTCACATATGCGCAAAAGCCCAGAGGACTAGGTCGATGGTGGAGGCCATAGTTCCCAGGACCTGGAGGTAGTTCCACGCCGTCGGGAGCGGGAGTGAGATAAGGTTGTGCGTTGATGAGCTTGAATGCTCGAGCATGGGGCAGGAACACCTTGCCGACCCGAAGCATGCCCCAAGAAGCATGTCCCAAGAAATTCCAACACCTGGGAAGGCTGTAGATGGCTTTTGGGGAAGTTGACTATCTACCCGAGGGAGGTAAGAAGAGCTAGAACCCAGTTGACCGCCTGCCACAGAGAACCTCTGATTTGGCCCTCACGAGCCAGTCGTCCAGATAAGGATGGACCAAGACTCCTTCCCGGCGGAGAGCAGCCGCCACCACCACCATGACCTTGGTGAAGGTGTGCGGCGCGGTGGCAAGACTGAAGGGCAGCACCCAGAACTGAAAGTGCTGGCCCAGAACGTGGAATCGAAGGTACTTCTGGTGTTCGGGGCGAATCGGGATGTGTAAGTACGCCTTCGTTAGGTCGAGAGAGGCCAGGTATTCGCCAGAATGAACAGCTGCTATGACCATCCTCAGGGTCTCCATGCCCCCTCGTGGAAGGGCCGGCGACCTCGAAAGGATTGAGACCAAGATTGAGACCTGGAAGGGTAACCCCTAGAAGAAGCACCACGCCCTCGAGCCCTACGTTGGCCCCAAAACCAGGAACAGGAAGGCACAAACACTCGGGATTGTTTTGGTTGGTCCTCAGGCAGCTTAGGAACCTTGTTCTCATCCAAGGAATTAATGAGCTGCTCAAGGTCCTCGCCAAAGACCAACTTAACTTTAAAAGGTAGAGTGCCCAACTGTGCCTTGGACGACGGGTCCGCTGACCAATTGTGTAACCAGAGGAGCCTTCTGGCGGATACTGCCGAGGCCATCGCTTTTGCCTGGACGCGGAGAAGATCGTACAGAGCATCCGCCCCATACGCAATGGCGCCTTCCAACCGTTCAGCCTGCTCCGCCTCTGCAGATGGGAGGTCCTGGGTGCCGAGTAATTGTTGAACCCACCTAAGGGTTGCCTGCTGCATGAGATTGCTACAAATAGTCGCCCGGACTCCCAAGGCCAGAACCTCGAAGATATGCTTAAGATGGAATTCAAGCTTGCGATCCTGTACATCCTTCAAGGCCGTAGCACCCACCACTGGAATAGTGGTGTGCTTGGTAACAGCGGAGACTGAAGAATCCACTGTGGGAATTGTCAGCATTTCCAGGCAGTCCTCTGGGAGCGGATAAGGCTTGTCCATGGCTCTCCCGACGCGGAGCCCCACTGCAGGAGCTTCCCATTCCTGGAGGAGCAGCAATTTGTACATAGGATGAAAGGGAAAAGCACAAGCCAGAGCCCTGAGCCCCGCCAGGACTGGGTCCATGTGCACTGGCAGCGCGGCAGTAAGAGTATCCGCCGGGGGCCCCTCAATCCCTAACTCCTGAAGGACAAAGGGAATGAGGGGTTCCAACTCTTCTCTCTGAAATAAATGGAGAACCCTGGGGTCATCCCCTTCCAGAGTGGGGAGCGTCTCCACCAAGTCCAGATTCGGAACCGGATTAGGAGTCCCTAGAGGTGCTGGAGGGGCCGGGAAAGGAGGAGCCCCCGGGACCACCCACACCTGGACAGACCCCTGCACATCCGGAGCCACAGGATCGAGCGGAGGGGCCAGCCGCAGGAGTTTGGCTAGCAGGGGACATGGTGAAGGGCCCTCCTCCTCCTGCAAGCTGGCCAAATAGGATTTGGGCATGAGAAGCACAAAATCTGATGAAAAATGTGGCCTAGAGTTGCTGGAGGCGGGGTCATGGACCACATCCTGGGCCTGCACAGGGTTCAAATCAGGGGGAGACCCCAAAAAATTTGAATCTTCTGCGCTGAGCAGCCCCGAATAGGAAGCTGCTGAAACCCCCAAGATGTCCGCCGTTTCTACGGTTTGCCGACCCGGGAATGGCTTGGCCACGCATTGCGAGAAGCGACCCCGGGCTTGTTTTGCCAGCCCTGTCGCGGAGGGACCTTCCCCACCCGGCAACCATGATGAACAGAGCCCCTCGCGTGAGAGATGCATCGAGGGCTCACCACAAGCAAGGCAGCAGTGTGATCGCAGCATACTCACTGAAGAGGAGCCGCGATCTGAAGAAAAAAACAGCTGATGAACTGAACTTCGCTGCCGGGAGGCAGAAGAATGAACCCTGCACGCTCCTCTATCAACAACACCCTGGCTGCCGGAGAAAGAAGTGTACAGATATGCCCCAGAAGTAAAAATAGACTGGCTTGTGAAGTTTTTTTTCTTTTACTTCAGAAAACTAGATGCATGGGAATGCACATTCCCTGAGGGCACTGTCAGGGAAGAAGTTTCCCTGAACAAAAAAGCAGCCAGGTAAGTGGGGAGTGACTGGACCACCAGTTTCACCCCCAATAGGATCACCGGAAACAGGGGCCTAGGCTATGGAAACACAAGGGGCCAAGCCCCCCCTAAGCCCAGCAAGAGCGAGGAGACAGTGTTGTCTCCTGAGAAAGAAAAATCAAACAGAGCCAATTCAGTGTTTCTTTTTTTTTTTTTTAAAAGTACTTGCTTGATCCTTTAAGAGAAAAGTACCCAAACCGGGAAAGGGCTAACTAGCCAAGATCAGGGAACTGCAGGGTGAGCTGATCCATCTGCTGGAGACAGACAAATACTGAAGGGCTGCAGGGTAGGCTCTGTCCTGATAAAGGATACCCTTTTCAGTTTTGGTCTGTCTCCATCTGCTGGACAGGAGACTCAACCCACGGTCTGGACTGATCCGGGTATGTACAGGGAACTACCTATAACAACATTTAATACAGAGAACATTTAATACAGAGAACATTTATTGAGAATTGCTGCCCACAAATAGTCTAGGTTTTAGTGGGACCCACATACTTCTGAGTAAAGGCTAATTCGTACTTGTTTTTCACTGCGTTTCATTAAGCAGTTCCTTCCAATCATCTTCACATCTCCATGGTGGTTGTGCAGAAACAGAGATTTTCTTTTCACCCTTCATATTTGTGCCTCTTTTTTGCCTCCTTTTTTTCAACTGGAGCCAGCAGGGAAGAGCGGTTCGATAAATATAGAACAAGCATTTCATGTTTCTTTTGAGGTATTTTTTCTTTTATTTAATTTATTATATACCAAGAGTGCCAAGAAACAGTCAGGTTTTGGTAGAGTGGGGGCTTTTCCCTCCATTTTCTCTTTTCCCCAACATGTAGTTTAATTATTTTAAACATATGTCTTGTGCAATCTTGCTTAACTGCCTCTGTATCCCAAAATAACCTAAACCCACCTTCCCAGGATTATTGTCCAGGAGATTAAGATCCTTTTGCCAGTTAAGGGCTAGAGAGGAAGCTTCCTCAGAGACTTATTTTTAGTGTTAGGCGATTCATAAATGTTAATAAATGTAAATGAACTGCTTGCATGGTATCCTTTGCACTAGATAGCTGAAACCCAAGCAAATCAACTCTGTGACACTTCCACACCCTACCAGTCCTGCTAATTAGGACTGATGCGTCTAGTGCTACATCTGTGCTATAGACTGACTGCAAGTTTATATGCTGATCAATCTACCTGGTGCTGCTGATTTAAAGCACATACAGGCCGATACAGTACAGTGCGCTCCGTTGTTAGCCGGCATTTGGACGCGCTAGCTTTACCCCTTATTCAGTAAGGGGTAATAACGCGTCCAAAACGCGCATCCAACCTCCCCACCCCCCCCCCCCCCCCCGAACCTAACAGCGCCCGCATCATGCAAATCCCACGCGATTCAGAAAGCAAAATGTGCAGCCAAGCCGCACATTTTACTTTCAAAAATTAGGGCCTACCCAAAGGTCGGCCCTAATTTCTACGGGCACCAGGAAAGTGCACAGAAAAGCAGCTTTTCTGTGCACCCTCCGACTTAATATCATGGTGATAGTAAGTCGGAGGTCCCGAAAGTTTAAAAAAGTAAAAAAATAAAATTTAAAATGGGTCCTTCCTTCAAAAAAGAGGCGGTAGGGACGCGCAAGTGTCCCTAGTGCATCTTTTTACCACTGGGCCTAATTTAAATAAATTAAAATACTGTATTGCACGCACAGGAGAGTGGCCTGTGCGCGCACCGGGAGAATGGGCGCTCGTCTGCTCTCCCGCAATTTTACTGTATCGGCCCGATAGTGGCATGTGGTAGCACTACATACTTACAGTGAAAAGTCCTTGCTAGTCCAAAACATTTTCAGGTAACACAGACTGATATTTTAAAACCATTTTGCTTTGTTATAACAAATACAAATATTGACCAATAAATAATCACAAACGTTTAAGAGGAATATAAAAATAGAATTATATGTCCATCCAAACTGTGTTTTATGAGAAATAATTTTAAATTAGGAAGGAAACCTTAATTGTTGGGGAGCTTCCTTTTTTGGTCATGAAAAATACGTATACATACTATAGACCAGTGGTTCTCAACCTTTTTTCTGTCGGGACACACCTAACAGATGGTTCTCACATGCGTGACACACTGACCCATGATCGTCACGGGGCTAGATGTAAAAGTTCAGTTTGCATCCACGGGAATCCCCCTGACCCACAATAATGGATGTAAAGCAGAATTATGACATTCCCCATACAACTCACCCTACAAAAAAGATATTCTGGTTCTGGTGTCATCTCAGTAACAGCAACTCAAACTCCTTCTACTTCCAGGCTCAATAGCCCTACTTATGAAAAGACAGCAGTTTACCACCAATGCATGTCCTCTTGAGAAAACACAACAAATAAGACTGATAAAACTCTTACATGTTAGTAAAATATTTCATCTCGGTAACAGACACAGAACCAACCTAACATACTCCCAGGATCTGTAGTAATGCACATAAACTAATCCACACACATTTACACTTGTATTATGGAATACACTCAAATAGGAGCAACCCTATCTTTGAAAAAGCAACAATATAAATATTAAATCAGGCCCTAAAAACCAATACACCTCTTATTAGGAAAACAGAACTAGCAAGCAGCTATAGATCCCCACACAGAAATAATTGTAAAACTATACTAATAAGCAGAATAAATGTTTCTAAATAGCTATGAACAGAATAACATCCAACAATTAAAAACTATTAAAAACTATTAAAAAATTCTCCAAACACCAATAAAATATTTCAAAAAAAGCAGACACATCACATAATATTAAATAATTAAAATGGCAGTCAATCAAGAAAAATAAACTTAAAAAGCCACCTTTACTTACCCCCTCCAGCAGCTCTCCTGCTCCTCTTCCATGCAGGCCGTAGCACACAGCAGAAGCAGCAGTAGAGGCTAAGCTCTATACTCATGGTCCTCTTCCTTAATGCCCATGTCTCTCACACACACACACACCATACCCGTCATGCCCCCATGACCAGTTTCTGTCTCTCACACACTAATCATCTCCCAGTCTTTGACACACACACCAGTCACCTTCCTGAACAGTTTCTCTCATGCCATACACACACACAGGCTTCCCACTCCCGTGTTCTACTTACATATACGGGCTTCTCACTCTCATAATCACTTTCTCTGTCTCACACACACTCACCAGTCTCCCATGCTTGTTCTCTCCACATGCACAGGCTTCTCATTTCTATAATCACTTTCTTTCTCTCTCTCTCTCTCTCACACACACACACACAAGTCACCTGATCTCTCTCATGCATACACACACACAGGCTTCCCACTCCCATGTTCTTTCAGATATACAGGCTTCTCACTCCCATGCTGTGTCTCACACACACCCAGGTTTCTCACTCCCATGCTCACTCTTCACATGCACAGGTTTCTCATTCCCATAATCACTTTCTTTCACACACACACACACACACACCAATCACCTGATCTCTCTCATGCATACACACACAGGCTTCCCACTTCCATGTTCTGTCTTACATATGCAGGCTTCTCCCTCACATGCTGTGTCTCACACACACCCAGGTTTCTCACTCCCATGTTCACTCTCTCCACTGCACAGGCTTCTCATTCCCTGAATCACATTCTTTCTCTCATATTCACACACACCAGTCTCTTTCTCTCACACACCCCGTCACCTTACCAACCAGTCTCTCGCTCTCATGCATGCACACACACACAGGCTTCCCACTCCCATGCTCTTTCTCTCACATAATCAGGCTTCTCACTCCCATGCTTTTTTTCACACACACACACACACACACACACACCCTCCCCCCCCCCAACACCAGGCTTCTTATGCCCTTGCTTTCTCACATACCCAGATTTCTCACTTCCATGCTTTTTCTCTCTCTCACACACACACACACATCAGTCACTTCCTTGACTAATGTCTCACACTCTCACATACACATCAGTCATCTCCCTGAGCAGTCACTTTCATTGTCTCTCACATATACACCACATCAACTCTCTGACCAGTTTCTCTCACTCACAAACGTGCTCTCAATCACACGCAGGCTGGCTGCTTCTTTCTCTCACTCACTTCCTTCCCCCCCCCCCGGAGCACAAATGGAAACTGCAGCAGCCTCCTCCTCCAGCCCCCGCAAGCCAAGAAAGTAGAATCCCATCGACCGCGGGAGGCTCTTGCTGCTGTCTCCTTTCTTGATTACCGGCTGCTTCGATTGCCCGGGGGCCGATGATGCTGCTGCTGCTGCTACTTTATCACGCGGCACGGGCCGGCTCTTTCTCCTTCCCGCGCACCGCGTATCACTTCCTGTTCCGGGTCACGGGGAGGGGGGGGGCGCGGGAAGAAGAAAAGGCCCAGCCACAAGTGCCACAGCTTCTTTTAGCGCCGCTGCCATTCCCGCTGGGCTTGAACGTGCTGATAGCCCGGCGGCAACGGCAGCAAGGAAGAAAGAGCAGCGGGAGAGACCCGGAGCACGCGACACACTACCCGGTGCTTGGCGACACACTAGTGTGTCGCGACACACCGGTTGAGAACCGCTGCTATAGACTGTAATCCTGTTCTCAGCATACAGTACAGGTGTTATGAACTGTGCTGCCCGCGGGTTCCCCCGCGAGCAGACTCGCTTACCACGCTGCCTTCTTCACCCGACGTGGCAGGGACGCCGCCGTCGGGCTTCCTGTGCGGCTGGAGCCGCGGACTGTCGCTGCCCACGCGGCCCGGAGGCCGCCCCGGATTACCTTCTCCTTCGCGGTCGGAGTCGCGGCCTGCCTGCCTCTCTCTGTGGGGCCGGGACCGCCCCCGATGGGATTACCATCTTCACAGCGCTAAGGCCACATCCCCGGGCTGGAGTGGCAGCTGGAGCCGTCCCCGGGGTCTCCCGCAGCGGCTGGAGCCGCTGCCGACATCAGGGCCTGCTCCTCAGGCTCTGCCTGCGTCTCTACGAGTTGACGTCGGTGCAGGCCGCTGTCTGCGGTCCTGCACAGCTCCCTGCTGCTTCTGCTGGTTCTTAGGTGCCGGTCCACACCTCTCTGCTAGATTTAAAGGACCAGGCACAGGAAGTCCCACCTTTAAAGGGCCAGGCAGGAAGTCCCACCTTTAATGGGACTTCCTGCCTTAGCCCTATAGAGGGCTGCTCCGTCAGTCTGTTCCTTGCCTTGCATCTGAGCCACATCCCCTCTGGAGGCTCCTGCCTGCCAGAGTCTTGTAAGGTCTGTTCTTCGTGGAGCTCCTCGTCTCGTCTGCCTTCTACCACATCTTCATGTCTTAATGTCTTGCCTGAGGTCCCGGTCCATGTTCTGATGTCTTGTCATGATCTTCCTCCTCCTGTTGTGCCTGCCTTCCAGGATGTTCTTCCCTGCGTCTTTGTCTGGTGCTCCTGAGCCTTCTGTTCCTGTAGAACTGTGGTTCTCGGATGGTGTATGCCCGAGATTGGTGCAGTTGGCAGGTGGGATTGGTCCCTGTGCTCCGGAGCCTCTGTTCCCGCCAGCCATAGAGGGAGCTTTGGGTGACACCGGCTTCATCATTGGAGTTCCTCCATGCCTGGGTCTTCCCTGTGCTGTCCCATTCTCCTCGTGGTCCGTGACCAGCCTCCAAGGGCTGTGTAGGGCGCGCAGTGGGACAGGGTAGTCTGCGACTCAGTCCCACAGGTGGCCTGAGTAGGGCGCCCTGAGAGACCGTGCAAATGTCCTTCCATCCAGCTGTTGTCAAGTACCAAGTGTCTTTGTCAGTGATGCCGTCGCATCAGCAAGTGTCTTCATCAGTGATGCCGCCGCATCAACCAAGTGTCTTCGTCAGTGATGCCGCCGCATCAACCAAGTGTCTTCATCAATGATGCCGTCGCATCAACTAAGTGTTTTGTCAGCGATGCCGTCGCATCGACCATAGTCCTGTCTACGTGTCAAGGCCTCCATCTGCCCTCAACCTCAGGCCAGGCCTGCTGTTCCATGTTGTTCCGCAGCAGGTCCGAAAGGGCTCGGAATGGTCGGAGGACCATTCAACTTCCAACATCCTTGGATGTTGGCCTTGGGAGCTTGCAGGCCTGGCAGAGGGTCAGCCCATTAGCTACGCGGAGCCCACCGTCAACCCTCAGCTCGGCCCTGAAGGTCTGGGCCCGGACTGAGGCCCAAGGGCACACTAAACCACCAGAGTGTAACAGAATGCAAGGCCCTTAGAGGCTGTTCCGACTGCTACACAACAACAGGAGTAGAAATAGAGGTGGAATTTACAGTATGGAGCAAGCCAGAAATGAACCTGTAACTGCTTTAACTTCTCCTAGGCCATGTTCAAAAAGTCCTTGTTTTGGCATGAATGCTAAACAATATGGGGTTTTGATAAAATTCAACAGTACAGAGCTGCCAAGTGGCCCAGTTTCTGGATGGAAACTTTGGCCTAGTCCCAGCTTTCACACCCCCTACCTGACACATGTCAAGCCGTTGATAGCTATAGTGCTATTTTAACATGGATTAAGTAGGACTACAAGTATCCTAATGCATTAGGGCATTCACTCAAAAATCAGCAGTAATCAAAAGTCTCCTTCCAGAAACTAGGCCACTTGGCAGCTCTGGGAGTTCATCAGTGTCAGGGGTTGCTGCTAACAAACTGAGCTCATCTGCAGTCCTTAGTTTCAAGGAGCTGCTGCAGTGTAGTGATCCCTTGAAAGACAGGAATGACTCCTTCACATTTCTTGCTGCTATGGTCGATTCAATACAAAGTAATTTCCATGACAGATGAGCTCTTTTTTTTTTTTTTTTTGGTATGTTGGTTTGTGAAAATACTATAGTCTCTGCTAACCATAACCTGTGATTCTTATGCAAACTCACTCTTGGAGAAAGCAGAATTAAGGAGTTATGCAAATGCTGGAGTCAGAAGGGTGATATTATCTTAGTTGTTAGAAGAGGCAAGCTTAATGCTAACATTTTCTGCGGTGTACCGCAATGGAGATCCATTGTATATCCAAAACTATCTGCTTCATATTTCATTCTGAATCCTCTGAAAACCAGACCTGTTAAGGCCAGGCTGGGGAAACAATGATGTACTCTATCACATGAGGTAGGGGATTTCTGCTTTTCCAGAAGCTTATTTCTATACAACACTATGATTTAGTGGATTCCTCCTGCTGCACAAGCACATCCTTGGGGCCAGTTAGTGATGTCCTTAGAAGGAGAAAGCACTCTTGAATTGCTTCCATAAAAAGAGAGATGTCTTTGTAAATGAACTGATTGTGCTGGGGATCTATTCTTTCCTTTGAAATTCAAAATATTTGATTTTTAGACTTTTCCTGTTAGTTTGATACTTAACACTATTAAAGGGCAATCTTCCAAGTCATTTACCCGGGTAAACTGACCTGGCTGAAAACTGCCCTCCTTTATCCAGTTAAAGGTATATGATGGCTCCCATAACATATATACTTTTAGTCAGGTTAAAGAGACATTTCTGTGGACATGTTTAGATGGGAGGAGTAAACAGTGCACATGCATTTGCAGTTTCAAATGTGTTTCGGAGTAGTGTTCTGAAGTAAGCATGCAAGTTGCTCTTTTATAAGAGGTACACTCAAATACATTACAAACCTTGTCTGAATACCTTTATATCTGCCATTTGACCTGTGCAGTTCAGATCGGACTTGTCTTTTGTCTGCAGTTTTTGAGTAAGCGGTCTGGGTAAATTGGTGGGTGTTCAGGGTGAAGCGAAAGAGGGTCTATGTGAACTGGTGAAGGTTTGGGTGAACTGGTGGAGGTATCGGCAAACTGGTAATTCTAAAAATGCATGCAACTAAGTATTTTCAGAACGGGGTAACCACATACTTTAAGATATACCTGCCTCCATGTTTAATTATGGATCATTATGCACAAATTGTTACAATTATTTCACACATTAAACATACACATTTTTTAATATGGGTAGAGAAAGTACAGGATTCTACAGCAGAACAGGGCAGGATTTTCTGCTTGGCTGACCACCTCCCCCTTGGGTTGAGCCCACAAGTTTTGGCGACTGGATTGTGGTATTTCTGTAAGAGACTGAAACCAGGCCAGATTTCTTTTACTACTATTTGGGGAAGCTCCCCAGTAGAATGAGACCTTTCACACACTAATCTATTTGTTTATCTAGCTAGCTCCACCATCAAAAGGGACTTCTTCATTTTCTTGATTGTTTTTTTCCACACAATTTTGTGTTTGGTACAGGGTGCACCCTTTACAAACTGGTGACATTGGGATGGATCTGTTTCTTTTCCTTTCTTTTTGAGTACTCAGGGGTAACGTCAGTTTTTGAAAACTGTACTTCAATGCTTTCCCCCCCCCCCCCCCCCAACCTTTCTCTATTAGTATTCCGTTTTTTTGTTGTTTTTTTTTATTATCCATATGAGTATGTTGGTTGCCCTGGCTAACAGGTCATACCAAGTGTTATTTTTGCATTGCTTGATTTAAAATCAGAAAACTGCAGGTTTATGTTATACTTTATTACTGTACTTTTCCCATTTAATGTTCTGGTGGGATTTATTGTCTACTTACACAATACTAGTAACAGGGTTAATTACTGTTTTATACTGGTGTGATGATTTTATCTGGTCTGTAGTGACACAAGTGAGAGGTTGTTTGGGAAGGGCAGAGAATTGTGGTATTGGGGTGACCAGGACCCTATTTCATCTCCCACTCAGGCTACAAACCTGAAGATAAATCATATTCGTAAATATAATTTCTCATGTGGTACTCCCCACCCCAAGCATAGGGGTAATTCATAGTCTGGACCAAGGGAGGGGGCCACATATGGTAAGGAGGGAGCGAAATTCTGGTTAGCTACCCAGTCGATATAGACATCCCAGGAAGGAACCCCAGCTACTATCAGTGCAGAGAGGGATCTTTCTGAGATCTTATTATTGAATAATTTCCAGAGTCACCAGATTATAAGATGTACCATGTTTCACCTTTAAAGAAACCTTTCAATAAAGTTGTGTTGGAACACCAATTTTGTTTCCAATGTGATTATTAGCATCGACTGCATGGAGAAGCTGAAGATAACACCCAGGGACCAGGAGCTTATCTCTTCCCCACCCCCACCACTCCTGTGGAGAATCATGTAGGTCTGGAGCTGTTGGAACTGTATGGGATTTGAAGAGCCACAGTGCACATATAATAGCCACAGTGTTAAGTATGTGTCTGTGGACTCATAAGATAACAACCCAGTCTGGGGTTACACCTTTTTGGCGACCATACACGGACCTGAGGGCTTTGGAAATGTAATTTCAAGTGAGTTGAGGGAAGAGTAATATTTAGTGCTTTTTTGGATGTTTTCACTGTGAACTGAGCATAAACTACAAAACTGCTTGTAAAATGTGACATAGAAATAAGGTGGCCACTGTTTCCGCCAGAAGAGGCTAGTGGGAGGTGGTTGTACCTATAGCCTCCTATGATAGGATCCTAGTCCAGGGACACAATTAACATGGATACTAAAGGGAAAAAAAATGCAGGTCCTAGGGCAATTACTTTTAATTTTAAAGCAAGAAAACTTTTATGGCATGCCTATGTTTCTCTAGTCCCATCAGGAAAAATAGAAATATTCTGACCAAGACATGTTTTCCCTCATTTAGCAAAAAAAAAATCATAATATCAAACTATAGCACTACAATTACAATCAAAGTTGAGGTGTGCTTATATTAAAAGAACAAAGAAATGTCAGGGTGTGCATAGCATCATATGCCACTGGTGTCCTGCTCAGGTATCTACTAGTTCTTGTCTTCTACATTACCCTTTTCCTTCCCACAGTGTCACTGGTCAGGAGTTCATGAAATGTTGCCTCTATATCAGGTCAGGTATTTGAAATAAAGTTCTGTAACATTCCTATAACTTAAAGGCCTGGATTTACTAACACCGCTGGGCTCTCTGAATCCCGCAGTACAGGGGGGCAAAACGGGGGGGGGGGGGGTCCTGCGATAGCCGTCAGCGATCGCACCTCCATGGTGCGATCGCTGCTGGCGTCGTGCCAAATAACTACATCATAAAAGGTGTAGTTATTCGGCGCAAAATAGGCAGGGATACGGAAGTTTACCGTTTCGCTGTCAGCGCCATCTTTTTGGTGTCCGCCCCGGTGCTGCCCCCGACTCCTCCTCTTCCTGTCTTGACACCGCCCACATTTAGTGATTGCCTGCAAAAAGTCCCTTTTCGCATGCGATCGCTTGCGTAAATGACCCCAAAGTCTTTATAGCACAAATTGATCCTGTTTCTTCCAACAGTATCTTCTTTATACAAACAGAGGTTCATATTCAGCCGCTGTGCGGCTTCGCAAATTAGCTGTAGGTAAATGATGAATAAACTTCTTAAACAAATATATACTGACACCTTGAACCCTTTATATGAGCTCTATATTGCACTCAAAATAAATCACACTGATTTCTGTTTTAAATTTCACGTTGATACAGAAATGCTCAGACCCTCTGATTCCATAAAATTAATTAGCGACACCACCACCTCAGACTCCAGCAATAGTTCTTCTTCTGGCAGTGAGAGAGACATGGGTCAACTCTCCAACGCAGCTTTGGTGGTGGAAAAAGATGAAGGGATCCCAACTAGCTGTTGCCAGGAACCTGGCTGGAGGGTTTCAAGGCTGAGAGCCAGAGAAAATCCAAGACATACAGGTAAGGAACTAGAATCTCCTGGTTCTCTGGGTTTGGACTCCAGTGAAGCAAGAAAGGTAAAATGATCATCTTGCTGTCACCAGCTAGAGAGAGAGAGAAGCCATTCATTTCCTTTTAGACATCCTAAGGTATGTAGAAGGCTGAGAAGATCATACCAACCACATCTGCTCAAACTGCAGCCATGTTGGACCCCCTCTGATCTATTATGAATTTAAATCCCCCCAAATCTAGTTCGCATGTTGAAAGGCAAACTTTAGATAGGGGCCACATAACACAACTCCCTCTGAAGGCTAGTATGGTAGACACCTTGAGCCAGAAGGTGTCCTTGTGCGATGGCTGGGATTCTCTCCCCAGACCCAGTCAGACCTAGACTCCTGCACGGCAGCCTAGAGCACTACCACTGAGCTACTGAGCCTGCCTCCAATATTTACATTGCTAGCCAGGCTCTGTTATTAGTTTTAATAACCTTGGAAACTGGGACTCAAAGAGAAAATTCATATACTGGATATTAGGGATGTGAATCGTTTAGGACGATTAAAATTATCGTCCGATAATTTTAATATCGTCTTAAACCGTTATGGAACACAATACAATAGAGATTCTAACGATTTATCGTTATAAATCGTTAGAATCGTGAGCCGACACACTAAAACCCCCTAAAACCCACCCCCGACCCTTTAAATTAAATCCCCCACCCTCCCGAACCCCCCCACAAATGACTTAAATAACCTGCGGGTCCAGCGGCGGTCCGGAACGGCAGCGGTCCGGAACGGGCTCCTGCTACTGAATCTTGTTGTCTTCAGCCGGCGCCATTTTCCAAAATGGCGCCGAAAAATGGCGGCGGCCATAGACGAACACGATTGGACGGCAGGAGGTCCTTCCGGACCCCCGCTGGACTTTTGGCAAGTCTTGTGGGGGTCAGGAGGCCCCCCCCAAGCTGGCCAAAAGTTCCTGGAGGTCCAGCGGGGGTCAGGGAGCGATTTCCCGCCGCGAATCGTTTTCGTACGGAAAATGGCGCCGGCAGGAGATCGACTGCAGGAGGTCGTTCAGCGAGGGTTCCGGCGCCTCGCTGAATGACCTCCTGCAGTCGATCTCCTGCCGGCGCCATTTTCCGTACGAAAACGATTCGCCGCGGGAAATCGCTCCCTGACCCCCGCTGGACCTCCAGGAACTTTTGGCCAGCTTGGGGGGGCCTCCTGACCCCCACAAGACTTGCCAAAAGTCCAGCGGGGGTCCGGCAGGACCTCCTGCCGTCCAATCGTGTTCGTCTATGGCCGCCGCCATTTTTTCGGCGCCATTTTGGAAAATGGCACCGGCTGAAGACAACAAGATTCAGTAGCAGGAGCCCGTTCCGGACCGCTGCCGTTCCGGACCGCCGCTGGACCCGCAGGTTATTTAAGTCATTTGGGGGGGGGTTCGGGAGGGTGGGGGATTTAATTTAAAGGGTCGGGGGTGGGTTTTAGGGGGTTTTAATGTGCCGGTTTTGCGATTTTACGTTTTTTCGATTTTTTACGATTTTTCACGATATTTTACCCCCCCAAACGGCAACAATACGATTCCCTCCCCCTCCCAGCCGAAATCGATCGTTAAGACGATCGAGGACACGATTCACATCTCTACTGGATATCAACACCCCCTCCCCCCTGCCATTGTTTCACTTTTATATATTCTAAATATCCCAAACAATAAGCTGACTGAATTCCTTCATCAAGCTTTTGTAGGCCGTTTTACAGATCTTATACTGTTTTTTCTTTTACGAAGAACACAGTTTAACAAGCATCTTTCATAAAACCCTACTTATCAGCAATGCTGCCTTATAACACAGTGCAATGCTATGCAAACTTGCAAGAAGACTGATGGTGAAGCAATTTTAGTACACTCGGAATTCCTGGAAATTAGTACAAGCTGCTGCTTATTTTTTTTTTTTTCGCAAACTGCAAAAACAAATTGCCATTCCATTTTAGGAAAGCATGAAGACAAGTATTTATTGATCAGATTTGCTCTTTATACCAGATCTTTTGAGTTCCAGATACAGGCACTTAATTTCGAGCAGGTTGTCAATCTTAATGGCTTTTTCTTGGAGCCTTGAGCGTGGCTGAGTAGTGAAAAACCTCACATCATACCTGAAAATCCAGGTACAGATATGCTACAGCATGCGACATTCAGTATTTCATGTACTCCACACATGTATCCACAGCACATTTACAAAACAGAGGGCTATGAAAATGATTAAGCATGTACATATCTTAAGTACTGGAACAAGTGGCAGTGAAAATGGAGAGAAAGTTAGTTTTGTAGATAGAAAGCAATAAATACAGATTTTGGAAACCCTCTAATTGCAGCTCTAACAAAACAGAAAAAAAAATGAAGCTATGCTCAGTACTTATTCAGAAAGTAAGAGGGGTAATTTTCAATGGGACTTCTGCGCATAAGATAATGCTTTACCCAGAGAGAAGGCTCTTTAGAAAATTGTGTGATAGCTTCGCATGTAAAATTACGCGTATACACACTCCATGCATGTGCTTTTACAGGGGAGAGGCATGCCAGGGGGTGGAATCTTAGTGGGGTTGGGTCTTACATAAATAGTTTTTTCATTTTCTTGGCAAAACTACATGCAGGTGTAGTTTATTTATTTATTTTATTTATTTCTCGTGTCTTACATATTGCACATCAGATTCCAGATCTGGCCAGAGCGGTTTACAATTAAAACACAATAAAATACATTCAAAATAAAAATTCAGAACATTGAAAACTCCCAAATCTGTCTATACCACTCACAATGTAAAATCTGCCCAAGCTGTGATGAAAAAAGCCAGGCCTTTACCTTTTTCCAGAAGCTGAGATGGTTCTGCTCTGCCCTCACCTTCAAAGGTGCTGGGTTCCACAACTCGGGACCGCTAACTTTTCCTATTAGACACTACATATATCCTGTCTAGATGGAACCAAGACTAACGCTGCTGATTTAGAGCATAAATTACGCGTAGGGACATAACATCTGACCTTTTGTTGTAGATACCCTCCCCATTTATTGCCTTAAACATCAGAGTCATTAACTTAAAATTTTAGATTTTTTTTATATTCTGCTTTTTGCAGAACTTTAAAGTGGATTACATTCAGGTACTGTAGGTATTTCCCTATCCCCAGATGACTTACAATCTAGGGCCTGGATTTATCAAAATGCACTAAATATCGCATGCGATAGGAAAAGGGTGTGTTTTATGGTAATAGGCTGTTTATCGCAAAGTGCGCTATCTTAGCACTTCGCATAGGTATTACCGCAGACTGCGATAACTTTTTCATACTTTGCGGTAAGTAACCAAATTGTTGTAATTCCTACCTACAACCACTGGGGGGAGAGAGAGAGAAAGCCTAGCTATAAGGCCCTCATAGTAGTTAGGTATTGATGGACTCTCTACCTGGGTAACATTGCACAAATCTCATCTTTGGTCGAGTCTCTCACTCCGAAGGTCAGCAAATCTTCACAAGAGAGCACTGTTCTGTTCGTACGTCTCACTTTGAATGTCAAAGTGGCCCCTACCCATACACTCCTAAACCATACACTCCTAAACCTAAACCTCACCTCGAGTAACTAGGTGGGCCTCATATAGAGGTATAAATACCTAACTACTATGCCCACTTAGCCACAAATCCCGCCCCAAACTTCTCCCCTTTTCCTAATTTGCATCGCACTATGCGTTATGGCATTTTCACATGCGTTAAAGGCGTTTTTCACATGCGAAAACACCTTAAGACATGCGAAAACGCCATATAGCACTTTGATAAATGACCCCCTAAGTTTGTATCTGAGGCAATGGAGAGTAAAGTGATTTGCCCAAGGTCACCAGTAGTGATAGTGGGACTCAAACCCTGGTCTCTTGGTTCTTAGCCCACTGTCCTAACCACCTGACTACTCCTCCACTCCTCACATTGATAGGTAACCAATGAAGGTGCCTTAATAATGGCGTCACATTCTCTCTGTGAAAGACCAAAAATCAAAAGTTCAGCCATATTTTATACAATCTGTAAAAGTTTTATACTCTTTTTTGAGAGACTCACCAATACAACATTACAATAATCTAATATTGGACAGACTAATGTCTGAACTGGGATAATTTTCAAAGTTGACCTATGTGCTTTGAAAATCAGTATAATTTATTGGCATATGTGCTGGCTAACTTATACACAATGTTACTAAATTACCCCCTAAATATTATTGCCTTTCAAGTCATCTTTGTTTAGATGTTGAATCAGTCTGTATTTATTTGCTTTTCAGACTTTCTCTGGACACTAACCTTCTAACTGGTTGGCACTGTTTGGGCAGATGAAAGGAGACCTTCTATAACTCCAAAACTAGATGAGATTTATTTTTTTTTTACTTTAATTTTATTATTATTTTAAATTATACAGACAGCAACAGCATGTCTCGGAAAAAAAAGGGTATGGTAAAGAAATTACAATGAAACTAGCAATATCAACACCACAATTATACCATTACCCATGTTACAATGAAATAAAGTGGTGATGTGCATGGAGCAGGAGAGGGACCTAGGGGTTATAGTGTCTAATGATATGAAATCTGCGAAACAATGCGACAAGGCGATAGCAAAAGCCAGAAGAATGCTGGGCTGCATAGAGAGAGGAATATCGAGTAAGAAAAGGGAAGTTATTATCCCCTTATACAGGTCCTTGGTGAGGCCTCACCTGGAGTACTGTGTTCAGTTCTGGAGACCGTATCTACAAAGAGACAGAGACAAGATGGAAGCGGTACAGAGAAGAGCGACCAAAAAGGTGGAGGGTCTTCATCGGATGTCATAGGAAGAGAGATTGAAGAATCTAAATATGTACACCCTGGAGGAAAGGAGGAACAGGGGTGATATGATTCAGACCTTCAGATACTTGAAAAACTTTAACGATCCAAAGACAACGACAAACCTTTTCCGTCAGAAAAAAATCAGCAGAACCAGAGGTCACAAGCTGAGGCTCCAGGGAGGAAGACTAAGAACCAATGTCTGGAAATATTTCTTCACGGAGAGAGTGGTGGATGCCTGGAATGCCCTTCCGGAGGAAGTGGTGAAGTCCAAAACTGTGAAGGACTTCAAAGGGGCATGGGATAAACACTGTGGATCCATCAGGTCTAGAGGAAGTGTATAAAGAGGAGGCAGCAAAACACTGCACGAAGCGGCAGTAGCCACAGAGGCATTCACGGAGCGGGATGCCAGTGGCCAGTGGTTGGTGTTCCACCTTCACGGAGCGGAAGGATGGAGGCCTGCCATCTCCATATTTGAAAAAAAACAAAAAACAGGGGTGGGCAAGAGTATGTAAAATTAACGAAGAGTTCATAAGTTATAGGTACTACCAATTATTAGGCTTATTCAATATTTGATGATAGATAATGTGGCTTTCAATGCATACTTCACTTTCAATACATATCCAACATAGCTCTCTGCTTCAACAGCAGGGGAGAAGAAAAACTAATACTTCACGCATATCCAGCATAGCTCTCTGCTACAATGGCAGGGGAGAAGAAAAACGACCAACAATGGCTGAATAACATAGTCTGGGTAAAACAAATAAGCATGGGTGTAGCTTGCTTATTGCGGCGGTTACTACCCCTAACTAATCAAGCTTGATATTTCACTTGGATGCAGCTCCATCACTGCTCTCTGCATTAATGGTGGGTGTGAAAGGGAAATAGAACCAAAGGTTACTAGGAGCCAAGAGAAACAGATAAGTATGAGAAAAAAAAGAAGTGTGAGGCTTGCTGGGCAGACTGGATGGGCCGATTGGTCTTCTGCCGTCATTTCTATGTTTCTATGTTTCTAATCACTATAGTAAAGAGCGTTGCATAACAAATCAAAGAAATGTAGGTAAGGAGGGGTGAGTAGATTGCAATTCAATCTACAGCTGCAGCTTGGTTAAGGTCACCAGAGGATCGATAGGAGTCCAAGAAAAAACCTAATTGGGAAGGTTAAAAAAAAATATAACGAGCATTATTAATATTCATCACACACTTGCAAAGAAATTGAACAATGAACTGAGCACCCAACTGTCGCGTATGAAGGCAAAGGGCTAGGAACTTCTTCCGACACTGCTGTGTTGCTCTAGGAATATCCGGATAAAACCAGACCTTTTGGCCTAAATAAGGGGAATCTCTATTTCGAAGAAAAAGTCTGAGAACAGTGACCTGATCAGAGGAAAATACAAAATTAACCAAAAGAGTTCCCCTCCTTTCAATCTGGCCCTCAGCAGATGTTTCCAAGAGTTTAGAAAGATTGACAGAAGAAGAGGCAAAAGAATCTCTTTTTTGCTTGTAAGTTGGCAGGAAATACATTTTTGAGGTAGGTGGTATTGCATCCGATGAAAGATGTAGTATCTGTTGTAGATAATTTCTAAATTATTATCTTGGAGAAACTAATTTATATGTAGGAAAATTTAACACTCTCAAGTTTAAATATCTTGAGGAAGTTTCCAAATTTTCCACTCTTTTGAAAGTAGAGATCTCCTTGAACTAAACCATTCTGAATAGATTGAAATTAGACAATTTAGAGTCTAATTCTTCTAACTTTGGCCTGGATGCATCATTCCTCGCAGAATGATGAATCCTGCGAAAACGGGGAGTGGGGACTTGTAGTGATAGGCTGGTTCTTAGCAGTAATACACACAGCGGGATGATAGACTTTATTATACAGCAATGTAGTATAATACATGGCTGGGTTCACAGCCCGGGAACGGGCTGTGAACCCAGCCAGAGGAGAAGTCTCTGATGGCGTAGTCCAGTCTGTACTCTGCAGCGCAGATGAAGAGTCTCACCAGGTCTTGAGAGGATGATGGGTCCGGTAGTGGTCTGCAGAGCAGGGTAGGCCGAGAACCCAGGAACAGATGATATGCCAGAGAGAGTAGATCCGGTATTGGTTCATGATGTGGGCTAGGCCGAGAATCTACAATAGCAGAGGTGAGACAAGGGAGACATAGACCAAGAACTGAGGTACTCACTCTGAGGCAGGAAGCTGCTGTAGAGAGGAACCCCCCGAGGGCGAAGGTCCGGGACGGAGCAAGATCCCCGAGGAATGGTTACCATAGGCGTCCCTGAAGAAGCTGGCAACCCCGGAGGGTAGGAAGGAGCGAGGCAAGGCCCCCGAGGAGCGGGTACCTTGAGAGTCTTTAGTGGTAGCTGGTATCCCTGAAGGGAAGGTAGGAGCGAGGCAAGGCCTTCGAGGAGCAGGTACCTAAATCGTTCCAGAGCGAAGGTACACAGAGCGAAGGCATCTGGTAGCAGGCAGAGATCAGCAGGGAGATTCCTTGCTAACTCCTAGCTGGAATGGAGAGTGGAGGCTAAATACCCGGAGGTAGTGATGTCATGCAGTGGGGATGCTCCCGAGGTTCCTGCCATGACTTATTTAAATGGAGGGCCAGCGCAAGCATGCGTGCCCTAGGTGACCTCAGGGAAAATGGCAATTGCCCATGCCGGTCCGAGGACGCCGGAGAGGTCGGCGAGGAGAAGTGGAGGCAGCCATCTTGCCCAATGGAGCAGAGAAAGAGGAAAGAGAGGTGAGGCAGAAAGGGTGCAGCCATCTGCGACTGACGGACGCAACATTCCAATGATTACTGCACTACCAGTTTAGTTAGCTTCCCTAATTTAGTTAGCGTCCCTAATTTCTCTTAGTATTTTACTGTCTGTCTCACCATTTTGGCCAGATGGACGGTAGTATACTCCTATCACTATACTCTTCCCCATCACACAGGGGATTTCTACCCATAAAGATTCGATTGTGCATTTAGTCTCATGCAGAATCTTTATCATGTTGGACTCTATGCCATCCCGGACATAAAGCGCCACACCACCTCCCAGGTGCTCCTCTCTGTCATTGCGATATAATTTGTACCCTGGTATAGCACTGTCCCATTGGTTATCCTCTTTCCACCATGTCTGAGATACCAATTAAGTCTATGTCATCATTTACTGCTATACATTCTAATTCTCCCATCTTACTTCTTAGACTTCTGGCATTAGCATAGAAACATTTCAAAGTGTGTTTTTTGTTTGTATTTACATTCTGCTTCTCAGTTGACAGGGATAAATTGGAATCCTTTAGCTCAGGTGAGTTTTTAATTATAGGCACTTGGACTACATTTCTTATTATTGGAACTTCTCTGTTGGGATGCCCTAAGTCTAATGCTTCATTAGTATCCTTTGAAGATACTTCCCTCCGAACAATGTGCTGCTGAGCAACTGTCAGCTTTCCCCTTTGTTCTAGTTTTCCCCTTTGTTCTAGTTTTTTTTAAATTGAAAAGTATGCATGTAAGTGAAATCCCCACTCCCAGCCAGCCCCTGGGAATGCTTCAGTTCAGTCTGGATAAACTTATGCACGGATTAAGACATACAAGTATAAGTTTAGCTGCATATCAAGTGGGCAGTTTTATAAACAGTCATTTCTATAGATAAAGTACTACTTTCCATGCAGAAATGCTCTTGAAAATTACCCACCAAAGTATATGGATGTATATGTTCATTCAAATGGATACGAAACCCAATAGCATCTAATCCCAAAAAATGACTTCCTTTTAGGTATCTATAATCATATGCTTCTAATTAGGGGCATATTCGGCACCAAGATTGGATGGCTAGTGATCTTTGAAGTTAGACTCATAACTTCAGAATGAATACTCAAGTACACGCCGTTGAAAAACCAGTCCACTTGTTTCATGGCATCAGATCATTTAATCCATAGTCTTTTATCATCTATTCTCATCTTATTTATCTATCTACATTTTGCCATTTCTTCTCACTGTTTGTATCAACATTTCTTTTCTCAGTAAAATGTAAGTTTGTGAGAAACATGCTTTAAGTTTATTGGCTAGTCCCCCATTTTCAGTTTCTATTCTATTTACACATTTATATTACTTTATTCTCCAAAAAGGAGACTCATAGTAGTTTGTAGAAATAAACATTGTATCCATAATAACATACATATAATAATAACATCTTTAATGCAGATCCCCCTCTTCCCTACTCTCATTAGGGATGCAATTATCATTACATTATAAAAACAATATCACAACACAATATATAAATAACATCAATATAAAACATTGTAAAACATTTCCAAACCCTTTATATTACCTCTATATAAATTCAACTAAAAAATAGCTGGAAACACACACTAGAACCTCCTACCAAGTGGTCCCAAATGACAACCTTAAGAATCAGGAGGAACTTAGGTATGTAAAGCTCCACTTCAGACATCAACTGGTTCTTTTCTCTAAAAAGACCTCCAACTCTCAGCTCCCAAAACAAAAAGTAAGAAAGCATATTACCTGGCTACTCTTGCTGGCTTCCAAAGGAGTGAACTTCTTTGGGATCAGCCCTTGAGAGGTGACTCACCAGTGGCCACTCACCACCTGCATCAGGCCATGATTTATCAGTGGCCCGAGATGACATTAGTTTATGAGATTAACATTGAATCAGTATTTCTGATTGATTTGCAAAATTTTATATTTAAAACGCAGTGGGGCTAATGTAATAAGCCTACGGTGAAAACAGTGCTAGTTGTCAGCGTGCATTTTTTTTAACGCGCAGAAGAAAAGTAGGCGCCTCCACAGGATGTAATAAAGGGTCTGTATGCAAATGAGATGTGCACAGAAAATCCACACAAAAGTGCAACCCACGCAAAAATGCACACTCGTGGCTCTGTGTAATAAACTGCCTAGAATCCCACGCTGAAACCCACATTAATGTGGTGACCCGTGAATGATTCTTGGGATGAAAGCCTTCCCTTTTTATTAAACAGTGAAGGTTAGTGGTCTGGGAGTGGAACTGAAGATGTGTCTCTGACCACATGGTAGTTGCACCAGCGGATGCCGGCAGGCGCTGGAATGCAGCAGAGATTTGTATGGTCAACCCACAAAAATGTTCCAAACATGATTTACCTCAGAGTAAACCGGTGTCCAGACACACACTTTAACTTAACTCCTGCCCTGACCCAGGAAGTAAAAAACCTGCGTTAAAAAAAATGCACTAACCGATGTGCGGCTCCCGGCTTAGCCTGTGAATAGTTACTTGCCTCATTTGCATGGACTCACGCTAAACCAGCAGCGTGTTTTAAAGTGGGTTTATGCGCATGTTTTTCCCACGCCGAACACTTTATTACTTACCTGGGTAAGGCTAGCGTGGGAAAAATGCGCGCAAGTATGCACAAAAACCTGTGGCAGCTTTAGTGCTGCTTATTACATTGGCAGTTAAGCGGCCAGCTAAGACATCAATTTTAATGCTTGCTTGTAATTTTGTGTTGTATAAGCAACAAGATAATGAATAGATCTGATAAATTCATCACTTACACAGAAGACGTGTAGGACAACAGCTCCATGTCTTCTGTCCTCATTTGAGAAGATGTCACTGGGAAATTCATGGAGAGCTAAAATAAATGTGAAAAGAACACTTTAAGAAAGCATGAACACATTCTGATTTTGCTAAGACAAGAGCAATGCTCTTTTCTAGGTCTGATACACTGTTTTCTGAAACATAGTTTTAAGAGTTTTACCAAGTGGTCGTCTACAAGATTCTATTCTGTAGTTCTACAAAGCTTTATTTCATTCACAGCATTCTCTCTTTCCATTAGATAATAGACATGAATGAGCATTAGATCTAGCAATATGAAAACCAAGCCTTACAAAAAAGTCTATTGTTTAATATAAAGGTGTAGCCTGCCACCCTGCTATCTATTCCTTTCAACTAGAAACAGTACAGCTATAAGAAGAGCGAGTGTAATTGCAAGAATGTGATACAATTATTAGTTTTAAGCACAAACTGCATGCCTTTGATATTAGGAATCAAGCTATTCAAGTGGAAAGCAATGGACTTCACATGGCACTTTTTTCCAATGATAGGCTACATCTAGAAACCTTTAAAAAAAAAAACTAAAAGAAAAGTTTCAAATCCATTTTTTAATACACTGCTCCACATGTACATATATCACAACAAAGCATGCACAATACAATGAGAATTCAAAATGTCATTTGGGCACAAGTGGTTTGGATACAAAGAGCCTGACTGAAAGCCATAGCTAGATCGCTACTCACAGGAACTTATAATCTGCCTGTCCCTTGGTATGATAAGTCCATGTCCAGAGCACTTAGTGACTGTCATGACTCTGTACTGGTCCTGCACTAATGGACACAGACAGACTAGGTTAACACAAATTATACTTTCCAAATACAATGCAAATGAAGAATCATTTCGGTCTAGAAGCTGAGATTCCTATCTCTCTTTCTTTTTTTTTTTCCTAACAATTAAATAGAAACTTGTTACCAGTAAAATAACAAATATTTAGCAACCAGTATGACCATAAGAAATGCCATGCTGGGTCAGACTAAGGACCATGCCCAGTATTCTGTCTCCAGCAATGGCCAATCCAGGTTACAAGTACCTGGCAGATCCCATAAAGTAGACCTAATTCCTGTTACTCACCCCCAGGGATAGCAATAGTTTTCTATACTCTATCTGACTAATAATGTGTTATGGACTATTCCTCCCGGAACTTGTCCAAACCTCTTTTAAACCCTGCTATGCTAGTTGTCTTGATCACATTCTCTGGCAATAGATTCCACAGCTTGATAGTGCGCCAACTGAAAAAGTGCTTTCTACGATTATTTATTTGTTTATTTAAATGTTTTATATACCATCATTCCAGGTGAGAATCACTACTTCATAACGGTTTACAGGTAAATAAAATGCGTGCTACAAGGTTGACAAACATTCATATAAATGGACAAACTTCTAACGTAGAAACAGAGCTAGATTAAAGGGGTTAGTGAGGTGGGGGGGAGATTATTCAAGAATTATGTTATCTGAGTCATGGGGAACTGAGTGTTTCAGTCAAGTAGAAGGCAGTTTTGAGTAGCCAAGTTTTTAAGTCGCTTTTGAATTTCTTTTTATCTGTTAATGTTCGAAGTTCTTCTAGAATGGAATTCCACAGTTTGGGGCCGGCAATTGAGATCATGCTATCTCTAGTTAGTGTTAGGTGAGAGCCTCTTAGGTTTGGAATTTCTAGGAGGCCTTTGTTCTGTGATCTGAGAGTTCATGGGGATATGTGAGATTTAAATGTTATTCCTAGCAGATCGTTGTTATTCAGGTTAGTGTTGTATGCAAATGAGATGTGCACAGAAAATGTCTGTATCTGCGATAGCTTCCAGACAGTAGAGAATCTTCAGAGTGTTTAGGAACATGGGGTGATGTGGTCAAATTTTATTGCTCCAGATAATAGTCTAGCAGCGGCATTTTGCAGTAGTTGCAGGGGTTTTAAGTGACTAGTCGGAAGACCTAGAAGTAATGAATTACAGTAATCGAGGTTTGAGAAAATGAGAGACAGTAAAACTGTTCTGAAATCTGTTGTGCTTAGTAGAGGTTTCAGTCAGCTCAAAATCTGCAGCTTGTGGAAACTAGATCTAATCAGTTTGCTTATGTGGGCTTTCATTGTAAGATTTATATCGATTTGGACCCCCTAGATCTCTCACTTGGGTTGCAGGGGTTACTTAGCAACTTCCAAGAGCTACCCCTGAAGGTATAGTTTTTTGTGGGTTGCGGCTTAACCAAATTATTTCAGTTTCTTTGGGGTTCATCAAGAGTTTCCATTTAGCTAGTTTTTCTTTTCTTTTAATCATATATTCAGAAATTAGAGAAGTTGTTTTTTCAAACGATTTAGTTAGAGGGATATAGAATTGTAGATCATCTGCATAAGGGAAGAAGTTTAAACCCAGGTCTGTTAGTAATTTGCATATGGGCAGCATGTAGATATTAAATAAAGTTGCTGATAGCGCTGATCCTTGGGGTATGCCAGTTGTGTTTTGGAAGGTGTCGGACAAGTAATTGTCAAGTTTTACTTGGAATGATCTATCTGCAAGGAAAGAGGTGAACCATTTTAGCACATTCCCATCTATCCCAATGTTTTTCAACTGTTGGTTATGGTCAACAGTGTTAAAGGCAGCTGTTAAATCAATTAGGACAAGGCAGTATGATTTGTTTGGGTCAAAATCTCGTAAAATAAGATCAGTTAAGAATTGAAGAAGAGTTTCAGTTGAGTGGTTTTTCTGGAATCCAAAATGAGGGGGAGGGTGCTTCTGCGTTTGTGTGTGTGTGGTGTGTATTTTCAAGTATTTTTGCAATGAAGGTTAAGTTGGAAATCGGACGGTAGTTATTCCAGTCATCAGGTCTTACATATTTATTTTTTTAAATTGGTTTTATAACTGCTTGTTTTAGGCCTTGGGGCATATAACCTTCCTCAAGGACAAGACTGACTAGCATTGTGAATGTAGGGGTTATTGTCTGGTTTACTTGTTTTAGTAGGGTGGCTGGTATCAGGTCTAGGGGATGTGTAGCAGGTTTTAGTTTGGCTATAATTTTGTTTATCTCCAGTTTCGATACTCTGTTGCTATTAGAGGGTAGGAATAAGTGACTTGTTGTTTCAGCATCTTGTTTGTTTCTGTTAGTGCTGTCGCATAATCATTACATGACGTTTTTCTAAAATTGATGTTCTTAGTATGATGTGAAGAAGGGTCTTTAATTTGACTCTTAACTGTCTCAACAAAAGTTTTGAGTCAAAAATTATTCCATGTATGTTTTGCATAATATTCTTTATTGATTTGTTCGTTAGTGTTCTATAATGGGATAGGTAAGATTTGTATCTTCTAAGTGTTTCATCTGTTGGGTTTTTTCACCATCTTTTTTCTAGTTTTCTTAGTAGTTTTTTGGACTCTTTCAGTTTTTCATTATACCAGAAGTTCAATTTTCTCTGATTTTCTTTATTTTTGCTTATAGTTTTTGTTTGTATAGGGCTATGCTCATCTGCAATTTTTTAAATCATATTTTCCCATGAATTAAATGCATCATAGCAGCTGTTTAGGTTTAAATCATAAATTTTGATCTCTAATGCTTTAGTTAGTGTTTCTATTTTTATTTCCTTTCCTTTCTGAATGTTATGGTGTTTTTCATCTCAGAATTTTTAGTTATTAGTTTTTTATATATTAGATCACTTTTGATAAGATAGTGGCCAGACCATGGAATGTCTTGTTTTTAGTACTCATATTGTAGTAATTAGGATTTGCGAATATTAAATCAAGTGTGATGCCAGTTTGGGTGTGGCTTCAGAGATGTGTTGAGTCTATCCTAAGGCCTCCATTGCATCAAAGATCAAGTCACAAGCGGGGTATCTTGGTGAAACGTTTACATGTAGATTAAAGTCTCCTAAGATTACTGTTGTTACTAGAGTACAGAATTCTTTTCTGAAGAGTTCAATAATGGGTGAGCAATCTTTTTGGAGTAAGCCAAGTGGGCAGTATACCAATCCGATATTAATTTGTTTTGATTTTAAGATAGCTACTTCATTTGTTTTGAATTTGCTGGTTGTTAGTTTAATGGAATGTCTCCTTGTTTTAATTTTATTTGAAAGGGTAGTATCTGTCCTTTATTTACTTGTTCCACCCCACTCATGATTTTATAAACGTCTATCTTATTTCCCTTCTCAGCTGTCTCTTTTCCAAGCTGGAAAGCCTTAGCCTGCATAGCCTCTCATCATAAGAGAGCTGTTCCATTCCCTTTATCATTTTGGTCACCCTCTTTTGTGACCCTGGGTAAAATAGCTATGTCTTTGGTCATATCTAATCATCATGCACAACTATTACAGTTACTCAGACTCCTCTATTCCAATTTCCTTTGTGTCACCTAAAGAAAATATTCCATTTCAACTCAGCAACTCAGCAATGTTTTCCCCTTTTTAACCAGGTTACCTGGGATTTATGGCAGTTTTTTAATTATATTTTAAATTTGTATTTATGTAAGGATATGCATACAATATCACAAGTTTGTAGACCAGTATTCAAGACAAAATGATAATGATAAAGAAAAACAACATATACATAAACATGTCATGATGTTACGTTTCAGCCAATAGGAAGTGGAGATGATGAGCAGTATATGCTATGGTTGATAACCATATATGGGGGAGGTATAGCGTTAGAGAGTTCTCAGATCCTTGTGATGAATCAATCAAGAAAGATGAATCCTTGGATTAAGCGTTTTCACCATTAATTCATATATGCTTAAACAGAGCTGTCGGTCCCCTGACACGGACCGTGTTTCGTCTCATGGGCCGCGTCAGGAGAGACAGATGTCAGAGGTGTCGGTCGTTCTATATCTTCAGAGTTTCTTTTCATGATTAATTCTGCTCAGCAAGCCGAATGAATTTAGTTACCTCCTTTGGAACTTGTACAAGTGTTGAATTGCTGCATTTGGAAACTTTTACCACTTGGATTACCCTCTGTAAGGCATCCCTTACTCAACCTTGGTGTTTTCTCCTGATAGAACATTTGGATATGATTTTCAAGCTATATGTTAAGCATCTTTGACACTTAAAGCAGTCTTTCCGGTCATCTGTCCCTCCCGACGCAGCTCATGAGAGAAAACATGGTCAATGTCAGGGGACAGACACCTCTGTTTAAGCATATATGAATTAAAGATGAAAACACTTGATCCAAGGCTTTCTTGAGTGATTCATCACAAGGATCTGAGAACTCTCTAGCGCTATACCTCCCCCATATATGATGTTAAGTTTTTTGACCTTTTTATTTTGTTTTTTGTATTATTTGTTAGTTTGGCATGTTTATTTGTTTAATTCTGTATTTATGTTTTGTATGACAGTGGGCCCTAGTTTCTAATATTTTAATGTTATTGGTTTGATGTATTATGTATTTTTGAATATTAGTTGGGTAGTTTTGAATATTGTTTAAGTTGTTATAAAATGTATTTCAATTTTGAGTATATAAAGCAATGTTTTTTATATAATTATTAAATTATTAAATGTATGTATGCATACCTCTTTAAGATCTATCATCCACTGTGATAAGTCTCACAGAATCTGTTAGATGTTTCCCCTGTTAAGCAGGTTAGGCTCTCTGGGGTACATATTCAGTCGCTAAGTGGCTAGTTAAATTTAGCCGTGCTGCTGAATATACCTTGATAAGATACAGTTAGGCATTTACTGTGGTTAAATGCCTAACACAGCTAAGTAAATGACCCTTAAGTTTGTATCTAGTGCAATGGAGGGATATGTGACTTGCCCAAGTTCACAATGAGCATCAGAATGATATGAACCTGTCTCAGGCTGCTGCTTTAACCACTAGGCTACTCCTCTACCACATTATGGAATTTAAAAATAGGCTTTTATATTAGCTCTTCGAGACATGGTTATGCTAGAAATTGCAGTTAGCTCCACAACAGCACAGCAGAGGGCTCAGTAAGAAAATAAACAAGTTGGGACCTAAATAGGAAATTAGAGGAAACAAACCCCTCACCATCACCACCACCACAGCAGAGGTTCTCTACCAGGGCACCGGCAAGCAACATTTTGAAAATTATGTGGACCAGAGATCTTAGAGTGATAAGCACTAAAAGAAACATGCACCTCCATTGTCTGCCCAGTTACCAGTCTCCTAACACTGCTAACAGCAAAATCCCCCACATGCACCTCTGAAACGCCACAGAGCTCACCGTTTTGCTCCAGCTGCCACTGAAGAGAGGAGCCCTTTGCCAGATCTTGACTCTGCCACTGCAAAGAAAAAAATCCCAGAGCTGGAAACCCAAACCCACTCCTGCTCCATAAGACAGCCCAGAGTTATGGCCCAATATTTATTTATTTATTTATTTATTTATTTATTTTTTGGCTTTTCACTCCATGGCATTGGATGACCCTGGAGTGTTTTTTTCTTTTCTTTTCTTTCTTTTTTTTTTTGCAGCATAGGCCAAAACGTATTGAGCCTTGCCAGCTATTGGCTGAGTCCATGACTTAAAAAATATGGGGGAAGGAATTCTACGGTCTGGCAGACACCAAATTTTCCAAGGAACAACGAAAACAGCCTCATGTCACCCAACCTTCCTCAAACTATTGTCTTTGCCACTGCACAGAAAAACGCCCTGAGCTGGAAACCCAGGCTTATTGTTGTTGTTGCAGAGGAGCCAAGACAGAGGCTTTCCCCCCTCTTACCTCTGCCGCTGGTGCCAAAGAGGAGCCCATGCCAGGAAACCCTCACTTTCTTGCCACTGCCAAAGAGGCACCGAACTGGAGGCCTCAACCCCTTCATCGCCCTGCAGGAGCTATCGAAATGGAGCCCTAGCCACGGGGTGAACAGTGGCCATGAAACCAGAAGTGCTGACCGTGCTGAGGTGCCTCTGTCAGCGGCTATCTGAATGAGGTGGGAGATGGGGCCTGGGGCCTGGGGCCAGCATAAAGAAAAAATGTAGGGGGGGGTAGAATTCATACATGGCTCAGGCTAAGATATTCAATTTCTCACCACCCTTCTGTAGATTGAGTAAAATGCCACTGTGGACTAGTGCATGGTTGGTATCCATGTAGAGCCGTTCATCCCCTAAAGCCCTAATATCACACATTGTAAAATTAGCAACTTAGAAAAAAATACATTTACATTTTACATGCATGAGAAGATATTGTTGTATATCCTGAATACATTATAAAATAATGACTTTTACATTGAAGTCAATTATTGCTTTGGATGAGAAAAAAAGAAATATTTACTTAGCAGTAATGCATAGAATGCAGAAATCTTTGTACTCTAATTAGCCTAGAAAAAGCTTCTGTTAGTGAGAACTGACCTTGTGTGTGTGTGTGTGTGTGTGTGTGTGTGTGTGTGTGTGTGTGTGTGTGGTGGCAGTGGTGGTGGGTTGGGGGGGGGGGTGTAGGAAGAAGAGGGCAGTTGTTCTGGGCCCCATGCTTTGCAGGAACCATATAGCACCTCAGTTAGCCCTCCTCTGATGTCTATCATTTCCCATTCTGGGGGAGTCAGAAGCTGGTGAGGCAGTGGCACAGGCATCATTAGCTTGACAGAAGGTAACACAGATATATAGTAACATAGTATTGTGGCAGAAAAGACCAATTGGTCCATCCAGTCTGCCCAAAAAGCTTACTATGGCAGTGGCTGCCGCTCCGAGCAGGTTATTTACATACCTTATGTTAAGAACAGCAAGACAAAGCAACTATCAAACCCATAACAAAATTACTGCAACATTTTTACGTGGTGAGCAGCCTTCCTGATAATTCCAACATTGCAGCTTGAATGTTCTTTGTTTTTGGACTTGGCTGTAGAAGATTTATCCCAAATGTCAGCGTATCAGTACCCCAGATTGTAAAATTTGGGGCCCAGTGTTGGCTATCTTCAGAATCCAATACCCTATCCCACCGTCAAAGCAGAGAGGTATCTTGGGAAATAGGCCCTTTACCCCATACTCTTCAATCTCAGGAGGAGGCGGGGGCGGGAACGACAGGCACTCTCTAGATCATTTGCCCCAGTTTCCGCATATTTCTTGGATCAGCCCAAGAACTGAATCATGATGCAATTTCATCCAGACAAAATAAATGACAATTGAGAACAGGATAAGAAGAAAACAACCTTATCAGGTGCAATTAGTTGTAATTGTCTTTAATAAAAGTGCAAGTTTTAGCTTCTACCACTCACAAAAGGTCTTCCTGCTGTGCTATGTGGAATGGTTTAGAAATGGCTAGAAGGCAGCATTTCAAGAGAGGCAAGCTGAAGTCAGCCATCTTGAAATGTGCCTGCCTGAGAGTTTATGTATTTAGGGGTAAATTTTCAGCCGGTCCTGGAGCACCTAAGTTGGCAAAGTTTTCGCCAGCTATCTTAGGTTAATTTTTAGCTGCCTCCTACATGATTAGGTTGCAACTGAATGCTATCCTAAAACTTAGCCAGCTAGATTTAGGCTTGCAAGTTGGCCACTCATGCAGCTACATGTAGCCAGTGATGTGAAATTTCCACCTCACAGGATCTATCAGTTTAACTCTATACAGATAGATCCGGCTGAGAATCAGCCTATTAGCTCTATTAATTCTCTGTGACAAAAATGACTTTTTTAGTGTGACACTGGCTCCACTTGTTACATAAAATAGATACTGGGATTCTTGTCATACCAGGGGAAGAAAGATTTCTGAGGCCCTCTGGTAAAGAAACACTTGTTTGGGTTAACTTCAAAGATAGGATTAACTTCAAAGATAGTAGCTCCCAAAGCAATCTGGCTTTCTTCAAGTAGTTGAATATTTCCAGGCTGAAGGATAAACACAACTTAATTTACAGTCCGTATGGTTCCTCTGGGTTGGGGGACCAAATAGTTTCTCAGCAAGTGCTACTTGAATAGAAAAGGCCCTTACTTTCTTTCAATATGGTCTCCAGCTATTGCCCACCCATGAACTATTTCCATAAAGGTATTATCTTCCACTCACCACTGGAATACTCGATGTAAGAGGCTGCCATGCACAACTTAATATATCTGGCTATTTAAGGTTAAGTCCAGTTAATGTGTTAGCTCTGTTCAGAGGTTTCCTGTTACAGAATCTGAATGTTACATTCAAGCATGCCCCAACACCCCACACTTCTCTGTGCTAGGCAATATGTTGAAAGATGTTTCAAACATGGTTCTCAAAAAGGCTCTGCCAATTCCAGACTCCGATTCCCCTTTCTTCTTGGGTTTAGTCCAGGCAGAATATCTCTCTCTCTTCCTTCACAAAAAATAGATTTTTCCGTTACAGCTCATGGAGGATCCATTCCAATATATTCTCTCCTTCCTGTAGGAAGCCTTGTAAGGAATCTCTCCTTTCTGGGGAGATTAGAATCTCAATTTTCTCTGATAGGGCAAACTCTACTTCTTTACTTCCTTTGGACTCTCCAACTATTTTAATATCTCCCTTCCCATTTACCTTCCTCTTCCAAGACAGGGATAAATATCCAAACTCTTTATATAGAGGTTTCAGCATTCCTGCCTACTGGCAAATTTAGTTCTAATTACTTATTTAATTTTTAGGATTTATATCCCACATTCTTCATAGTTCGAAGCAGGTTACAAAGCAGATTCCAGTACTGTACTGTACTTCCAAACTGATGAGGTAAACTAGAACATTCATTATACTAGGGAATCATTTACCTTTTTATCAAGGTCAATTTACTCCATAGTAAGATCAAAGCATCTTTACATAACAAACAAGGTTTTTTCCTTTCATGTAATTTTTTCCCCCATTAATACGATACAACGGGCCTAATTCATTAATCTTTTTTCCTGATGTAGCATCCACTGCTATTTTTGTCCTGTTTCAGCATTCAGCAGTCTTCCCCCTGCTATGTCCCCATCTTTCTGTGGGGTGTGGCTTAGGGATAGAAATTTTCCCCTGATCATGTGATCTTGGTCATTGCCTCTCCCCAAGAGGATTGGGTGCCATCTGCTTCCCTGGGAGATAGCACCCAAGGAGAGTGGACATTTTGAGAATGGAGTGTTGAAGACTGAAGTTCTGAAAGATCTTTTGAAGTTTTGGATTCTGAACCAGTTTCCTTAGAGAAGAGCAAAACCCCGGTATCTGGAAAGGCTTAAGTTCTGCATCTTTTACCTTTACGACCAGTTAGTAGCAGAAGTTGGAGACCGTGGAGTTTTTGGGACTTTGAGATTTTTGATATAAACTGTTGGAGATATCTGTTTTGGAAGATCAATTGTTGATCAAGGGGATTGTCAACTTTTCACCCCTTGTTTCATGCTGGAACTTAAATGAGATTATCCTACCCTTCAGGGGGAAGGGATTCTGGAGTTGGACAGTGGTTCAGTTGGGAGAACAACTAGGGGATTTAACCATGGACAAAGAGATTATTGCCTTTTTATTATGATTTTCCTGATGCTAGTGTAACCCCTGTGATGCTTGAACCCAAATAACAGATCCAGAGGCCATATCTCACACATATTTAGATGGACACTGTAGTTGTTCCAATTGGTTTGCTTTCCAGAATTTATTGCACAGGGGGGAAATTTTCCTTTCAAGGCCCTCACATTGCTTTTTACTTTTCCCTTAGTTAACTCTCTTGCACACAGCATTGATAATCTCAACATTGAGAATAACCAAATCATTACTCAATAAGACACATGCAAGTTGTTTGGTGGCTTCCAACATCTCTTTTACTGACAAGGTGCAATGATGAGTTAAAATCTTTACAGCTGAGTACTTCATTTTTAACATTGGTACAAGTTCTTGAAGTAAATTTGTGACTTCTTATAATCTTTCTTAAGTTCAGATCTCTCTCCAATTTATTTAATTCTTTTAGTTGCTTGATTTCTTCCCTCCCATTGGACTAAAGGGTAGGTGGGATACTTCCATCCCAATGTAGAGGTGTCAGAATGCACTCTTAAAGTGTTAAATCTTTTATCTCCTACCTCCTCTTGCAGTATCAAAGGTAATACCTTTTTCTCCTCTTTCTCTCAATCTTCAGTCGATATTCATGGATTCTGGATGTGGTCCTTCTCCTCGCCTTCTTTCCCCTTCCTCCTTCTTCCTCTCTTTAGGATGGTGAGAAGTCATCCTGTCCTTGAATTCTGGTGATCTCAGGTTCCTCTTGCAAGAAGGAAACCTCTTCCATTTGTTAGAAGAATAAACTCAAAACAGCTTAATTCAGTCCAAAAGGATTTAGCACTCTAACTCAAATAGCTAAAGATGGAATGAGATGGTGGAAAGAAAACCCTCACCTAAACAAAAGTCTGCATTGTACTTAAAATTAAGACCCTTATCTACTAAGTAAAATGGTGATCTCTTTAGAAAATCACTAGGACAGCTCCATTGCTAGCTGCCACATGGGAGAGTTGCAAACCCTGCAAACACCTCTCTGTCTACCCCCATATCTAAATGGTATAATCCTAATCCAGGATTAGTAAGGGACTAACAGGATCCACACATTATTTTTTATTTTCTCTGATTTAGCCTGGATTTTGATTTTCAAACTTTAAGTACATTTTTCTTTGAACACCACTTGTGGTTATTTGCTATCTGAATCCCCAGTGGAAATACTTTCCACCTGAGAATGCCATTGACCAGTGATCCAGAAGAGTGGGGTGAGTATGATTTTGATGACTGTATCCATGACTACACCAGAGGTCCAGAAGATTAATCTTCCCCACTCTCCCATATAAATCCTAGAGTTTCTAGGGGCTCTTGTAAAGCATATGAGAGAAAAAGAGAGATCTAGGACCTCAAAGGCTGCCTGAAAACTTTGTGACCACAATATTCACTGCACCCGAATCTTTTTCCCATTCCATGCTATGGACATGGAATGGGAAAAGAATCCTTAGTGAATTAGGCCCCAAATCACGATGGGCCTTCGTAGTAGTCAAATGTGACTATCCAGAGAGCATTCTTAACAAAGGTTCAAAGGATCGACATTCACTTTCTCTTCTTTTTACCTTTCCATGTCAGATTCAGTTCTGTTCTGTTCTTTATATTCTATATGATTTATCATATCAGAACTACAAGTTCATATTATCTTCCTTGGATAATACAGCCATGTGTGCAGGTTAAACTAGTAGTTCATGCTAAAGGACAATTGTTAAAAATCTGCTAGCAAAGCTGCATTGTTAACAATTTGTGCATGTGTCAGATGTTTTGTTAATGTAAATTTCTTTTATATTTGCTATGTTGAAATTATAAATAGTTTAAAAACAAAAGTCTAAAAGGAGTGACACGCTTTTGTGGGAAACAAATTTCTAAAAGCTGCGAATAAAATCTGATTGTAGCATTGCTAACATTTTCTCATGAAGTTGCTTGGGGATTACAGAATGCTAGAAAGATGTAATTGTAAGGCTCTCCAGGTCATCCCGTTCCTTGCCCTTCCCCCAGGCCTGATCCACTGTGCCTACATCATCCCAGACAGATTGTCTGACTAGCCTGCTCTTAAACCTTACCCAGGATGAAAATACTACCAGCTCCTAGATAACTTGTTCCATATTTATCTACCCTCAAGGTTAGAAAGTTTTTCCTAATGACTAAGCTACATTTCCTCTTCCTGTGACATGACAAATTATTTGAAACTTGTGCTATGCTAGTTTGTACTGAAACTTATCTAATTATCAAATATGATACAGTGTGGATTCTCCCCAGCCCACACTGTTCTTCTCTATGCAGAGTTTAACTATAAACGGAATAAAATAGCATAACACAACTAGTGCATTAAATAGTAGCATTCTAAGGAATGAGGACAGACAAAGGAATAAAAGACAAGAATTTATCAACTGAGGGCCTGATTTATACTATGCCTATGGGAAATAAAACTTAATACTTTAAATCTGACTTAGGGCCTTATTCAAAAAGGACTTTTTCTCATTTTGTGCCTATTGAATAAGCTCTTTAGCGTTCAATTTATGAGTTTGTCATGTAAAAAATGCAGTTTTAGGAGCAGGACCAAGTATATCAGTTAAATTAATAGTGCTTTTTAAGTTCCTGAGCTGCTGTGCTGAAAGCACAACATATCTGCTGCCTTATGACCTGGTTCCACTCCCCGGACAGGGTGAATGGTGGCCCAACCTCTAACTGCAGAGCAGGGTCCATTCCATGGGCTCAGATGAAGTTAAGCCACTGAGGAAATCAATAGCCAGAATTAGGTGGCTAATGCAACTGGTGGTGGGGTGTCCCGTGATCTGGCTAGACTTGAGTCAAGTGTGGGCTCACTTGGCATCTTTTTGTTAACCCTACTTGCCAGATTGTTACCCCACTGCTCATCGACCAGCTGAAATCTGGAAATCTTCACAGCACAGCCCACCTCCTGATGACCACTACCTCTGCCTCATCTGGCTCTACTCTCCCTCCCTGAAATGATCCCAGGCACAGAGCTGATGGAAGCACTAGCCAGACTAGGTGGCTGCCTAGAATGTCACAGGTTTGTGAGCAGCTGCCTAGTGCTTCCACCAGCCCTGCTCAGACGTGGAAGCAATACTCCAGCGTGGACCCTTTCTAGTGGCAGGACCATTACAATTGAGCACCTTTTCCCTCCCCCAGGGGCTGGCAGAGGAAGCATTGTTGTGAGCCTGCACAGGTAGGAAGGAGGCCCAGTTGCGTTGGAAGGAACAGGAGGCATGGGCCTCGCAGACCCCAAGAAGGAGGCTGCTGCTACCTGTACATTCCAAGAGAGAGAATGTGTGAGAGCATATGTGTGTATGTGAGATCATGTGTGTGTGACTGTATACCAGCATTTGTATTATTATCCAATGTTCAATGTTTATTGTAAAGCCACTGGCTACATTCCATGTTCTGTAAACCGATTAGATGTTCCAAATGATTATCGGTATATAAAAAACTCTAAATATTAAATAAAAAATAATAATTAAATAAATAAATAAATAAAGTGTGTGTGAGAGAGAGCGTGTGTGTGAGAACAAACTGTGTGTGTGTGTGACAGAGAGAGAACATGTGAGTTACGAATTACTCTTCTTACTTATTAAGACTTCTCAGCCAAGATTTTGTTTCCTTTATTCTAAAAAAAAAAAAAAAACAAAAGGAAAGTGCTTCTAAACTGAGAAAAGAGTGGAATTTCAAATTGGAGTCCAGTAAAGACTGCCAGACTTGGAGGCCTGTTTCAGAGCTGCTGCCCAAAGGGAAGCATCGGCTCTAGATTTCCTGATTTCTTAGAGGAGGTTCTAGATTACTATTGAATTAAAGAGGGAACTGGATCCAGAGATGCAGGTTCTGGGGAAGGGCTCAGAAAGGAGGTTCCTGTCCTACCCAGTTTTCCTGCCAGGGTGTGCAGGGTTTGCTACTATCGTATATGAAAGACTTTTAAATTTTTTTGTGCACTAAACCATAGTATATTGGAAGTGGATTTTGTTTTCCTACAATCAGGGGTGGCTGAACGCAATCTGGTGCCTGAGGCGAGGGATGAGATAGTGTTCCCTGCCTCCCCCCCCCCAAGCACAAACACAGACTAAGTCATCAAGAGGGGAAATGGGGGTGGGTTGTGTCTCTTTTAGTTTGACCCTTCTGGTGATTTCAAATGCAGCGGAAGGGGGAAAGCAGGGGTCAAGAGGTCCAGAGGATGGCAGGTGTCAGTGATATTTCTAGGAATCTGGCAACCCTGCCGCATTCCCAGGAACCTAAACCCACCTCCCACCTTTTCCACAGCATAAGTGGGAGATGGTGTGAATGGTTGGGGGTCTCTCCGGGCTGGTGCGAGGGCATTAAGGCAGAATAGGAAAACTTTACAGCCTTGTGCTTGTGCCCTGCCCCCCCCCCCCCCTCACCACACACAATTAAAAATTCCACTTTTATAATAACCAATGCTAACATGAAAAAGGAACATTGAAAAGTATAGTCTTCTGAGGTAAAAAGGGTCACAACTCTGTAATAAACACACTTGGAGTGCATATGATTATTATTAGACCTATTGTAATGTATGTTGGGTGTGGGCTTTGCCCTCAGAAAGTCCACAGTAAACTGAATTATAATTACAGTCTAGCAAATCTCCCATACTAAAAGAGCACTAACTGCCAGCACTCAAATTGTACCTAACTATGAAAAGGCAGTGCCACAAATATTTACACACAGGCTCTAAACACCAATACACTTCCTATTTGAAAACAGAACAAATCAGGCTGCTATAGATCCCTAAACAGAAACTACACACAGCAGAATACCTCATCCATTGCAGAAAATAGACAGACCCTCATCAAACACAAAATAAGAACCATAAAATATAATGATAAAATGCCACAGACAAAAACTGAACTGAAACACACAACAAGCCAGATTATATACAGTGCAAAAATGGAAAAAGAGAAATAAACATTCTTCAAAACAATAAAATAATTGAATAAAAAGCAGCATAACAGTAAAAACATACTAATAATAAACAGAATAAGTATTTAGAGAAAACAGCTGATACATAGAATACAGCCATTAAAAACAAAAATTATAAAAAATGTCCCACACATCAATAAAATATTTAAAAATAGCAAAATCAAATAACATCCAATAATTAAAACTAAATAAAGATAACAAATACCCACTTTCCATACCTGGGAACTTTCAATTTCCAGTCGCCCTGATATTGCTGTGGATTAGTGCAGGGGATGGCAAGGAAAGATCTTTCTCCTTTCAAATACATTATCACACACGTTCATTCTCTTTCTCTCTCTCTCTCACAGACACACAGTTGATCTCACACATGATCTTTCACACACACACACACACGCATGCTGTTACATATGCTCTCATATATGATCTTTCATACACATATACTTAGATGCTCTCATACAGTATATGTATGCTCTCACACATACCACACATAGAAGCTCTCACAGGCAGACACAAACATGCTCTCACACACTTACATAGATGCTCTTATTTGTATGCTCTCACAATGCTTTTTCTCACACACATGCTCACACATGCTTTCATATGCTTTTTCACACAGATTCTCACTTGTTTTCATGCACATACAAAGAAAAACACACATCAAAACTCTCTCAGAAATGCACACAGACACACACATGCTCTCAATAATATACAGAGATGCTATCATTGATATATGCTCACACCCACACATACACTTTTATAGACATGTTCTCTCAAACATGCACATACACACACATATACACACAATCTCCCTCTACCTCACAAAAAATGTGATGAGCTCAGAAAGCAGATGGCAGACTCATTTTCTTCTGCTGCCGGCAGTCGCTGGATTTCCATCCATTCTTTGGCCACCAGCAACCCAACGGGCCTCCTGCCATTCTTTGCTGCTGGTGGGTTGGGCTCTACCGGTGGCCCAATAGGCCTCTTGCCATTCTTCACCGCCAGTGCGTTGGGCTCTGCCCACAGCCCGACAGGCCTCCTGCCATTCTTCGCCACCAGTAAGTTGGGCTCTGCTGGTGGCATGCCAAACCTTCTCTCAGTCTTCACTGCTGGTGGGTTGGGGTTCACTTGTAGCATTTTATTTTTTTTTATAAATTGCCATGCTGGGTCAGACCAAGGGTCCATCAAACCCAGCATCCTGTTTCCAACAGAGGCCAAACCAGGCCATAAGAACCTGGCAATTACCCAAACACCAAGAAGATCCCATGCTACTGATGCAATTAATGGCAGTGGCTATTAGGGGTGTGCATTCGTTTGTAACGTATTGGCAATCCGCAACGTATAGGGCCATATTCGTTGTATTCGTTGAATACCGGCAGCTGACGATGTGAGTGCAGTAGATGGCTCCCAGACCTCTGCTGGACCACCAGGGAATTTTGGTAAGTCTTGGGGGGGTCAGGAGGGTGGGGGGTTGTAGTTAATTAAATTTTAGCCGGGAAACGAATAAGAATGGAACGCATGAATGGATCGGGGCCCCCCCTTGCCGAATGCAACGTATCTGCCCCCCCCCCCCCCCGAATACGAATACCGAATGTAATGTATGCGGTCCCTCCCTAGTGGCTATTCCCTAAGTAAACTTGATTAATAGCAGTTAATGGACTTCTCCTCCAAGAACCTATCCAAACCTTTTTTGAACCCAGCTACACTAACTGCACTAACCACATCCTCTGGCAACACATTCCAAAGCTTAATTGTACGTTGAGTGAAAAAGAATTTTTTATGATTAGTCTTAAATGTGCTACTTGCTAACTGCATGGAATGCCCCCATTCTGGGCCTTCCCTTATGCTTTGCCACCAGCGGGTTGGGCTCCACCAACATCAAAATGGGCCACCTCCATTCTTCGACTGCTAGTGGCCTACCAGGTTTTCTTCCTTCTTTGCCCATAGGATCTCTTCTCATTTTTGGCTGATGGACCTTTTCTCTTTTTTTATCTTCGCAGGTGCATCATTTTACTGCTCTACCGTGAGGCATTTCTTCTAGTCCATGGGGGGTGGGAATGTCATCCTTATGCACCGCCGCGGGGCTCTTCTTCTGGCCTGCAGAGTGGTGGGAACCCTGAAGGCACATTAGTAAATCTGTTTGGTGGCAAGGTGAGGCAGCCACTTGAGGAGTGTTTTTGGGGGCACTTTTTGCCGCTTCAAAATTTTGCTGCCTGAGGCGGCCTCCTCACCCTGCCTTATTATAGAACCACCCCTGTCTACAACCAGTGACCAGTAAATGACTATTTTTTGGACAATATCTATTGTGCAGTAGGTGATTCTTTTCATCTTGACTGGACTATCTGCAGAGGAGCTGCAGCTGAGATAAAATATTAAGGGCCTTGAAAGACTCTCTTTTCCCACTGTGTAGGAAGAACCCTGGAGATGTGTGTCCTGTACTGGCCCTTGACCTCCCTAGTGAGCCCCTGTGCCCAGATAGAAGCTGGGGTAGGGGCTACACAAGAAAATAATTTAGATACAATAAATACATACCCATGGGTTGCTACTGTGTTCTTAGGTAGAGGAATAGATGCAGCCCTTATTATGACAAGGTTCCCATTTGATAAACTCATTAAATTATGGGAAATGGCTAATCAATTAAAAAAGAAATGCTTCACCAGGTGCAATTGTTAATTGATCATTTGAATTTTGCCTGCAGGATTATCTCAATGGACAGGGCTTCTTCTGGGTCAGCTAGCGCAGATCAATCAATACATACAAAAGTTGAAAAGCAGATTCAGTTGACATATGAAAAACCAGGTAATTTGATAAATTGGTAAAGAGTTAATCCAGATGGAAGAGAGTTGAGAAGAACCAGTCTGAAACTGACAAAAGAAATCTATGTAACAAGATGATATCACTAAATGATAATACCTCTACATACCAATGGGGGTACATATAACTACAAGTAAACAATAACTCAGTCACCAAGGTGTGGGAAAAATGCACATGGTAGAATCCCGTGGGACTCTATCACGACCTTCCACCTTTTTCTTTTATGGAATGCTACCAGATGCTGTGAATCTCTTTAGGTACTTCAGCTGGAGTAGATGAAAGTAGAAATTATACTTGCTTCTAGCAATTGCTCAGGCAAATTATTGTGCATGAGTAGATTTCAACATGCTTTGGGAAAAAAAAATGTTCTAGACCAATTCACCTCTCAATTTCAGTGTAAGCAGCCAATTTACCAAACCAATGGATCCAGCCCTTCTCAGTTTGGGGTAGTATGAACTAAGACAAATTATGGGACCCACTTAAATGAGACTACTTTTGGGTTGCAACGAAAAACCATTGTACCAGGCCTCCCACCCACAAAAATAGTATCTATGATATATGAGAAAATAGTCAATACTCTCATTTCTAAGAATGTGGAAACAGTATTTCAATAAATTATGTATTTCAGAGGATTAAAAACATTTCTTGCTGTAGGCAGAAAAAGCTATTTCCTACGTGAAGCAATGGTATTCATTAAAAAACAATGAGTGACAAACATGTGCTATATTTATCTGGTGTACCAATTGTTTAAATAATAGTGCCAGTCATTTTTACATACGCCTTAACTGAAAAGCAGACTATAGCTTGTTGCTTTCGTGTTCAAAGGATTTTCATGTGTGCACCATGACAGTAGCATTGCCTTGTTCAAACTGCCAAAGCACAATACTGTGCCCCCCCACTGGCCTACACTCCCTTAACATGCACAGGGTGTCAAGAACAAACAATTTGCTTCATTTTGTGTCAAATCACAAACATACCTTAGGATTTACATTGGGTTTTATGAGGCTACATAAACCTTTCACTGACTACAACTCCCCAGGCTAAAGAAGCAGCTGGGGAACGCAGAGCTGTTCCAATGAAAACTTCAGGAATAGAAAAAAAAAGTTAGGCCACCTGCAACTATCACCTATTTTTACATGTGCAGAGAGGAGGATCCTTCATTTCCACCTAATGAGTGGCACTAAGGTGCTGTCTATTTGAGAGGTATGTATAGTGTCTTTTCCAAGTTAGAAACAATGGAATCTACTAGACAGATTTCTTTGTGAACTGTGACATATGAAAACCTTTCTAATGAACCTAAGATCTGAGAAGTCCTTGAACTCCTGTCAACTCTCCCCTTACTCTCTAAAAAAAAAAAAAAAAAAAAGGAAGAAGAAGACAAAGAAATAAAGTTCTTATACTGTATGGAATAATATTGTCAATCCATCCGCAATTCTCAGCATGCTGAAAAAAAAATTCTTTATTAGATAGCCAGACTCCTAACCACCAGATACTTTGCGGATTTGATTCCCTATTGTAAAGTTGATAACTTTGCTAAGAGTATATTCATTGCAAATATGTCTTTATATTAAAATGTTATTAAAAGCAAAATTGTAGGTGAGTGTATTCTAATCCTGTTCCTTTGAATTATTATATTGCTTTAATGTAAGAACATTTGTACTTCAAATATGAAGTGTTACACTCCACACTTAAATTTAATCACTTATTCCACTTCTTTGTTTACCTCTTTATGCTGTAAGATCAAAAACACAGAACACTTCGTACAGTTGTACGAAGGCAATGTTCTAGTAGAACAAACAATTCAGAAATTGATGTCTTACAAATGATTTATTACCAAGTCAAACTTTAGTTGCTATTTCTGAAAATTATTTTACATATACATCCCACTTATTTCTGTATCTTTTATATTCTTTTGTTTAAAAAATAAATTCTGAAGTCAAAATGGTTTGAAATTAGCCAGACAAATCCCAAGTGTTGTATTTCCCACCCCTCCCAGCAGAAAATTTTCAACTCGGTAAGTCATTATCCAGTAAAAATTAAATCGGATAAAAAGGAAGCAATATGGGAGCAAGGCTTAAGTTTAGCTGGCCAGTGTGAATATTGGCACTAGCTGGATAAACTTACGTAGCAAGGTCTGGTTGGAGACATCGCAGGCCTAAAGTTCCTCATGTGGTCGAGTATTGCCTTCATTTTAAAAAGTTTAATATGGTGGGGCAGTCATTTCTCCTGCAGGATCTCCTCCTTTTCAGCCAAAAGATATAAGAAAATGTGCGATGCTAGGAACCCACCCTTCCGATATTACACAAAAAGCTCCTGTTCCTGTCCTTCCTAATCTTGCCTCCCTCTCCCAGATATTTAACAAAAGACCATGGCTCAGCCTTTGTGTCTTCTTAGTTATCAGTTAGTTTATTATGTTTGATAAAATCACTTTTCTTTCATTTAAGATCCAAAGCTACAGTTGTTAAGATCAGTTAAAAATAAGTTACAGTAGCGATAAAAACAAAAACATGAAACAAGACTTACAGAGTAATAAAGTGGCATAGCTAAAAATCATAAAAGAAAATAAAATGTCAGTACATAGCAGATCAAAACAGTCAAAGTAAATAGAAAAAAAAACAGAACAAGAGTTATACAGTAATAAAAGTGGTATAACTAAAAATCATAAAAGAATATAAAATGACAATACAGTCAGAATAAATATTATTACAATACAACTAAACACTGCAGACTTTTCTAAAAAGAATAGTTTTAAGACCCTTCTTAAATTTATTCTAATCTTTTTCCAGTCACAGCACAAGAGGAAGATAGTTCCAAAAAGCTGGACCTAGAAAACCAAAGGCTCTCTCGTTTTCTCAAATCTTATTTTTCTAATCGTTCGGGTTTTCAAAAATTCCTTCTGAGAGGAACATAAGCCACAAGAGAGGATATAGAGAACTAGTAGTTTGGCCAGGTTAAGATAGAATGCTAAATCGAAGGGCTTTGAACACAAGGCAATCTATTTTAAATTGAGCTCTGCAGTGAAATAGGCAACCAATAACGATTCTGCAAAAGTAGTGTCATATGGTCATATTGCCTTTTTCCAAAGATTAATTTTGCTGCTGTATTGTTGCGCACGCCGGCCGTGGCAGACCCGTGGCTAGGCCCCCTCACCTCTTTCAAAATGATCCAGCATCTGCTGATCCCTCGTCTCTGGCAGCTGTGGGCCGCCAGCTCCGTCCTCGGGCCACCCCGGGGCCTCTGGCTCTGCTACAGCTCCTGATGCTCTGTGTCGGGCCTCATCGTGTGACCCGCGGAGAGACGCCATCCCAACCAGCGCCATGCCCCTCCCTAGGCGCGTGCACACAGCTGATCCTTTAATAGGGCCCGCGGCGGGAACCTGGCCGTGGCCCCGGATGATGACATTGGCTGAGCTACGGTATATAAGCCCGGGCTCCGTTTTCTCATATTGCGTTTGCAACAGGTCCCCTCGCTAGTCGAGTACTCGTTGCTTCTTCTGTTCCTGGTTCCCGATCCTGATTGCCTTCGTTCCTGTTTCCTTTATTATTTATTTATTTTAATTTTTATATACCGAAGTTCTTGTAGGGGCTACAAATCACTCCGGTTTACATAAAACGAAGAACTGCTCAACAGAGAGCGGAGCTTTACATGGAACCGTATAACATATGGAACAGTATAACTGGTTGACAATTTAACATAGTGCTAATTAAAGTAATAATATTTTAACTGGTAATAAATAAAGAAATATAATATTATATATAAGAAGTATAACTATTTAAAGTAGCAATAAATATAAATATAAGCAATGCCAAATATATATAAGAAATAAAGTGAATTTTTGAGCTCAAAGATAATTGTCCAGATTCAGATTCTTAAAAGAAGTACTTGATACAGTGTCCATAGTTAAGGGATGCCTGGTAATTAGGAAGTCTGTCAGTCGCGGTAAGATTAAGTGTCTGGGTAAGCTTGTTGGAAGAGAAAAGTCTTCAGTCTTTTTTTGAATTCTTGATGACTGGGTTCTAGTCTAAGATCTGGGGGAAGCGTGTTCCACTGGTGTGGGCCTGCTGAAGATAACGCTCGTTTGCTCAATGATGATTTTATTTGCGGAGCATGCAGTGTTCCTCTGTATGCGCTTCTGATTGGTCTGGAGGAAGTGTGCGGTTGGAGTTGAGAACTTAATGTAATGGGGGCTAGATTGTTTGTCGCTTTGTGGATGATAGTGAGTACCTTATAGAGTATCCTTTGTTTAATGGGGAGCCAATGTAAGTTCTGAAGGATTGGGGTGATATGATCTTTTTTGTTAGTGCTAGTTAGAATTCTTGCTGCTGAATTCTGAACCATCTGCAATGGTTTGATAGTGTTTGCGGGAATACCTAGTAGCAGGGAGTTGCAGTAGTCGAGCTTGGAAAGAATGATGGATTGTAGTACTAGCCTGAAGTCGGAGAAGTGAAGGAGAGGTTTAAGTTTTTTGAGGACTTGCAGTTTATAAAAGCAGTCCTTTGTGGTATTGTTTACGAACTTTTTTAGGTTCGTAAACAATACCACAATACCTTGTTCCTGTGTTCCTGTTCCTTCGTTTCTCCTCTGGATTGCTAACCTGGTTTGACCTCTGCATTGCCTGACTGCTCCGTTGCCTCTCTCCAGCCCTGGACCCCTGCATTGCCTGCTACTCCGTTGCCTCTCTCCAGCCCCAGACCTCTGCATCGCTTGACTACGCTGTTGCTTCTCTCCAGCCCTGGACTTCTGCTTTGTCTGACCATCCTTTGACTCTCTCCTCATCCAGACCTCAGCCTTGCTTGCCACTGCTTCCAGACTGCTGCCAGCCCTGATCCCAGCTTGCTTCAAGACGCCTCTTCAGCCTTTGTCCTGGACATGGTCCATTTAGGCTTTGGCCTGCTCTTGCTCGGGCTCCCTCTGTCAGACTGTGTTCCTATTGGTGCCCGAGTCTCTGGGACTCTGCATCATCCAGTACAGACTGTTACCTACACTAGTTGCTGCCTCTAGGCTGACCTCAATCCATCCATCGATGACCACTGACAGAGGCCAATTAAGTCCAGCCGGTCTGGGCACCCAAAGGCTCAACCCGCGAGGAACGAGGGCTGGTATTGGTGAAGGGCCAGCCGGCCTCCATCCGTCAGCCCTCTCTGCCTGCCAACAGTGGGGACCCCTAGGATCCCTCCTACGAGTAGCGTCAACCTCACCTCAACCCAAGGGTCCACCTCCAGCGCAACATGTATTTTGGATTAATTGAAGTCGATAAACTGCATGAGAAGGAAGGCAATGATATAAAGCCATGCAATAAAATAATCGATTTATCATCAGGGAGTAAGTTAAAAAAGGATTTAGATGCTGAATACAACTTAAGAAAAAATAGGATTTCTGGGCTAATTTTCATACTTGTGCAACAAATGTGAGTTGGGAGTGAAATTTGACTCCCAGAGTAGTGACAACTGTTTTTAGCTGAATCTGCGATCCTAAAATACATTGGGTTGGAAACTTAGAAGAATCTTCTATATTGGCAAACCAGACAGCCTCTGATTTTTCAGAATTTAGTTTGAGTTTTGAGGAATGAAGCCACTTGGCCACTTCAGAATGAACATTATTGAATTCTGCCATATAGTCGCAAGATTTGGAGTCTATGGTTGAAATTATCTGGCCATCATCCATGTATTACTGAATTAAGTAGCCAAAGGAAACATAAGGAGATTAAACTGAGGAGGAGAAACTGTGGAACACTACAGGAGGAAATCTGGATTTGAGATATTGAGGAATTCCAATCAAAATAGAAAATTTCTATTAGTTGCAAACCAGTTAAGTGCAGACCCCCTCAAGCCTATGTCAATCAGACATCTTATCAGTAACTTGTGGTTGACTGTATCAGAGGCTGCACTTAAATCTAGGAGGACCATGAGCACAGCCTTACCTCCATCTAAATCCAGACTGATGTCATTTAAGAGGTCAGTTAAAGCCATTTCTGTGCTGAAGCCCTTTCTAAACCTCAATTGCCTAGGGTGGAAAACTAGGGTCTTCTCTAAAAAGGCTGCCAATTGAAGATGGTCAGGTTTCTCAATAACTTTAGACAATATAAGAAGATTAGAAACAGGTCTGTAATTTCCATAGAGGCTAGGGTCTAAGTTCTTTTTCTTTAGAATTGGACAAATCTTGGTGACTTTAAGAAGTTCTGGAAAGTATCCGTGCTCTAAACTTGAGTTCATAATCAATGTTCTCTCAACATTTTGAAAGACTGTGCGCCAAAAATTTCTTTTTGTGCAACTTTTTATAAGCCAAGAGCAAATTTTTGCACCATGAGCCTGTAAAATGCAAATAATATCAAGATTTCTTGTACACACTGGGCCAGATTTTAAAAGCTCTACGCGTGTGAATCCAGCGTCTAAGTCCAGCGGCTTTACTAAAGGGGCAGTCCGGGGGTGGGGCCAGAGGCCTCCGAACAGCAGCCAATTGCCACTGTGTTGGAGGATCGCGTTCCGGCAGGCTCCGGTGCACGCAATCTGCGCCTGCCTGGAGGTGAGACAAAGATTTGGGAGGGGTTAGGTTAGGGCCAGGGGGGGAAGGTTGTGGGAAGGTTAGTTTAGGGGAGGGAATGGGGGAAGCCCGCGGGTGTTGTCGCGCACAAGGTGCATTAGTGTGCACCCCTTTGCGCACGCCGGGTAGTGCGCGCACATGTACGCCCGCGTGCAGGTCTTAAAATCTACCCCACTATTACTGTGTGCATGGGGTTCACGATCTTTGTGCGTGCACATGTGCACAGTTTAGAGGGAACAGTGCTCACAATCTCAGCCAAATAATGAAGTAAACCAAGATCTGGATTCCTCATATACTGTATTTAAATGGAAGTAGATCCAAGGAAGAGGATAAGGACAACGTCAGCTGTTTTAGTACAATCTAGAGACCAATGACTGAGACTTTATTAAAATCTGAGAGTCTATGGATCATGGTAATATTATCATCTGCTGGTAGAGCTTGCTCTGAGAAAAGAGCAAGACTAGTGGAAGCATAATCCTACCCAAAAATTGCCTGAATCGAATGAATCTTGTCTTGAAAGGCTAAGGCAAAGATACTGGCTGATAAGGAGGAGGTCTGCAATGTACTAGATAAAAGGCCCAAAAATTGTGATACTAGCTTAAATAGTAAGTGGGGACTATTATCAACTGTACCAAGTAGTTTGCTGAAATAGGCTCTTTTGGCTTGCCTAAACCTAAATAGTTAAAATTTGATTGACTTTTTTAACTGCTGTTCAAATTCAGGCTCTTTGGTTTTATGCCATTTTCTTTCAATTTGAAGAAGCTGATGCTTTAATATTCTTAATCCAGAATTTTAATATTTTCCAATTATTTTTAGAACACTAATATGGCAGGGCTAGTATTGCACTGGAGGTGGACCCTTGGCCTGGTGCAGGATTGGTACGGCCCTCTAGTCGGACCTAGAGAGCGCCTGCCACGAGGAGGCGGAGCACACGAGGAGACACAGGCTAGCTGGAGCTTCACCAATAACAGTCCGGGGTTTCTGCAGGTTGAGCCCTTGGGTACCCGGACTGCCTGGACTTAGGTGGGCCTCGGATGGTCTCCCGGAGAGGTAGTGGGGAGGTGTGCCCACCATGAACAAGGGTGCGTGGCTGATGCAGAGAGGATGGACCAGACCTGAACTGGAAGCTCCAGAGACCTCATAGAGGTAACAGTTCAGGAAGGCTCTCTGGGCGAGACAGACAGCGCCTGCGGGTCTAGTCGGGTGAAGGCCACGGTTGGAATTCAAGCAGGTTGCTCTGGTAATCACGGTAGGCCAGAAGAGAGTGTCCGAGTGAAGCGCAAGGGTCAAAGCCAGAGTATCCATTCAGAAGTGGTCAGCCAAAGCAGGGGTCAATACCAATGTCAGTCCAAGAGTAATCAAGGCAAGCAAAGGTCAGTTCCGGGCAGCAGACAAAGAGAGTAGTCAGGCAGGCAGTGGTCAGTTCCAGGCAGCAGACGAAGAGAGTAGTCAGGTAGGCCGAGATCAGTACCAGAGATCAGTCCGAGAAGGTACTACCTGAGTAAAGACACCGGAACACACGGAGATGCTGGAACAAGGAGACGCTGGAATAAGGAGACACTGGAACAAGGAGATGCTGGAACAAGGATCAGATACAAGGAACAGGCAAACTAGTACACATAGGTGTTGACCCAATTGCCAAGGCGAGGTCCTGGGGATAAGGCCTCGCTATTTATATTAGGGCTACATGATGTCATTGGGATGCATCAGAGACAGTCTTCCCGCGCTTGGCCCTTTAAAACTGAGGACATCGGCCGCGCGAGTGCCTAGGGGCGGGGCCGAGGCGGCTGAAGACGCAGAGCCCCGACGGGAGCTCCGCTGTGAGGCCTGAGGCATGGAGGAAGCCGGAGAGGGCCGCGATGAGAGTCGGGGATGCCGGGAGCTGGCAGCAGTGGCTAGACTGGAGCTAGAAGAGGGCAACGCAAGGTGAGCAGGCCCGGTCATGGCACCCACGCGGCTGAGACGCGCAACAGCTAGCTGATCATAAGCCTGCTTTTAGATGGAATTCCAAACAAAGATTTTCGAATCCAAGGAAAGATCAATAAAGTCGTGAGGAAAAACAATCTCCTGTGAAAGGGCAACCATATCTAAAAGATTAGTTTGCCTTATAAGAATCTTTTCCTTAACAGAAAGATTTGGTACAGCTGTACAATATAAAGAAGTAAGGAAACCTGAGTGCTTCAGTTGAAAAAATTAAATCTAGAACATGTCCTGATATATCGGTCACTTTGTCAACCCACTGAGTTAACAATAAATCTTTCATTGCGGTAAATAATTTAGCCTCCATGGGTCTATCCTGTTCATCAGCATGGAGATTAAAGTCTCCAGGCACCAAAAAAATTAGAACTGTTAAGCACACATTCACTGTAGATTTCAACTCAGTGAGCATTCGATACCGGTGGAGGTTGGTAAATAAGTAGGAAATTATAATTGAGTGCTTTGTTGAATTGCAAAACACAGGTACTCTGCATTGCCGCCAGCAGAGGTAGTTAAGCTACTTAAATTAAGGGACTGATGAAATATGACAGCTGCTCCCCCAGCTTTCGTATTTGCTCTGGCTTTATACAAAAAGAATAATTAGGTGGACATGCTTGCTGGAGGCAGGATGAGTCACCTGCCTGCAGCCAGGTTTCAGTTATAAATAGAATGTGGAGTTTATAATCAGTAATAATATCCAGCAAAAGAGGGGATCTATTGCTAAGAGCCCAAGTATTCAATAGCGCACAGTTTGAAAGTGACGAGGGCAGAAAGAGTTCTGTCAAATGGTTTGGTTGCAAAAAAAGATGTAGATAGTTTCTTCAGCACTCTGGGTTTTGGACGGGATATATGATTTATCTGCATTATATATTTTCCATTGCCTACAGAGAAAGTATTAGGCATTGTGAAACACACGATAATCAACCAGATCAGCACAAAAGGGAATATACCAGAGATTTTGGAACAGATATTTCTGGAGCAAGAATCTTCAAAGGCCACGTGACGGAACGCACAAAGGCGCATGCTTCTTTGTTGCGCTCCTTTGGTGTCTGACAAGTTGCATGAAATCTTGGTGTGCAGCACCTCCGGCATTGCCACAGGTTTTATGAGCCAAGGGAAGGCCCCTGACATCAGCAGGTTGGCAAGGTTGCATCCCAGAGTGCCGGTAACAGGAACCAATATGCCGACCGTACATACAGCTAGTAAAGTTTAGTAAAACGCCGGATGACATTAACGACCATGATATAATATTACATCCCCTGATGAAGGATCTTTGATTCGAAACAAGGCCCTGTTGGGACATGGACATGGGACATGGACATATAAGAAGATAAGTTTGGGGAATTTATTTCGTGTCTTCAGCCTTCGGCTAACATTTGAAAAGTGTCTGCTTCGGGGCACCAATCCTCTGACACAGCGGCAAATGGACGCTGTGCCGGGGATCTCTTGCCCCTGGACCTTTCTCAAAGCCCCGGGACATACACGTGTGGCCGGGCCTTTTAAAATAGGCCTGGCGCGCATAGAGCTTTTAAAATCCGTCCCAATATGTTGACTGATGCTCAGTGTAATTCCAAGGCAGAAAAATTAAAAGCAGCAGCATTATCAAAAAATATTTTGTAGATTCAGCTGGCGTTTAAAACAGAATCAATAATATCCTTGTTTTTATTGAGATTTTAAGTACATTTCTGAGGAAATATTAGTCTTCAAAGTTTTTGAAATGTTTTGTTAGTTTGATGTGCCCAGCATTCGAAATCTAAGTAAAACAGTAACATAATGACATCAGATAAAGATCAAAATAGCCCATCCTGTCTGCCCAGTTGAGATTTAACTAGATGTGATATAAATTCCCATATATACCCCAACATCAGCTTCCCTCTCCCCATGACTTTTACCCCAGCTCTCAATCCTTTTTCTACCACTGCACTCCTTATCTGTCCCAAGCATGTCCAAAATCCATTATATTGATGGCCTTCATCACCTCTGCTGGTAAACCATGTTTCAGTTTTGATTCTTACAAGACCAACACTTAAGGCAAAATCCATCTCCTTCTATGTCCTATCACCAAGCCTTGTAATAATCCTCACAGATTCCATGTTTAATGAAGCTGTTAAGAAAATAAAAATAAAAATCTTTCCTCCCCATGCTCATTGAAATTTGGGTTTTAACAGATGGTCCCCAGCCTTCTTGGAAGCCTGATGTTGTTGTGCCACTTCCATTTAGGGTTATAACTAGAGATGTGATTCGGCTAAACCTTTTGGTTCGGTCTTCGTTATCGGCCCGCCGCTGGAATTTTCATTTCCCGTGGTTCGGGCCGATTTTTTTTCGGCTGTCCCGATCCAAAAAAAAAAAAACCCACTCCAACTCTTCAGATGTAATTAATTACAATCCCCACCCTCCCGACCCCCCCCCCCCCCCAATCTTGCCTAAAGTCTTAAAAAATGGTGCGGGCCATCCATTGTTCCTACCATGTGACAGGGGCCGGCCAATGGCACCGATAACCCCTGTCACATGGTAAGGGCAAAGGGCCATCGGCACCATTTTGATTAGTGGCAGCCAACGGCCTGAGAGGGGGAGATCACTCCCAGGACACCAGCTGGACCACCAGGGACTTTAGTCAAGTTTTGGGGGAGTCGGGAGGTGGGGAGGATTGTAATTAATTACATCTGAAGGGTTGGGTTTGGGTTTGGGGTGTTTTTTGTGTGCTCCCTGAAAAGCTAAGAAAACCACATGAAATTTCGTGGGGTTTTCCTATCATTTCAGGGACCCCCCGAACCTTGACGAAATAGGAAATATCATCTATATTTCCTATTTTGTCGCAAATGAATGCACATCTCTAGTTATAATGTCTATTCTGTGCAGGTTACCCCACTGCTTTCTTGGAGGCCTAATGCAAATCCACTGCTGCTTAGGGTTGGAACCACTGCTGCATGCAAGATACCCCAATGCCTTCCTAGAAGCCCAGTGCTGTTTTGGGTTGTAACTGCCTCTCCCTACGGTTTACCCCAATGCTTCATTACAGTCTTCTTTGCCACTAGGGATCTTTTGTGCTTGCTTAGCCCATGATTTCTTTTTGAATTACATTAACATTTTGGTTTCCACCATCTCCTGGAGTCCATTTCATGAATTCATCACCCATTCTGAGAAGAAATGTTTTTGAATGCTTCTTCTAACCCTCCTGGAGCCTCATCCTATGATCATTTGCTCTAGAGCATTCTTTCCTCTGAAAAAGGTTGGCTGTGCTTGCTCCTGTCGCAAACTGTGACTACAAGATGTACAAGTGACGAATGGAGTTAGGAGGGGAGATGTATAAACTCAGGAGTGCAGTCAGTAAAAATGAAATTCCATAAGGCACTGAATGCAGCACGCTCCCAAATCTGGCAGGTTCCTCAGTCAGAACCAGAAGGGAACAAAGTTTTCTATCCATTAGAACTGCAGAATGCTGTATCAGCTTCTAGATCTGGTAATAATGAGCTGGAGGGATTTATTTTGAATTGCTTTTCTAAATTGCTATGCTTTTGCTCCAGTGCTAGCAGGGTTTAAGCAAATTGCTTTTCTTGACTGAGCAGAACAAAATGATGGCATCACGTACAAATTCCTTTACCAGCTCCAACAGCTGCTTAGAGGAATACTGTAATACCAAACGCATTACAAAAAAAAAAAAAAAAAAAAAGCTTTTGACATGCAGGATCCGATCTTCAGGGCCTCATTTCTCTTACTTTGTGCCTATGGGAAAATTCTTGTATTGTTCCAACCTGGAGTTTGAGAAAGCCTTTGGAAACTAGTGTCCACCTACAGCACTTCTACATAAACCAAGGACAAAGAGAGCTCCGCTTTTGCCAACCAAAAGTGAACCAGTTTCTGGTTCACTTTGGGAAAGGAGAATGCTGTCTACTCATTTGCTTGGGCATGAGGTTGGCTCCTTTGCCTCCCACACCCTCTTCTGTATATCGTACGCTTTTATTGTTACCCCTTCTTTATTTCCTATCCCCAGTTAATGCGCCCTTGTTACAATGTAACTTTATGCTTCATCAAATTCTGTCTCTTGTTATTTGGATATGGTTAAAAGCTTAGTTCTATGTAAACCGAGTTGATTTGATTTGTATCAAGAAAGTCGGTATATAAAAGCCATAAATAAATAAATAAATAAACCAACCACATCAACAGTAATGATGTGCAGCGAACATTTTTCTTTCTGTTTTGTTTTTTTTTCGTTTTCCTACATTTTCCTTTCATTTTTTTTTGTTTCATTTGTCTATTTAAAACAAAAACAAACAAGTAATAAAAAAGAGAAACAAAACAAAACACTGCACAGGCCCTTCCTTTCTGCCGCTTCCGCTGCTGGAGCTCCCCGTAGGGCCTCCTCTAGATTCACCAGGATCTCTCCCCAAACCAATTACCTCATCTGTGGATCTACAGGGCTGGCATGATCCCGTCACTTTCGCCCTGCTGGATCTCCATTTCAAAATGATGTCGTTGGGCCCTGAGACCAAATTTTTTTAATTTTTATGGAGGTATCTCTCTGGGAGACAGAAATAAACCTTCCCTGAAACAAAATGGTGCCAGCCTCGAGGCCCACGAGTGCCATTTTGAAATAGAAATCTGGCTGGGCAAGAGCAACTTGTGGAGGTTGTTGGAAGGGGAAGGGGACACGGAAGGCGGCCCCTTGAAAACAAAGAGACATTTTTGTTTGTGACTGTTTCATTTAGGAACTTTTGTTTCAAACGAAAGCGCATCCCTGATCAACAATATTAATCCATAATCGGAAGGAAGTAGCACTAGCAATGCAGCTACCCTTCGAATACCCTCAACTTAGACATGCCCTGTCATGTTTCCTGCTATTTTGTGTGCACGCATCTCTTTTAAAATTCACCTTAACATTTTTAGACCCTCAACAAAGTAGTTTGGTGATGATGATACCTTTTTTATGCTTTCCAACACACTTAGAAAGAATTATGTAAAAGGGATAGATGTCCATTTCTATGTTGATTACTGTAGGCACAGAAATTCTCCATGAAAAAAGGTATGGAAAGTCTCCAAACTTGGTATGTAAGAAGAAAATGTAAAGCTCTCAGGCAAATTAAAAAAAAACAAACATATCAGATCAATATTTTCAGAGAACTGAACCTCCAAAACAAAATCCTCATTGTTATCAATGGGGAAAACAAATCTCCATTGCTTTCTGTGGGAAACTGTTAGCGTTCAAAATAGTTAAGAATGTTGACCAGCGCACCATTCAACTCATCCCCTCAACCTACCAACAATTTGCCACAAAGCAACACTGACAGAGAGCGAGAGAGATAGACAGGAAATTAGCGGAAGGCAAATGTCAAAAGGCAGCACTAAAATGTGGTTCCAAAATACCTCCCCCCCTCCACCCCACACACACTTGCTCCACACACATACCCATAGCCAACACACTCCATACAACAACTATACATACACCTTCCACATCCACATCCCCCATCCCACTCACCACACACATCCTGCACCCACATCCCACATGTACCTACTCCCTTCACACTGACAACACCATGCATACCTCCCACACACCAACACCAACACCAACACCCCTGCACACACCCCTCCATATCCCCCACACAAACGTACATACACCCACAACCCCTGCTTAACTCCACCCTACATGCACCCACACACATAAAAAACAATGCACCATATCCATGCACCCCACACAAACACCTGCCCCTGGCACATCCACACTCCCACCCATCCATACATACACTCCCACAAAGGCAGGAAAAACAAATGATACAACTTCTCAATCCAATCCTACACACAGCACCCCACACCCCTCACATACACTCTCACAATGCACCCCTCACACATGCATGCATTCCACCCCAAACTCACAAACCCCCCATGCATACATCCCCCACCCCCCCTACATACTCATGCAACTCCCCCCCCCCCCCCACACACACACATGACAAAAACATACCTGATCCCAGCCACACACACCTATACACCCACAGACACAGGGAAATTAATGATGCAGCTTCTTAATTCATCCTCCCACACGCATCCTTGTACCCACACACATATCCCACATACGTACCCTGTTAGAGGTATTTCCAGTAGGATATGTTCCTCTAAATAAATACCTACCACTGGAATATGCTTTAGTTTCACTTCCCTTTCCAAGCAAGTATTAGGGGATGTGATTTACTACAGGAGATTTAATCAAAATTCCTGAACTGGACAAATCAAGGTATTTATTGAATTCCATTCACAAACATGGTGTACCCTTTTTCTATTTGTAGCATAAAGGCAGGGGGCACACTCAGTACCAGGGTTTAGTCTATGCACAGTTCCACTGCTTGATCTTTCTTTCTCCAAAATTTCATCTTCCTGTTCTTCTGGCTGAAACTCCAGTGTGGAGTCCTAGTTTCCTCCTCTCTTCTGGATTCTAGTGGTATAGCAGTGCCTCTGCACCATTACTAAACTTTTTTTTCAGGCATCAGGAGATTTTGTATTTTTGAGGATCCTCCCCCTAGCTTGTAGCTATCTCCTTTCTGGGATGGACTCAAGAGGTATATATATATTCCCTCTGAGCATGCTTCTTGAATTTGGAGATCTGAGAGGAGGATTTTTCATGAGGTGGCATTTTAGGTAGGCCTCACAGCTCACCATTTGAAGTTTTTGCATTTTGACCAGTTTCCAACAGGAGGCCTATTCCCCTTTCTAGAAGGGCTGGATTTCACTGTGGTTTCAACCTGTGACCAATTAACTCAGTGGGGCAGAGGCGACTGATAAGAAGAGTTTTGCATCTAGTTTTTTGTTCTGCATCACCTACTTATGTTTTTGGAAGAAGAGAATGTTCTCTCCCTCTATGGGAAGGGAGTGTTGGACACTGATTCAGATCTAGGATAAAGTGCACCATACACAAAGAAACTGTAGCTTTAGGAGTAGTCATCCTTCTTTTATATCAATGATTTTTACAATCTTGTCTTGAATTTTGTTTTTCAATTTGAAGTAAATTCTGTTTTTTGTTGAACACCACTAATTGATTCCCTGATGAGCTTTTTAGTGCCATTCTAGCCGACTGAACTCTTCTATGAGTATCTACCAAAGAAAGGGGGGGAGGGTTGTTACATTTGGTATCAAATCCTTTCTCCATAGATCCTTTTGATGGTACAGGGATCTTTTGGTCTGAAGGATCCAAAAATACTTCAAACAGATCTAATTCTTCTTCTTCCCCACTCCTTTCTCTTGTGCAGGAAGGGTGGATGCAATCTTACTCCCAAACAAAAGTCCAAATATATTCAAAACCTGAAAAAAATCACAACCCACTGTCACAAGCCACTGGATGTGGGGCCAGCAAAATCAATCTATTTCTTCCTATACTTCTCAACAGAGGTGGTGGAGCACTGCTACAAAAGAAATAAATGATAACTACAAAAAATAGACCTGGTTCTTCAAACTTCAAAACAAAATGTCACCCCAACTCTTGGAATCAACTGCTGATTGTTGTGTCCGTCGGTGCCCGATGCCCTCTTTCCGCCTTCCTTACCTCTCTGGCGCCTCCCTCTCTGTCCGCGGAAGACTGGCTCCCGCAGCGTTCTCCTGCCACTTGTCCTCGGGCGTTCCCAGACCGGCTCGATGCTGCAACCGCCATGTTTCCTGGAGGCTTAGGGGCGTGCGGCACAGCCCCAATTGAAGTACCCGGCAATGGGCGCGAACCTCGGGGGCGTCCCTCGAAGATGACGTCACCCGCGATGAATATTTAAGGACTTGGAATTTGCTAACACATCGAGGTAGCAAAGGTTTCGCTACCTAAGCTACTCTGCCTCCTCGGACTTACCAGAGGTACCCGCTCCTCGGAGGCTCGCTCTCTCCTTGTTTTTTCAGGTGACAGTCTGGAACCGGTACTCGCTCCTCAAGGGCCCTGATCCCAGACTTGCTTCATATATTTCTCTGCCTGGAAGTCTTCACTACCAACTATATCAGCTACTTCAGTGCGTTACCATCATTCTCTCTGAGCAGTGCTTGCTCCTCGAGGGCCTATACTTTCCAGCTCCTGGGCTTCATTGGGACATTGTGTGTATGTTACCATCTGCATACCCTGCCTACTCACTATATCTCAGTCTCTCTTCAGCTCAGCCTCCAGGGATCGCTGTTCCAGTATCTGAGGGACTTCAGCCCTGCCGGGCTTACCAGCTCACTACTGTCATCTCTGGTGGTTCAGTATACTGTCTAATAAAAGAACTAGTGTGTGTTTGTCTCCTAACTCTGAGCCTGACCGGTGGTCCCTCTCAGGATCATCCCCCGGGGGCGTGGTCATCTGCCACTGGTCCAAGGATCCACCCTCAACTCTCATATATAACTACAGATCCCGAACAAATTGCTAACTACTATCTGATTGCTCCTCCCATCAGGCATCAGATCAATAACAGAATAACACTAATATGTAGCCAGAATAATGCCATTGCATTAACCTCCAGTGGAGATGCTATGGCGAGATGGCACAATCCTCTACTCTTCATTGTTTGGTCTAACTACTAGGCCATATTCCCTCAGAGAGAGCCCAATGGGGGCTCTTCATTGGCAACATCTGAACCCCTCATTTTTTCCCGTGATTGATTTATCTGGCCTCAGCTAATAGAAGACTTTATATTTTTTGAGCAATATTGCATATGTCAATGATGGAACCTACCTGCACGTTTCTAGGGTGATGGCCTTTAAAGTGGTTTCAGATACAGCTTGGAGGTAACTGTACAAAACCACCTTCTTTCCCAATGAAATCAATAATCCCAAAAATATATCAAAGTGTTCTGTATATATATATAAATGTGACAGTATCCCTAGGAGCTGTTCCATTACAGATATTCTTCCACATGACTCACTTTTGCCTTTGGAACATCTGGTGATCATGTAAGATTCTCCACAACTTTCTTGTAATGAGTTTACAACTGTTAGAGATAAAATATTTATTGTACATAGCTGTCCAGAGTGAATTCATTTATTCATAGTTAATTCATTCAGCTTACTCACTTTTCAGCTAGCATATGGGATAAATCAGATTGGCTATGTTCTTTAGACACCATTTGTGATTTTTCTTTACAATATTTTCCATGGAGATATATATACATACTGTACATATACATCTATATCTATAGCTACCTATCTATATATATTCAGATTTAATCGACCCATGTAAAATAAAACAGAATGCTCTATTCATTTATTATTTTATTATTAAAACATATATTTTCATGATATTGTAACATATTTTAGTTGTTTGGGATTTTAACTCAAATGAATAGAATAATAATAAAATATAGAAAAATATGCTTTTATATGAAATCCTATTTAAAAATATTTAAGAACTGGTCTGCTAATAGAATACATAATTCTTATAACAGAAAAAAGGCCTTCAATATCAACTGGTGATAACAGTTGTGAAAAAAAATTGTAAATCTTCACTAATTTCAAATTTAAATACATTTCCATCTATTTGAAAGTATCCTGGTTGATTTGAATGGAAACTAAATCGCATATAAGCCTGCAGATAGGTTAAAAATGGTCTCAACATGAGATATTTTTGTTCTGTCACTATTTAGTGAAGAAGGTGATAGTTGTCAAGCATAATAACAGGCCATATGATATATTTACTTCTTTATCACTCTTTTGAGAGTAGAACCTGATGTGTTGCAGATAATCAACCACAAAACTGGCTAACATGACAGTGTTTCAATGAGAGAATTTTGCTTTATTTTTCTGTTGTCAAAACATTTCAATTTCTGTTTCATCTGAAAGATAAAATATATGCATTTTGCTTTACTTTTACTTTTTGGATATTAGCAATGTAGAGGTAATGTTCAGAGCCCTAGAAAGGAAGGTGTCCCAGTCATTATTTAATGTGACACCGAGTGGTCAGACTCAGGATGCACAGGTACCAGGCTCTGGAGGGAATCATGTTCTGTGATAATTGATTAAAGGATTGTCACTGCAATGGGTGGGCTGGATAGAGAGGGGTGGAAGGATTTAAAATGGCAGGGAGGGGAATCTGTGTAGTTGTGAAGACTCATTGTGCAAAACTCCAGCAGAGGCTGGTTATGAGTTAGCTGGGAAGTCCAAAGGAGTAGGAAGAATGTGCCAGACTAAAATAGTAATAAAAATAATCTGAAATACAAGAGATCAAAACTCATCAATATCTGCAAGAAACGTGTCTCTCACATCACAGTTGTATAGAATATTGGTGACTCAGTCCAAATACGTTTTTTTTCTACTAATAATGAAGAGATAGCTTGAGCAGCACAGACATGTATTGTGTGGGATAAGTAATAGCTCCTTAATTCAAATATTTGACTTGAGTTTCATGACCGAGAACAGAGCCTCATTCCAGACTTTGCCATTTAGAAGTGATGGTGCCTGCTGCAACAGGCACAATTGTGAGATAAATGTGAATAAAGCACTTTGAAAAGTGTTCAGCCAGAAAATTATTTTTTTTTGGCAATGTAAAAGGAAACCAGTTAAACACTCATTCAAAGACCTTTTTCAAATGATTCAACCCAACTGCATACTCATGCTGACTCTTAACTACAGGGAATGCCACCTTTGCTGAGAAGACTTAACACTAACAGTGATGCTACTGTGCACATTGCTTTCCAGCTTCAGTCAAAGTAACAAACATACAAAGAGAAAGAAAACAACTATGGCACAAGCAAAGGGTAAGATCTAAAATAGAACGGCTTAAGCCCTTGGATTTCAGAGGCCCACTCTTGTTTCTTTTTTATTTCAAGATTTGCTGCTGCCTGTCTGTACATTCTGTCCATATGCTGAGGCCCTTCCAGCTGTTCTTGAAGTGAACTGGTTAGGCAGCAATTCTACAAAGAAGCATGGGGTCCAGAACTTGCTAAAAGTGTTTTATATAAATTCAGATTCCTTGTGATATACATAAAATGTAATGGAATTTCAGTTTGGGTCATGCTTTTCCTCTGGTAAACCAGTACTCAATGTGTGTTACAATACATGTTCAATAAATACATAATGCAATAAAAGTTAAATAAATACTAGGGGTGTGCATTCGTTTCATACATTTCCTATACAAGCATGTAATATGAAACGTATGAAACAAATGCACATCTAACTGGCATGTAATGGGAAACGTATGAAACGAATTAAATGAATGAAACGAATGCACATCCCTAATAAACACCTGTACACAATATATCAAGAGCTGCTGTATGATCAGGGTTCTCACATTTATTTTTCTTTGGCATGGCAGCTTCCTCCAGTTCCTCCAGGCTTCCAATTCAGTCAGAACTAGCCTTTAATGAATTACAGTGCCATGAGCATCCATTTGCAACTATTCTGGTTCGCTCTCCCCCCACTTTATATTCCCATTCCAATTCAGCTCAGCTGTCTCAGTGACATTCCTTGGCCCAAAGCCACAAACCACAGCTTCCTCATAAACTCGGCTCTTGTGGACTGTAAATTTGGCCATTAGCCAGTTACACTATAGAAATGTTAAGTAGTAGTGGGAACCACTGTTGAGTGATAAGGGGGACTCCTTTCCTCCTCCCCCAGGGGCTGTGAATGCTGACTCGGAGGTATCTTAATTACAAATTGGTCCAGGAGCCAGAAGCTGGGTCTAAGAATCAACTCCAATTCCTCTGTTTGGCAGCATCACTGAGCGGGTCCTCACTTTTACTTTTAAGGCTTTTTTCTAGATGGTTTTACAAATTCTAGTTGATCATGAATTTTGCTTTGTTCTTATTTGGTTTATTTTAAAATAAATGTAAAACATGGCTTTTTGAGATGACTTTCCCTGTTAGTGAGTTGCTTACTGCATATTTGCAATATTGATTTCTTTTTATCTGCTGTCTCATTCAAAATTGCATATGAGAGCGAACGTTGTCTTTTTATAAGTTTTAATTCTAATTATAGTTAAAGTTTTGGTTTTCTATGTTTGATTTGATTTGGTTTTATTGTTTTATTATTGTTTTGTCTATTCAACTTCATTTTACCTAATGTAGTTTTCTTGTATGTGCTGTGCACATTTAATCTTGGGTCTTCGGGGAATGGCAAATAATAAATTAAATAAATAAATGGACAAATACCTAGGGCCCTTACTGCTCAGCATTTAGAGGGCAATTTTCAAATTGTCCACAAAGACTGTGTGAACGTTTTACTTCCAAGCTTCATACCCATTCTCAAAGTGAAAGCACACAGTGAAAGCACTAGCGCGTCCCTAGCGCCTCTTTTTGGACAGAAGCAGCAGCTGTCAATGGGTTTGACAGCCGATGCTCAATTTTGCTTGCATCGGTTCTCAAACCCGCTGACAGCCACAGGTTCGGAAACCGAACGCTGGCAAAATTGGGCGTCTGGTTTTCAACCCATGAGCCGTGGGCCGACTTCACTTTTCTTTTTTTTAAACTTTTTGTAACTTTCTGGACCTCCGACTTAATATCGCCATGATATTAAGTCGGAGGGTGCACAGAAAAGCAGTCTTTACCTAATAGGGCCATCAATATGCATTTGCATGTTGCGGGCACTATTAGGTTCGGGGGGTTGGACGCCCGTTTTCGACCCCTTACTGAATAAGGGGTAACGCTAGCACATCGAAAACGCACTGTACTGTATCGGCCTGTTTGTGAGGCAAGCCATTAAAAGCAGCCAACAAGAATTACGAGATTAAAAACCAGGAGCTTTACTCCAGGGATGGCCAACTCCGGTGCTCAAGAGGCACAAATGAATCTGGTTTTCAGGATATCCTCAATAAATTTGCATGAGATAGACTCCATTGTATGCAAATATAAGTCATGCATATTAATTGTGGATAACCTGAAAACTCGACCTATTTGTGGCTCTTGGGGAAAGGACCAGAGTTGGCCACCCCTGCTTTATGCAGAACTGAAAAATATCCAGGCTCGCATTTCTTAGAACAATTTATTTTTCTACAAAAGAGTGAAAATGAGTGGAACACTTGTGCTGCATTTGGTAAGAAATGTGATTTTGATGTACATTTTGTTTTCAGTTTGAGATAAACAGATATAGAGAAATGGTAGCCATTAGTAGCCAACTATCGTATATTTGCCACTTTGCCATGTGTGCCAAGCAGGAGACCATTCCATTGTAGCTAGGACCTTTCTTGCATTTCAGCCTGTTGCTGAGGTGGTTAGATTATAATGCTGTCAACCATGCTTGCTAAAGGGGTCGGTCAGGACCAGAAGGGAAAAGGGACTCCAGAAACATGAATACATTTCTAAAGATTTTCATACTCCTTGCCAGCCTGTCAGAGCATATGAAATATGCATATTTGAGCTGAAAGTGAGGCAATTAAACTGCTTTCCTGGAAGCTTAATTAATTAACTTATTCAAAGTGTTCTCTCTTTTCATTCCTTGCTCCTCCAGTTGTAAAATGAGTTTCAGTTTGCTTAAAGCAAACTTGCTTGGCATGCTCTTTCTTAAAAGAAATCTTTGCTTTTTGTCTGTAGAACAATTTATCAAAAGTACGAATAGCAAGTATTGTGGTTACCAATGTAGTACACTTGAATATATAGACATAAAGGTCAACAAACCAGTTGTAGGTGATACCCTTTACTTGACTAATGAAATACATCTGTGATTAGCTTTCAAAAGCTAATCACAGATGTATTTCATTCAGCAATACCATATGATTCCTTACCTTCTCCAAGATCTTATACTCGACAATAATATTTACTATCTGCAACTCCACACCCCCACATGGTTTATCAATTCAGGCTATTATATATAATGAAACGTTGGTTTGCCTCAGATAGATTATTTGCTCCTGCAAATACATGGTTATTAATATTCTATTGTTCGATATTTATACATATTATTTGAAACCCATGTTTTTCTGTAAAGCCTGTTGCTATTAATTGTTTTACTGTTTATTTTATACTGTTACATGTAAAGCCTGTTGCTAAATTAATGTTTCACTGTAAACCGAGGTGATGTATTGCTATACGTACCGCGGTATAGAAGAACCTATAAATAAATAAATAAATAAATAAATATATTCTCTTCATCAAGTCAGTGAGGTTGTCTATATATGCCAGAAGGTTGCAGGTTACATTACAACTATAGCTTAGTAAAGGGATAAAGGTGGGAGGGAGGGGCTTGATAGAGGTGACAGAGATATTAAACCTTTAATAGTTCCAAGGGTCTATGTTCAAAAGTGTATGAAAAGGCCTATGTCTGTATTAAGTCCTTTTGTGTTGGCTCCAAATTATGCAATCATCTTCATTTCAAATAGTTTTAATTCTTCTGTACTTTTGAAACTCCCTTTACATATTCTGATAGTGAGATCATTAAGGGAGTTATCTTCCATTGAAAAATTGACTATTGAGAGGTTACTTTGTTCTTCTTTGTAATGTGTTATTTCATGTCCATGATGTTGGGTTCTTTTCCTTATTTTTTGGCTTGTTTCCGACTAATGTAACATCCCCTCTTCACATTTTTTGCATAGGATCGTGAATACTACATTCACAGAGAAATATGAATATGAACTCATTATGTGTTGAATGGATAGCTGTAGCATCCTGTGAAATATGCATGCATGCATGCATGCATGGTAGCAGTATTCACCCAGCATCAATTAAAAAAGGTACTATAAAGAGTCTTAAAATGTATGTAAAGTGCTCTTCTGCATTATCTAATTAGCTCTTGTGCCATGTGATGTGCTTTTTGGTACAATTCTAAACATTGTAGTTACTAGGGGTTCAGAGGAGTGGCATAAAGAATCTAAAAATCTGATGAGTTAGTAGTAAAATAGATAATTGATAAAAGCTGAGCATTAGTATATGCTGTGTATGTTTTTGAAATATTGCACAATACAGAGAACATAAAAAAATAAGACGTGCCATGTTGGGTCAGACCAATGGTCCATTGGGTCCATCCTCCCCCTCTGATAGTGGCAGTCTGAGTCACTTGGGAACTATTTATTTATTTATGAAAACTTGATATTCACCTTTTCCCAAAGTTGGTCTCAAGGTGGATTACAATAAATGCAAATGAACAGAAGCAACAGAACAGCTTACAATTAAATCAGAATTTGCAATTAATAAAGTATTGGAATTCAGTATAGGAAAACCCATTTGTGAATAGTTTCAAGACCCAGTTGTTGTATATAGCACAGTCCTTCATAGAGGGTCAGCAAGTTGGGTAAGATGTGGATCTTAGGGGAAGGCATGGCTGAAAAGGCACGTTTTAGCTTTTTTTCCCTGAACTTGAGGTAGCATGACTCCAGGTGCAGGATAAGTGGTACTTTGTTCCAAATTTTTGGTGTTATCATATGTCTGTATGAAGACCCAAGTTTTAATTTCTTTCTTAAACAACTTCAAATCTTTTAACTTGGAAAAACAGGCATATGATAGCAGTAACCTTGAGACAGAAAGTCGATTTTTCTTCTGTACTGATAGGCTGAGGAACAGACAGGTCTAAGATAACATGAACTAACATGATTTGTATTATATATGTTGTTAATTAGTATACCTATTTCTGTTAGTCTTTTAATTTTGTTATGAACCACCATGATTGAATACAGAGTGACAGCATACAAATAAATAAATAAAACTGACCATTTTGTCCTACCTTTTATTTCCTATCCTTTAGCTATCAGTCTACAATAGGATTCTACCAAACCTAGAAAGTTTCCAGGTTTGTCAAATTGTTCAGTAAACCTTTTTTTTTTTTTTGACTCAGTAGTTTCCTCTTGTTTCTTTTAGGACCTCCTGCTCATTTTGAACCAGGGATAGGAGATCCTGGCATCGTGAGCCTTCACTGGACTAACTCAATGCATCTGTGATTACCCAGGGATTTTCCTCATTTTATAATATTCCCCCTCCCCCCCAACATATCTGGCCCGGCCATAGCAATTACCGTCCTTTGACAGGATCCATGATTGCAAGGCTCTCTCTTGAACCCTGCACTCATGGGTCCTGAATATGGCCACAGCATCCTTAGCCTCAGCCAACCAGGGCAGATGAAGATTCGACTCAAGAGACTAAACCAGGGAGCTTCCTCATGGCTGTGCACAGCACTGCAACTGAGCCGATGGGCTGGTCTTGGCAAACCTATGTTAAATATGTTTTCATATCTCTAGTGCTAAAAACAGCCAAGTGGACATACAAGCACCATTCTGGAAATGAAATACTGAATCTCATATTATTTTGGGGAGAAATGTTTCCTTACCAATTCACAACTCGTGTTAGGTGCAGACAGACTAAGCATTTGCTTATCCAGGAGGCCCCTGGATTCACCTTTTGTTATTATTATTTTTGATACTGACTTCCATGCCTTTATCTTTCCCCTTCTGCTTAGGACCCGCAATGGACTGGCACCACCTCTGAATATATTAATGTTTTTATTTGGATAAATTGCTAAGGAATGTTCTCAAGCATTTGCTGGCAGTCATTGTTCTATCTTCAGGAAAGCGCAACATAAAAAGAAAGGCCATTAATTTTAATTTAGACTGGGCAGTAAGTGCTAATCAGACCCCTTCCCAGAAGTTATTATTATTCATAAGTGAATATTTGCATACACATTTTAGATTTTATGTTCATGATACTTTAAAGGAAATTAGTTGACAAAAGCATCTCAGTCAAGTTAATGAAACTGATCTTTACTTTTGCTAAAAATCTGACTGGACATTCTATATATATATACATAGGGGGATACACAATAAAAACATATTGAAATTTGGGTAATTTTTCTAATACTAGACCTTCCAAGTTACCCATTTCCAGGAGGGAGATATTAGGTCAGTCCTGGATTTCTGACACTATCCTGGCCCTGTAGTGTGATTTCAATGGATAGAATCAGGGACTACCAATACCACACTCTTTTGGGATTTAAGTTCAAAACCAGGACTGACCAAAAAGTCTCCTTCGTGGAACTGGGTATCTTGGAAGCTGTAAAGTACCCAAAGGTAAATTTCTATGATACCTAGGGTTGACAACTCACCCCAGGTTGACGTAACATGCTGTGCTGATCTAGTCTTGGCTTTGCTCTAAAGCATATATGGAGTTGTAGTTCTGAATGTTCCATTGGTGTCCCTTAGACAATCAGAACTACAACTTCATGATTGTAGTGGGGCAAAACCAGGACTGGATCAACTTGTTCAAGTAACATTGGGTTAGTAGTATCCTTAATGATACCGAAAATGTAGATGGGCTTATTGTGATTGTAAACCTGACCCATAATCTTTGTGCACATTTGTGGCCAAGTTTTAATGGATCACAACTGCAGATCATGATGCTAACGACACAGAAAATCAGGGAAAAAAAATTCCAGGATCCTAAAATGAGGAGGAGCTTTGTCATTTATTCATCAGTTTGCTGAGTTATCACTGCAATCTTTGATCATAATCCTACAAACCTCATCACTGGGTCATTTCCCAAATTATAGGTGAGGTTCATGAACAAGCAGCATCTCTGACTGAAAATGCATCCAGAAAAGAAATATATGCATAAAAAAAGAAGTCTGTGAAAGATAAGAACCCTGACCACATTCTTTTTACCAGGAACTTCTGCACAAACATACTACTTCCCTCTACATGCCTTTCTGGCCACTGTTATCATGACAACAGTCTATCCAACCACTACACCGTGAGACATCACCACAAATCTATTAATGGAATAATTCATCATGCCTCAAGCAATGCTTTTTCCTGCCGCATTTTCAATAAATACAGAACCTCTGAAATAAGAAAAAGGAGAAGGGAAAAAGAGTGAGAAAGAAGAAGTCAGGAACTAGCAAGGGGGAAGGAGGACTGTAGAAAGGCACAAAAGGTGATGGTACTGTGAACTGTTCAAAAGTTTCTGATAAAAGCCAGAACTCTCAGTCTTTTTTTACCAGTGCTAATTTCTGTTCTGCAGTTCTGACTACATGAAATTGGCAGCAATTCCTTTTGGAAACAAATACAAATGGAAAACAAGAGGTCACTAATTATAATTTTAACATTTTTTAAGTGGTGGTTTCAGTAAACATGGGCCCTTGTTGGAAGGTTCTGCTTTGGTTCAGAAAATCCAAACCCATCAAATTCAATAAATTTAGATATATATTTTTTAAATGGTTAAAAAACGGGTTCATTCAATCTTACTGTGAGTGAGAGCACTTTGATTTATTTCAGGGGCATTCAGTTTTCTCAGAGTTTTTTTACTCAAATTCTCTATTTTCATTGTTACTGTTTGAGAAGCATCTCTAATTATACTAAGAATAATGATCATTTGCTTTACATAGCACAGTTCACCCAGTTGGCATAGAAACCCAACCATCAAAGAGTTTCAAAAACATACATAGAAACACTTCAGGAGTGGGTGGCTTGGCTAATAATGCAACTAGATGGCACATTTTGAAGGGAAGAAGACAGAAAGGGGTAGATTTTCAGAAAGCGCGATTTGGCGTACTTTTGTTGGCGCATCAGGCGCCAACAAAAGTACGCTGGATTTTAGTAGATACGCGCGTAGCCGCTAAAATCCTGGATCGGCGCGCGCAAGGCTACCGATTCTGTATAGCCGGCGCGCGCCGAGCCACGCAGCCTACCTCCGTTCCCTCCGAGGCCGCTCCGAAATCGGAGCGGCCTCGGAGGGAATTCTCTAACGCCCTCCCCTCACCTTCCCCTCCCTTCCTCTACTTAACCCACCCGCCCGGCCCTGTCTAAACCCCCCCCCTTACCTTTGTCGGGGGATTTACGCCTCCCGGAGGGAGACGTAAATCCCCGCGTGCCAGCGGGCCGCTAGCGCGCCGGGACGTGACCTGGGGGCGGGTCCGGAGGGCACGACCACGCCCCCGGACCGTCTCGGGCCGTAACCACGCCCCCAGGCCCGCCTCCAAAACGCTCCCGACACGCCCCGAAAACGCCACACGGATCGGGCCCGCCCCCCCAACACGCCCCTGACACGCTCCCCTCTGAAAACCCCGGGACTTACGCGAGTCCCGGGGCTCTGCGCGCGCCGGTAGGCCTATGTAAAATAGGCGCACCGGTGCACAGGGCCCTGCTCGCCTAAATCCGCCTGGATTTAGGCGGATTTAGGCGAGCAGGGCTCTTAAAATCCGCCCCAAAACGTTTTAGCTAATATTATTGCTATGCAAGTACACATGGTTAACCTGAGGCAAGGAAAGCTTCTGTGAATTACCCAGGAAAGTTAGTGGAATAAATATCAATGTGCCAAGACTAGATCACGGGGGGGCTCCATTTATCAAAGGTTTTCTCCTATATTATGTTTCTCTGGAGAAAACCCTAAATGAATCAACCCTATGGAAACTTGACTAAAATCCTGACTCCCACTTCTCATGTAGACTAATGCTTATATATTGTTTATTATTTTCATTGATATTGCATACAATATCTTATACATACTGCTTTTGGAGGAAGTAAGGCACTAATTGATATATCAAATGCTGCAAGTTTCCCTGATACTATTAATACATCTTAGCCTTGACTGTGCTATCCCTAAGACACCTCTGAGCAGAAATTTTGCTCAGTAGTGTTTGATTTGACACGTACAATACATTAAGATGGCAAGAGTGGTGAAAATGTTTTTTATTGTACATTATTTTGCCTATGTTCTACTTTGCAATGTGCAATTTATTCTACATTTATGATATTTATCAACAGATGATCTATTAGATTTCTGGTACAGCAACAAATCTAGAACTTTGTGGTTTGTATTTTTTTCACCATACTTATACTACTCATCCTCTTTGCTGAATAAAAATACAGCCACATAGGTCATCCGAGTAATGATTTTTATGTGGAAACATGGCCACAACATAATTAAACATCTAATGAAAAACCACAACACAACAATCCATATTAATAATAGCACTGCAAACATATTGCTCTTACTTATAAAATGATTTTGTGGGGTGACCAGTGCTATTAAGCATTTCCTTTATGCCCCATACAATAACTGCTTAACCAAATGCTTTTGGACTTTACCATAGAACCAGTCCTGCCACCTCTCAAACTTTATCATGGCCCAAGATTACCTGGCTGGAACTTCGAGCCATAAATTTTGGGGATCTCGGAGATGCAGTGGCAGGATCCCAATCCCTGCCATCAAAGCTGGGAACAATCCTGCTGTTGTGCTACCTCCTTCTAGGTTGCTATTGTGCTTCTCATGGTGATGAGTGTTAGGAATTGTGGACCCTTGGCCTGAAGTGGGGTTGTTGCCACCTGAAGGGTTGAGCCCCACAGGTCCCACCGTCGGGAGGCGAGGCTGGCCGGGACCAGAGGCAAGCTGGAACTTCACCAGGGCCAGCCCTCGTTACCCGCAGGTTGAGCCCTTGGGTGCTGGGGCCGGCAGGACTTAGGGACACCTCTGTGTGGCTGGTACTGGAGAGGGTAGGCGAGTGGGTACAGAGAGTGTCAGAGAGGTTAGGCACAGTTCGAGACAGGAGCACTCTCGGAGGGAGGAGGAGAAAGAGTGTCAAGGAGTGCAAGGCCACTGCAGCTCTGAAGGGAGTAGAGTAGGACCATGTGGGAGTGGCCTCAAGGTGAGGAGGTGCAGGTGCAGAGACACGGACTATAGTATGCTGAATAAGGGCTAGAGCAGGGAACCCGCTGTAGCAGGTGCCAGGAGAGTAGCAGCGCAGAAGTGCTGTAGTAGCTGCACTGAGGAGTGCCCCCGAGGAGTAGGGGCGCCGAGACACAGTCTGGTGGAGTACTGCCCTGAGCCAAATCTTGATGAGAAAAGGCACTGTAGCAAAGTCCTCAAAGAGAAGTGCCATGGGGGTCCCAAGGAGCAGAGGGCACTGTGGTAGGGACTCACAAGTAAAGTAGCACTGAGCCTGGCCCCGAGGAGCAGGAAGCACTGAGAGAGAGTCTGGGTGAAGTAGCACTGAGCCTGAGCTTGCGGAGGTGGGAAGTGCTGAGAGAGAGTCCGGGTGAAGTTGCACTGAGCCTGGCCCCGAGGAGTGGGAAGTGCTGAGAGAGAGTCCAGGTGAAGTAGCACTGAGCCAGGACCCGCAGAGCGGGAAGCTCTGAGGCAGGAATCCGGAAGGAGAAGCGCAGTTATCCGAAGGCAGGAGCAACTGCTCCGTGAAAAAGGAGCTGGCACCAAAAGGAACCAAGGAACTCATTGCCAAGTCAGTTAGTGGTGGCTAGAGGTGAGGCTTAAATATCCCGGGCCAGTGATGTCATCAGCCGGGGACGAGCCTAGAGTTCCCGCCATTGGCCCTTTAAAGGGAGGACAGATGGCGTGCGCACACCTAGAGAGGCCCAGGATCGGAACGCTGGTCGGCGGCGTCCCAGCCACCACGTGGAGTGCAGAGAGTCAGGAGGAACGCAGCGGCAGCGACTGGCACCCGCCGCGAGAGTACTGGAGGTAGAGAACCAAGCATGACATGACGTGAGTTGAGCCTGCCGTGGGCGGCCGCAGCCGGCATTCATAACAATGAGGACTATTTGACTTGCTCCCACATCTGCTAAAATTTTATTCTCTGCTTACAAACTGCTTCCAATACTGCCCACTTCACCATAAGCCCCCTGGTAATGACACCATGTTTGCCGGTGGTGGGGATGGGGTTCCCCCATCTCTAACTGCTGCAGCCATGCCTCACTAACTGCCATTGTAAACCATCCTGTTGGTCACTGTTGACTATGTCTAAGCCCAACATGGAGAAATGCACCCTGTCTGGATGTAACAAACTAGTGTAGTTCTCGTCAAATTATATGTTATGCTAAGACCTTGGCCAGTACTACATTTAAGCTGGGCAGTTAATTTTGCAATGCAAGTGTTAAAAGTGTTGGTTGCTCTTGATTCTGATACCAGTGACATAGGTATTTCCCATATCCAAAATAACTGGTAGCTACTAGCTGTTGCCTAACAAGTCTTAGCCACATCTCATGTAACTGTCATTGTGAATTATGGCATTTCACAATAAAAATCCATATTAGAAATGAAAAAAGGTGCAATATAATTCTGGCCCTATTGAATCAGAATTATTTTATTGGTTGGGATACAGTCTCAGCTAAATATATGTGTGGGTGGTATCTACCCTACACATCCTTATTGTCTTGAGACTTATCTGTAGAACTCTCATGAACTGGAAATGTGACAACCGGTGACCATTCTCATGCAGCAGCAATGCCCCTGGATCATCAGGTCTCAGAGCCAGGTAGCTCTGCAAATTGCCCATGGGGCTGATGATGTCACCCTTCAATCTATTCTAAATTACTTTCACATCCCTATCACTAAGATCCATTGGATTTGTGGATGATGAGGATCACTCTGTTGTGTTCCATATCTATATTGCCAGTCTGCAGGCCGAGGACTGTGGGACTATAGAAGAATGTGACACCAACTTTCTGATCCACTATGTGGCAAAGAAAGCCAACAATAATATGCACTGGACTAACTGGATCTCAAAATCATATCAACAGACCACCAAATGTTTGAAGTACCCAACTTAAGCATTCATATGTGATCAAGTATCTCTTATCTTGGCCATTTCCCGTGGATTTTGCTTGCCCTTGTATTATTTTATTTATGACAAAACTAGATACAGAGTTCACATAACCTAGGGTTTTGTGAAGAAACCTTTACCTGTTAATCTTGTTGCCACTGTAGATTAAGTGATGCCCTCTTGCTTGCGCAGCAAAATATATTGCACCAATGAATCACTTCTGGTGGGCCATAACTGATCATCACCCTCAGCATAGAGGAGAGATTAAAAATCTGACAAGGCTTTTATGAAATTCTTTCTGGTATTGTTTGACAAGGAGTCCATCATCTGATGCCAGGATCCCAAAGGGATCAGCCTCTGGAGCAAGGAAACTGAAGCATTAGCACTTAAAATGGGAAAGTGAATCAGTTATGTCATCTTCTATGCCTGGCACATGTACTACACGGAATGTAATCTTATGCTTCATGCACCACTGTATCAACACCCAGAGTAATGCTACCCCTCCTGCTATCCTGGCTGATAACCTATTAATGGACTCCACCATCTTGTCAGACATAAATACTGCACTCTTATTGTCCAAATCCCTTCCCCACATGTGCAGAAAGGGTATGTCTCTAGTTGTCCCACATCTGTGCATAGTTCATGCCATGCCTCAGTACACCAAGACAACTTAATGCTGAAATTCAGACCCTCTGTGAAATTCAAACTTACTGTTGGAACTAGGTGGGTCTGGCCAGATTGCTAACCCGCTGAAAGACTGCAGAAAATTCCCCCAAACCTGGATATCACATTTTATTGAATCTGCTATGCTATGTGGTGTATTATTTTTGGATACCAGCTGCGGTCATAGCCAGCCTTTGAATGAAGACCTAGCCCATTGAGATAACTCAACTGGTAAAACTGAGCAACCCCATGAGAGACTGAATTTCCTCAGTCACCTTCTTTTTCTGCTCCCAAAATTATAAAGCTTCTTTCAAGCTGGTGATCTTTTCTTAAGGAAGCTTAAAACACTCTTGCCCATGTGTCTAGCTCAATACCTAAAAATACTATGGATGGGGAGGGGCTAAGACTGGGCAGTGCCATTTTGAAAAATGGCCACTGCTGGGCCTAAAGGGTGCTCCAGGCCCTCACTGGATCACTAGAGATAGAATTGTGCGTTGCGGGTGTCTGGAGGGTGAGCTACAGTGGAGGGTGGTGGACCCGGCCTCTGCGGGCCAGATTTTTTTGATGAGGGGGAGGGGTTGGGGATTGAGGGTAAGGCTTGTGCTGCACTTAAAATGTGATCAGATTTTGTTAAAAATATGGCTGCCTTGAGGGGCAGCGGGGAGGAAGGGTGGGACGGGATTGTTTTCATTACTTTAAGGAAGGGTTGACTCACAGCTGTTTGCCTCTTTAAGCCATGTCCTCAGGAGTATTAGGACGTGTTTAATATCTGGATACTCCTGGTGGAAGGTAGCTACAACTCTTGAGTTGTAGCTAACTTCATGTCAAATAACACAGCTCGGGATTCATTTGGCGTTATTTGATTTGCATGGTTTTTATTAGTATTAAGCTGATTAGCATGCATTTAAATATGTGCAGTGCCGGGGCTGAAATAATGCAAGGTATTTGAAATGCCTCATCTTATATCCATGTTAGGCCATTTACCGTGTGATAATCACTTGTTTTTGCATAGTAAATGGTCTACCTCCATTGCTTAGTTAGGCTGGCAGAATCAAGGGAAAGACTTATCCATGTGATTGGTCCGTCATGGTGGAACCAACTCCTGATTGCACTATAGAAAGAAAACCTTTAAAAGATTATTGAAGGCCTTCCTATTTAGGAAAGGCTTCAATTTGCCTTCTGGGTATTATTCATTATGGACAGACATCATGATTGTATTGGTATTGATATGATTTGCAGCTCTTGTGATACTGTGCTCCACTCACTACTGTTATATCGTCTGTTTTGGTTTTAGTCTTTTATATTAATTTGGTTGTTTTATTATGGATTTTTTTTTTATTGAGGCTACACAGAACCATGGGTATAGCGTCATGTAAGTACTAAAAATAAATAAATACATAGATAGATAAATAAATAAATAGTGAATGAGCAGCTAAGGTTGTTCCTGAGACAATGAACAGTGAAGTGACTTGCCTAAAGTCACAAGGAATGTCAGCAGGATCTCATTCTCAGTCTGCTGCTCTAACCGATAGATTACTCTTTTTTTCCACTATAATAGTACTGTGTACATAACCATTTTTTGCTATATTTTATATCATCCCCAAAGCAGATTTTTAAAAGACAATCATGTACTGGATATCAGGGGTAATGATATATGAACATTTTGTAATGAAATACACAGAGAAAATTATTTTATTTGAAATAATGTTGCATAAATTAGTTGGTTTCAGCATTCTGATTCCCAGTACAAACCGTGGAAAAATATTTTGATTCTGTGACCAACAATTTAAATGGATAAACTCTTAGCAACATGGGTTCATTTCATGTTTAGTATCCTTAAGAAAATATTTAACTGGAGAGGTCAGGCAGTGGATAAAACTGTTTGTGGTTTACTAATATCTTATGCCTGTTGATGGTCTCCAGCTGAAGGAGAATGCCAGACTTATCAGTGATACTTGATCTGCTAGTTAGTGGTGTTCTGCAACAAAAATCTGAATCCTAATCCTAGCCCACAGCTGTGTACATTTACCTCGCACCGTTAATGCCAAGTAATTACGCTTATCCTGTACAAACCCTAATTTCTTACCACATCTTAAACTAAGCCTTATCAAATTCTTGGGCTGGGTTGCCAAAAATCCAGACCCTTTCATGACTGAACTTCATTATGTTGTGTGATTACTAAACAAGAAGCCTAGTCACCTACACCCTGGAAAAACTTTCAGTGACATGAAAAAATGCACAATTTTGCACTTCAGGATGCACATCAAGAGACCTTTAGTAGGCAAACCTATTGTTATCTTTCACAGTACTGACACCACATGCTTACTGAAGTTGAGACTTTTCCAGTAAAATCAGGATGTATGGTAGCCCCTGATGTATATATGTGTGTGTGTGTGTGTGTACAGGAGAGCAATGTCAAAACAATGGATAAATACAAAGTAAAACAGTCATTTTAAAACATTAAAATTTGATTCTTCTTAATCAGGCCTGGCTTTCTATAATAAATATTCATGAGATATTTTCATATGTAGAATCCAAGAACCAAATTAAAACAGTATGGGCCTCATTTTCTAAAGTATCGCAGGCCTGCAGTACTTTAGAAAAATGCGGTAATATGGGGTGGGGGGCCGAAACGGGGGGGCGGTCCTGCGCTAGCCGGCAGCGATCGCACCTCCGCAGTACGATTGCTGCCGGCATCGCACCCAATAACTACACCATTAAAGGTGTAGTTATTGGGCGTGAAATAGGCAGCGAAAAGACTCCTTACCTTTTCGCTGTCTGCGCCTTCTTAGCAGGGTCGGCCCCGGTGACGCCCCGACTCCTCCTTTTCCGGGGCTGACTCCGCCCCGATGATGCTAGCGCACGTTTGCGCTAGCAGCGCAGGTTTGCACTGATAGTGCAAGCATGTGCTAGCCTTAGAAAATGAGGCCCTATGTGCAGTTTAGCTATCCAGAAAATCAGATCTGTTAGTGACACTAGGGGATAGGAGTTCACTAAAACTGGCATATAGCATGTTGAATCTTTGCTATAGTAATATATGTTTCTTTTCTAAGGCTAATACATTGCTTATGGCTCTTCCATTTGCTCAAAAAAATCCCCAGTAAAACCAAAACTATTAGCATATTATTCACAATATTTTGAAAGACCCCTTAAAAACCTAAGAACATGCCATACTGGGTCAGACCAAGGGTCCATCAAGCCCAGCATCCTGTTTCCAACCAAGTCAACTTGATTAATAGCAGATAATGGACTTCTCCTCCAAGAACTTATCCAATCCTTTTTTTAAACACAGCTATACTAACTGCACTAACCACATCCTCTGGCAACAAATTCCAGAGTTTAATTGTGCGTTCAGTGAAAAAGAATTTTCTCTGATTAGTTTTAAATGTGCCACATGCTAACTTCATGGAGTGCCCCCTGGTCTTTCTATTATCTGAAAGAGTAAATAACCGATTCACATCTACCCGTTCTAGACCTCTCATGATTTTAAACACCTCTATCATATCCCCCCTCAGCTGTCTCTTCTCCAAGCTGAAAAGTCCTAACCTCTTTAGTCTTTCCTCATAGGGGAGCTGTTCCATTCCCCTTATCAATTTGGGCGCCTTTCTCTGTACCTTCTCCATCAGAATTATAACTTTTTTGAGATGCGGCGACCAGCATTGTACACAGTATTCAAGGTGCGGTCTCACCATGGAGCGATACAGAGGCATTATGACATTTTCCGTTTTATTCACCATTTCCTTTCTAATAATTCTGTTTGCTTTTTTGACTGCCACAGCACACTGAACCGATGATTTCAATGTGTTATCCACTATGACGCCTAGATCTCTTTCTTGGGTGGTAGCACCTAATATGCACTTATCCACGTTAAATTTCATCTGCCATTTCGATGCCCAATTTTCCAGTCTCATAAGGTCTTCCTGCAATTTATCACAATCTGGTTGTGATTTAACTACTTTGAACAATTTTGTATCATCTGCAAACTTGATTACCTCACTCGTCATATTTCTTTCCAGATCATTTTGTTCTGCAAAATGGTCCTAATTCCCAAAGTCTATGAAAACAAAAATATTTTATCAGGATATAATTGTATCTTCATTCAGCTATTATCTCAGATATATTGCTGAGAATATCTCAGATATTCAGCTGTCTTGATATAATATGTAATAAGAATACAGAAAATATTCTGACTGCGTGCATTTCATAGAACAGTTTTATACATTATAAAGGAGTCTAGATCTGGGATGTGCTAGTTATAATGCCTCAAACTACCTATTTAGAATTTGTGTCCATTTCCAAAATAGACTGCAGTGCCTAAATGTGTGCTTAACAGTAGGGAAAAATGTCAAGATCTAACAGCTTTACTGTATCTGAATAAATGGGCTTACAGACAGTGTTTTGACTAAGGAAGCATTTCAACTCAAATGTCACTCGATTTAAGGGGTATTTGCATTTGTTAATCAAGTATTTGTATTTGTTAATCAAGTCCTCCACAATACCACTCATGGCAAAGTCACATGATGATGTTCTAAGGCCATGGAAAACTCACAAACTATATTTCTGGAATATTCATTACACTCGTAGGAGGCCAATATTCAGTAGGCTGTTTCATGGACAAGATATCCAGCTAACTGGACATTCTTTTGAATATGGTTAGTTATGTATAAAGTTATTTGGCTACCATTAGCAGGATAGGTTTACACATAACTGTTTATATTCAAAAGAATATAGACAATTAAATGGCGATCCAATGGGGAAAAAAAGGATCATGGGCCTACAAGCCCGATTTGGATCCCTTCCTCCCTTCTATGCGAGCTTTAAAAGCTTGGCCTCTTCATAATGGGCATATCTTCATTTTACAAAAATAATAGGGTTGGAGGTTGGGGCCTATCTCATCCCCTCACCAACCTCCACTTCCAATCCCAAACTTTGAAAAAAAATAGGTGACTTTCTAGAGCTCCCACCCTTTACCCAAACCCTATCCCTCCCACTCTCTTCCCACCGGAACCATAAACTGCATTTTTGCTATAGCTCAGAGTGCAGCAGCATCCTACCTCGATCAGGGTGGGCACTTCTGCTTCTGCCATTGCTAGGCTGCATCACCCTCTCCCCGAGTTACTAGTGCCCCCTCTTACAGTGGTATAAATAGTAAACTTACATGTTGGCTTCTAACTCTCTTTCTCTCTTTCTCTCTCTCTCTTTCCCCCCTCCCCTCCTCTGAACCAGCATTTGCGATAAAAACCTTTTCGGTTGATAGCACACTTGCAGTGGATTAATAAGCATGCAATGCAAAAAATAACGTGGGTGTGATAAATGTATTGCATGTTGCGGAAAATACCTATGTGGTACGGGAGCAGGGAAATTAGCCTAACCACATCCCCTTTTTTATCGTGGGCGCTATTTCCACTATATTTCTAGTATTTTGATGAATCCAGAGGTAAGTTAGGGGCATTCCCAGGCATAACTGGGAAAAGTTAGTTAGCTAACTTCAAAATTCAGTTAGCTGGATAACTTAGCCAGCTAAGGGGGTCATTTTCTAAGCCTATCGCACGCAAAAAGTCCCTTTTCGCTTGATAGCTTACTGGGGACGGAGTCGGGGCGGGTAGGGGAGAAGTCGGGGTGGCGAGCAGGCGGATGCAGCGGTATCTTCACTGGCGGCGATAAGATAAGTTACGTTATCGTCGTCAGTAGCGCGCCCAATAGCGCCACCTTTCACGGTGGCGCTATTGGGTGCGAAAGCCGGCAGCGATAACACCGCGGTGGTGCGATCGCTACAGGCTTTCGCAGGCCCGCCCCCCCTTTCACCCCCTGCCCCCGCTGGATTCACCATTCTCTGCGAGAATGGAAAATCCAGGCCTAAGTGTCTGATTTACTAAGGCTTTTCTCCCATTTTGTGTCTATGGGCAAAATGCTTAGTAAATGAGGCCCTAAGTCTAGTCAGGTTAAAGGCCTGTCCTAAAATTAGCCAGCTATAGTTATCTGGCTAAATTTAAAAGAGCTGGCTATATTCAATAATATGGCTGCACTATTGAATATACCTCCAAAGTTACTCAAATAAGGTTAGCTGGATAACTTTGCTATTCGGATCTTGCTATCCAGACCTTGCTATTCGGCTAACTTTACAATCTGAATATGGACCTCGATAATAATAAGCTACTCCCCGCTTTTTTGTGAACGCAAATCCTTTTATCCACATTTCCTCTTGCCATGTCAGCTTTTATGTGCATTTGCCTGTGCATTTTAAAACATGCTCTCGTGAGACACATTCCTAGTTTTCCAGTTAGTCCACCAGTTTGTCCAGCTAATAGCGAGATCTTTCAGACCCCTCTGGTTCTTCATCCTGCATGCTCCCCAGCTGACCTGGACCCCTCACCCTGTCCTATAAGCCCTAAAACTTAAGATCTACAGACTCGCTTCTCCTCAGGAGCAGCAGTAAAGTTACGTGGATAACGAGCGTATGCGTACTGTGGGTTCCTTTTTTTTTTAAAATTCGACACACGTAAGTCATGGCTCCACTCCTTTTCCACCCCCCCATTCCTCACATGCACATGGGCTAAATATGCGCTTATTATTTTGTGGCATTTTAAAATCCGCATATCTCAAGCGCAGACTACATGCACGTATGTACAGATTTTTGCGCAAGCAACGCTTTTCAAATTGACCTGTACGGGAGGAAACTTCTTTCCTTCACACAAATATTTTTCTACATACAAGTGTTTGAACAGTTTATAATTTATAATGCCATTTGTCATTTCAGGAAACAAGTAAATTAATAAGCTGTTTCAATTATCTTAAGAGGAAATTTAATGGTGTTTGCCAGCATTTATGACCTCTAAAGCACACATTAAAGACCCTACTTTAAATAAGGCTTTGTATTTTGGGGGTATTTGACAAATGGTACAAATTACCTTGTATTACAAACATTTGTATAGTTAACTAAATCATGATTGGAAATATACAGAATTGCATTGGTTAAAAAAAGGAAATCAGCATGTTTATAAAGACCACAGATTCTATTACTAGTGTAGCCCCTGCCCCAATTTCTCCTGGCATGCAGGGACTTATTGGGAGGGAGAGCATGGGCTACAGCTATAACCAGGCTCCCAGGTTTTTCTTCCACACAGGGAAAGAGTCAGTCTTTTAGAGCCCATAAGGATTTTTATTCACCTGAATATCTTACGTAACCTGTCCATTAAGGAACAAAAAAAAAAAAAGCCCACACTCCATGAAGTAGCTATTCAACAAATAAAACCTTTTACTGGTCACTTGATTGCAGGAAACAAAAATCCATAGCCGGTAGTGTACTCTAAGGCTTAGTGCTCAGAGAAAAATAATGTCCATTTGCACGAAAAACCACAGTCTCAGTCAACTTCAATGCTGCACAGTCTGGCAGTAGGCTCTCTGGGCCCAGAAAAACCCTCCCTGCTCATTTACCCTGGTACCTGCTCCTTTGGATTCAGCTCTCTTTCTCTTCTAACAGACAAAAGCAAACAATCCTCTGGCTGATTGCTTTACTCAAGTCAACTCTTGGGAACCTTCCTCTGCCAGGCAATCATCCCTCTTGACTCCCACAATCCTCCCCCCTTTGATCTCTCCTACACAGAGCAAGGAGCATGGTGCTTTCCCCTCACCTTTATCGGAGTCTTCTTCCGTTAGAATATCCCAGGAATCCACTCTTGGATGACAAGACAAGACTTCCCCCAAAATGAAGGCCTAGGTTCTTCAGCCTTGTTTCCCAGCCAGCTTCCCAGGCTGTTAGCACTCTCCCCTTGGAAAGACCACACCTCTAGCACCTCTCTCAGCCAGAGAAACACCCCAAGGAACCTTGACCCTCAAGGGCGCAGACGTTTTGTTAAGCTGAAGACACCTCCCACTGGGCAGTGTCACACATCCTCCAACCCTCCTGTTCTAATCTGACATTACACACCTCTTGCAGTGTCTGTGATGACACTGATACTTCACCAGCAAAGGGGAGTAGTGGGACTCCCTTCCATTGGAAATTGAATATTTGCCTTATCCTTACCTTTCATAAGCATGCTGATTTCCTATTTTAACAAAGGCAATTCTAGACGCTTTCATTGATAATTATATGACATATCTAATTACAAAAAAGGTGAATTTTAAAAGCCCAAGCGCGCCGAAGCGGGGAGATACGCGTGTATCTTGGACCGGCACGTGTTGGGTGGATTTTAAGACGCACCCAAGTACGCGCATCTCCTGGTATGCAGACAAATGGGAAAGGCAAAAAAGGGGTGTGGGCTTGGACAGGATCTGGGTGGGGCATGGGCGGTCTGAGTATGTAACATGAAATATGCGTGTACATATTTACTTGTGCTATAGATGGCGTGTAACTAACGAAACAAAAAAAAAACCGAGGCTAGGTAGCGGGATTTTAAGGGTTAGGGCTAAAAGGGTAAAAGGGATGCATATTAACTGGGGGGGGGGGGGTAGAAAATCCAATCCTTTACATGGGTGAACTGGCAATGGACTGGGAAAACTGGTAAGTACGTCAGCACACGTATCTAATAAAATCCTCCCATTTACTTGGTAGAACCAGCATTTGTGTGCACATACATGCATCCATATAAAATTGCGTGCACATGTATGCGCACACAGCCAATATTATATCATATGCGCATATGCACGCATGTTATAAAATGGCTGCGTTTCTAGGCGCGAGCTTGCATATGCGCGTACATGTACGCCCAAGCGGCTGTTTGAAAGTTACCGTCAATATTTTTATTTTTATTCCAATTGTTTTGATGCTTCAAGGCAGACTACATTCGGGTACTGCAGGCATTGCCCTATCTATCCCCAGAGGGCTTACAATCTAAGGAGCTGATGCAATAAGGTGCGATCAGCAGAGCACACAGTTTTACCTTCAAGTGTACACACAGCTTTTTTTGTGCTCCAGATGCACAAAATATGTGCTTATAAAACAGTGCATCCTGCTTATCATCCTCATATGGATAACCCATGCAAATGAAGGCATTAAATATTACCCCCAATGCAGAGAGATGCACTGGTTTACGTCAGGTTTTCTTAGTGCTGCAAATTTTACTCCTGGTCAGAGATGGAATCAGCTTCCCAGCGCTTATGTCAGTCTATGGGCAGAAGCTGAAATCCAACACCAGGATTTCTAATCAGGATCCGTACACAGAAAACATGCTTTGCACACACAAAGCATGTTTTCTGCACATAACTATGCTTCATACGCACAAAAAAATGCTTTCTGTGTACATAAATCATGACTTAGAAAGATTACAGCAGAAAAATGTTCATATGGCCCATCTACTTTGCCCATCCATCCAATTTTTTTATCCCTTACACTTCCTATCACCCTCTCAGAGATCCCCTGTATTTATCCCATGCTTTCTTTAATTCAGTTACCATTTTTCCTTCCACGACCTCCACTCAGAGGCCATTCCATGCATCCACTACCCTCTGTATAAAGAAATATTTCCTAAGATTACTCCTGAGTCTACCTCCTTAAACCCTTAGGGGCCGATGCTATAAAAAACATGGAAAGCGGGTGCTGAAAAGTCAGTGCCCGCTTTCTTAACGTGCGCATGGCTATAAGCATGCCATGCTATAAGCAAATTAGGGGGTCGCGCTAGCAACCCCGTGGTTACCGGCGGTCTGCCGGTTATGAAAACCGACGCTGAGTTTATCGGTGTCTGTTTTCATAATGCAGCCGGCCGGTTATGAAAACCGACGCCGAACATATTGGCGTCGGTCTTCAATGCGGCCGGCTGAGGTTTTTTTCTTTTTCTTAATTTAAATTCTTTTCAGTGCGCTCAGCTATTAACGCCTGCTCATGGCAGGCATTAATATCTATGCGATAAATGTGCATCTGAGACTCACATTTATTTTTTTGCATTGGAGTGAATGAGTAATAGCCTCATCACATGCATTTGCATGTGATGAGCGCTATCTCATTCACTCCGCGTCGGACAGGCACTAATCCCCCTATTGCATTAGGGGTGGATTAGCGCCTATTTAACCCACGTCCAACTGCGGGCTATACAGTGTGCTCAGCCGAGCGCACTGTATTGCATCGGCCCCTTACACCCTTATCCCATAACCCCTTGTTCTAGAAGCTCCTTTTGATTGACGAAGGCTCACTTGCTGTGCATGGAAACTTTTGAGATATTTAACTGTCTCTATCATATTTCCTCCATCTTGCCTTTTCTCTAGGGTATTCATATTTAGATCTTTGTCTATCCCCATATGCTTTAGAATAAAGACCACTGATCATTTTAGTAGTCACCCTCTGAACTGACTCCTTTTGAAGGTACAGTCTCCAGAACTGTACACAGTATTCTAAATGAGGTCTCACCAGGGACCTATACAGGGGCAATATCACCTCCCTTGTACAGGTAACCATTCCTCTCCCTATGCAGTCAAGCATCGTTCTGGCTTCTGTTGTCGCTTTATCCACCTTTATGGCCACATTAAAATCAGATACAATTACTCCTATATCCTGCTCTACCTTTGTCCTTTCTTTTGACAAACCTTGACAACAATATCTCCAAAGAACTGCCATACGTTTTTTAGTGTTTTAAAGAGCAATTTTATGTTTTTATTTGTTTTTCAGAAGTGTAATTTATTGATGTATATGATTTTTGTTTTTATTGTGTACTTTTTAACTATGTATGTTATATTTGTAAACCGCTTAGCCGAACAGGTCTCTGCCCAATTTTGCGGTATATAAATCCTTTTAAATAAAATAAATTATAGAAGAATTTCATTTCGAATACTCAACTTAGCTGCCAGTCTCTAGTACCTAAAGGTAATCTGCTTTGAAGTGCCTGAAAAGCGGAATATAAATAAATAAATAAATAAAAATAGATCATTCCTTGATCTTTGCTAGATTTCTCATGTTTTCGACATTTTCCTGACTATCTACCTTGCTGCAGATTTTGTTATCATAGGTTTGACTTTTTACCATTCTTGACAATCCTTCCATTATGTTGCTCATGAAAATGTTGAAAAGAACTGGTCCCAGGACTGATACCTGAGGAACACTAGTAACACCCCCTTCCTCTGAGTAAACTCTATTTCCCACTGCCCTTTGTCGCCTTCCACTCAGCCAATTTCTAACCCTGTCAGTCACTCTAGGTTCCATTCCAGGGGAACTCATTTTATTTATATGTCTTCTGTGCAGACTCATGTCAAAAGCCTTGCTGACATCCAAGTACACCACATCTTGCAGTCTCCCTTGATCCACCCTCTGGTAACCCAAAGAAATTGATCAGATTCAGCTGACAAGATTTACCTCTAGCAAAATCAGGCTGCCTCAGATCTTGCAGTCCATTAGATTACAGAAATTACACTATCTTCTGTTTTAGCAGCAATTCCATTAATTTGCTTACCACAGACTAACTGGCCTGTATTTCCCAGCCTTCTCCTTACTTTCACTTTTATGAATAGGAACCACATCTGCCTCTCTCCATTCTTCCAGAACTACTCCTGACTCTAAAGAAGCATTTAAAAAGTCAGCCACTGGATCTGCCAGGACTTCTCTAAGTTCCCTCAGTACCCTCAGATGCATCTCATCTGGCTCCTTCTTTTCTATTTTAAGTTTAGTTAGCTCCTCACGAGCATACTAAAAATTCATTGAGCTTTACCTCACTGCCAATATTATTTATGTTTGTTTTATGTGGTCCTGCTCCAGGCCCTTCCACAGTTAACATCAAACAGAAGTATATGTTACACAATTTTGCTTTTTCCTCATCAGCTTCCACATATTCTTCCCCTTCACCTCTGAGTCTCACAATGCCACTTTGGCACTTTCTTCTAACACTAACATATCTAAAAGATAGTCTTGGCCCCCTGTTTTACCATATTTAGTAACATTTTATGTGCACTAATCATGAGTTTTGTGCGCATAAATCACAGCTGACAAACTCCTCCACTGCCCCGGGTTTAAATACGCATTCAATCTGTGCCGAACACACATTTTAATTTGGGTTTGTGTGCACATTTTCCAGTCAGTGCACGTTTTAAAATATATATTAGCATAACATTAGTTTACTGCATTGGGAGTTAAAATTTTAAACTGGTCATTAAGATACAGTGTGCTGAATTTCAATGCACGGTTCTAGCCCACATATTATTGCATTGGTGGGTGAAGTGACTTGCCCAAATTGACAAGGAGCATTAGCAGGATTTGAACCTTGGCTTTCCTGGTTTGTAGCTTGTTGTTCTAACCACTAGGTTGCTCTTCCTCAAGAGAGAAAGAGATAAAAAAAATACGCTAATCCAATTGTTGCTCACAATCAATTTAATATGAAATATTCACACTTATATAGTGAGCAGATTTTCAAAGCCTAAGTGCGCCGAGCCTATTTTGCATAGGCCCGGCAATGCGTATGTCCCGGGGCTTGAAAAAAGGGGCGGGGAGTGGGTGGGGTAGTCCGGGGCAGGACTGAGGCCTCCGGCACAGTGGCTGTGCCGGGGGATCGCATGCCGGCACAGCCACTTATTTAAATATGTTCATTAGCCCCTGCACATGCAGGCTAATGAGCTCATTACTACCCTAGACCATAGTAATCAAATAGTGTGGCTTGCCGAAAAATTCTCGAGCTGCGTTATTTGAATTAAAATTAGATACAACTCAGGAGTTCTAGCTAATTTTCCGTGGATGCACAGGACGTTAATACACATTCCAATATATTCATAGCCTAGCCTTAAAAGGGACGTTTTTCCCCAAGTTAGCCACCCTCAAAGTAGTGATAAACCTCAGGGGTCTGCATAGACCCCCCCCCCCCCCCCCACCCACACCCACACACACACACACACACACACCTCAAGGTGATAAAGAAGAAAAAAAATAAAACTTTTAAGCAACAGCGAAAGCCCTGCCCCCAGTCCCCCTTTCACTGAAAAAATCCAGCCCTGGGAGGCCTGGATTCCCTCCAGCCACTATGCTCCCTCCCTGCAGAAGGATGTCTTGCCCTCTTATTGACACCTAAAACGAAAAAAAATCACCTCTTAGTAAAGAAATGTTTCAACAACTCTTTTGCAATAAAAATTGAAGGTATATACCTCCTAGAATGGATTGTGCTTGCGTCTTTATATGTTCAAAATGGTGAAGACTCTAGCAAGAAAACTATTTTTTATGGATGAAAGGAACGATTCATATTTCGTGTTCTAAGCCACCACTCCGGGTGCTATCAAATTTTATATTCATTAATGATCCTCCTCCATCCACTCTTTTATTTTTGTATATATATGTAGCGTGCAAAAAAATGTGAAAATTTTTTTTTTAAAAATAAGCTTGTTACCGGTTATAATAAAATAGGATAATGTCCCGAATTATCTGTTTCAAGATGATGACCCAACGAGGCCGCGTTTCAAATCCCAAAGGATCTTTCCTCAGGGGATGCTTTCTTATTTATTAACTGTCGGCGTGTTGTACTTGAAAAGAAATGTTGACTAGTGATCTTGGTAACAGCATTATATTGACATTCCAGCTTTCAGTGCAAGTGACAAACTTTGCCAGCCTTCAATGCGAATAACGAACTCTACTCATCTGAATGCCTGTCTGTGCTGACAGTGTTTTTATCTAGTTGTATCGGATGGCGATGCGTCCAATGGGTGATCACGTTGCTCTCCCGTAAGCTTACGTAATTTCAAATGAGCGAACCCCAAGCGAACATTCCAGCTTTCAGTGCGAGTGACAAACTCTGCCAGCCTTCAATGCGAGTAAAGAACTCTACTCATCTGAATGCCCGTATGTGCGATTGGGGTTCACTCATTTGAAAATACGTAAGCTTACAGGAGAGCAACGTGATCACCCATTGGACGCATCACTATCCGATACAACCATATAAAAAAACTGTCAGCACAGATGGGCGTTCAGATGAGTAGAGTTCGTTACTCGCATTGAAGGCTGGAATGTCAATGTAATGCTGTTACCAAGATCACCGGTCAACATTTCTTTTCAAGTACAACACGCCGACAGTAAACAAAAAAGAAAGCATCCCCTGAGGAAAGATCCTTCGGGATATGAAACGCGGCCTCGTTGGGTCATCATCTTGAAACAGATAAGTTGGGACATTATCCTATTCTATTACAGCCGGTAGCAAGCTTATTTTTTTAAAAAAAAAAAAAAATTTTTAACTTTTTTTCACATTTTTTTGCATGCTACACTTATATACAAAAATAAAAGAGTGGATGGAGGAGGATTGTTAATGATTATAAAATTTGACAGCACCCGGAGTGGTGGCTTAGAACATGAAATATGAAACTTTCCTTTCATCCATAAAAAAAATTTTTCTTGCTAGATTCTTCACCATTTTGAACATATAAAGACGCAAGCACAATCCATTCTAGGAGGTATATAGCTTCAATTTTTATTGCAAAAGAGTTGTTGAAACATTTCCTTATTAAGAGGTGATATTTTTTTCAATTTAGGTGTCATTTGATAAATCCTTCTAGAATATTATAGTGCAGTTATCATCTTTGGTTTCTTGCTCTCATCACCCCCCCCGCCAAACACACACACCTCAACTCCACTAAAGACCGTGCCTTTTCTATTGCCGACCCCTATCACTGGAAGTCAATGCCCCCTGATATACAACTTGAACCATGCACCCAGACCTTTAAAAAGAAATTAAAGACCTGGCTCTTTAAGCAGGCCTTCACGTAGCACCCCGACGCCCCTGTCTGCTAACCTACTACTCTCTCCACTGTACATACTCCCCATTTGAACTATATCTATATTTTCATATACCAGTTTACTGTTCCTATAGCCTCACACTCTCTGCCTATCCACTCTCCTCTCTCCTTATTCTCTTCTCTTAGCCTCATTAATTTAATTTAAACACTTATTTTGTTATAATGTAACTTTCTTCTTCCCTGTTTTCTTCCTCTTCCTCCTTTCTCTCCATGTTATGTAAATGGATGTGATGTCCACACGAACTTCAGTATATAAAAGTGTTAAATAAATAAAAAAATAAATATTGATGCATTGACTCTGCCCTCTTCCACTGCCATTATCAGATGCATGGGTCACCCTTTGGGGAGCTCCTTAAGGGGTGATTGGGAGGGATGGGGCTTATTTATATCTAGGCTATTCTTCAGTGGTGGACTGTCTGTGTAAATTAGAGAAATCTTTTAGAGAGAAGATTTTTTTCAGAATTAGGAGTATGAATTAGCTAGTGGAAGGTAAAGATGGGTAGTTCAATATTTATTTTCTTATAGCAATTACACGTTCCTAATCCATTCTCTAGAAGCCGATGTACTAACCAAGTATTTTGTGTGGGGTAGTGGCCTATTTCTGTGGAAGACTGCTACAGATACAAATGATCTTAGATCTCATTTGCATTTGTTCATGAGAAATTTTACATGCATTGTTTCACAGGACAAAGCAGCACAAGGAGCCAGCCAGGGCCATTTTACAAGATGGCACCAGCAGAGAAGGAGTGAGTGGGGATCACTCTTCCCTTTAAAGAACCCTACAACTATGAGGTAAGCTTGGAGAAACCAGGGGGATAGTCAGGAGCCCCATTCAGGACCTTTGCTTTTCAATTAAAGGGGGTGTGGTTTAGAAGTAGAAGGAGTTTTGTCATATGGCTGATTTTTCCTACATTTAGGGGCCAAGCAGGAGGGAGAGAGGTTGCCACTACACGAAGAACTCCCAGGGATTTCCCACACCAGAGTTAGGGTGGGGGTTTGACCAGGCCATGTGGACCCTTTAAACTATGGCACTTGCAAGGTTTCTACCCATACAAATAAAGGTAGGTAGAACATTTGCTTACCACCTTAGCTCCTAGGATGGCTGAAAACATATTTTTCATGTGCCCATTTTCCAAAAATGCAATATTAATGAGCTACTTAGCATGATTTTGCATCACACCAGTTCATTAATATTGAATTTAAATAACCTTTTGCATATAGTAGACTATGAATGAAAGTTTAATCTCTCTCCTGGTATGAGCACAAATGGAAAAGGCAAATTTTTGTGCATGAAGCCCAATTTTGTTAAGTTAGAGTGTGAGATCGGGGGATTTATTTATTTATTTTTGCATTTTTATATGCTGCAGTCTACTGGTATAGGTGAAGCTCTAATTGGTCCAATCTATGGGTTTCTCCACCAGCTGCTGGCGTGGGTCTAGTGAGTTCGCTCTTTAGGTGCATCAACCACATCGCAATTACAAGGGTCCACTTTCTCCATCGGCATTACATACTGCTGAGGCCATGGACCTGGCAATTCTGTCCACACTGCAGGCCATCCACGGCATGTCCCAACGTATATAACAGCAGCAAAAGATCCTGGACCGGTTGGTGACCCGCCTGGATATATTGCCAATGCTGCAACCATCTCCACGTCTGGTATCTCCTCCGCCAGTCTTGTCACCAGCACCTGGGCAGGTATCACAGCTTCCTCCACCACTCTGCTTCCGAGTGCCAAGGGTTCATCAATCAGTGTCAGATGCATTTTGACCTGCAGGTACCCCTCTTTTCAACCGGAAAAACCAAGGTGACAAACATCATATCCCAGCCAGGGGGCCCTGCTCTGGCCTGGCCCTCTCCTTTGTGGGATGACCCCATACCTTCCAATCTGGACCAATTCCTTGCAGTGTTCCACCTGATTTTTAATGAACCTGATCACTCCTTTTTGGTTCTTATGCCACTCTTTCAGATCCAGCAGGGTACCAGCTCGGAGGGAGAGTACTTTGTGCATTTCTGAACCTTGGCCTCAGAGCTTCAATGGAAAGAAGTCAGTCTGATTGCAATCTTCTGGCTAGGATTCTCGGAGGCCATCAAAGACAAGCTGGCAGGACATGATCTCCCAGGTACCTTGGAAGGTCTGGCTATCTGTCTGGACCTGCGGTTCAGGGAAAGAGTGAGAGCGAGGGTTTCAACTTGACAGACCACTTCAAGGATCTCTAACCTCTCTGTGTCACTTGGTCACCCCAGAAAAGAGGGGGCAACTTCCTTGACTGAAGAGCCCATGCAGGTGAACCATTGACTGTCACCAGAGAAGCAGAAGAGTTGGTGGCTTAACATCTTTCTATACTGTATAGCCCCAGGACACTTTGCTTCTCGCTGTCCGGCAAAAGTTGGGAAATGCCAAGAACTAGGGTTGGTAGGAGAGGCCACCCTAGGTCATGCCAGTTCTTCCCCACAAATACTAGCACCTGTTTCACTCTCATGGGAAGGATCCGGCCTCCAGCTACAAGCCTTCTTGGACATCAAAGCTGTTGGGGGAATCATTGCTGAGGGTCTTGTGTACCATCACCAGATTCCGACCGACTATTGAATATGGCGTTCACATGTCCACAGTCACGGGAGAGGCTATAGCCAGCTGGGTCACCCAGACTATGGCAGCTCTTTTGATGCAAACCAGCCTGCTCCATGAGGAGCAGATTCGCCTGTACATCTTTCCAGGAGTGATCAATCAAATTATTCTGGGCCTTCCTTGGATGAGACAGCATCAACCTCTCATTGACTGGAGCACCCTGGAGATCTCCTGATGGGGGCCTTCCTACCGGACACACTGTCTCAATTCAGTCCTACTTAAGAGACAGTGTGTCCAGTAGGACAGTTACCCAGATGTCCAGCTTACCAGCCCAGTACTCAGAATATGTAGATGTCTTCAGTAAGCAATAGACCGAGAACTAGCCCCATAGATCTGCTTCCCAGCAAGCTGCCACCCAGAGGTCGAGTCTACCCTTTGTCCATCCCTGAGAAGGAAGCTGTGCCACATATATTACAGAGAACCTGGACAGAGGGTTTATCTATCCTTCTTCATTGCCCACTGGCACTAGATTCTTTTTTGTTGGCAAGAAAAATAGGTCCCTGCATCCTTGTATAGATTGCTGGGATCTTAACACCATTACAGAGAAGAACCTTTGATTTCAAACCTCTTTAAGAACCTTTGATTTCAAACCTCTTTGATTACCTGCAGGGCGCAAAAATTTTACCAAGCTTGGGGGTGGGAGCATACAACCTAATCAGGATTCATTATGGTGACAAATAAAAAATCACTTTTAATACCCACAATGGTCATTATGAATAACTGGTGGTGCCCTTCAGGTTGTGAAATGCTCCCGCAGTATTTCAATCCATGGATAATGAGATCTTCAGGGACTTTTGCTACTCTCTCATAGTGGTTTACCTGAATGACATCCTAGTCTGTAAGTCACTCACTAAGCACAGAGACCAGGTGAAAAAGGTTATGCAGAGACTTCACGACCACTGCCTCTTTGCCAAGCTAGAGAAGTGTGACTTTGACCAAGTGGAGCTCCCCTTCTTGGGATATATTATCTCCCATCAAGATGGACCCTGACAAGTTAAATGCCATCTCAGAGTGGCCCCGACCTGTCAGCTTTAAGGGACTGCAATGTTTCCTGAGGTTGCAAATTACTACAGGCAATTTATTTCCAACTACTCCTCATTGGTAGCCCCCTAACTGCCCTAACAAAGAAAGGAGCCAACACCAAGAACTGGCCTGCAAATACCACTCAAGCCTTTGAACAACTTAAGGAAGAGTTTACACAGTGTGGGGTCATTTTCAAAGGAGTTACGCATGTAAATGTGACATACTATCGTAGCAATTTTCAAAAGCTATTTACTCGAGTAAAGTGCACTTACTTGAGTAAATCCTATGGACAATTCAATGGCATATATCGTAGCAATTTTGAAAAGCCCACTTACTTGAGTAAAGTGTATTTATTCGAGCAAAAACCAGTTTTGCTCGAGTAAATGCTTTTTAAAATCAAACCCTGTCTTTGCCTCATCACTTAGATCCAACAAAACCTTTTATCCCGGAGGTAAATGCATCCACCCTTAGGGTAGGTTCTGCCCTCTTACAGTGTAACCACAATGATACTCTCGAGACCAGCTCCTACTTCTCCACTGCGGAAAGAAACTACACCATAGGGGATCATGAGCTGCTTGCTGTCAAGCTGGTGCTGGAGCAATTGCGGCACCTACTGGAAGCAGCCAAGCATCCCGTGACCATCTACACAGACCACAAAAATCTTGAACACCCAGCACAAACCCAGAGATTGAATCCCAGGCAAGCTTGCTGGACCCTGTTTTTCAAAAGGTTTAACTTCAAGTTGCGATAAAGACCCACTGACAAGAATCATCGAGCCGACACTCTATCTTGGTCATTTGATACAGATGAGAAACAAAAACCTCTTTAACATATCATCGACCTAGTCAAGTTGTGTTCACAGCTGCTTCCACCGTCCCTTCTGGCAAGACCATAGTTCCTCTAACACATCCTCCATGAGTATATAAGGAAGCCCTTTCCAACCAACTAGCATCTCAGCAACAGGTCCAGTGTGTTTTGTACCTTGCTCATGCCTTGTCTGTTCCTGTCTTGTTTCCTTGTCTCCTTGGTGGCTTTTTCATTGCCTTGCTCCTCACCCACCCGGTCCTGGTTTTCTGTCCCTGCCTTGCTTGTCTCTTTAGTCATGGCTGTCTTGTTTGTTTCTTGTCTGCCCCTTTCATCTCAGATTGATTCTCTGGATTCTGACCTTGGCCTAGCACCTGCCCTTTCCTATCTGCTGCTTGCCCTGACCTTTCCTGTCTGCTGCCTGCCCGGACCTCTGGCTTGGTACCCATTCTATTGTCTGCTGACTACCCTGACCTCTGGTTTGGTACCCATTCTACTGTCTGCTGACTGTCCTAACCTCTGGTTTGGTATCCATTCTGCTGTCTGCTGCCTGCCATGATCCTTGCTTCGACTGGACTCTCAATCTGGATAGCCTCAGGGACCCACCTAAGTCCTTCCGGCTTCCAGAACCCAAGGGCTCAACCTGCAGGGGAGGAGACTGTATAGGCAAAGCTACAGATGGTCCCACCTACAGGCTTCTCTGCCAGCTGCCAGTATAGGATGGTGAATTTGCTCATTAGGCTATGTGAACCACACCACAGTCACAAGGGTCCACTTTCTCCTTCGGCATTACAGTTTGTTATGTTTGATAGTAGCAATATTTCAGTCTTAGCAATATTGAATTTTAGTCTGTTGTGTAATAATCATCTTTTTACAGAACTTATGCATAGTGAAAAAAATTGCAAGGGTATTTGACCAGGAGAGGTTGTATAGTGTGAAAAACTGAATGTCATCAATGTAAATTTTGTAATTCATGCTGAGACAATCAGATAGTTGACAAAGTGGTGCCAGATAAATATTGAAAAGCATGGAGAAGAGAGCCGAACCCTGGGGCATGGCAGTTGTTGTTTTATTCCAGTCAGATTTTAAAGGCCCAATTTGGATTTATTACGTTCAGTTACTTAGGAAAGAAGTGAACCATTTTAGTACATTTCCAGTGAAGCCCATTGATTTCATACACATTAAAAGGATTTTATGATCAAGCATATCCAAATGCAGCATTTATGTCTAGTAATACCAGGATGTAGTCAATATTAAAATCAAAGCTGCGGGTGATGGTGCCAAATGATGAAAGTAGTAACGTTCCAGTGCTATGGCTGTGTCTGAAACCATGCCGATGCAGATCTAAAATAGAGTTATCGTTAATGTAATCTGTGAGCTGATGTAAGACTACTGATTCTATGTTCCCTGTACGTACCTGGATCAGTCCAGACCGTGGGTTATGCTCCCAATCCAGCAGATGGAGTCAGCACAAACTTTGAGGGGGCGTCACCCTATATACCACTACCCCCTCTGCAGGAGTTCAGTATCTTCTGACTCCAGCAGATGCGAGTAGGGTATCCGGGGATTCTCCTACTGTTCTAGGTTTCCCTGTGATTTTCTTACTTGTTTTTCACTTTGGCCTCTGCCTATTTGTGTTTCTCTGGATCAAGTTTTGGTATTAAAAAAAAAAAAGAAAAGTCTGAAAAAGTTTCAATTGTAAGGAGCTGCCCTTTTTCCTTACCCTCTGTGTCTCTCTCTTGCCTGTGCTGCTTGAACGGGGTAAGTTTGGTTTTGGGGTTTGTTGTATTTTCCTTTGCAGCTCTCTCTCCTTCTGTGTCTCGCGGATGCCGGTGGTGCCGGCCTCTCCGTGCTGATTTTTGCATGTCGGCGGCCATTTTGCAGCTCCTCAGGGGCTGCTGTGACAGGCAGGGAGGACATTTTTCGGCGGGTTGCGTGGCCAGGAGGGCCCCCCCGAGGCGTTTGGATCCTCCCCCGGCGGGCAGTGCAGGCCAATAGGGCCCCCCCGCGGCGCCGTTTTTCGTTCTCTCGCGGCCCCCCCCGAGGCTCAGGTAATTTTTACCGCTGTTTTCGCTGCCGGCCTTTGCTGCCCCGCGATCTCGATGCCGCGGCCATCTCGCTGTTCGGCCTGCGGGGAGCCGGGGTCACGCATCTCTCGGGAGGGCATCTGCGCTCGGTGCCTCCCCGGGGGGGAGGGCACCTCGCAGGCCCTCACCGATTTTGCCTTCTTTCCCAGTTTGCCCGGGCAGCGTGGGCTGGCCCCTCCCCCATTCCTGGCGGGAACGGCGGCCATTTTGAGTACACAGCGCCCTGAGGGGGCTCAGGGAGCGCTGGAAGATAGAGAAGCCGTTGCTGCTTCTCCCCCGACCCTGATTCCGGAACCAGGGCCACAGGGACAGGGTTCTACGGTCCCTCCGTCGTCCGGAGCCCCCTTGAGCAGGCCGGGGTTTTCCCCGGAATTTATTCTTCTGATACACACGGCATACTTGCAGGGGCTGGACGCCCCGGCGGACCCTCCCCCGGCTAAGGTACCCCGGATGTCGACTGTGTCCCAGGCCCCCCCCCCCCCCGTCTTGGCGGGAGTGGGGGCCCCCAACCCCCCCGCTCGGGTCCGGCCTCCCCCAGGACCGGTGGGAGCAGCGACCGGATCAACGGCTCCTGACCCTGATGTTACGGACTTGGGCCTAGCGGACTCCACGCCGGAGGGGGAAGATCCGCGCCCACTGCGTCTCTTCCAGAGGGAAGAACTGGATGACCTGATTCCGCTGATTATACAGGCGTTGGACCTGGACCCTCCACCGGATCCGCCCGCGCCGGTAGCGCCCGCGGTCGTCACCTCGTCGAAGAAGGGGGATCCGGTCCTGGCGGCTCTTCGTCCGAGGGCCCGGGCTTTTCCCATCCACAAATCTTTCCTTCAGCTTTTCACTAGGGAGTGGGACACCCCGGAGGCTTCCCTGAAGGTCGGACGTACCATGGAAAAGCTGTATCCTCTGCCTGAAGATTTCCTGGATCTCATAAAGGTGCCAAAGGTGGACTCCGCGGTGTCGGCAGTCACGAAGAGGACGACGATCCCAGTGAGCGGCCCTGCGGGATACGCAGGATCGCAAGTTGGAAGTGTTCCTAAAAAGGGTCTTTGAGGTCTCCGCGCTGGGGATGCGAGCAGCGATGTGCAGTTCCCTTGCCCAGCGGGCGAGCCTTCGCTGGGTACAACAGCTTCTCACGTCCCAGGCCCTGCCTCCCGAGGAGGCCGCCCAGGCGGATAGACTGGAGGTGGCGGTGGCGTATGGGGCGGATGCCTCGTACGACCTGTTCAGGGTGCTGGCACGATCCATGGCTTCGGTTGTGGCGGCTCGGCGTTTGCTGTGGCTTCGCAATTGGGCGGCGGATACGTCCTCCAAGTCGAGTCTAGGTTTCCTGCCTTACAGGGGTAAGTTTCTCTTCGGGGAGGATTTGGATCAGCTCATCAAGTCCCTGGGGGAAAATGCGGTGCATCGGCTGCCAGAGGACAGATATCGCTCTTCTAGGGCGTTTTCGTCATCTCGGACCAGAGCCAGGGCACAACGCCGCTACAGGAACTACAGACCGACGGGCTCCAGATCCTCCGCTCCCAGGTCTCAGCCCTGGTCGCGCTCCTTTCGCAGGCGCCGGCCCGTGCGCCCCACCCCCGGGGCGGGACACCCTTCTCCCAAGTCTTCGCAATGATGCCAGGCTCGCCCACTCCACCGTCCCCAGGATTGGGGGCCGGCTGGCGTGGTTCTACCAGGAGTGGGCGCAAATTACATCAGACCAGTGGGTCTTGGACACCATAGAACGCGGCTACACATTGGAGTTTGTCCGCGCTCCGCAGGGAAGGTTCATCTTCTCCCCCTGCAGATCGGGACCCAAGCGCAGGGCGGTGCAGCTCACGCTAGACAGGCTTCAGGAGATCGGCGCTATTGCGCCCGTGCCCTTAGGAGAGGTGGGCTCGGGCCATTATTCCATTTACTTCGTGGTGCCAAAGAAGGACGGCTCCTACCGACCCATCCTGGACCTAAAGGAGGTCAACAAGGCCCTCCGGGTGGTCCGGTTCCGCATGGAAACGCTGCAGTCTGTGATCGCGGCGGTACATCGGGGGGAGTTTCTCGCCTCCCTGGATCTGACGGAGGCCTACCTGCACATCCCCATCCGCCAGGAGCATCATCGCCTACTCCGGTTCAAGATACTGGACCAGCATTTCCAATTCATAGCCCTCCCGTTCGGGTTGGCGACGGCTCCGCGCACTTTCACCAAGATCATGGTGGTGGTGGCAGCTGCCCTGCGGAAGGAGGGCATATTAGTTCATCCTTATCTGGACGATTGGCTCGTTCGAGCGAAATCTTTCCAACACGGGCAGGCAGCGGTAGCCCGGGTGGTACAGTTCCTGCAGTCCCTGGGATGGGTGGTGAATTTCTCCAAGAGCTCCCTCGTGCCCTCGCAGCGTTTGGATTTTTTGGGGGCGACCTTCGACACTCGTCTGGGCAAGGTTTTTCTACGTACGGACAAAGCGCACTCCTTGCGGGATCACATACGGCGGTTCTCCGCGTTACCAGAACCCACCTCCTGGGACTACCTGCAGCTCCTGGGGGTGATGGGCTCCACCATCGACATGGTCCCTTGGGCGTTTGCACACTTCCGGCCCCTACAGAGGGCTCTCCTCTCGCGTTGGAAACCGCTCTCACAGGACTACCAGGTGATTCTCCCGCTACCGCAGTTTGCCAGGAACAGCCTCAGCTGGTGGATGGATCCAGCGAGGCTGGCTCGCGGCGTGTCCCTCGATCTGCCAGATTGGGTGGTGGTCACCACCGATGCCAGTCTCGTCGGGTGGGGAGCAGTGTGCGACCGCAGCGCCACGCAGGGGACGTGGTCCGAGGAGGAGTCGAAGTGGTCCATCAATCGCCTGGAGACCAGAGCGGTCAGACTAGCTCTGCGACACTTCCTGCCCCTTCTTCGGAACTGGGAGGTCAGGGTCTTGTCGGACAACGCGACCACTGTGGCCTATATCAACCGACAAGGTGGCACTCGCAGCCCGCAGGTCGCACGCGAAGCAGCGATGTTGATGCAGTGGGCAGAGCGACATCTGGTCCGCCTAGTGGCCTCGCACATCGCAGGAGTAGACAACGTCCAGGCGGATTTCCTCAGTCGTCAACTACTGGATCCCGGAGAATGGGCCCTATCCGACGAAGCGATGCAGCTGCTTGTCCATCGGTGGGGGGCCCCCCACCTGGATCTGATGGCGTCCGCGCAAAACACCAAGGCTCCCCGGTTCTTCAGTCGCCGCAGGGAGCGAGGCGCGGAGGGAGTCGATGCCCTGGTGCTCCCGTGGCCGTCCCACCTTCTGCTCTACGCATTCCCGCCATGGCCGCTGGTGGGCAGAATACTCCGCCGAATAGAGGATCATCAGGGGACTGTGATCTTCGTCGCACCAGAATGGCCCAGGCGTCCCTGGTTCGCAGACCTGCTACAGCTGGTTATCGACGGACCCATCCGGCTGGGACATCTCCCCCACCTCTTGCATCAGGGTCCGGTATTTTTCGATCAGGCAGAACTCTTCTGTCTTGCGGCCTGGCTTTTGAAAGGCGCTGCCTCCGGCGCCGGGGCTACCAGGAGGCGGTAGTGTCAACGCTGTTGCACTCACGGAAGACGTCGACGTCGGTGGCCTACGTTCGAGTCTGGAAGGTCTTCGAGTCCTGGTGTTCCAGCCAAAACACGGGACCCACTACGGCTTCTGTTCCTCAGATCCTGCAGTTTCTACAAACGGGGGTGGACAAGGGACTCGCCTATAATTCCCTGCGGGTTCAGGTGGCCGCCCTTGGCTCGCTCTTGCGCGATGGGGGCTCTCTGCTACAGCACCCGGACATTGGACGTTTTCTCAAGGGTGTTAAACATTTGCGGCCCCCGCTGCGTGATCCTTGTCCCTCCTGGAGTCTCAACCTCGTCCTGCGCTCCCTGTCGGGACCTCCGTTCGAGCCCCTGCGGAGTGCAACGCTTAAGGATCTCACCCTTAAGACAGTGTTTCTGGTGGCAATCTGTTCCGCTCGCCGCATATCGGAACTGCAGGCTCTGTCGTGTAGAGAGCCTTATCTACGTTTCTCCGACTCGGGAGTTTCCATCCGCACCGTTCCATCTTTTCTCCCGAAGGTTGTGTCTACGTTTCATGTGAATCAAACGGTGGAACTGCCGTCCTTCTCTTCGTCTGAGCCGAAGTCCCTCCGTCTCTTGGACGTCAAACGCACTCTGCATCTCTATCTGGAGGCTACGAATGATTTCCGGACGTCTGACCATCTCTTCGTGCTTTGGTCCGGGCCTAAGAAGGGGGCCCAGGCCTCGAAGACGACCATTGCCAGATGGCTGAAGGCTGGCATTGCAGCTTCCTATATTGGGATGGGGCGGACTCCCCCTCCCCGGCATTGTCGCGCACTCTACACGTTCGCAGGCGGCGTCCTGGGCGGAGTCTCGCTCGGTTTCATCTCAGGAAATCTGTAGAGCAGCCACCTGGAAATCGTTACATACGTTCTCGAGGCACTATCGCCTACATCTCGCCTCTCCAGTCTCTGGGCACTTTGGCGAGCAGGTTCTCCGAGCAGGCCTCGTAGGACCCCACCCGATTTAGGGAAGCTTGGGTACATCCCACGGTCTGGACTGATCCAGGTACGTACAGGGAAAAGAAAATTATTACTTACCTGCTAATTTTCGTTCCTGTAGTACCATGGATCAGTCCAGACGCCCACCACGTCTGGGTTTCTCAGCCTGCTCGGATCTCCTCTGAGTCTTTACTTCATGACTCTTTCAGATTCTAATGTTCTTCGCAGCTCCCTACAGGTTGTTTAGCTGCATCCAATGTTCCCTATCCGTTGGTAGGGTACTTGCAGTTTTGCGTTCGTTATTATAGTTACACGGCTTTGTTGCCGGTTATTTGGAAACTTGATCCAATAAGGGGTTCTGTTTTCTACTCGGGCTTTGATATACTCGATACTGAACTCCTGCAGAGGGGGTAGTGGTATATAGGGTGACACCCCCTCAAAGTTTGTGCTGACTCCATCTGCTGGATTGGGAGCATAACCCATGGTCTGGACTGATCCATGGTACTACAGGAACGAAAATTAGCAGGTAAGTAATAATTTTCTTATTTTGGCAACTGAGGTTAGAGATGAAATCGATCTGAATTTAGCATAATCTGTGGGGGTCCATGGATTGCTTTTTAGGTATTAGAGTGACAGAAGCACAGTTAAGTGATGTTGGTAGTATCCCTGATGAAAGCAACAAGCTTACAATATGCATTTGTTCAGAAATATCATCTTTGATTAATCTCAGAAGAGAAGCTGGACAAGGGTTCAGTGGACTAGATGAGAGTATATTAGTGATTGTCTCAATATCCACCGTATGAAATATTTCCCAATGGAGTTCTGTCAGTGTTAGCTTTATTAGTCATTGGTAAAAGGACAATAGAGATTCTTATTTTTGTTTTTTTCTTGTAATGGTATATTGAATTAACTGTGCTTTCATTTGTTTTCTATGAATTGTATTTTATATTTTGTACTACATGCAATAAATTATATTATATGCTATGATTTGTATGTTATTATATTTTTATGAATTGTATTATAAGCCAATTTTGGAAATTCTTTACAATTGAACAGGCTATAAGTGTAAAATAGAATAGAACTGAAGAGAATTGATAGCTGAGACATCTTTACTCTGAGGAAAGATTTAGTAATTATACATACAAATGTTACAATATAAAATGGTGCTCTACTCTGTTACTATACTTAAAAGTATTTATTTGACTTAGACACACTTCTAAGATTGATTCCTATCTATCCCTTCGAGGGCTCTTTTCTTGAGATAAGCACAGTTTTCCGCAGTGACAAGAAACCAGGCAAAGTTTGCCTTCTTTGCCATTGTGAACATTCTGCGGAAAACGCGTCCATAAATGTTTTCAAAATAAAATTTAATGGTAAAAATGTTGATTAAAGGGGTAGAAATGGTAAAATCTTGTGCTGAATAGTTGCAGACTGTTTTGGATCTGGTGCACATTTTGCCATTAACTGTAGTTTGCATACAATTTAATCCTAAATCTGTGGATTTAGGGATTTGCAGATTATTTGTAAAATATTGTATTTTTCACACATTGTAATACAATATATAGACTTCACACGCTAGATGGGTATGAAAGGGTTACAAGCCTGCCTTTTAGGGGTAATTATATGAAGTTGAAGGGGTTCAGAGGAATTGTTTCTTTTTTGAGAGGATGATGGATGCATGGAATAACCTGCCAACAGAGGTGGTAGCTAGGTACATCATGATAGAATTTAAGCACACATGGAAGCAATACAGTGCACAATAGTAAGGGGTGATGAAGGTGGAATAGATATGAGAAATGGGAGGAGAGGAGTCTTGAACTATATCTACTGAACCCCTTAAGATCAATCACAAGTAATATCAGAGAACCTAAAAAGAGGAGACATCAAAGCTAACATGCATAGATTAGTGGTATGGCTGAATCAAGCTTCCAAGAAGAGGAGGCAAGGTCGAGCAATACAAAACTGCAGCAAAAGCCCCGTAATACAGTGTAACAAAGGTTTCTGGGCTGGCAGGTGTGAAACTGACCACAGTTAGTAAGTCTCTGATGGAAGACAAGCTTTTCTTTTTTTTTTTTTTTTTTAGAACACATTGGGGTAGATTTTAAAAGGTGCACGCAGGAGTAGATTTGTTCGCACAACCCGGTGCAAACAAATCTACTCCCGATTTTATAACATGTGTGCTCTGCTGCGCGCATGTTTTAAGATACAGGGTCGGCGTGCGCAAGGCTGCGCAAAATCGGCAGTCTGCGCACGCCGAGCCGCGCAGCCATCCTCCGTTCCCTCTGGCCCCCCCATCTTCCACTCCCTTCCCCTATCTAACCCACTCCCCAGCCCTAACTAATTCCCCTCCCCTACCTTTATTTTACAAGTTACACCTGCTCGAGGCAGGTGTAACTTGCGCGCGCCGGCAAGCTGCCGGCGCGCCATGTTCCAGTCCAGGGGCTGGTCCGGAGGCTGCAGCCATATTCCCGGAATGCCCCTGGGCAGGAACCACGCCCGTGCCCCCGCCCCCGGAATGCCTCTTGATGACGCACCTGCCGCGATGCGCCTGCCGCGATACGCCTCCCAGGAAAGCCCCGGGACTTACGCGCGTCCCGGGACTTGCGCGCACCTCCAAGCCTATGCAAGATAGGCTCGGCGCGTGCAGGGAGTGGAAGGGGCAGCTTTTCGGGGTTTATGCGTGTATCTTACGCGTGTAACCCTTTGAAAATCTGCCACATTGTGTTGCTGAAAGAACCAGTGCCCAATTGTGAAAGAAAAATGTCATTTTATTTTGTCAAAACATAAGTTTGGTCTTCCTGAGTGGGGCGTATGGAGACCAGGAAGAACACACGAGTGGTAACCTGCCTCACACATCCTTACAGATTTCTCTTCCATTCCGTCTTGCCCCAACCTGTGCACCTCATCCAATCTCATCCTCATTTCTTCTGAGCTATCTTTCTTCTCCCAATATCAAGTCAGATTTATCCTTCTTAACAGGTATCCCATGAATATCAATGCCCTTTTAGAATATGATAATTTGCCATAAAATATACCATCATGTGTCTAATTGACTCTTGACATAAATGTATTCATTCCTAAGAGAAACAACCCTGCCAATATACATTCTGGTCATCTCAAATCATATTTTCTCATCCTGCCTCCCACCACTTTATCATTTTTTATCTTCTTTTTATTTTATTTCAATATTTACAGAACATAGTGCCATAAACTAGGGCATCCTATAATATTTGTTCAAGATGGAAATAGCAGAAAAAAGATAAGTAAAAAATACATTTCCATCTGCATACCAATCAGATGAATGGATGTAAAACGTTTTAGGATAGGCAAGTGTGTTTTTAGCTGAAACCATAACTAGGCACCATTTGAGCAAGCTGAATGGCAGAAGAATTTTTGCTTCAAACAAAGAGGCCAACAAATAAAAGATGCAATGATAATGTGCAGAAAAATAGTGCCAGTTTCAGCATGGGTCTTATTACATTGGCTCCACAATAATGTGATCAACAAATTCTGCAGTTCATCTAGTGCATGTGTTTGTCATGTCAGAGATTTGTTTTCTGTAAATGAAATCAGATTTTTAAACTGCTGAGCTCATGTGTGTGGCAGTGCAAATTCTTTCTAAACCTCCTTCCAAATTCTAAAAGCTTAAAGCGATTGCTGTCTCTTGCTATTTTACAGAAGGGATTCAATTAAGTTTTTTAACTCAATTTAGTAAGTGTGTTATAAGGCAATTAACGTTTGTATTATGGCAAGATTAATTATCAGCACTGTATGGATTTTAGGACGCTTGGCCTGGCCCTTTATGTCCCTGGTTGGGTTGATAAGATGTTGCTACTGTGCCATCTGCTGTGATTATGGTTATTTCTTATTTCTGTTCTGATTAAAATTTTTGTAAAAGAGGTTTTTTTTTTCCTTTTTTCCTATGCTTTTGATTTGGCATTGTTCAGTGCCTTATATGTTCTGGAAGAAAATCTATGGAAACAAAGGCCTGGCAGAGAAATTAAAAAGAAGTATTTTGATTCCCTGGTTCATTGGCTAATTATATCTTGTTCTTTAATGACCAAGTGACAGCTTGTGTACCAGATTTGAAAAGAAGTCTTTACAGATGAGGAACCGTGTAAAGATTTTGGGATCGATGTAATAAAGTGCACTAAGTAGTTACAAACTAAACTAGTTTTCACAAACTTTACATGCAAATGAATGGTAATGAACTGCATATAGTGTTACTACCAATGCAGAAAAATGTGCTGATAGCTCACTTTTTTTTACTTCCCTTTTAATGATTAGACTTTACCTCAACACTTGAGGTGAAGTAAATTTTTAAATTCCATTTATTTCTATTAGAAAAAAGGACCATTATACATAGAACCAAATACTTTATGATGGTTCTGAATTACAACACTGATCCTGGAAAGTTTCTGTCTGGATTGGCTATTTTTTCTAAATTTTACTTCTGTAGTTAAAATCCAAATAACTATGTACTTATCTCAGTGCTGCCCACACGCAAACCATCGTTAATTACAAGTGTTTCATTCTATATATGATGATCTTTCTTTCTAGTATATTAGTGGATCACATAAGAACATAAGATTTGCCAAACTGGGTCAGACCAAAGCTCTCCCCAGTATCCTGTTTCTAACAATGACCAATCCAGGTCACAAGTACCTGGCAGGATACCAGAAGGTCAATAGATTCCATGCTGGAATAAGTAGTGGATTTCCCCAAGTCCATCTTAATAATGGTATATGGACTTTAAATCCAGCTATACTACCACCTTTTTACCACATCTTCCAGCAATGAATTCCAGAACTTATTTGTTGAGTAGAAAAATATTTTCTCTTATTTGTGTTACATGTACTACCTATTAATTTCATTGCATGACCCCTAATCTTTGTACTTTTTGAAAGAGTAAACAACTGATTCACGTTTACCCATTCCACTCCTCTCATTATTTTATAGACCTCTATCATATGCTCCCTTACCTGTCTCTTCTTCAAGCTGAAGCCTTTTCCCATAAAGGGAATCATTCCATCCCTTTATCATTTTACCTGCCTTTCTCTATAATTTTCTAATTTTGCTATTTTTGAGATGCGGTGGCCAGAAATGCACACAATACTCAAGGGGGCAGATTTTCAAAGGGTTATGTGTATAACATACGCTCCTAACCCCCGAAAAGCTGCCCCTGCACGTGCCAAGTCTATCTTGCATAGGCTCGGCGGCGCGAGCAAGCCCCAGGACGCGCATATGTCCCAAGGCTTTCAAAAATGGGCGGTCCGGGGGTGGGGCCGAATCTTCTGGCACAGAGGCCTGAGCCGGGGGATGGCGAGCTGGCGCGCACTAACTTTTTCAACAAAGGTGGGGGGGGGGGGATATAGTTAGGGCTGGGGGGGTGGGTTAGATAGGGGAAGGGAGGGGAAGGTGGGGTGGCCAGAGAAAAAGTTCCCTCCAAGGCTGCTTGGTTTCGGAGCGGCCTTGGAGGGAACGGGGAAAGCCATCAGGGCTCCCCTCGGGCTCAGCACCCCCTTGCACGCGCCGACCCCAGACTTTATTACATGCGCACAGGAGCACGCGCATGTTATAAAATCGTGCATAAGTTTAAAAATCTGGCCCAAGGTGTGGTTGCACCACGGAGCGATATAGAGACATGATGATATTCTCTGTTTTATTCTACATTCCTTTCCTAATAATTCCTAGCATTCTGTTTGCCTTCTTGGCTGCTGTTGCACACTGAGCAGACAGTTTCAATATATTATCTATGACCACACCTAAATCCTTTTCCTAGGTGGTGACTCCTAATTTGGAGCCTTGTGTTGTGTAATAATTTGGTTTCTCTTCCCTATGTTGTTCATCACGTTGCACTTGTCCACATTAAATTTCATCTACCATTTCAATGCCCAGTCTCCCAGTCTTGCAAGGTCCTCTCACAATTTTTTACAATCTTTCTAATTTAAGAACATTGAATAATTTTGTTTCATCTGCAAATCTGTTGTTCCCATTTCCAGGTCATTTATAAATATGTTAAAAAGCAGTTGTCCCAGTACCCTGGGGCCTTCCACTATTCACCTTTCTCCACTGAGAAAATTCACCATTTAGCCCTACTTTCTGTTTCCTATCTTTTAACAAGTTCCCAATCCATAATAGGTCACTGCCTCTTATTCCATGACTTTTTAATTTCCTCAGGGGTCTCTCATCCAAAAACCTCAAAATATCTTCTCTCCAACCAGAACAAACAATCCCTCCTCCTCCCACATAATGATACTTTCTGGACTTGAAATGTTTAACCTCTACTATATGCACATTGTTATACTTTTTCCACAATTGTTAAGAGAGTTACAATTTAAATTTTGTAAACCGTTTTGATGGCTTTACCGAATGATGGTATATAAAACTCAACAAATAAATAAATAAATAAATGCAGTATTTTGTCAAACACTTTCTGAAAATCCAGGTACCCTATCAGCCAAATTTTAAATCGGCCACGCACGTAAAAATCGTCACTTACACGCACAAGTGCTGGGCCCTGAGTAAGTAATAAAATAAAAAAATAGAGGCAAGGTAGGTTAGGTTTAGGGGGTGGGGAGAAGGGGAAGGAAGGTTAGGCAGTGGGTTAGGGACGTTCCCTCCCAGTACGATCCTTAATTGGAGCAGATCCTGAGGGAACTGGAGAAGGCCCAATTGCGTTGCTGTGCGGACTTTGCAAAAATTCACCCCCCCCATTACGCGCGCCGCCCACACATGCACGCGTGTCCATGTGCACATGCCGGGAACCGCACACGCGCGTATGTTTTAAAATCTACCCATTTACCAACTGGCTCAAATTTATCCATGTTTATTCATGCCTTCAAAAAAAATGTAGCAGATTGATGAGGCAAGTCTTCCCTTGGCTAAATACATTAAACTATGACTATATGTTCAGTAGTTTTGTTCTTTTTAATATATTTTACCATTTTGCCTGGCACTGACATCAGGCTCACTGGTCTGTAGTTTCCTGGATCACCCCTGAAACCCTTTTTAAAAATTGGTGTTATTTGGCCATCCTCCAATCTTCAGGTACCATAGCTGATTTTAATAATAGTTTACAAATTACAAATAGTAGTGCTGCAATTTCATTTTTTAGTTCTTTCAACACTCTGGGATGTATACCATCTGGTATAGGCGGTTTGCTACTCTTTATCAATTTGGCCTATTACTTCTTCCAGATTCACTGAGATTTGTTTCAGTTGTTCTGAATCATCACCTTTACATATCATTTTTGGCATGGGTATCACCCTTATATCTTCCTCAATAAAGACTGAAGGAAAGAATTACTTTAGTCTCTCTGCTCTGGTCTTATCCTCCCTTTGTACCTCTTTAACAAAGAAGGTTGTTTGTATAGTGTATCTTTTCCTTCCTATTATAGATTTCCTTTTTAGTTAAAAAAAAAACCCAGCCACCCACAAACATAGGAGTCTCAAGTTGGGGGTGATGGTGGTGGATGAGTAGGTAGTAAGTTAATGGATGAGGAGCACAACTGGAGGTGGGGATAATAGTGGAGTGCGGGTTAGTGGACTTAGGGGTAGATTTTAAAAGAAGTGTGCACGGCCTACATGTGCACTCGCTACCTGGGACGCGCACATGTACGCCAGATTTTATAACATGTGCGCGCATGTTATAAAATCAGGGGTCGGCGCATGCAAGGAGGTGCACCATTATGCACCTTGTGAGCGCCAAGCCACGCTGCCTTCCCCCAAATGGCCGCTGTGACTGGAGTCTCTGCCCCCGCAGTGCCCCCAGACCGCCCCGCCCCTTCCCGCCCCTATAGTAAAGCCCTGGGACTTACACGCATCCCGGGGCTTTACCCGCGTTGCCGGGCCTTTTGAAAATAGGCCCGGCGCACATAACCTTTTTAAAATCTGGCCCTTAGGGTATAGGGAGTCTATAGTGATGGATGGGTAGATTGGTAGGGGCTGAATGGGCGGCACTTAGTAGGAGGCTAGAGTGGGGGTTGGGGATCCTGGTCCCATAGGGCCTGGACTTGGGACGTTTGGTCCCAGATGGCCATGACTCAGGGTTTTTGTGTGCAGGGGATCTTGGGTCAAGAACTACAGATGAGAGAGCTTACAATTTTTGTATTTCAGTGGTAAGAGGAGTGAGTTAAACTATATCTAACTCATTGAAGTTTAAATGATAGTAAAGTTAAAATTTACTACTGTTTTAGTACTGATTTTAACTTTGCTACCATTTTACCACACTTTTGATTTTTAGTGCAGATTTTTCATTTATGTGCACAAATTAATACATATATTGAATTTATTACATGGGAAATTAATTTTATTTTTAGTGCAGTAGTTTAAATACTATGTATTAAAATCTTAGCACAAATTGTTTGTAGAGGGCTTATTACATTGGCCCCTATGTAAGGGACACCTGAATGAAATAATAATATTTTCTCCCTGCTTAAAAAGAAAACTGTTTTAATTCTATAAGACATTTTCAAATTCCTTCAATGGTTTCACTTTCATTTCTCCTGCTTGCCTTGAACCAGTAAGGCAGCAAGAGTGTCACCAATTATACACTATTGCTTGGCTTATACAGGCATTAATGTCACAAATTACTTCCCATGGGCAACGCACCAGTCAGATGTCAGTGTCTGAGGTATATCGTTCTGGAAAGCAAACCCTATACATATAAGAAAAACAAACAATGCATTAGATATACCAGTGATGAAGCAGCAATTCCATTCTCTTATTCTTGCTCCAATTTTACAGTATTGCAGCCCAAGTTTTATTAAAAGTTAAATAAGTTAATAGGTAGTGCTGCTGGCATATCTTACTCTTTAAGATTATTACCACATGTATGTTTGGCTGCTATTCCATTGCAAGTGTGGAAATATAGACAAAGGGAGTGTTAGTCACTTGAGCAATCTGATTGTCTGAATGCCTGCTGATGCTATATAATATTTGCTATGAGCACATTTCCACTGAAAAGAAGCAAAAGAGGTATTTCTGCAGTATTCTGTAACATGCTGGACAGCATGGCTGTTGAACTGGCTGCAGATGAAATGAAAGGAAGTTGCCAAAAGAAAAATGTAAAAATAACTCAGAAGTGAAATCTATAATATAAAATAAATACTACCACTCACAAGGAGCCTGACTGAACCAAACTCAGGGTTCAAACACATTTCCAGAAGAAAGTCATTGGCACATAAAAATTATCACATTTGGTGGTGAAAAAAAGAGGCTCAGAGGCCTTGTATACCTTGGAATCATCACAAAAACCCCTTTACAAAGCATTTTTTACAAGTAAAGCAACGCTTTACATGCAGCAAAAGTTTTTTCTAAAATTGCTCTCCCTGTGCATGGGTAAACATCCCTCTAGTACCGCTGCCCGATTGGCGAAGAGGCATTCTTGGAAGCAGGAATGGGGAGGGGTTTACATTTACACACAAACTTTTGGAAATCAGAAACATAGCATGTAATTTTTCTAGGAAACACTACCTGCATAAATTAGCAGACATAAATGTGGGTGGATAGCTTTCTGGGATAATTTTCAAAGGTAAAGTACAGGCAAATTTTGCCTCTGAAAATTTGTGCCAAGTCCACAGGTAAATAGTACTCATAGACTTTTCATCAATACGAACAGTTATAAATTACCCCTAAATGATTTGGGTGCATATTATTCACAAATAACGTGCACTAAATGCATTTAGGATGTTCCATTTTCAAATAGCACGTGTATAACAGAAACACCACCACCGTCTACCCCTCCAAATTTCATTCTTTTTTTTTTTCTGTTTCATTTGAAAACATGAAATAATAGAAGGAATGTTGTTTCAAACAACTGCACGTTCCTAGTGTACTCTTCGTAGCAAGCAGATAGCTGTAGAAATGGCATTAAGAGCCAGCTCAAGAGGGAATAACCATTATCTACAAACATACTACAAGAAGGATACAATGGGCCGAATTTTAAAAAGCCTATGCGCGCCGGGCCTATTTTAGAAAGACCTGGTAACGCGCGTAAAGCCCCGAGATGCGTCTAAGTCCCGGGACTTTGAAAAAGGGGCGGGGAAGGTCTGGGGGCAGGGCTGGGCAGGGTCAGTGGCTCCTGGCACAGATTGTGTCAGCAATCCCCCTGGCACAGTGGCTCCTTGCCACTGTGCTGGGGGATTGCGTGCCGGCAGGCACAGAAGGTAAAATAAAGGTCGGGGATTAGGATAGGGCTGGGGGGGGGGGGATAGGTTAGGGGAAGGGGTAGGAAGGTTAGATTAGGGGGTTTGGAAGTTCCCTCTGAGGCCGCTCCGAAATCGAAGCAGCCTGGGAGGGAACGGGTGAAGGCCGCGGGTGTCGGCACACGCAGGGTGCACAAGTGTGCACCCCCTTGCGCACGCCAACCACCAATTTTATAACATGCGCACACACCTGTTATAAAATCGGGCATCCATGTGTGTGCGCTAGGTAGCAGGCGCATATGGACGCTCGCGCGTACCTTTTAAAATCTACCCCAACATCTCTTGTAATACTCACTTCATACTTCTTGCACAATACTACACATAACTCAATTTTTTTAATTCAATTAAATCATTCATTTTCACACCTACTCAATAGGATTAATTTCTAAGGATCATGAATGTATAAATGTACTAATACAAGGACTCTACCTTAATATATGGATATCATGGTAGTATTATGATTTCCAACATAGAAGTCCTTGAAAGGTGCCAGATTTCTAGTGTAGTGAGAAGAGTGGTGAAAACTCAACTTTGGTGGACAAGCCCTTTCATGTGAATGGAGGACACCAGAATTCTCAAATATGTGTTCTATGACCAACTAAAATGTGGGCACAGATCACAAGGAAGGACACGTCATAGTCCTTAAGTATAACCTTAAATCTGCAAGGTAGACCTCAACAGTTGGTAGGGCATGGCCTTGGACAGGGTCAGATGGAGGCAGCTCTGTCACTTGGTATTCCATAGCTTGGAAACCAAGTAAACATAAGCACAAAATGAAAAGAATTAGAGAGGCCATTTGCGTTACCTGTGCCCTCATTTGCAGGTCAAGGATTGATTGTAGATCAAAAGACACACCACCACCCAGACTCCATGACCCAGAAATCTTGGTCATCACATCCATAAGCAATAAACCAGGAGTAGGGAACTCTGGTTCTTAAATGCTACAAACAGGTCTGGTTTTCAGAATATTCATAATGAATATGCATGGGATATATTTGCTTGCATTGTCTCAATTGCATATAAATATACCACTGAATATTCATTGTGAATATCCTGAAAAACAGATCTGTCCTCGAATGCCATAAACAGGAGTTGCATACCCCTGCAATAAGCAACGGTCACAGCAGACCTGCATGCTCAGGCTGTGGTATTGTTTGCACTTATAATAACTGGATTTATAGACCTTTGAAAGAAGCAAGCCCATATCAATACAATCCTTAGGCCAAATCACTCTGGCAAACTGAGGCATCCCATAGAAGCCCCCTTACAGGTCCTGTATCTTTTGTTGAGTACAGTGCATGTAGTCAGGCATGTAGGCAACCATGGAGTCAACCCAACTGGAGATAGAAGATTAACTGATGCCTGTCATTTCCCTTGTTACACTCTGAAAAGAAACACTAGATGGGCAGCAAAGACCAGTCAGCACTTTCATTTCCACACCCAAGCTTGTGAGGATGATGTGTACAAGAACCCAGATATCTAGGCAATTTCTCACACAGCTGTGAAAAGAAAGATCTGGTCAGGTGGAAGCAAGGTTGAAAGATTTTTATATGTGAGACTCAACAACTCCTACAATGTTCACAGGAGGATAAAATAAAAATTTTGAGGGACTGTATATAAGTAAATAAAAACAACTGTCAGTTTCTACTCTCTTTAGATCATTTTAAATCAGTATGATACAATGTGCTAAATTTTGTGGTGTATTGAACAAGTCACAAGTACTTCAAGGAGATAATTCGACAATAGTGCTTTTTATATTGCAAATAAAGCCACCAGCTCATGACGATGAAGAATAGTCTATGCCAGAATCTCAGTCATAATGCATTTTTATCCAACTTTCAACATAGAAATATTCCCTTAAAGGATTCACAGAAATCCTTCTCAAAGAATACATGACTGTTAGCACCAGTCAAGGGTAAAAATCCACAGATGGATTCATGAAATTCCAGGGCAAAAAAATCCTTTATCAGCTCTCCGGAAAATAAGAGGGCCATTTGCAGATCAATTTGCAACAGTCAAGGTCTACAATTTGCCATTCCTGATACATCTTATGTGATAAACCAAAACAACTTTTTTAGAGTTTTATTTTCAAAGGCATTCATTTATTTTTTGCATATTTTATTGCTTAATTGGCAATCTCCAAGCGGGAGGCTGAAATTTGTATGGAGGATTAACGCACTTTAAAGGCACTGAATGTGTAGATACTGGTCAGAATGCCATGTTTGGAGTTTTCTTTTGTTTTCCTATTTCAGTCATAATCATTCTGACTGGGTACTATTCAGTCTCTAGAATACGTAACTCCTGACTGGAATTACATGGGAAATAGGTTCTTGCACAAAGAGATGAATAGCTTATATGGTAGCTCCATCACCCATGATGAGCTGCCCATCGATTTCACTCATGTGCATAATCCTCATTCAGAAGGTTAAAGAAGACAGTGAATCACATGTTCTACTCCCCTTCCAAGCTGAATATTGATTGTTCCCATTCTGTAAATTTCAATGTAGAATGTCATAGCAGTTTAAGGGCTACTGAATATAACATAGTAATAAAAACAGGAATAGTGTTAACCTGGTGGTTAGATTTAATGGGCCAGTGATCAGGAGATGCAGATTTGAATTATGCTTCTCTCACTGACATCTGGGTAAGTCACTTTGGTGTGAATTTTAAAAAGTTTAGTCGGGACATGTAAAATTAAGTTACACACATAAGTTACCCAATATAAGCTTCAGTGGATTTTTAACTGTTCAAAAACTGCCTAAAGCTCAAATCCTGCCACTGTTGGAAACAGGTTACTGGGCTTGATGGATCTTTGGTCTGACCCAGTATGACAAGTCTTGCGTTTTTTCTTTAAACTTTTTTCTTTATAAGATTTTCTTAGTATACAACAATGTGTAAACAAAACACAGTGATTCCACAAAATACTTAAGTTCAACACTGTCATTTATGTATTAACATGCCCACAAAACAAAAGATCTAACCCGTCTTGTAATATGTATGTTACAGGCCACAGATATTTTGATATTTAAAACTTTTAATCCGTAGAGTGAATCTAAAACACTCGATGTCTGCAATTTCTCAAACTTGATCATACCAATGATGCTTCCTCAGATTGGTTTTCCAGAAGGTGGCTAATGTAAATCCGGCAGCCAGCAATAGCTGACCCACCAGCGACTTATATTTCTGGGGAATTAACGAACCGACCCATCTACTTAGGAGGCCTGGTATGGGAGTTAAACCTATAGGAAAGCCCAGGATATAAGCAATTTCCTGCGTAACATCTCCAAAACTAACACTTTGACAGTACCACCACATATCTATATATGTTCCTAACTCGCCGCATCCCCTTCAATATACCACTTCTGCGGTCACATGAATTTTATGATAGAATATGGGTCTGTGATAAGTTAATCATTAGTCCAACCCATTTAATACAAATAGAACTGTGGTGAGCAGCAAGTCATATATTCTTCCACACTTTATGATCATAGATGGTGCCCAAATCTAAATTCCATTTCTCAATCAATTTCGGAGATGTTTCCTCCCCAAACCTACTAATTAATAAATCCCAGTATATGGCTGTTATTCCCTTAATACAAGCGTTAGGATCACCTAAGTATCTCTCTATCCTGTGTAGCCACCTCAATGGTGCCGAAATATCAAAATGATTTGCCAGTGTCTCTCGTAACCACAGGTAATATACCTGCATGTGTGAAGGCAAGTCAAACTCCTCACTTAAATCTTCAAATGATTGGAGACCAACTTTATCCCAAAGCTACATAATAATAAATAAACCCAGACTTCTCCAAATTTTTAACTCTTCTGAAAAAGTGTATCCTGAAATGTGTGAGTTCCTATAAATCTGGTCTATAGATAACACCCCAGTTTCTACCCCTAGAAATTTATGAACCTGAGACCACACCTTGAGAGTATGTGATATGATTGGATTTCCCCTGCTTACCTTATGTCTCACTGAAGAGTCTTCCAGAATAAATGGTAACATAGTCAGGGAACCATCCTCTAACTGCTGACATTCCAGTGCTACCCAAGGGGTATCCATATGTCTGGCCCATGCTTTGAAGCACACCAACTGGCTGCCTAATACTAAACATTTAGGTTTGGCAGTACCATACCGTCTTATTTTGTTTTTAATGTGTGCGATATATGTATAAAATTGCCATACTATTTAAAGTATAACCTCATTTTTTTAGGCATATACAGTAGAGATGTGCATTCATTTTTGCCGAATTGGAAAATTGCAACGAAATTGTCCAATTCGGCATGTTTCAGGGAGCCTGAAAAAAATCAGGATTTTCCTGTTTTTTCGCAAAAATTTGTTTTTCCGATTAGTGCGCACTAACGGGAGTCAGTGCGCGCTAACTCCTGTTAGCGCGCACTAACAAAAACTAACAAAAAGTAACAAAAAGTAACAAAATCTAACGGGTTTTGTTAGTGCGCGCTAACAGGAGTTAGCGCGCACTAACAGGGAGTTAGCGCGCACTTACTAAAAATCGATTTTTCGCGAAAAAAAACGACATTTTCCATGGCGGCCGAAAAACGAAGAACGACACGAACACAAAAAACGATGCACATCTCTAATATACAGTTGTGTATAACTAATCCTTACCTGCCTATGATTCCAAATATATTTAGCCATACAACTGTGGAGCTCATCAAACACTTTCAAAGGAATGTTGCATGGCACAGGTTGAAACAAATTAAAAGCTTGGGCAGGCGTAACTTTTGCAGCAAAGGTAGGGGGGGTGATTTAGTTAGGGATGGGGGGTGGGTTAGATAGGGGAAGGGAGGGGAAGGTGGGAGGGCCGGAAAAGCCATCGGGGCTCCCTCGGGCTCGGCGCGCGCAAGGTGCACATGTGTGCACCCCCTTGTGCGCGTCGAGCCTGGATCTTATAACATGCATGTGGCAGCGCGTGCATGTTATAAAATCGGGCATAGATTTGTTCGTGCTGGGTTGCGCGAACAAATCTACGTACGCGCGTAGATTTTAAGATCTGGCCCCTGATGTAGCAGGGGCAGGGTCTGTGTATAATTGAGAAAAATATTGCTAAAAGGCTTTTTCAATATCTTCTAGACTTGTTGCATCCTCCCTGCTTGCCCTCTTGATCCACATAATGGTAGATTTCCCCACTCTCTTCCTAACCACCCTTGCTAAAAAGGCACCTGCTCTATTTGCATGTTGACAACATTTAAGTTTAACATATTTAAGGGCCCTTTCAACCTTATCCATTTCCAAAGATCTCAATTTTTTTCCTACATACCTCCAATTGCTTATATGTACAGGCCAAACAATCCTGTTTATGTTTATCCTCCAACAGTTTGATTTTAGCTGTCAAATCATGTCACTTAATCATGTGCTCTTTTTTAAGAAAACTTGCAAAACTAATCAATTTAACTCTAAACCATGCTTTAAAAGTTTCCCATCTGAGGACTGGTGAATATTCCTCAGATGGGTTATGCAAGTTAAATTCAGAGATTGCTTCCCTCAGCAAAATTGGAAATTGACTATGTCCTAATAATGCTGTATTCATTTTCCAATGAGAGGCCCAAGCCCAAGAATAAGAGAAATTTCCATAGGTATTGAACAGACAGTGTACTGACAAAAGTATTACTATTCTTCATTTTGGAGACAAAATGAGGCGTGCACAAGAAATAATCTAATCTACTATACATGTTTTGTCTCGGGGAATAAAATGTATAATCCTTTTCTGTAGGATGTTGAAATCTCCAGATATCGGTAAGCACCCATGCATCCGTCGATTCTTTAGTAGAAGGCACTATGGATACCTCTGAACTAGATTTGGATGTTTTATCCATAATCTAATCTGGGCATACATTCCAAACTTCCTTCAGACACAACTGCTCAAATCCAAACACAGCTAGTGTGTCCATCAATGCCTTGTAAAATTCAGCCTGATCATAATTTGAGCCATAGACATTCACTAGAGTAAAATTAGTATTATATAACATACAATCCAAAATCACATATCTCTCTTCCATATCTCTATGCTGATTTTTTTCCTCTAGTATACACAGCCCCCTACTTCTCGAATTATATGATGAGTAATATATGTCTCCCACCCAGCCCTATTTTAATTTTTCATGCTCCAAATTTGTCAAGTGAGTTTCCTGAAGCATCAGGATTTAAACCCCCTGACTTTGCGCAAATTGTAAAATATGTTTCCTCTTGATAGGAAAGGATACCCCCCTCTCATTCAACGATACACATTTAACCAAATCTGTTTTTCCTTTGTATAATCTTAGTAACTGAAGGATACCTAATCTGAGAATAGTGAAAAAAAAGAGACAATATTCAAATAACTTTGAATATAATTCATAATGTGAGATATCCAACCACCCCACCTCCGGGCACAAAGGTGTTGTTAATGCAATGACTGTCCATAGCAAAGAGATCAACTCAGGAAGCAATGAGCCATATACCACAAACCATCTCAATCAAGCTTTTAATAAACCCCCATCCCAATACGCAACCCCAAATCCCAACTCACCCACCCCATCCTCAACCCCATAATTGCCAGGTTCTTGTGGCCTGGTTTGGCCTCTGTTGGAAACAGGATGCTGGGCTTGATGGACCCTTGGTCTGACCCAGCATGCCAATTTCTTTATGTTCTTATGTTCTTAAGCAAACCCAAGATCCAGCATTCCACTCACAGCCCACACTCGAACAGAAATCCCACTCTACCAAAAATCCAGCTTACTCTCTGGTGGAATACTCATTTAGACCAGCAGAGTCCAGCAAAACTCCCATAAAATTCCAACTTCCCAAACAATTGAAAACTTCCACAACCTCCCACCAAACCACAAGTAGCCCCATCCACCCCCTCACCTCTTCAACCCAAAAACCACCCACTTATCTCCAGAACCCGATCCCAATGTTGCAAAAGTGATAGATTGCACCCCATTTTGAAATAAACAAATAAAACATAGAAGAATAATATTTTTAAATCCTGTGTAAAATAAATATAAAAATAACTGAAATCGAGTCCAAAGCACAAAATGTAGACCTCAGTTCTCGTTATCCAGGATGAAGGATAACAATACCAGCTTCTGTTGTATTGCTGCCAGCACTGGCTCCAGATCCCAACCTCAGTGTCCCCTTTAGAAATATACAGTCCTACCTGAGTTCACCAGTTGATCTGAAGAGGTTCCCAGCTTGCACCTGTATCCCAGGAAGATCCTGAGGAGGGTCTGGAATTCTGCTTTTCTTTCTCCTGGTTGCTTTATAGGACCTCTCACAAGGAAAAATCTTGACTGACAAAGATCAGTCACAGTACCCAATCTCCAAATGAGAGGACAAGGGACAAAAAATATGATTTATTTAAAAAAATGGCCAAAACCTTCTGGTGTGACACTGTCATTGCAGCTCTTCTCTGTTAAAGAAGGGTACTGGCAGAACTTCAATGACATGGCCTCTGGATCCACGAAATAGCTTTTACAGGAGCACCAGGTTGCAAACCCAGCAAAATGATTAGCAAAGAAGTCCTAAAAAAAATCCTGAAAAACATTTCTTTCCCTAAATTGAGATGTATCCAGCCTGGCAGAGAGTGCACAGGAAGAAGTAGCCTCAAAAATATATTGAGTGAGGAAAGTTGGCCTCACTAAAAAGAAACATTCTAACAGAGTTCCTCTCTCTACAAAATCTCAACTCAAATGCCACACACCCTCTAGTCCCTACATATAGGCAAGATTTACCCACTCAGGCTGCCTCTAGTGCAGTGGTTCTCAACCAGTGTGTCGCCAAGCACATGCAGGTATGTGCCATACTTCCTGGTCCCTCACTGGCCCAGCTGCTCCCCCTGTCCCAGTGAAATGGAACTCTTCATCTGCCAGGGCTTAGAATGCTGATAGCCCGAGCGGAACGTGGCAAGAGAGCTGGTGTCAGCAGCACCAGTATGGTCTTCCCACCCCCATGGCCTGGAAAAGGAAGTGGTGTGCAGCAGCTGTGCGCACGAGAAGAAGAAAGCATGTTAGATATAGTGTGTGCAGAGTCGGCTTAAAGATCAGCAGTGCCAGCCCGAAGAAGAGCAGTGAGGGCTCAAAGAGCAACCTCGGCCCGAAGCAAAACAAGGAGCAATGTCAGCCTCCATGGGACTCCATTCTCAAGGCCATGAAAGTAGAAAGAGGAGGAAGATGTTGCTGCCTCTAGTTCGGTGGGAAGCGTGAATGAGCATAGGTGTTTGAGATCGTGTGTATGTGTGTGTGTGTGTGTGTTTCTCTATGTATGAGACAGCATGTATATAAGTGTGTGAATAAGAATCTGTTTGTGTGATTGAGAGCCTGTGTGTGTAAGTGGGAGAGACCATGTGTATGTATGATTAAGAGCCTATGTGTACAAGAACGGGAGCATGTAATTGAGTGAGAGAAACAGCATGTGTGTAATTGTGTGAATGAAAGCCTATGTAAGTGAGAGAGACCATGTGTGTAATTGTGTGCTTCAGAGCCTGTATGAGAGAGAGAGAGTATTGTGTGACTGAGAGTGAGGAGAAAGTTGCAAGTAACTCCCCTTGCCCTCCTAATTCACAACAATCTCAGGGCACTTAGAAATCGAACATTTCTAGGTATGGAGAGCAGAGCATTTTTTTTATCTTTATAATTTTTAATTATTGGTTCTATGTGTCTGCTGTTTTGAAATATTTTATTGGTGCCTAGAAATTTTTAATATGTTTTTAATTATTGGATATTCCATTCATCAGCTGTTTTGAAATAATGTTCTTTTTATTAGTGTGGTTTTACTGCTGTTGATTTTATATTTCTTATTTTATTTTATGAGGACTTTGTTGCACTGCATATAGTTTCTGTGGCTTGTTGCGGTTTCCAGTTCAGTTTTTGTCTGCATGTTTCTAGTTATGCTTTATGATCTCTTTACTCTTTGTTAGGCGAGGGTCTGCACATGTGACTGAGGTGAGGTATTCTGCTGCATGGCTTATTTCATTTCCCTAATAGAAGTTTTAAGGCCTGGTGTAATATTTTCAGTGTTGTCATTTCTTAGGTAAGGTGCTTACAGTTTGAGTGCTGGAAGTTGGTGCTGTTCTGCTATGGGAGGTTTAGTATTATATAATTTAAGTTCAGAGAGAATACTATTTTTCCCTTGTGTTATTCTTAACAATAAAAGTAATAAGGGGAGATGTTGGGAGGAGAGATGGGAGAGCTGTGGGGGAGAGATGGGGGAGGGGATAGATGCAGATATATTGGGTAGATGGTGAGGGGGAAATGGGGAATGTTGGGGAGATGTTAAGATGTCGATGAGGGGGAGAGATGTTGGAGGGTGAGATGTTAGAGGAAAGATGAAAGATATTGGGAAGGGGGAGAGTTGTTTGTGAGAGATGGGAGAGATATTGGTGAGGGGGCAGGGGTGAGAGAAGGGGAAATGTAGGGGAGGGGGAAAAGTGAGGGAGATGTTGAGGGTGAGAGATGGGAGAGATGTTGGTGAGGGGCAGGGATGATGGTGAGGGGGCAGGGATGAGAGATGGGGAAATGTAGGGGAGGGGGAAATGTGAGGGAGATGTTGAGAGTGAGAGATGGGAGAGATGTTGTGAGGGGGAAGATATGTGGAGGAGAGATGGGGAGATGTTGGGGATGGAGAGATGGGGAAGATGAGGAAGAGGATCAGTTAGGGGAGATGAGACACAAGGGAGGGCAGAGGTGATACGGAGCTATGGGGAGAGGTGGAGGAGGGAGGACATTTGGGTGATATGGGGAGAGGGGGTGACAGGGAGATATGGGGACATGAGGAGGGAAGAGTGGAAATGGGGAGTGGAGGGAGAACATTGGGAGATATGGGGAGAAGAGGGAAGAGGAGATGGGTGAGGCAGTGAGAGGGGGAGGGGAGGGAGAGTGAGAGGATGATGTGGAGAGGAAAGATGGGGAGAGAGGGGGATATAGAGTGGAGAAAATGTTTAGCGAGGGGAGGGGAAGGGGAGGAAAGAAGGGGAGGGAGATGTGCAGGAGATGGGGAGAGAAAGGGGAAAGGGGATTGAAATGGGTAAGAGATGGTGGAAGAGGGGAGGAGTAATGGGGAGAGGATGTGGGAAAGAGGGGGAGATGGGGAGGGGAAAGGAGAGGGAGATAAGAGTGAGAATATGAGGGGAAGATGGGGAGGAGGAGAGGGAGAGAGATAGGGTAAGGGAGAGGGATGAGGGTAAGAGCAGAGAGGTTGAAAGGAGGGAGGAGGAGAGGAGGGGATAGGTAGGGATGGGGTAGAGGAGGAGAGGAGGAAGAGGGGAGAGAGGGTTAGGGGGATGAGGCTGAGAGGGATGAGGAGAAATGGGGAGATAGGGAAGAGGGAAGGTGGAGAGGAGTAGGGGAAGATGGGTCAGTAGGGTCGGGGAGGGGTTAAGGGGGAGAGGGGAGATTGCTGGTGAGGTCTGGGGAAGAGAGGAGGAGGAAGAAGGAAAGAGTGGGAGGGGAGAGGGCAAGAGTGGGAAGGAGAGAAGGGGAGAGTGGTGTGAGTGGGAAGGAAAGGAGGGCAGAGGAAAAAAGGGGGAGAGCAGAAAATAGAAGAGGAGTGGGAGAGAGGGGAGACAGGTGGATAGGAGAGGGGCAGGGGTGAGAGATGGATAGGGAGAAGGGGGAGGGGAGACAGGGCAAGGGAGAGAGGTGGATGGGAAGGCAAAAGAGGGGGATGGGAAGGGAGAGGAGTAAGGAACAAGATTGTAGCAGAGACAAGGAGCAGAGAGGTGAGATGGGAGAGGAGGGGAGAGTGTAGCAGAGAGGGGAGGGGAAGAGAGGGGAGGGGAAGAGAGGGGGAAAAGGGTAGGAGAGGGGGTGGGAGCGGATATGGAGGAGAGGGAGGGGATGGGGAAGGGAGGGGGAAGGGATGAAGAGGGGGAGGGGGTAGGTGTAAGTGTGAGGAGAGAAGGGAGGGGAGAATGGGGGCAGAGTTGGAAAGAGAAGAGAGGAAGAAAGGGGAGAGAGGGGACATTGGATAGGAGAGGAGAGAAGGGGAGGGAGGGGAAATGGAGTTCAGAGAGGAGGGGGAGATGAGTGGAGAGGGAGTTAGGGGAGACAGGGTAGAGGGGAAAAAGGGCAAGGTGGAGGAACTGAAGAGGGAGATGGAGGGGAGGGAATAAAAGGAGGAGTGGAAAGGAAAGGAGTAGGGGATGAGGAGGAGGGGAGGGGAGAAGTGAAGGAAAGCTGTAGGAGAGGGAGGGGGAGTGGTGAATAAGGTGTGAAGGAGAAGGAAGCAGAAGGGGAGGGGGAGAAGGAAGGGTGAGAGTGTAAAAGGACAGGGAAGAAGGAAGGTAGGAGGGTAGAAGGAAGATGTGAAGAGAAAGGGTGGGGGAGGAGGGATAAAGGGGAGAAGGAAGGGCTGAGGGGAGGGGGGATTGGGGAGGATAGTATGGTGGAAGAAACATGGGAGATAGCAGAAAAGGCAGGTGAGGCATGCAGGTAGGAGGTTTATGTTGCAATAATCTTACCTTGGTTCTGTTGCTTGAGTTCCATTCCCGAATCTTCAGGTCCTTCAGTCTCCTGAAGGACCTGGGGAAGGGGGCGGGGGGGCCAAAGCCGTCTCGCCCCCTTAGCTAAAAAGGAAAAGTGGAACGTCTCTTCTCCGGCACCCTCTAGCGAGGGCACCGGAGACCAACAGTAAATAAAAGGAAGGGGAGGGGGGGCCTCAAAACTAAAACCACAGATCATTTTGTGGCCTAATACCCACTCACCTGCGGTCAACTTACCTGTGGAGGCACAGGTGTGAACTACTGCACCCGGTGCCCCCTAATCTTGGTCTCTGTCTCTTCCACATGCCAGGGAAGGGGGGTGTGCATTCCTGCCAAACCTCATGCCGCTCTCCAGTCTGGAGCCTCTGTCGTTCCCCTCGATGGTGAGGGTGGGGGGAAGAAAAAGGGGGAGGGGGGCTGACAACCTCAAGGTAGGGGGCCCCTAATCCGCCTTCTGAGCGAGGAAGGGGCGGGGGGATTGGGGAGGATAGTATGGTGGAAGATAAATGGAAGATAGCAGAAAAGGCAGGTGAGGCATGCAGGTAGGAGTTCTATGTTGCAATAATCTCACCTTGGTTCTGTTGCTTGAGTTCCATTCTAGAATCTTCAGGTCCTTCAGTCTCCTGAGAGCCAGAGCCAACAGAGATGCTCATTGCTTGCTGCCCTCCTGTGAAATGCCACTGAGCCCAGGCAGCTCTGCCTTTTATAAGCCTCCTGCTGTCATCATGACCTCATAGCTCTCGCGCTTCACCTTGGTTCTGTTGCTTGAGTTCCATTCCAGAATCTTCAGGTCCTTCAGTCTCCTGAGAGCCAGAGCCAACAGAGATGCTCATTGCTTGCTGCCCTCCTGTGAAATGCCACTGAGCCCAGGCAGCTCTGCCTTTTATAAGCCTCCTGCTGTCATCATGACCTCATAGCTCTCGCGCTTCACCTTGGTTCTGTTGCTTGAGTTCCATTCCAGAATCTTCAGGTCCTTCAGTCTCCTGAGAGCCAAAGCCAGGAAAGATGCTCACTGCTTGCTGCCCTCCTGTGAAATGCCACTGAGCCCAGGCAGCTCTGCCTTTTATAAGCCTCCTGCTGTCATTATGACCTCATTAGCAGGTGGGAGAGACCATTTGAGACTGATGGAAGGAGGAGGGGGAGGAGAGTTGGCAGAGGAGGAAGAACTGAGTTCATTTCAGTAGCAATTACTTAAAATAATGAAATAAATAATACATGAAATATCCCATCTTTGGTTCCCTGATCCTCTCAGTACAGGGTTTTCTCTTTCTTTCTTTCTCTCTTTCTGACCTCAGCTTCTCCCTGACTTGTAACTCCAGGTCTGCACAGCCCATGCTCACTGCTCCCATTCCAATGCAGTGATGGTGTTACTGATGACAAACCAGAAATCTGATCTTGTTAGCAGGACCTGAACTTTTTGATTAACATTGGAACATGAATCTGAGGGGGAAGCCGCTAGCCATACCACTGATGCTGCTACTACTAACCATGTCTATAGTACTGCTTGATAGATGTAGCCCTCCATCTGAGCCCCTGTAATTTGCTCTTAAAGATAAAAAAAACAAAACACCATCACTCCTGACCCCTCACTACAGACTTTGGTTTCAGCAGCGATCCTCACAACACAGTAGGCATGTGGACCAAGTCTGCACTCACAGGCCCCATCCCCTCTGGACTTTTGTATGGGAAGCGGGGCCTGTGAATAAAGCCTTAGAGGTCCATATTCAAAGCCTAGCTAGTTAGGTAAGTTAGCTGTTTAAACTTATCTTGGATATTCATCGGCACAACCACGCTGTTGAATATACCCAGATAACATTTGAGTTATCCAGATAAGTTTATTCAGATAACTTTAGAACTGCTTAACATTAGCTCTAACTTATCCGGACTAACTTAGCCAGATAAGTCTCAAAACTACTACTTCTCCAACTAAGTTAGACAGATACGTAGCTCCTCCTAGTTAGGGCACTGTCCCACCTACCATTTTAGCCAGATAAATAGTTATTTGGCTAGCTGGCAGCTACTGAATGTAGCTGGATATTCAAATGCTGCCACTTAGCTCGATAACTTGGAATTTAACTGGCTAAGTGGTGATGAATATTGGGCTCTTAGTCCCTGCCCTCACTGCACTATGAGAATGGCTGCTGGAGCCATAGATTTACCAGGGTGGAGAATTGGAAGGGCCTGGCACTGAATCAGGGTCTTGGGGTGGTGGTGGACAAAATCCATCCTTGATTCCCTCTGACAGGAGCAAGGAGCAGGTGCCTTTACAGCAGGATTATCCAACATGTGGTCTACTAGCAGTTTCCATCTTGTGCCGATACTGCAAACATTTAAAAAATTCACAGGACCACGCTTCCTGGCTGCTGCTCTCATGTGTGAGATCAGCAGGAAGAGGCCCACAAGTTTTTTTTAAACTGCTGGTGCTGCCTCCCCCTCCCTTAAAAATGAGAGGATGTCTGGTGCAGGCTCAACAGCAGCTGAGCCGGAGCCGGAAATGAAGAAGGTGGCAGACGCGTGCCAGAGCGTCACTGCCAGAAATGGAGCCCAGAGTGCTATCACCATTGCTAGAAGAGGGAAGCCAAGCCTGCTGCTGTTGGCAGAAGAAGGAGGCCCAGCCTGCTGCTGTTAACAGAAGAGGGAAGTCCAGCCTGCTGCTGTTAGCAGAAGAGGGAAGCCCAGCCTGCTGCTGATGGCAGAAGAGGGAAGCCCAGCCTGCTGCTGTTAACAGAAGAGGGAAGTCCAGCCTGCTCTGTTAGCAGAAGAGGGAAGCCCAGCCTGCTGCTGATGGCAGAAGAGGGAAGCCCAGCCTGCTGCTGTTAGCAGAAGAGGGAGGCCCAGAACATCTGGGTGAAGGGACAGCAGGGAGCTGCTGGAGGTGAGAGAAAGTGAGGGGAGATCCTGCTGTTGGCAGGGGAGAATGGCGATACTGGGAGTGGGGTGGATGAGGCAGAAGGTTTTCTATTTTGTTTGTAAATCTTTTCATAATTTTCAGGTATTCACCTTTGTGATCAGCACTGCACATTGGGCTATTTTTAGAGAACTGCCTGCAATGACTCCCAGGTCTCTTTCCTGAGTGGTAATGGCCAGACCTGATTGTGTATGAAAATCTGGCATTGTGTATTACTTTGTACAGATCTCTACATTGAAAATGTTGCATTCGGCACTTACCTCCAGCCCCCAAGCCCAGTGCAAACGGTGTTGACAGCAGAGAAGGCCTTGAAAAGCTTGCCAGGCAGGCCGCTGGGTCCAACATCCCTTCCAACGCAGTCCCTCGCACGCATTGTTGGCCCTTGGCATGTGTGCACATCACTTTTTTGGATTTAAAGGGGCCGTGGAGGGAAAGTCTCTGTGGCCCCTGCTGATGATGTCATCAAGGCTGCCATATTTAAGGAAAGCTCCCCTGCAGCAGGATGCCTCGGCATTCGGCAATGGGTCGACTACCTTCAGTAGAGCAAGTTGCCTTAGTGTGTGCCTGGTCTTCATTCCTGTGTTCCTGGCCATTGTCTTGGCAACCCAGGTCTTCATTCCTGAGTTCTTTGTCTTCATGCTGTGGTCAGTCTTCAGTTTTTCAATGTCTCTTCCTTCCTGTTTGTGCTGTTCCTTGCCTACTTGCCTGCCTTTCCGTCCCATATTCCCTCGGGGGATCTCTGTTCTGACATTGGCTTGCTTGACTCTTTGACTATGACTGAACTCCGCCTGCAACTGACCACTGACTGATTCTTGAGTACAAAAGAACATAAGAAAATGCCATACTGGGTCAGACCAAGGGTCCATCAATCCCAGCATCCTGTTTCCAATAGTTGCCAATCCAGGCCATAAGAACCTGGCAAGTACCCAAAAACTAAGTCTATTCCATGTTACCATTGCTTATGTCAGTGGCTATTCTCTTCTGCAAACATAGATAATAAAATCAGTTAACAGAGGCCAACGAGCATGCCAACACTGAGACCAGGAAACAGGGTCCTGAAATAGAAAGCACAATTCCAGAAAAAAAGAATCCTCAAAAAAGATCTTCAGATGTTTAGTCATAATAGATGATGAGACCAACAAAGATCCATAACACAGTCCACAGCTAACACATCCATAACACAGTCCACAGCTAAGAAATGCAAAAAAATTAAGAGAGTGCATGGAATCAAAAAATACGACATCTCTGAAATTTAAAACAATACTTGAACCACCATACATGACCACCTATTAAGCCATCGACATTGGCTCCCATGTTCTTATATCACCGCCAAATAACATATAGTTGTCAGACTGGCACTGTCTAATGATTAGAAATGCCATTGTTGCTATCCTTCAACCATTGCTCATCTTCCTTCATCATGTTCAAAACTGCAGCCTGCTGTTGACAAAGATCTTCAATTTCACCGGATACATCAAGGCATAATGCAAATTCAATTTTTGTAGTTCTTTTTTAATGCCCATGAAAGCCTGCTGCTTCCTCTGTAATTCCACAGAAAAATCAGGAAAAAACATGATCTTGTTGCCTTAAAACATTAACACCTTCATCTCTCTTGCCACAGTAAGAATTTTATTTTTATCCATGTAGTTGTGTAATTTGAGAATAACCGCCCTTGGTCAATTGCTAGCCGTAGGTGTAGGAGCAAGAGCACAATGTGCTCTATTGAGTTTTAAGTGCAGCTTCGCCAGTCTCAAGATGCAATATGGTTGGCAGCCATTTCAAAAACAACTCCACCACATTGGTTCCTTCCACCCATTCAGGGACACCCAGAATACGAATGTTACACTGGTGCGACCTGTTTTCCAGGTCATCCAGCTTCTCAATAAGCGCCTTATAATTCCAGTTTACCTTATCAATTTTTGCGCTTACCTTCGACATTACCATTTCCAAATCCCCATCTTGGATTCCTGTTCCTCGAGTCTCGCCATGTTCTTCTGGCCCAGTTTCACCAAATCTGCCACTTTTTCGACAATAATTCCCAAGCGGGATCCAATTTATGAGAAATCTTCTCAGTGAATTGCTCCATCAGGTCTTTAATGAAGGCTGCTTGCTCTGGTAGAATCTCCATCATGTTTTCTGGGTCACTCTCTGATGTTGACTCTTCCACACTAGCTGGCCACTGTTGTTTCGATTTTGAGGCATCTTTAGACTGTCTAAAGCCTCTATCGGCCCACATCTCAGGTATCGACCGTTTACCCATTCCTTTACAAATCGGCATTGCAGCAATAAGAGAATATATACGGTGGCAAACAAATTATTGTTTCAGTGAGAGCGGGAATTTAGCCAACACGCATCTCTCCTCCTCAGCACATAACCGGAAATCCAAGTCTTGTGTTCTTATGTTTTTATGTGTAGGTTCATAATGTGCCTAAATTTGGCAGCATAAAAAAGAGACATTTCAGGGATATATTATGAATTGACATACTTACATATTTAACAGTTATGTGTGCATATTTAGCTGCATAATAACCCAATATTCAAATCAAATTTATGAAGATATCTTGTGTTTGAAAATTAAGATTTTTTTTGGGTCTAGGTTAAAAATTAACATGTAATTTTGCAATTGGATTCACTACTGAAAAGGTATCCATTTATCTCATGTTGCCTGAGGTACCTACTTAGATTCTAAACCTTCTGAAGCAGGAATTCAATGTACTAGTATGTAAATTTTGTACAATGCCCTAGCTTAGGCTATATAAATGTTGAATCTAATATAATTAGGTACAATAGTACCAGGTACTAAGTATTTTGGGGACTCTACTGGTACATCATCTCTATGTGCCTTTAAACTCTTGTTGGTCATCTTCTGAGATCCCTGATGTTATGGGAACCGGCTGCGGTAGGCCGCAACTGGTTCCCTCCACCTACTGCTGTGGCTGCCTGCTGCTTGTTAGCCCTGGAAGTCTCATGGCTGCGGGGTGCCGCGGTCACCATGCTCTGCCTGTGCTGAGCTCCCGCCGGGCCTCTGGCACTGCTGCTCCTTCCCAGCTATATGCTCCTTCCGCGCAGGGCCTCCGCCAGGCCTCCAATGCTGCTACACCTTTCTAGCTGCATGCTCCCTCTGTGCAGGGCCTCTGCCAGGCCTCCGATGCTGCCGCTCCTTCTTGGCCTGGACACAGTGGTGCCCTGGCTGGTCCCGCAAGGGTGTCTCGTGCTCCTAGGCACGTGCACGCGCGGCCTCTCATATCATTTAAAGGAATCGCTATGGGAGGTGCCAGGGCTCCTCCCTCTTGACCCAGGACTATTTAAGGCAAGGCCTTCCTGCAAGTCCTTGCCTTGGCTACTCGGCTCCTGCTTGGTTTCCTGATAGTTCCGTTCCTATGTTCTTGCTTCTGACTGGCTGTGACCTCTGCTTGTACCTGACTTCCGAGATACGCTGTCTGCCAAGGCCTCTGCTTTTACCTGACCGAGATACACTGCCTGCCAAGACCTCTGCTTGTACCTGACCTCCGAGATATGCTGCCTGCCAAGACCTCTGCTTGTACCTGACCTCTGAGATACGCTGCCTGCCAAGACCTCTGCTTGTACCTGACCTCCGAGATAAGCTGCCTGCCAGGACCTGCTTGTACCTGACCTCCGAGATAAGCCTGCCAAGACCTCTGCTTGTACCTGACCTCCGAGATAAGCTGCCTGCCAAGACCTCTGCTTGTACCTTACCTCTGAGATAAGCTGCCTGCCAAGACCTGCTTGTACCTGACCTCCGAGATATGCTGCATGCTAGACCTCTGCTTGTACCTGACCTCCGAGATATGCTGCCTGCTAGACCACTGCTTGTACCTGACCTCCGAGATATGCTGCCTGCTAGACCTCAGCCTGAACCCAACATCCAGCCACGTCATCTGCTTTGCCTTGCCAGCTCCTGCCTTCTACTCATCTCTGCCCCGCTAAGAGCTACGCCGGCACCCGGACTCTGTCTCCTGAGGCCCCACGTACGTCCAACCGGCCCTGGTACCCAAGGGCTCAACCTGAGGGGAACGTGGGCTGGTAGTGGTGAAGAGTGAATGGGGTCTCAGGCTTCTCATAACCTTGCCTGCCAACGGTGGAGACCTGCGGGGCTCCTCCCCACAGGTGGTACCAACATCCCCTTGGCCCAAAGATCCATGCTCCGTAACACCTGATTTGTGTGTGTGTGTGTTTGTGTGTGTGTGTGTGTGTGTGTGTGTGTGTGGTGATTCCTCTAGAGGATGTAAATAATTCCTTCTGTGACCAGTCTGCAGGAGGAAGGTCAAGCACCAGTTATGCTGAGCTCTCTTTTCATCCTGGAACGCAACTTTGCTTGCTTCTAGGTTTTGGCTCTACTACAAAAGCAGAGCTATCAAGTCACCAATTTCCAGGAAGGAGATTTTCGACTATAAATACCATGCTGCTTTCGGATATATGTTCAAAACCAGGACAGGTCAAAAAGTCTCTCTCCCTGAACTGGGTAAACTGGTCGCTCTGCAAAGCCTCTGAGATGAATATTCAGACCATGTATTTGGAACAGACTTCCTGAGCTGATGCACCATGCTCTCTCTCTCTCTTGCCTTATTCAAATTCAGTCTAAAAACCCACCTTTTTGAGAATACTTCTATTCTTAACCCCTGATTGTCCCACTTACAGCCTCATTCATTTTTAACCATTTTCTTTCTTAATATTTCAAATTCCCCAAATCTCTTTTGCCCTGTATGTTTGTTCTGAGTGAGGGACTGTCAAGGATACTGTATATTTTTGCACAGCGTGCATACATTGCATAGCACTGTAGAAGTGCTAAATAGTAGTAGTAGTGAAATGATGACGAACTTTCATGTTAACTAATGTAGCGAACCCTACGGTCAAGCTACCAGTAAGATCTGGGTGAGCCCTTAGTTCAGCTAAAAGAGAATTGGTTAGAGTAAAGGGAGCTTCCATGCCAATGCAGTTCCTCCCTTTGAGGAGTCTGGAATGGCCAGCCCCCTGAAAGACTATTTAAGACCTCTTCTGAGTGAGCTCGAGAGGCAGTCCCTTTAGGTTTTGAAAGAGTGCAGAGGTGTAGAGAAGTTTAGCTTTTGTTGTTTTGCAGGCCAGGTCAGTAAAAGTAGGCTAGCCCAGCCTGTGGGTCTTGGATTGGGTAGCCCTGCGTTTGGGACGCCCAGGGATAGGGAACACCTGCCCTCCGTACCCTCAGTGAGGAAGGGGGTGATAGAGACCTGCTGCAGGGAACAACTTCGGTGTTAAATTCAATTGTTTGGGGAAAAGAGTTTTGTTATAAGATCCAGGAGGAAGGTTTTGGCTGCCCCTTCCTTCCTGCTAGAAGCAAGAGAACTGCTTGTTTCAAAGAGGGTCCTTTCCATCGAGGATCCACAGAGAACACTAAAAAGACTGTGTAAGATCAAGGAGATCCCGAAAATCTGCTAATCGTGAGTAAAGGAAACCACACAGGGGACACCAATGCGCTGTTCACCACACCGGGGAGAGAAAGAGAGGATTTACTCTCTGTGACACAGACTTTGCTGTTTTTATCAGCTTGGAAAGGATTTTGAACATCCTAAAGATCCTGCCCATCTGGGAGCTCCACTTCACTTTAAACCAAGAGAATGAATGTTTTCCCTGCCCTGTGAGTCCTGCACGGATAGAGGAAAGAGACTGTAAAGAAATTAAGAATATAATTCAGTGGTGCTGCAATTTGAGTTTTGTGACATTCTCCTTCAGTGTTTAACAGTAAAGACTTTTATTTCGGACACTAACCAAGAGGCTCCTGAGTATTTATTTCTGCACTCACTGCACCCATGTCAGGGACCAACATCCTCCCCAGGGGAAACACAAGGGAATATGTAAAGAAACCACCCCTGTCACATCAGGACCTGAAAGGACTTCTTTCCATCCCCAGTCCAGTGAATCCACATCTTGGGAAGTAAAGGAGGTACATAAGCTAGGCAGGGTTCCTTCCCCAAAGAGTAATAACTTTATGGACTCACCCACACTGGACTTGCACACCAAGGTGGGATTTCACTAATGTGATCTGACTGGGAATCCCAGAGGAGAAAAGTGGAAGGTTTGCATCAGCTCATGGGAATAGGAACTTAAGCCCTACTGGCTGCGCTTTCCTCTAACATTGCTTGTCTGGTCTCATAGGGCCAGATTTTAAAAGGGTTACGCACACCGGGCCTATTTTAAAAAGGCCCGGCGATGCGCATAAAGCCCCGTGAAGCGTGTAAGTCCCGGGGCTTGCAAAAAGGGGTGGGGTGGGGCGGACCGGGGGTGGAGAGGGGTGGGGTCAGGCTCCCGGCACAGTAGCCATATTTGCCTTTGTGCCAAGGATCACATGCCGGCAGTGGGCCGGCGCGCGCAACTTACTTCAGCCCCAGGGCTGAAGTAAGTTTTGAAACAAAAAGAAAACGTCAAAAAAGGTAGGGGGGAAAGGGAAGGGGAGGTAGTGGAAGGGAAGGGAAGGTGGGGTGAGGGGTAAGGGAACAAGGGAAAGCAACGCGGCTTGGAGCAGGCTTGGTGCGCGCAAGGTGCACAATTATGCACCCCTCTTGCGCTTGCCAACCCCGGATTTTATAACATGCGTGCGCACGTTATAAAATCGGGCATACATGTGTGCGCGCTGGGTAGTGCGCGCACATGTACACCACACACAAACTGCTTTTCAAATCTACCCCACAGTGTTCAACATTTTTTTGCTGCTGCTGTTTTCTAGTACAAGAGGATCTAACGTCACTGAACTGCCTGTGGTTGTGGACTGTGCAAATATCTCTGCATTGACTTCAACCTGAATTATTTGTGTGGGGAGTTGCTTCATCAGTAAACAGAAGAGAAAATGGGTTCCCTTAAAGTAGATTCTATGTGTCTGCCAAAATAGAACCGTGACATCTACAAAGAGGCCTGGTCAGCCTTCTCCACTGAAGCATTCATCCCACTGGTTAACTATGATGTCTGTTTGACCACAGACTAATTAGAACCCAGAACCTGTATTCAGGACCCTATAGAGTTAGAAATAAAGCAAACAGACCCTTTACAGCCAGTTGGATTCTAGAAAACACAGCTGTCCCTCTTTTTAGCCAATGAGTAGGGAGGCAGTAATTCTGCTCACTGTAATGACAGGTCCCATATAATAGAATGGGCCATTATAACAAATAATGCACAAGAATTACTTTGGGAGGATATGCTTTTAATTTGTTGTAATCAAGACTTTTGTTCTTTATAAGGGAAGCAAAGTCGTAATGCAAGACATTATATTAATCATTTCTTGAAATAAAATGGTAATTATCCAATGTGGCCTCTGTTCTATTTATAATTTTAAATTTCATGAGATGTTCATATAAAGGTGGAAATGAACCCTATACAAAGACATCCTGTAAGTACCACGATATCTTCCTCTATTCTCAATACAGCAGTGAATGTCAAATTAATGCAAAGATAGGTTAGAATATTTATTCTATAAATTTTAGAGTATATTAAAGCATTGCACAAAACAAGCCTAAAATATTTCACTGTGTGAACTAGAATGTATGGAAGAAAATATAGCATTTTCTATCAGATAAAAAGTATATTTGTGACAGTCCCTCATGTCATCATCTGCTTGCATAAGTACAAACAATAATTCGCTCAGGAGCCTTCTTGGATAATAAATGGATCTTAAATCTCACACTGACATACAGAGCACAGAACAAACAGAAAATAAATATAGCATGCTGTGCACAGTCCTGTCATTCATTCTAAATGGTGCTTGTCTCAGTTAAAATGCTTTTTGTCTCATTTCTCCCATGGTGGGAGGAACAGCAAATCATCAAAAATAACCTCAACCCCCAAAAACTGGAGAAAGTAGTCTCCTGCTACTACAGAAAAAGAAGGTTTTAGGTATACATATGTAGAAATAAAGGTCAACAAACAAGCTGTAATATAGTTTCATTGGACTAACTCAACACATCGGTGATTAACTTTGGAAAGCAAAGCCCCCTTCATCAGGTCAGTGTAGAATAAGCTTCATAGATGATATTGCCTGACATTACAGGCTGCTCTGCAATGGTGATGAAGTGGTGCCTGTTTTTTGGTTTTTTTTTAAGCTATAAAGAATTGTAAAATAAAAGAATGGGATTGGGATAGGGGAGGGTAAGGTGTTTGCTTTGGGGTGCGAAAACTAAGGGAGACAAACAGCAGAATTTACAACTGCAAGAGGACTATGTCTGCTAATGGGTGAGGAAGCCAAAGTCCTTTGGGCCAGATATTCAGAATTACGTGATTTTATAACATGTGTGTGCAGCCGCGCGCATGCTATAAAATCCAGGGTCTGCGAGTGTATGGGGTGCACACTTGTGCACCTTGCGCGTGCCAAGCCCTAGGGGAGCCCCAATGGCTTTCCCCGTTCCCTCCGTTCCCTCCGCTCCCCCCCACCTTCCCCTCCCTTCCCCTATCTAACCTGCCCTCCAGCCCTACCTAAATCCCCTCCTACCTTTGTTGTCCTATTTACGCCTGCCTATGACAGGCGTAACTTGTATGTGCCAGCCGGCTGCCGGCGTGCGATTCCCCCGACATGGCCACCATGCCAGAGGCCTCGGTACCGCCCCCGGATCGGCACCCCGCCCACGTCTCCGCCCCCTTCCCGCCCCTTTTTCAAAGCCCCGGGACATAAGCACGTCTCGGGGCTTGCGCGCATTGCCGAGCCTGTGCAAAATAGGCTTGGTGCGCGCAGGAAGGGTTTTAAAGGGTTACGAACGTAACCCTTTGAAAATTCGTCCCTTTGTGTTGTTTCACAGTGTTTAATTTTTTAAATTTCAGATTTTTGCATTTTTTGGATAGCTTTGAACTTTTCTTTTGCTATCCAGACCATTGACAAAAGGGACTAAGCTGGAAAAATACCGCAAGAACATCAAATTCATCAGAACTTCCATGGAGAAGCCTTCAGTAACAACACTGATAGACATTTATTTTTACCTATCCAAGCGGACCAACACAGCAATCACATACATGCATGTATATGCTTTTATCTTCTCTATCACACATGGCACAATGGATAGATAGAGCAGTGAAATCAGAAGACACAGATTGTCAAACAGTAGTGATACATTAGCAAACATTAATCACTTACACTGACTGTTTATAGCACTACAGTATACGGCACCGCTACATATAATCACCTTCCCATCAAGTAAGCTAATGCACAGATACATCACCCACACCCCTCCTTCACATAACACATTAACATATCCTGTAGTTTACCACTCTTATCTTTTATGCCATACACCATACTTATGAGTACTAATATTTTCCAATGGTCGTTCAGGCCTTAGTCCTTACTAATTTTGCTTGTTCTTCTTCTCTATATATTGGGCTCCCAGAGGGATTGGTGCATGTGTTACAGCTGGTACAAAATGCGGCTGCACGAGCCATTTGTGGAATATCATGGACAGAGCACATAACTCCTGTTTTGAGAGAACTACATTGGCTCACCCTTCAATGGAGAGTTAGATTTAGATTGGCAACTATTATTTTTAAACTTTTAAGAACAGTATCCCCATGTGTATTGAGAAATTTTCTTCAGTTATTCACCCCAGGCTGTATTTTGAAGTCACAGGATTCTCAATTATTAGCTCTTCCTTCGGTTTAAATATTTAGACAAGAGAGCAGGCTTTTTCCTTGGTGGCAGTACATGAATGGAACAAATTACCAGTCATATTAAGCAGCAGCAGGATCTTAAAATATTCAGGAAAGCTTTACAGACAGGATTTTTTCAGGAGGCATTTGGATAAGTTAGGGTAAATGTACTAGATAATTATTATATGTAAGTAATGTTTTACTGTAAATGTCATGCTTTCTTATATCGTATGAATATCGTATGAACGTATCTTGTAATCCATACTGAACAGATGTCTGGAGGTTGTGGGAATATAAACATTTTAAATAAATAAAGTAACAGTGTATAAAAGGGAAGTGGATTATCTTTAATTATCAATTAATATGGAACATTCATACATTGGCATAATTACAAAGTACGCATGGTGTCACCATTTACATACTGAAAGTAACACCACATATAAAAAAAATATTAAAAATATTAAATATTTCTACAGGAAGAGTAATTGAAACATAAACTTTTGGCTGCAAGCTCTTCTTCAGGGTTGCAATTTGAAGTAGATTATGTTGTAGATATGTAATTTGTTATATGTTTCTTCTGTGTGGGAATTGTTGAGGGCTAAAGATGGCTTTGATGTGAGGCACCTAACCGCCCCCCCTTTTCTCTGACCCCCTTCTTCGCTTTCTACTAAGCTATTCTGGAGTTGGTTCTGAGCTGTGAAGGCATCTTATCATCAAGAGTAAAGACTGAAACTTCAGAACAGTTAGCAGGCATGTCTCATTTGTGAAGGGATTATTTCTTGTTGATGTACAGTGCTGTGGATGAGTCAGTGAGAACAAGGATAATTAGGTGAAAAGAACGAGATATTTTCATCTTTTGGATTTCTGCAAACGCGTGAGCTTTCCCTGACATTATTTCTAACTTTCTTCTAATTATGACAGTGCTTTTTTTTCATCAAGAATTGAAGATGTATATTTTTTTCTTTATTTTGGTTATTTCACGTTAATTTCTACGGAGTATATTTAAACAGGCAGTGAGGCAACTATGACTGCGAGTATGCGTATAATTATGTGTGGGCATGCTACTTACTGGTATGAAGGTGAATTTTAAAAGCCCAGTGAGCACATCAATTAGGGGATGTGTGCACAAGTCAGGCTTGCATGCGCCCACTGTGGTAGATTTTCAAAGGGTTATGCGCGCAAGATACACGCGTAACCCCCCGAAAAGCTACCCCAAGCTGCCCCTGCTTGCGCCGAGCCTATCTTGCGTGGTTTGGTAGATTACCCAGTAGTTATTACAGCATTATCAAGTCTATAAACAGCTAAAGATAACTGTCCGATAGGGATGGCTGGGGGTCGGGCACAATGCAGATGCATTCAATTCCAGTGAAAAGATGGCCGCGGTCGGTTACTGTGGTGACCTCTGCTGGCTGAAGCAGTGATATTGAGGCTAAACCTAATAAGACTTCCTTCCCTTCCATCCACTTGTCTGGCAAGGATACTTAAGTCATTCTGTGCATTCCATCTAGGGTAGTCAGAGGGGAGATACAGAAAGGGGGAAAAGGAGGATAAAGTAAAAAATCTCGTGCTACAGAAAACCTTCCATTAAATCCCCATACCGTATGCCTGCCTTCCTTGCATGCACGTAGGTCCCTATTCTTCAAAATGTATTCTCCATTGGCTGAAACAAGCATACTTTCCTTTCAAAACATTGTGCTGAGCAAGCTAAAAGTACTTGAAACAAGTATAACTAATTGGCCTGATGTAGAAGCCATAATGTTTCCGTTTCAAGTAATCACTGTATATTATTATCTGCATACCACACAGAGACAGTGCTATTTATTTAGGAGAATCTGTCTAGCCCGAAGCACCGTTTTAATTTCTGCAGATATAAAATGTTACTGTCAAAATGAAAATGCAAACACTAAGAAGCTGGATAGAGTGGCATATCGCCTCTGGTTTAGCCCTTCAACATAATAAAGAGACATAATAATAACAACTCAAGACCTCGTGTCTACCTTTTGGGAAAAGAAGATACAGGGACATGCCAGAATGTTGAGCCAGAGGGCTCTTGGGCCAGAACTGATGGAGTGGGACACTGATTTATTTGATACATAATGAAAGCATTAGAATGCTGTTTAGCAATTGACTTTCTAGGGTCTTCTGAGCTTATGTTTTTTGGAACGCCTCAAACACTGAGGTTTTGGAGATCTGTCTTTCTGCTCATTGAGTTTAATCAGAAGCCAGTTACAATGTTGGAGAGACACAGTAAATCTGAATCAGACAATACATAATTTCTACTAAATAGATTTTCCAGTTCAATTGAGAAATAATACATTAAAAGGAAACCTGTACTGTTCCCTACTCTATGTATCTTCTTTTCAGAGACTAACTGGGCATGAAACAAGTTGGAAATTTATGGGGTAGATATTCAAAAGTCCTAGTCCTAGGCCCAATGCCTGAACCTTGGCCAGAGCCCGGATCCAGGCCCGATGACATAGCCCAGCCTGGAGGACGGGTCCCGATGCCAGAACCTTGGCCAGTCCCAGGGCCTCGGCCTAGGCTGTGGTCTGGGCCCAGGCCCAACTCCGCAACCTGACCTGGAAGCCAGGTCTCGATGCCAGTACCAAGCCATGATGCTACAACTCAACCCAGAGACTAGGTCCCTACCATGGGACCTTGGCCCAGGCCCGATGCCATGACAGGACCCAGAGGTCAGGTTCCAACACCAGAACCTAGGCCCAGACCCAGGCTCAATGCCAGGGCCTCAGCCAGGATGCCAGGTCCTGATGTCTGGACCTCAAGCCAGGGTGAGGCCCAGGCCTCAGAGCCCAGGCCTGGAAACTCTTTCATGCACCCTCTTCTTTCTTCCTGAAGCAAAATGTCAGCATCCGCTGGAGTCACGCAGCAGTTAATTAATTCCGGTGCTTTCACCCCAGTAGATGGCACCACCAGATGGTAACATTTATTACCTTCTTGTTCTCCTATCCTTCCTACTGCCTTTCTGTTCTTCCCCCCGCCCAGTTACTTTCCCCTGTTGCAATGTATTTTCCAATCTTTCAGTTACTATGTGAACCGGTATGATGTCCCCACAAATACCGGTATATAAAAGTTTCTAAATAAATAAATAAATAAATAAATTTATCCTGCTGAATATACTAGACAAGTTATCCAGGTAATTGTAGTCGGATAACATGTCCTCTAAATGGCCTATTGAATATTGGCCTCATGGTGTCAGAATTTACCCCTTTCTGCAAAACCGCTTATGTCCAATGTACAATGCACCCACTTTGAATTGTGCAGCTGTGCAGGGTAGGCTCTGTTCCTGAAAAAGATCTTCTCCCAGGTTAAGTGTGGAATTTTTTTTTTAATCATATACCTCCATTCAGCCAACTTTAAAAAGGAAAATATTTACAATACATTCCATTAAAAAAAAGGAAAAAATGTATATAAGAAAAATATACATCATAATGTAAATGCCCAGGTCCACAAAAAAGAAAGAGGGGAGCAGGAGAGGACGGAAACAGGTTAAAAAATAAGAATAAAAACTCAAGAAAAATAAGAAAAGCATTATTAATGTCAAATCCAGCAAACTGTACATCTAAATAGTACTCCAGCATTTGTGCCACAACACTTAAGAGCAGAACTAGGATCGTGGATGGTCTCAGAACTGCTACAGAGGAGCCCCTGATTTTGTCCTGAAGAAAAAGTTTTAAATGATCCTGTTCCGGAAAGATACATTTGTTTCTATTTTGCTGGAAATTTGAGAAAATACTCTGCACTAATATCTATAGGCTCTGATGCATTTCTATAAATCTTCTCCTAACAACCTGAGTAGCTTTTGAAGACTGGGGATAGCAAATGTTGCTTACCTGTAACAGGTGTTCTCACAGGACAGTAGGATGTTAGTCCTCACATATGGGTGACATCAAGGGATGGAGCCCAATCACGGAAAACTTTTGTCAAAGTTTCCAGAATTTGACTGGCCCCTACTGGGCATGCCCAGTATGGCACTAACCCTGCAGGTTCTCCTTCAGTCTTATTTAAAAGCTACAGGCAGTGCCGAAAAATTAAATAATAAAACGTTACGAACCCAACACCATGGGGTGACGGGCAGGATTCGTGAGGACTAACATCCTGCTGTCCTGTGAGAACACCTGTTACAGGTAAGCAACATTTGCTTTCTCACAGGACAAGCAGGATGGTAGTCCTCACATATGGGTGAGTACCGAGCTGAGGATGTCAGAGAATGCACCAAATGTACCTAGGTGTGCAAGGCACCAGGACTGGGGTGGAATTTGGCCAAGGGCATCCTGAACCTTAACGGGCAGGCGGAAGGATGTTGGTTCGTCACGTTGGAAATAGGTTACGAAGGACAGACTGGCCGAAGATGGAATCCGGCCTTGTCCAAGCAATAGTGGGCTGCAAAGGTGTGAAGAGAACTCCAGGTGGCAGCCCTGCAAATGTCAGGAAGCAGCACTGATCATAAGTGTGCTACTGAAGTCGCCATGGCCCTCACAGAGTGTGCTTTAACACGGTCTTGAAATGGAATGCCCACTTGCTGATAGCAAAAGGATATGCAGTCCGCCAACCAGGAGGAGAGAATCTGCTTACCCACAGGCTTCCCTAACTTGTTAGGGTGGAAAGAGACAAACAATTGAGTGCTTTCCCTGTGGGCAGCTGTAGATAGAATGCTAGAGTCCGTTTACAGTCATAGGTATGCAGAGCCTGTTCTCCTGGATTGGAATGGGGCCTGGGAAAGAAGGTAGGTAGTATAATGGATTGGTAAAACTCCGATACTACCTTAGGCAAGAACTTAGGGTGAGTGCGGAGTACCGCCTGGTCCTGCAGACGTTTAGTGTAAGGCGGATAGGTAACTAGGACCTGTAATTCACTAACTCTGTCAGCTGAAGTGATTGCCAGAAGGAAAATCACTTTCCATGTGAGATAGCAAAGATCACAGGAGTGAAGAGGCTCAAATGATGATTTCATGAGCCGACCCAAAACCAGGTTGAGGTCCCAAGAAGAGGCCAGAGGATGCGGTGGAGGCTTGAGGTGAAGCAAGCCTTTCAGAAAACGTGTTACAAGGGGTTGTACTGATATAGGAACATCCCCGATACCTTTATGGAAGGCGGCTACTGCACTGACATGCATTCTGATGGAAGAAGTCTTTAGACCTGACTCTGATGAATGCCAGAGATAGTCCAAAAACTTCGTGATTGGACAGGAAAAGGGGTCAAGGTAATGAGAAGAGCACCATGATGTGAACCTTTTCCATTTGTAAGAGTAAGCTTTTCTTGTGGAAGGCTTCCATGAAGCAATCAAGACACGGGAAACTGGTTCAGAAAGGTTAAGTGGCTGAAGGATTAACCTTTCAACATCCATGCCATCAGGGACAAGACGTGAAGGTTGGGATGGCGGAGGCACCCGTCGTTTTAAGTAATCAGAAGCGGGTCCTTTCCCAAGGGAATGCACCTGCGAATGGAGAGATCCTGCAGTATTGGAAACCACACCTGGTGTGGCCAGTGAGGTGCTATCAGGATCATGGTTCCATTGTCCTGACGTAACTTCACGAGAGTCTTCGAGAGAAGAGTAAGTGGAGGGAATGCGTAGAGTAGACTGGATGCCCACGAGAGGGAGAATGCGTCTCTGGGCTGAGAGTGTTTGCTACGAATGAGAGAGCAGAATTTCTCTACTTTGCGGTTTTGAGGAGACGCAAAGAGGTCTATCTGAGGATATCCCCATTGTTCAAAGATGAAGTGGCGTCCTGGATGTCCAGATTGCAGAGCCAGTCTCCTCTTTGTAGAAGAGGAAGAAGCAAGCCTAAGGTTACCATCTTGAACTTCTCTCGCTGGAGTTACTTGTTGAGGGCCCGTAGGTCCAGAATAGGATGAATGCCTCCTGATTTTTTGGAGATTAGAAATAGAACCCTAGGCCGTGCTGAGAGTAGGGTATGGGTTCTATTGCCTTGGACTGGAGAAGGAGGGAGACCTCTTGATCCAGAAGGATGGAGTGATCTGATGTTCTCCACATCGGTAAAGGAGGGGAGTCCGGTGGCACGGAGAAAAAGTTCAGATGGTAACCCTGAGCAATTATTGCCAGTACCCATTGGTCTGAGGTGATTGAGTGCCATATGTTGTGGAAGTGGCATAATCGACCTCCCACTGGTATGTGAGGCAGTGTAATCTGGCTGCTGCTCTCCAGGTGGAAGTCAAAAACCTGAAGCAGGCCCTGGTTGAGGAGCTGCTTGTGGTTTTTGTTTACGTGTTTGACGAGACTGTGCTTTTTGAAAAGGTCTCATGGCATGGGATCTGGTTGGTGGTAGGTAGGACTTCGGGCGGAAGAATGACTTTTAAGAGTCCTTTCTGAAGGGTTGTTTAGTAGAGATGTGCAATCGTTTATCACGAATTAGGCAATTACAAAGAAATTGCCTAATTCGTCCTGGTTCGGGGACCCCGAAACCCGAAAAGGATTTTCCCCGAACTTCGGGGAAACTTCGTTTTTCCGGTTTGTGTGGGGAGAGGGGCACTTTTTTTTTTTTTTTTTAAATTAAAAACCACCCCAAACATTAAATATAATAACACCCCCTCCCCCATCCCGATCCCTCCCCCTCCCCAAGACTTACCAACATCCCTGGTGGTCCAGCGGGGTCCCCCCGGGTGCCATTTGACCCTCCGTGGTGTGCCCAGTGTGCTAGTGCCTGCTAGCCATGCTCAAAATGGTGCCGAATAGCCTCTGAACTACTATGTCACAGGGGCTACCGGCGCCATTGGTCAGCCCCTGTCACATGGTAGGAGAACCGACCAATGGCGCCGAAAGCCCCTGTGACATAGTATGGGCAAAGGCTATCGGCGCCATTTTGATTATTGGCAGCCGACGACGACATCGCTCCCAGACCCCCGCCGGACCCCCAGGGATTATTGGCAAGCCTTGGGGGGGTCAGGAGGCCCCCCCAAGCTGGCCAAAAAGCTTGCCAATAATCCCTGGGGGTCCAGCGGGGGTCCGGGAGCGATGTCGTCGTCGGCTGCCAATAATCAAAATGGCGCCGATAGCCTTTGCCCATACTATGTCACAGGGGCTTTCGGCGCCATTGGTCGGTTCTCCTACCATGTGACAGGGGCTGACCAATGGCGCCGGTAGCCCCTGTGACATAGTAGTTCAGAGGCTATTCGGCACCATTTTGAGCATGGCTAGCACTAGCACACTGGGCACACCACGGAGAGTCAAATGGCACCCGGGGGGGACTACGCTGGACCACCAGGGATGTTGGTAAGTCTTGGGGACGGGGAGGGATCGGGATGGGGGGGGTGTATGTAATGTACTAAAATTAATTTAAATGCGTGGGGTGGGGGTTTTTTTTAGCTTTGTTTTCCCGCGTTGTTTTTTGGCCCGGTTTCGGTTTTCCCCGTTTAGTTTTGTTTTTTTTTCAAAAAAACTAAACGGGGAAAACCGAACTTTACCATGAAGTATCCGAGTCAAAAAACGACCCGGTAGCAAAACACGAAGCACATCTCTATTGTTTAGAAGAATAGTCAGAAGGCATCAGAGAGAGCTGTCTTAGCGTCTCATTATGGTCCTTAAGTTCCGCCACCATCCGTTGAATCTGTTCTCCAAACAGATTATCTCCTACACAAAGCAGGTCAGATAACATGTCTTGTACCTCAGGGCGAAGGTCAGAAGACTTGAGCCAGGCCCACCTTCTCGCCGAAATAGCAGCAGCAGATACCCTAGTAGCAGTATCAAAGATATCATAAGATATGGAGAAGGTTTTCATGGGTAATGATTCAGATGGACTGAATCAAATCACGGTGAACCTAGAAGATGTGGTAGGCCTGATTGACAAACTGAAGAGTAGTAAATCACCTGGACCGGATGGTATACACCCCAGAGTTCTGAAGGAACTAAAAAAATGAAATTTCAGACCTATTAGTAAAAATTTGTAACTTATCATTAAAATCATCCATTGTACCTGAAGGCTGGAGGATAGCAAATGTAACCCCAATATTTAAAAAGGGCTCCAGGGGCGATCCGGGAAACTACAGACCGGTTAGCCTGACTTCAGTGCCAGGAAAAATAGTGGAAAGTGTTCTAAACATATAGAAAGACATGGTTTAATGGAACAAAGTCAGCATGGCTTTACCCAGGGCAAGTCTTGCCTCACAAATCTGCTTCACTTTTTTGAAGGAGTTAATAAACATGTGGATAAAGGTGAACCGGTAGATATAGTATACTTGGATTTTCAGAAGGTGTTTGACAAAGTTCCTCATGAGAGGCTTCTAGGAAAAGTAAAAAGTCATGGGATAGGTGGCGATGTCCTTTCGTGGATTGCAAACTGGCTAAAAGACAGGAAACAGAGAGTAGGATCAAATGGGCAATTTTCTCAGTGGAAGGGAGTGGACAGTGGAGTGCCTCAGGGATCTGTATTGGGACCCTTACTGTTCAATATATTTATAAATGATCTGGAAAGAAATACGACGAGTGAGATAATCAAATTTGCAGATGACACAAAATTGTTCAGAGTAGTTAAATCACAAGCAGATTGTGATAAATTGCAGGAAGACCTTGTGAGACTGGAAAATTGGGCATCCAAATGGCAGATGAAATTTAATGTGGACCCTTGGTCTGACCCAGTATGGCATTTTCTTATGTTCTTATGTTCTCATGCTTGCCTGCCTCAAAACCTTTGTTTACTAAGGTTTGGAGCTGTTCTTGAAATTGCTGAGGCAGGGAGTCCGTCAAGTCTTGTATCTGTTTAAAAATGACCCTGTTATATTGGGTCATATAGAGCTGATAAGCGGCAATTTGGGAGATTAGCATTGATCCTTGGAAGACTCGGCGACCAATGGCATCTAGAAACTTCTGTTCCTTGCCAGGGGAAAAAGAAGTGTGAGGCTTTGATCTCTTTGCTGTCTTCCGTGCAGATTCCACCACTTCAGATTAGTGATCCAATTGTGGTTTCTGAAAGCCCGGAGCTGACTGCACCAAATAGGTAGTGTCAGCTTTCCTGCGGACTGGAGCAATGGAGCCAGGATGTTCCCAGTTCTTTTTCAGGAGATCCAGAAGAACCTGGTGGATAGGGATGGAGGTTATTACCTTGGGAGCATCCAAGAATTGGAGCAATCCATTATCTGATGCCTATCATCCTGTTCTGTCTGTAATTGGAAGGGAACCAATTCAGACATTTCCTTCACAAAATTTATAAAGGAAAGGTCCTCTGGAGGAGAATGCTTTCTGCTTTCAGTGGGTGAAGGTGGTGAAGGCAAATCATCGGTCTCTGGTGAGGAATCATCAGTCCAGGTATCATAAGGATCAACACCTGCCCCTCTAGGATGTAGAGGGGGACAGGATGGTGGGATACCTGAAGGTCCTGGTCTAGGCTCCGAAGGAATCGAAGGAATAATCAGAGGCACCGATGAAGGCATCAAAGGCACCGGCGCAGGCATCAAGGGCATCTATGGATGGCTCGGTGGCGCCGACGGGCATATCTGCACCGATGGTTGGATCGGTGGCGATGGACTTATCGGCATCGATGGCTGAGGCAGAACTCCTGAAGGAGAGATGCGAAACGGTGTTTCTCCTCCTGATGACAGTGTGAGCGGGGAGGGCACCGGCGCCATCGGTGACCCAGGGTCCATCGGTGGAAAAGCAGCAATTGGCACTTCCATCCTGGAGAGCAGCGGAGCCAACGCTGCTGGAATCAGGTTGGTGATTGGTTCCGCAATCGGTACCGGTGTTGGTGTGACTCCCTCCCTGGAGTCATTGCATCGCCTTGTCGATGGCCTCCTGAACCATCCGGTCCAGTTCTTCTCAGAGACCTGGAGCAAGCAGTCCCAGCTCCTGAACATAAGGAGGCAGAGGCATAGCCGGAGGGATCACCGTTAAAGGCTATGCCTCTGCCCCATCAGGGGAGGGTTGCCTCGGTGACCCGGTCGCCGAAAAGGTCGATGCCTTTTCTGGACGGGGTTTCTTCGATGGCAACTCGGATGATGGCGAGGTCGATGATTTCTCTCCCTCAATGGTCCGAGACGTTCTATGCCGGTGGCGATGTTTGTCTCTACGATCCCCTTGGTCCTGAGGGGGAGTAGAGGGTGTTGAAAGCCGAGATGTTGTTGATGCCGAACGGTCACCGGTCGGTGGACAATGCTGGTGTGAAGTTGACAGTGTCGGTTCCAACGACGTCGATGCAATGGACAGAGTCAGGGTTTGAGCACGGAAGAGAAGTTCCATCTTCTCCATTCTGGCCTTGCGACCTTTTGGTGTCATTAAGGCACATTTGATGCAGGTCAAGACATCGTGCTCTTGTCCAAGACACATTACACAGACTTTATGGGGGTCTGTTATGGACATGGTGTGATTACAGTCCGGGCACCGAAGGAACCCCGATGCCGTGGCCATGGAAAAAATTGAGCCACGGTATGGTCGATGGCCAGTAGGCCACGAGGGCCAAACTCGACGGTAATTGACGGAAAAACGGGTAAAAACTTACCGGAGTACCGCAGCTTGAAAAAGTTAGAGGAGGGACCCCTGTGAGGCAAATTAACTTTTAATAATTCCATGAGGAAAATTCCTGTTAGGAATCTCTGCAGAGCTCCTTAACCGCAAGGCTACTGCTGCGCAGAAAAAAGAAGACTGAAGGGGGCCCCCTGCTGGCTGCAGGGTTAGTGCCATGCTGGGCATGCCCAGTAGGGGCCAGTCAAAGTTCTGGAAAGTTTGACAGAAGTTTTCCGTGATTGGGCTTCATCCTGTGATGTCACCCATATGTGAGGACTACCATCCTGCTTGTCCTGTGAGAAATCTATTATCTTCTGGACATAAAATAGGGAATTTCTATTCTTGACAAAATAAATATAAAACTAAATGCTGTTCCAGGTCATTTTCATATCAAACAAATAAGGTTGTTCTACAAACTTCCTCATTTTGTGAAGTTTCTGAGGTAGCTGATGCGACTTTCCGCAGGCATCAAAATATCCACACCCCTCAGCACTTGGTTAGTTGTTGTTTTAAAGAAGAAACATAATATATCTTAACTTTTGGGAGAATATGTCTTGGGGAAATCTTGAGACTATCTAGAAGGTATTTCTTCAATATATTATAAGGTGTAATAGACTTAACCAAAGGAAAATTAATAAACCTTAAATTCTTATATCTAGATATAGTCTCTGATTTTTTAGTGTTAGAACATAAGGAAACATTGTTTTTAATCAAAACAGTATTTGAGGTTTGCAGAGGGAAAATCTGACTTTGATCAAGAGATAATTTGGAATTAAAGCCCTGAAGTGAAATATCCTGAGACTAAAACTTGTTCTCATCGTTGACGCTAAACTTGCACACCTGGGAAACACTCCGAACCAAGACGGTTTCAACAACAACCATCATCTGCCACCTTTCCTTGAAGGAGACACACTCTGGCACCAGTAATTTTTCTTTAGGGCACCTCGAAACAGGATCTACTTGGGAGCTCTGACCTGAAAAGTCTTCGTAACTGCTTCCCTCATACTTGAGGACGGTCCAGAATGAGGTGCCGAGGTCAGCCTCTCAAAACGTCCTCATGCAATTAGGGCCATTGAACCCATGTCAGGGCCAGCCTTAGGTTATCCGGTGCCTAGTGTGAAAATTGAAATTCCTGGGTTTCCTTCCCCCCCACTGAAAAAAAAAATCGTCATTCGTGCCACTATTTGAAATTTCTTCAGGGATCTCTCTTCCTCACCCCCCTCTTCGGTGCAATCCCTACTGAATCCAAATCACTTCTCCACTGTGCCAAACTTAGGTTTTTACCACCTCTAGCCACTGTTGATACCATCATCCCCCTCCCAACATCCCGTCTCCCAGAAGGTCAGACATCAGTGAAGTCTGTGGTCCATAAACTATGGGATAAATTTTAAAAGATTCGAGTGGGTGTCCAGGTGCGCACATGTTATAAAATCTGGGGTTGGCACGCGCAAGGGGGTGCACACTAGTGCACCTTGCATGCGCCGACACCCTCGGCCTTCACCCGTTCCCTCCCAGGCCGCTCCAATTTAGGAGCAGCCTGAGAGGGAACTTCCCTTCCCCCTACTCTATCTTTCCTACCCCTTCCCCTAAACCTTCCCACCCCCTTCCCCTAAACCTTCCCACCTTCTCATGCAATTAGGGCCATTGAACCCATGTCAGGGCCAGCCTTAGGTTATCCGGTGCCTAGTGTGAAAATTGAAATTCCTGGGTTTCCTTCCCCCCCCACTGAAAAAAAAAAATCGTCATTCGTGCCACTATTTGAAATTTCTTCAGGGATCTCTCTTCCTCACCCCCCTCCCCGGTGCAATCCCTACTGAATCCAAATCACTTCTCCACTGTGCCAAACTTAGGTTTTCACCACCTCTAGCTACTGTTGATACCATCATCCCCCTCCCAACATCCCATCTCCCAGAAGGTCAGACATCAGTGAAGTCTGGGGTCTATAAACTATGGGATAAATTTTAAAAGATTCGCGTGGGTGTCCAGGTGCGCACATGTTATAAAATCTGGGGTCGGCACGCGCAAGGGGGTGCACACTAGTGCGCCTTGCATGCGCCGACACCCTCGGCCTTCACCTGTTCCCTCTCAGGCCGCTCCAATTTAGGAGCGGCCTGAGAGGGAACTTCCCTTCCCCCTACTCTATCCTTCCTACCCCTTCCCCTAACCTTCCCACCCTCTAGCCCTATTCTAACCCCCCCCCCCCCGACCTTTATCGTATCTCTTGCGCCTCCATCCAGGCACGTGCAAGTTGCGCATGCTGGCAGCCTGCCGGCACACGATGCTCTGACACAGCGGCAAATGGCTGCTGTGCTGGAGGCCTCTGGCTCTGCCCCGCCCCCTCCCTGCCCCTTTTTCGAAGCCACAGGACTTAGACACGTCTCGGGGCTTTACGCACGTCGCCGGGCCTATATAAAATAGGCCTGGCATGCGAAGGGCTTTGAAAATCTGGCCCTATGGGCAGAACTCCAATATAAATCTTCCACCTCTATAAACACACTCTGCATCCACTGAAACTCCTCCAAAACTGCAACTAGGAGATTTCTCCTTCAGCTCACCATACATAAAAACAAAAATTCTAATATCATTTTAGTAAAAGCAACACAAACTTCCTCCGCTACCAGGCACTTTATGAGTTAGACAAAACTCTACATAACATAACATAAATTAACATAACATAACATAACATAAGAACTGCCATACTGGGTCAGACCAAGGGTCCATCAAGCCCAGTATCCTGTTTCCAACAGTGGCCAATCAAAGTCACAAGTGCCTGGCAAGTACCCGAACATTAAATAAATCTCAAGCTACTATTGTTTATTAATTAATAGCAGTTTATGGATTTTTCCGCTAGGAACTTATCCAAACTTTTTTTAAACCCAGTTGCACTAACTGCTATAACCACATCCTCTGGCAATGAATTCTAGAGCTTAACTATGAACTGAGAGAAAAAGATTTTCTTCGTTTTAAATGAGCTACTTGCTAACTTCATGGAGTGCCCCCTAGTCCTTCTATTATCTGAGAGAGTAAATAACCAATTTACATTAACTTTTTCAAGTTCTTTCACGATTCTGTAGACCTCTATCATATCCCCCCTCAGTCATCTCTTCTCCAAACTGAAAAGCTCTAACTTCCTTAGTTTTACCTCATAGGGCACTTGGAATCTATGTAGCACGGCTGCAATGCCATAACATCACTAATTCCCAGGACTCAAACAACAAGAATCCTGTTTAAGGCAATACTGCAAATATTACACTAGGCCCTAGAACACCAATAAAACTTCTACAAGAAAAACAGAACAAGCAGGACTGCTATAAATTCCTACACAAAAACTACAAGCTAACAGAATCACTCACCTCTATCGCACATAGAGAACACAGAAGGACCATCACCAAAATCAGAATAAGGGACCACAAACTAGAAATATGGAGACAAAACACAAAATTGAAATCACCAAGAAGCCAGATTTTGTGAGCAGTGCAACACTGGAGAAATATCAGGAATGGATTTAGGGGAAATTTTTCAAAACCTTATGCACGTAAATCCCAGGGATTTACACGCATGGCTGGACTTACGCACGCCGGGCCAATTTTCAAAGGCCCAGCCATGCGCGTAAGTCCCAGGGTCTCAGGAAAGGGGCTGGGCAGGGCGTGGCTAGAGGCGCCTTACACAGCAGCCGTTTCCTGCAGTGTCGGGGGATCGCGTGCCGGCGCGTGCAACTTGTTCCTGCCTCAGGGCAGGAGCAAATAATGACAAGTATTTGGGGGGGTTAGGATAGGGCTAGAGGGTGGGAAGGTTAGGGGAAGGGGTAGGAAGGTAAGTATAGGGGGTAGGCAAGTTCCCTCCCAGGCTGCTCCTAAATTGGAGAGGACTGGGAGGGAACTGTGGAAGGCCGCGGGTGTCGGTGCCGCAGGTTGCACAAATGTGCACCCCTTTGAGCGCACTAACTCCCAATTTATAACATGCGCGCACCGGCGCACACATGTTATAAAATCACGTGTTCATGTGTGCGCGCTGGGTAGCGCACGTACAAGTTTTTAAAATCTACCCCTTACTGTGTAAAATACAAAAATATCAGAGATGCTCATTTCTACAGCTGCCATATTCCAAACACTAAACTAAAAATGCTTTGTTATCTGGACATTTTATTTTTCTATTTGTGTTGGTCCCAGTCTCTTTTATTCTACTTTCATCTTATAGGCCTTCACCTAACTCTGTTTCCAGTGTCTCCTTTTCATTTTCTGTTTCTTCTCCCTGCCCTAATTTTATCATCTGCATCTCTTTCTCTTTCTTATACTGACAGTGATCCTTCCCTTTCATCTCATTTTTCTCCATATTTTTTCTCTATCTTGGCCTCTCTAGATTGCATCCCCTTTCCTTTCCCTTCAGTTCTGCATGTCCCACCTGTATACCTCCACAAACCTTCAGGGTCAAGCATGAAAGTGCATTATGGTGTTTTCGCATGAGGTTTATGCATTATTGCATGTGAAAAATACTGTACCGTACAGTGCAAATACAAATTTTTGGGGTGGGTATTACAGGCCATATCACACTGTGCAATACCATAACACATGCTCTTGCACGGTGTTAGTGGTGTTAAGCTGTGCAAAATGGCTATAACGCAATTTGTGATACATGTTTGGAATTGCATTTTGGTCTTTTTTGTGTGTGAGAGAGAGAGCGCCTCTGGAAAGCCTCACTGTGTGCACCTATTTATATCTCTATAGGAGGGTTACCTGATAGGTCGAGGTGAGGTGTTAGTGGTGGTTTGGGGCCAGTTTTACATGTACTGTAGGGTGATACGAACAACAGCACAGTACACCTTGGTGAAGATTTGACATCATTTGGAGTAAGGAAAGTCTCAAAAAAATGAAATTTTGTACCATGTTCTCTCACCCTAGCTTGATGGTACCCTATTATAGAGTCCATCAAGCTAGGGTGAGAGAACATAGTAGAAATTTCAACTTTGTATGCTGGGCATACACTAGATGGACCATTTTGTCTTTTTCTTCCGTCATTATTATTCTACTAAGTTATGAACAGACACTGGTTGCTTTGCTGGCAGCTGGCAGTGAGGGGGACCATCCGCTGGCCACGTCACCTGGAGTGAAGTGAATACATTAATACTAATGTAACAGAAACTATCAGTTCTATTCCACTAAGTATTCAGCCCATAGGCTACCTTTGGGATTGTAGGGGTGGGGCTGGGCACTGGGGATTTAGTCAACAACATTTTTAGAGGCAGGGGATTGGGGAAGGGAAGAGGGGGGATTGGCACTGAATTGGCATGCTAAGGTTTTTTTGTTGTATTTTTTTTTACTTACCTGGCTATCTTTAGAGAACACATTTTCTGACCAGAGTTAGATAAATTTATCTGATTAGTGCTAAATATTGGTGCTAGCTGTCTCATACACTATCTCTATACCTTGCTAAATTTTAGCAGGATAATGACTTATCCAGTGAAAGGGAGGAAAATATTAAAATGCCATGTATTGCCTGCTAACTTCAAATTGTGGGTGCAAAAATGCTTTGAATATTGATCTCTGCTTTCTGGATCACATGACCCTGATTCATTTCAGCATAACTCAGCAGGGGTTGCTTGAGTTTGGTAAGCTTCTTATTCTGGCAAGATCCTTTGTTTAGTTGTCTCATATTCTCTTTCCCCTTGAGGTAGCTTCTGTATTCTCTGCTGTGAATCAATAAGGCCCATCCAAGTAAATTTGGAATACAATTATAAATGTAACACTCTCTTTTGTTAAGCATTGAAAGAATCAGTATGTGACACCAAATACTCAATATCACTGTCATAAAGTCAGGTCTTGAGATAAATTGAAATGGAAAGTCTTAGAGGAGAAACCTAAACATATAAAAGCATGGGAAGCAGTCCTGGGTATGGTACTATCAGAAGTTGATTGGGATCGCTCCTTTATTATTATAAGTAGGGGTTTAGAATATGCTTTCTTGATGGAAAATGGGTACAAAGTGCACACTAGGTGGAATCTAACACCAGTTAGGTTGCAGAAAATGTTTGCCAATGCCGACAACATGTGCTGGTGGCAATGTGGGAAGAAGGAATCTTTCTTTCGTATTAGGTGAAAATGTGATCATATTACCAGTTTTTGTAAATAATTATCTATTTTTCTGTATTCCATACTGGGGGAGGAGATTGAGATTTTACCCAAATAGGCATTATTATGTATTCCTGTACCTGGCATCTCACCTGTTTAGCAGAAACTGCTTCAACTGATTTGCACAGCAGCTAGATGTGAGGTACCCGCTTTTGACGGGCGCTCAAGCCAATGAAAGCACATGAACGCACGTGCATGACGTCACGGTGTATGTCACGCATGCCCGTCCATGTGCTTTCATTGGCTTGAGCGCCCGTGCACTACGGACGTGCGGGGGCCGGCGGGGACCGCTGGAACCGCTTTTTCCGCTGGCTGCTCCCTCCGGAGGATGGCAGAGAAGGCTGAAAGGGCTGAAAAAGCCACAAAAAGTAAGTTGGTACATGTCGAGTTGCTTCGGAAGGAGGGGATTTTAGGTTTCAATATTTTACATGTCCAGTCGCTTCGGGAGGAGGGGATTTTAGGTTTTCTTTTGGGGGGAAGTTTGCCGTCTACCCTTACCCCTGCCTCTAACGCAGGGGTAGGGGTAGGCGGTAAATTAGCAGGTTAAACGCGCAGCTAAACTGCAGGTTAAAAAGGCAATAGTTGGGGTGCACATTACTGAATGAGGGGGAATAGCTAATCCGATCGTTTACATCTCATATACATGCCGCGGGCAGAAGGGGTTACTTGTTGATTTAAAGAGGCAGTAGGAATGGGTTAAAGGGGATAGTGAATTGCGGGTTGGGTTAACGCGGCCAAATTGTGAGTAAAAGGTGGGTTAGAAACAGGGTAACCGCGGCCGCACTTTACTGTATTGACCTGAGAGTGAGGTACCAACTGTGGAGACTTTTAAAAAATGTTTGGGCCATTTATATCATCTATATAAGCCGACTGCTATTCGATGTGGCTTCCTATTTCCCAGTGGATATCTTCCTGAAGTGCCTTAGTGACTTTTTAATTAGGGGTTTCTTCCCAATTATCTTATTTATGGGTATTTATTCTCTGCTGATGGTTATTCTTTGCTGGGGTGGGGGGAGGGTATGAGATGTTAGCTGTTATGCATTGTCTAGTTGTTGATTGTATTTTATGAATTAGATTTCAATAAAATTTTCAATTGAAAAGAAAAATCGAAATGGAAAGTCTTGTGTTCAAAACCAGACCTAATCATTAACTTAGATAAACTGATGTTACTCTTTTGTGTAGTGCCTTCTATTTGAAAACATTCATGTAGTACACAAATTAGCATGTAGCCTGCCTCTTCTTTAAATATCTGACAGAAATGAAACCAATGGCAACCTCAAAAATTGCTTTGGCTACCAGATTTTGCCAGCATGTGGCCATTCGGCCACAAAGCTGCAGAGAGACTTCTGCCTCTAGCTGCAAACCTACAGAGTATTTTGTGATTGTGTTCGGTGAAAGATAAAATAGCTGCATACTTCTCATTTTCAAGGATAATGCGTAATTTATTTTTTTTCTGGATTTCACAGTCACTGTTTGATGCTAGTAAACATGAGAGTGCTAACCAAACATCTTTAAGTCTAATAGGATGACTGCAGCATTGAATGACAATAAGCATAAAGGCAGTATAAGAATGCATGTCTCTTCATCATCTTTTACTGATTATTTGTAAAAAAAAAAAATAAGAAAAAATAAGAAAACTGTGAAGACATAAAAACAAAACAAGCAATTCTTGATTTTAATCTTGCATTCATTACCGTTAAATCAGATGGAAACTCCTGTGAAGTATATATGATACACTAGCTGAACCAGCTCATTTATGACATGCAATGCAATGAATAACAAATAGATTTATAACGAATCTACACATAAAGTAAAAGATTACGGAAATTAGCAAAGGAAAAAAACTGTTCCATTCCCTGGTTATCACAGGACTACAGAGAAATGCTGTACGCCACTGATGTGAAGGTAATCTGTCAAGGAAACATTACTTTGTGAGGAGAATATTCAAAGCCATTTACTTGCATAAATAGCAATTTATGCACATAAATTAACTGTCTGAAAACTGTCCTCCCTCAGTACAGCAAAATGTGTGTGCACTGTTCCACAGCACGAGTACTTTTAACCACATTTAGGGGCATTTTGAGAAAGACTAGAAAATAACTTGCGTGGAAATTTATTTTTTTTTTCAGATATATGCGTATTTTTCCATGGAAGATCTATTCACACAAAAAGGCAAGTACAAAAGTTGGTTGGTGCAAATTTTAAAGGGAAAGTGTGTGCATACTGGGGTAGATTTTAAAAAACTGCACCCCTCGTGTACTTTTGTTCGCGCGATTGGCGCAAACAAAAGTACACCGGATTTTAATAGATACGCGCGTAGCCGCGCGTATCTTTTAAAATCCGGGATCGGCGCGCGCAAGGCTGCGCAGCCTGCCTCCATTCCCTCCGAGGACACTCCAAAATCGGAGCGGCCTCAGAGGGAACTTTCCTTCCACCCCCCCCCCCCCCCCCCGCACCTTCCCCTCCCTTCCCCTACCTAACCCACCTCCCAGAACTATCTAAACCCCCCCCTACCCAAGGCAGGAGTAACTTGCACACGCCCAGCCGGCGCGCCATGTTCCGGTCCAGGGGCTGGTCCGGATACCACGGCCACGCCCCCGGGCAGGAACCACGCCTGTGGCCCCACCCCGGAATGCCCCCGATGACACGCCGGCTGCGACACGCCCCCCCAGGAAAGCCCCAGGACTTACGTGCGTCTCAGGGCTTTGCGCGCGCCGGAAGCCTATGCAACATAGGCTGCCGGCGCACGCATGGAGAGCTTGGGGCAGGTTTTCGGGGGGTACGCACATATCTTACTCGCGTACCCCTTTGAAAATCTGCCCCACTGTCTCTTCATGACTTGGTGCACATTCCATGTATAAAAAATTCCTTTTTCCTCAAAGCAGGCAGCCTGAAAACTGTCCTCTATAATTGGTAATCACTATAGTAATTAATCATTTCTGACTATCACATACGTATGGATGACCAGAACCAGCTTTCTCCTTGTCACCAAGTTGAAAACCATCATGTTCCCAGAGAAATTGTTGTAGATCATCAGTGTATTGACCATACAGAAAAATCAATATTTAGACAATATTTAGAATGTTCTGCTTTGTTAGATGAAGGCCAAGAGTCACAACACTAGTTCTGTTTTGTATTTTAAAAAATGATGTGTTCTGGCAAATATAGTCAACTCCTTAACACAACCATTTTAGTTGTGACTGCCTCCTCTCTCCTACCCATAATTAACCCCTTCCCATCCTGAATTTCTTATTGTATTTGTGACCGACAACTCTGTCATACCATTGTTCGAAAAGCAGATCATTGTTGGCTAGATATGGTTGCAGCAATTGCTTACAGTTCAATTACTAAACATCAATTACCAGCAAAAGTCAGTCAATTACTGAACATCAATTACCGTACTAATATATATATTCAACCCCCAGGAGTGAACATGCCCTCGACTGCTGAACTTCCATTAACCCAATGTTCCATAGTATCATGCTACAGCAATGTAACACCATTGGGGGAACCAGTGCTGTCGAAGCACAACCTGTCAGTTTATCTTGCCATTAAATACTGATTACTGCCAAAGTTCTAAGTAGTGCAAGGAGGTCCTGCTTCGTAAAAGAGCAGGTGTCACTCATTAAGCATACAAACACAATTTTGGGTGGCGCGCAGGCCAATCCTGGCCATTAAAGCCAAAGACTTGACAGGCAACTCGTATCACTGTCACCCACCGATGCAACATAGGGGCAGGAACACCGTACTACTTGGTAGGGATGTGAATCGTTTTCCATATCGTCTTAACGATAGAAATCGTGTGGCAGGGCAAGAAAATCGTCTTAGGCACGATTTTTTAGTTAAAAAATTGTTAAAAATCGTTTTTTCCGATTAGTGCGCACTAACGGGAGTTAGTGCGCACTAACTGGGAGTTAGTGCGCACTAACTGAAAATGATACAATTTGACACTTTTCAGGTCAGTTAAGGTCAGTTTAGGAATGAATATGTATTCCTATTGGCTGCCCTCTTATTTATTCATGTTACCAAGTTTCCTACTGACAGTATATGGGGGATGGGAAATGGAAACAGTTGGTAGCTTGACAAAACAAGTAATGTGATCAGTCAATGTGACTAGAACTTGTGCCCTAACCCTGATACCAGGGGTATTGTGATCTTCCTGCACACAGTGCCCTATCCCTATTAATACCAGGAGTGTTGTGATCTTCCTGCACACAGTGCCCTATCCCTAATACCAGGGGTGTTGTGATCTTCCTGCACACAGTGCCCTATTCCTGATACTGGGGGTGTTGTGATCTTCCTGCACACAGTGCCCTATTCCTGATACCGGGGGTGTTGTGATCTTCCTGCACACATCCCGATATCAGGGATAGGGCACTGCATGCAGGAAGATCACAACACTCCTGGTATTAATAGGGATAGGGCACTGCATGCAGGAAGATCACAACACTCCTGGTATTAATAGGGATAGGGCACTGCATGCAGGAAGATCACAACACCCCTGGTATCAGGGATAGGGCACTGTGTGCAGGAAGATCACAACACTCCTGGTATTAATAGGGATAGGGCACTGCATGCAGGAAGATCACAACACTCCTGGTATTAATAGGGATAGGGCACTGCATGCAGGAAGATCACAACACCCCTGGTATCAGGGATAGGGCACTGTGTGCAGGAAGATCACAATACCCCGGAGGAGTGAGGGTCAGGCAGCTCCCCCCTGTCTGTGAAGCCAGCCTCTCACTAGTAATGCAGGGAGGGAGCTGTCTCAGACTTCACCATCCTCCCCCCCCCCCCCCTTACCCACACACCATTCACTAGCTGGGACATGGGGGAAGTCAGGAGTGAGGGTCAGGCAGCTCCCCCCTGTCTGTGAAGCCAGCCTCTCACTAGTAATGCAGGGAGGGAGCTGTCTCAGACTTCACCATCCTCCCCCCCCCCCCCTCACCCACACACCATTCACTAGCTGGGACATGGGGGAAGTCAGGAGTGAGGGTCAGGCAGCTCCCCCCTGTCTGCGAAGCCAGCCTCTCACTAGTAATGCAGGGAGGGAGCTGTCTCAGACTTCACCATCCTCCCCCCCCCTCACCCACACACCCATTCACTAGCTGGGACATGGGGGAAGTCAGGAGTGAGGGTCAGGCAGCTCCCCCCTGTCTGTGAAGCCAGCCTCTCACTAGTAATGCAGGGAGGGAGCTGTCTCAGACTTCACCATCCCCCCCCCCCTCACCCACACACCATTCACTAGCTGGGACATGGGGGAAGTCAGGAGTGAGGGTCAGGCAGCTCCCCCCTGTCTGTGAAGCCAGCCTCTCACTAGTAATGCAGGGAGGGAGCTGTCTCAGACTTCACCCTCCTCCCCCCCCCCTCACCCACACACCATTCACTAGCTGGGACATGGGGGAAGTCAGGAGTGAGGGTCAGGCAGCTCCCCCCTGTCTGTGAAGCCAGCCTCTCACTAGTAATGCAGGGAGGGAGCTGTCTCAGACTGGTATCAGGGTTAGGGCACTGTGTGCAGGAAGATCACAACACTCCTGGTATTAATAGGGATAGGGCACTGCATGCAGGAAGATCACAACACCCCTGGTATCAGGGATAGGGCACTGTGTGCAGGAAGATCACAATACCCCGGAGGAGTGAGGGTCAGGCAGCTCCCCCCTGTCTGTGAAGCCAGCCTCTCACTAGTAATGCAGGGAGGGAGCTGTCTCAGACTTCACCATCCTCCCCCCCCCCCTTACCCACACACCATTCACTAGCTGGGACATGGGGGAAGTCAGGAGTGAGGGTCAGGCAGCTCCCCCCTGTCTGTGAAGCCAGCCTCTCACTAGTAATTCAGGGAGGGAGCTGTCTCAGACTTCACTATCCTCCCCCCCCCCTCACCCACACACCATTCACTAGCTGGGACATGGGGGAAGTCAGGAGTGAGGGTCAGGCAGCTCCCCCCTGTCTGCGAAGCCAGCCTCTCACTAGTAATGCAGGGAGGGAGCTGTCTCAGACTTCACCATCCTCCCCCCCCCTCCCCCACACACCATTCACTAGCTGGGACATGGGGGGAGGCAGGAGTGAGGGTCAGGCAGCTCCCCCCTGTCTGTGAAGCCAGCCTCTCACTAGTAATGCAGGGAGGGAGCTGTCTCAGACTTCACCATCCTCCCCCCCCCCCCCTCACCCACACACCATTCACTAGCTGGGACATGGGGGAAGTCAGGAGTGAGGGTCAGGCAGCTCCCCCCTGTCTGCGAAGCCAGCCTCTCACTAGTAATGCAGGGAGGGAGCTGTCTCAGACTTCACCATCCTCCCCCCCCCCCCCTCACCCACACACCATTCACTAGCTGGGACATGGGGGAAGTCAGGAGTGAGGGTCAGGCAGCTCCCCCCTTTCTGTGAAGCCAGCCTCTCACTAGTAATGCAGGGAGGGAGCTGTCTCAGACTTCACCATCCACCCCCCCCCCTCACCCAGTAGCTGGGACATGGGGGAAGTCAGGAGTGAGGGTCAGGCAGCTCCCCCCTGTCTGTGAAGCCAGCCTCTCACTAGTAATGCAGGGAGGGAGCTGTCTCAGACTTCACCATCCTCCCCCCCCCCCTCACCCACACACCATTCACTAGCTGGGACATGGGGGAAGTCAGGAGTGAGGGTCAGGCAGCTCCCCCCTGTCTGCGAAGCCAGCCTCTCACTAGTAATGCAGGGAGGGAGCTGTCTCAGACTTCACCATCCTCCCCCCCCCCCTCACCCACACACCATTCACTAGCTGGGACATGGGGGAAGTCAGGAGTGAGGGTCAGGCAGCTCCCCCCTGTCTGTGAAGCCAGCCTCTCACTAGTAATGCAGGGAGGGAGCTGTCTCAGACTTCACCATCCTCCCCCCCCCCCTCACCCACACACCATTCACTAGCTGGGACATGGGGGAAGTCAGGAGTGAGGGTCAGGCAGCTCCCCCCTGTCTGTGAAGCCAGCCTCTCACTAGTAATGCAGGGAGGGAGCTGTCTCAGACTTCACCATCCTCCCCCCCCCCTCACCCACACACCATTCACTAGCTGGGACATGGGGGAAGTCAGGAGTGAGGGTCAGGCAGCTCCCCCATGTCTGTGAAGCCAGCCTCTCACTAGTAATGCAGGGAGGGAGCTGTCTCAGACTGGTATCAGGGTTAGGGCACTGTGTGCAGGAAGATCACAACACTCCTGGTATTAATAGGGATAGGGCACTGTAAGAGATGACTGTAGTAGATTGAATAAAGATCTGATGTTTCTGCTCTCCTCACACCAAACAAAAACAACACACAAGCAGAGAAGCCCTTCTTACAAAGCTGAGCTAGTGAGTTAAGTAGGAGGAAAAGTAAACATACTGGTGCCAGTGTGGCTACTTAAAAAATACACTTACCAACAATCAATTACATATATTTGAACTGTGTACAGTTCCAGCCAGGACCACCTTTCTAAAATGCACAGTGATTGGCAAATTCAACATGCACTAGCATTTCAGGTGCCTGCTAACAAAAATAATAAACAAACAAGTTCTAGTCACGTGAGTGCTGATCATTACATTACTTTTTTTGTCAAGCTTCCAACTGTTTCCATTTCACATCCCCCCAACCATATTGGTAACATCAATAGATAAGAGCACAGCCAGCCAATAGGAATACATACATACATATTCATTCCTAAGTGACCTTTACTGACCTGGGAAGTGTGAACACTTTGTTTCATTTTCTGTTGGTGTTCGTTAGTTTCCAGTTCCATTTCCCATCCCCCCAACCATCACCTCAGTGGTAACCTTGGTAACATCAATAGATAAGAGGGCAGCCAGCCAATAGGAACACATATTCATTCCTAACTGACCTTCAGTGACCTGGAAAGTGTTTATTTGTATCATTTTCAGTTAGTGCGCACTAAATCGAGTTAGTGCGCACTAACGGGGAGTTAGTGCGCACTAACTCGAGTTAGTGCGCACTAACACGATTTAACGATTTTTAACGATAAATCGTTAGAATTTCTATTGTATCGTGTTCTATAACGATTTAAGACGATATAAACATTATCGGACGATAATTTTAATTGTTGAAAAACGATTCACATCCCTACTACTTGGTATTCTCTACCGGGCCAGGTTTCAAGTATTATATATATGCCGTGCACTCCAAGATGTGGTCAATCCCCGCTCCCTATGCCGTGACTGTTGGGTGATCCTCCAGACCCACCTGTCCCCTGGTGGGAAAAAGGCCAAAAGAAGAGGCTGGTGGGTGAGATGACCCACCTTTAAGTTATGTTCATTGGCCCCCCCCCCCCCCCTTGCTCCATAGGTAGAGCATCTCCCTGGTTGTGGTCTTCCTTCCCCCTTAGCCAGGGCAAGTTGGCTCCTGAATTAATTATACCATTCACACTCCTTTTCATCTACTTTCCCAAAATCTTCCATTTGAGACCATCTATTGTCACTTTCTGATCCATTTTTAGTCTAGAAAAAAAGTCTTCTCCCAGCCCTTTGGGACGGTTAGATGCTATTAGCATCTGAGTTGCATCTCTGTTCAGATACTGAGCAGTAAAATTGAACATGAAATTGCAAAAATAAAGAAGTTGGTTGCAGGGCAAACAAGTTTACTCTTAGACTTAATATACCTCATTCCATATTGGGACTTGTAGACATATTTGCTTTAGAGGCATTTTAAACTACAAATTTCCTGATACAATGGGGCAGTTTGACTTGATGACATGGTTCTAAGTAGTAACTAGGGAAGTGCATCCACATTTTTTTTTCTTTTTGTTTATTCATTCGTTTTTTGGGATTTATTTGTTTTTCATTTTCAGAACTTTTATTATTATTTTTTTTGTTTATTCATTTTCAACAAATAGGGCTGGATTTTAAGAATTATGTGCGGGCGTAGATTTGTGCACGCAACCTGGCACGCACAAATCTACGTCCAATTTTATAACATGCGTGCGCAGCTGCGCGCACGTTATAAAATCCAGGGTCGGCGAGCGCAAGGGGGTGCACAATTGTGCAACTTGCACGCGCCGAGCCGTGCAGCCTTCCTCCGTTCCCTCCCGCCCCCCACCTTCCCCTCCCTTCCCCTACCTAACCTGCCCCCCAGCCCTACCTAACCCCCCCCTTACCTTTAACTTATAACTTGCGCCTGCAAGCATAGGTTGCGCGCACTGGCCGATGGCAGCCCGCAATCCCGGGCACAGCGGCAAATGGCCGCTGTGCCTGGAGGCTCTGGCCCCGCTCCCGGACTGCCCCACCCATTCCCCACCCAGCCCTGCCCCCTTTTCAAGCCCCGGGACATACGCGCGTCCAAGGGCTTGCACGCATCGCCAAGCCTATGCAAAATAGGCTCGGCGCGTGCAGGAGCAGGTTTTCGGGGTTACGCGCATAACCCTTTCAAAATCCGCCCCATAGTGCACACTCAGCCCAATGCAATATCATCATGTAAAAAAACGTGCTTCCAAACTCGGCGAGCATTTTTTGAACGTGCGCACATCCACCTCTCCTGGGTGCTCAATGCAATAGGCAAATGAGTGGCCGCACTAAAAGGGACAAGCAATGCATAATCTGTGCGTCTCTAGTGTGCTGCATCGGGCATCCAGGAGAGTGGCTGTACGTCCACAACAGCCTGGCCAAAGCTCCCTCCCCACCCCCACCCGGCTGCTCACGATTGGTCCTTTTCACTGACATGTGACAGTGAACGGCCCCATCGGCAGTAAGTGAAGGAGTGAATAAATAAATATTGTCAGGCACGTATATTAATTTATTCACTCTTTCAGTCAGGACAGAACTTGGGGATGCTCCTTTCAGTGGTTCCTCCTACTGTTTCGCGTTGATACTAATAGAAGGAAGCACAGAAAGCAGAATTTTTTTTTTTTTTTTAATGAACCCTTGAGGGCAGCATAATTTAATGCCTGCTCCCAGGCAGGTGTTAAATTTGCCGCATTAAAATGGGTGCTTTTTGGCTGCTCGGCAATTTTTGGCATTGCAGGGTAATAGCTAATAGCCTCATCTGCATGGAATTTGTATGAGATGAGAGCTATTAACTACGCGCTCAATTGGATGTGTGTTTTGGATGTGCTAATCCCCGTACAGGATCAGGCGTACGTCTAGCACTTCCAAAACGCACGTTTAACGCGTGTTACATGACACGCTGACCTGAGCACCCCATATTGCATCAGCTTGGCTGTTTGTAGATAGCATGCAGTGTTTGAAAATTGATAGTTGCAAAGTGTGCCTTTTTTGTTGAAAATGAAAAAATGAACATTTTTGTTTTTTTTCCCTCATTTTTATTTTATTTGAAATGAAACAAAAATGGGCTCATGCATCCTGTTTTACCCATTTGTTTCAATTGCAATTCTATTTCCAGGAGACTTGACAAGTCTGTCATGAGAGGAATCTCCATTTATAAAATCAGAAACAAATTGTAGGATAGTTTTACAATATTCATAGCATATAACTGGGGTGATGGTTGGACAGACTGTTTAAAATTATGATTTACAAGGATTTGGTTTTAGGGTCAGTCCCTCATTTGAGAAGGTTTTTTGATTTTGTCAGTGCTATTTACCTAGTCTGAAACACACAAAGGTTATTATAGAGATATAGCTAACTAGGCTAGCTAGATATATAAATAGATAGATATATCTGGGAATCACATATGTACTGTATGTTTGCTTGACCTGACACTTTGTTTTGGAATTTGATTAGGGGAAGGAAATATCATATGCCAGTGGAATTAGATACGGTTACATATCGTGCCTCATGATGATGAACATGTTTACAGTCCATATTCACCATCCAGATGTGGCTATCATTCACTACCTGCAATATATTCAAACACAAGAAAGCCAGCCTTCGCTTTATATAGGCACCAACCCTTGGGTAAGACAAGCCACTTTCTAAGCTTCATTTCTGAAAATCCTTTTATCTCCCTCAGAACCTAAAAGCCCCCTAAATATAGGACTCTTATTAAAGATTCATGAGTTCTAGCAACTATTATCAAAGGCATAGAAAGAAGATATTTCCATTACAGTGAATAGTTTGACATTTGTTACTAATAAACAATGCACACATTATTAACATTTTAAAGGGAACAGTACTTCTGTTATCCTAGGAATACAAAAGTATTATTATGAGGAATCCACAATACAGTTTGCTACAATACAAACAAGTAAAAATCTGCTGATTGAACATTATACTTCTTACCAGGCCTATTAGGCACTCTTAGAGGACATTGATGAAAACTTGTTGAGTTGTACAGATATATGAAAACTAATGGGCTTTTTATCCTTCATGCACCTTTCTTTTAACTCCTATCCCATCTAAAGCCTATCCGTGTACTTTTGCTATCCTCTTATCAACAGAGAACAGTTAAGTGTACTGTTGGATTTTGCACTCATTATGACCCTGGTGCGCATGGTGGGGAAGCAGAAGAACGTCCATAAAATAATTTTGAAAAAATATGTGCTGTAAATAAAGCCAAACAACAAAACAAAATAAAATGAACATATTTAACTTTTTGCAATCTACAATTAACAGATACCAAGAAATAATCTGTCAGAACAGAACAGATATTTTTGCTAACATAAGTGCAGAATTATGATACATCACTAAGAAATTACATAATCAAGTCACATAAAAGTTATCTGTTCAAATGATTGTGCCTTACATGGAGAAAGTCAAAATCACAAACAAGAACAGGCAACTTTAGGATTCATCAATAAATCTGGCTAATCAGATGATCAGGTCTTTTGAACTTACTTCTCTAGAGGGTCATTTTCAGCCAGTGCAGATAGTGGTAAAGTCAACATGTACATGGCACACACAGGCTTTGCTGAGTGTTTTCAATGCAAACTGATGCGTGTAAGTTCACACTGAAAATACTTGGGTAATTGCCACGGAATAGCAGGCTGGAGTCAGGGAACACCCCCACAAAAGCAGCAGAGGACAGCAGGGCAGGACTGGAGTTCGTCTTTTGCCTAATCAGCCCCCTCCCCCCACAGGTTGAGCACTTTGGTTCTGGAGGCCGATAGGATTTGCCTTCTTCAAAACATCATGGCATGGACTAGGAGCTGTGCAGTGTGTACAGGCTGGGAGCTGGAGTCAGGCACAAGCTGGAAGCTGGGGTCAGGCACAGAGTGGGAACTGGATGCAGACACAGGCTGAGAGTGGGATGCAGGTACTGGTTGGTGCTAGAACTGGGAGCTGGGGCTAAGTGCAGACTGGGGGCTGGGACTACAGACTGGGAGCTGGGGTTAAGTGCAGACTGGGATGGAGATAAGGCTAGAGTTGAGGGCAAGGCCAGGACCAGAGGCAAGGGCAAGGCCTGGGAAAGCATAAAAGGGACTGGACAGGGCAAGACAAGGACAAGTCTAGACAGCCAACAGGAAACAAAAAAAGCTCAAGCAGAGCACAAGGCTACTAGGTGTACCTAGAAGGCCTGAAGGCCATACGGTACCATATTTTCCGGCGTATAAGACGACCCCCTCTTTTTTATACATATTTTTAAGAAAAAAAATAATTTTACACTCAAACAGGAGCAACCCTATCTATGAAAAGGCAACACTACAAATACCGTATATCAGGCCCTAAAAACCAATATACCTCTTATTAGAAAAACAGAACTAGCAAGCAGCTATAGATCCCCACACATAAATAATTGTAAAACTATTAGGGATGTGAATCGTTTTTCAACGATTAAAATTATCGTCCGATAATGTTAATATCGTCTTAAATCGTTATAGAACACGATACAATAGAAATTCTAACGATTTATCGTTAAAAATCGTTAAATCGTGTTAGTGCGCACTAACGGGAGTTAGTGCGCACTAACTCCCAGTTAGTGCGCACTAACTCGATTTAGTGCGCACTAACTGAAAATGATACAAATAAACACTTTCCAGGTCACTGAAGGTCAGTTAGGAATGAATATGTGTTCCTATTGGCTGGCTGCCTTCTTATCTATTGATGTTACCAAGGTTACCACTGAGGTGATGGTTGGGGGGATGGGAAATGGAACTGGAAACTAACGAACACCAACAGAAAATGAAACAAAGTGTTCACACTTCCCAGGTCAGTAAAGGTCACTTAGGAATGAATATGTATTCCTATTGGCTGGCTGTGCTCTTATCTATTGATGTTACCAAGGCTAACACTGAGGTAATGGTTGGGGGGATGTGAAATGGAAACAGTTGGAAGCTTGACAAAAAAAGTAATGTAATGATCAGCACTCACGTGACTAGAACTTGTTTGTTTATTATTTTTGTTAGCAGGCACCTGAAATGCTAGTGCATGTTGAATTTGCCAATCACTGTGCATTTTAGAAAGGTGGTCCTGGCTGGAACTGTACACAGTTCAAATATATGTAATTGATTGTTGGTAAGTGTAGATTTTAAGTGATTTTCCTGCACACAGTGCCCTAACCCTGGCACCAGGGGTTTTGTGATCTTCCTGCACACAGTGCCCTAACCCTGATACCAGTCGGAGACAGCTCCCTCCCTGCATTACTAGTGAGAGGCTGGCTTCACAGACAGGGGGGAGCTGCCTGACCCTCACTCCTGACTTCCCCCATGTCCCAGCTAGTGAATGGTGTGTGGGTGAGGGGGGGGGGAGGATGGTGAAGTCTGAGACAGCTCCCTCCCTGCATTACTAGTGAGAGGCTGGCTTCACAGACAGGGGGGAGCTGCCTGACCCTCACTCCTGACTTCCCCCATGTTCCAGCTAGTGAATGGTGTGTGGGTGAGGGGGGGGAGGGAGGATGGTGAAGTCTGAGACAGCTCCCTCCCTGCATTACTAGTGAGAGGCTGGCTTCACAGACAGGGGGGAGCTGCCGGACCTTCACTCCTGACTTCCCCCATGTCCCAGCTAGTGAATGGTGTGTGGGTGAGGGGGGGGGGAGGATGGTGAAGTCTGAGACAGCTCCCTCCCTGCATTACTAGTGAGAGGCTGGCTTCACAGACAGGGGGGAGCTGCCTGACCCTCACTCCTGACTTCCCCCATGTCCCAGCTAGTGAAGGGTGTGTGGGTGAGGGGGGGGGGGGGGGAGGATGGTGAAGTCTGAGACAGCTCCCTCCCTGCATTACTAGTGAGAGGCTGGCTTCACAGACAGGGGGGAGCTGCCTGACCCTCACTCCTGACTTCCCCCATGTCCCAGCTAGTGAATGGTGTGTGGGTGAGGGGGGGGGGGGAGGATGGTGAAGTCTGAGACAGCTCCCTCCCTGCATTATTAGTGAGAGGCTGGCTTCACAGACAGGGGGGAGCTGCCTGACCCTCACTCCTGACTTCCCCCATGTCCCAGCTAGTGAATGGTGTGTGGGTGAGGGGGGGGGGGAGGATGGTGAAGTCTGAGACAGCTCCCTCCCTGCATTACTAGTGAGAGGCTGGCTTCACAGACAGGGGGGAGCTGCCTGACCCTCACTCCTGACTTCCCCCATGTTCCAGCTAGTGAATGGTGTGTGGGTGAGGGGGGGGAGGGAGGATGGTGAAGTCTGAGACAGCTCCCTCCCTGCATTACTAGTGAGAGGCTGGCTTCACAGACAGGGGGGAGCTGCCGGACCTTCACTCCTGACTTCCCCCATGTCCCAGCTAGTGAATGGTGTGTGGGTGAGGGGGGGGGGAGGATGGTGAAGTCTGAGACAGCTCCCTCCCTGCATTACTAGTGAGAGGCTGGCTTCACAGACAGGGGGGAGCTGCCTGACCCTCACTCCTGACTTCCCCCATGTCCCAGCTAGTGAATGGTGTGTGGGTGAGGGGGGGGGGGGGGAGGATGGTGAAGTCTGAGACAGCTCCCTCCCTGCATTACTAGTGAGAGGCTGGCTTCACAGACAGGGGGGAGCTGCCTGACCCTCACTCCTGACTTCCCCCATGTCCCAGCTAGTGAATGGTGTGTGGGTGAGGGGGGGGGGGGGGAGGATGGTGAAGTCTGAGACAGCTCCCTCCCTGCATTATTAGTGAGAGGCTGGCTTCACAGACAGGGGGGAGCTGCCTGACCCTCACTCCTGACTTCCCCCATGTCCCAGCTAGTGAATGGTGTGTGGGTGAGGGGGGGGGGAGGATGGTGAAGTCTGAGACAGCTCCCTCCCTGCATTACTAGTGAGAGGCTGGCTTCACAGACAGGGGGGAGCTGCCTGACCCTCACTCCTGACTTCCCCCATGTCCCAGCTAGTGAATGGTGTGTGGGTGAGGGGGGGGGGGGGAGGATGGTGAAGTCTGAGACAGCTCCCTCCCTGCATTACTAGTGAGAGGCTGGCTTCACAGACAGGGGGGAGCTGCCTGACCCTCACTCCTGACTTCCCCCATGTCCCAGCTAGTGAATGGTGTGTGGGTGAGGGGGGGGGGAGGATGGTGAAGTCTGAGACAGCTCCCTCCCTGCATTACTAGTGAGAGGCTGGCTTCACAGACAGGGGGGAGCTGCCGGACCCTCACTCCTGACTTCCCCCATGTCCCAGCTAGTGAATGGTGTGTGGGTGAGGGGGGGGGGGGGGAGGAGGATGGTGAAGTCTGAGACAGCTCCCTCCCTGCATTACTAGTGAGAGGCTGGCTTCACAGACAGGGGGGAGCTGCCTGACCCTCACTCCTGACTTCCCCCATGTCCCAGCTAGTGAATGGTGTGTGGGTGAGGGGGGGGGGAGGATGGTGAAGTCTGAGACAGCTCCCTCCCTGCATTACTAGTGAGAGGCTGGCTTCACAGACAGGGGGGGAGCTGCCTGACCCTCACTCCTGACTTCCCCCATGTCCCAGCTAGTGAATGGTGTGTGGGTGAGGGGGGGGGGGAGGAGGATGGTGAAGTCTGAGACAGCTCCCTCCCTGCATTACTAGTGAGAGGCTAGCTTCACAGACAGGGGGGAGCTGCCTGACCCTCACTCCTGACTTCCCCCATGTCCCAGCTAGTGAATGGTGTGTGGGTGAGGGGGGGGGGGAGGAGGATGGTGAAGTCTGAGACAGCTCCCTCCCTGCATTACTAGTGAGAGGCTGGCTTCACAGACAGGGGGGAGCTGCCTGACCCTCACTCCTCTGGGGTGATCTTCCTGCACACAGTGCCCTATCCCTGATACCAGGGGTGTTGTGATCTTCCTGCATGCAGTGCCCTATCCCTATTAATACCAGGAGTGTTGTGATCTTCCTGCACGCAGTGCCCTATCCCTAATACCAGGGGTGTTGTGATCTTCCTGCATGCATGATACCGGGATGTGTGCAAGAAGATCCCAACACCCCCGGTATCAGGAATAGGGCACTGTGTGCAGGAAGATCACAATACCCCTGGTATCAGGGTTAGGGCACAAGTTCTAGTCACATTGACTGATCACATTACTTGTTTTGTCAAGCTACCAACTGTTTCCATTTCCCATCCCCCATATACTGTCAGTGGGAAGCTTGGTAACATGAATAAATAAGAGGGCAGCCAATAGGAATACATATTCATTCCTAAACTGACCTTAACTGACCTGAAAAGTGTCAAATTGTATCATTTTCAGTTAGTGCGCACTAACTCCCGTTAGTGCGCACTAATCGGAAAAAACGATTTTTAACGATTTTTTAACTAAAAAATCGTGCCTAACACGATTTTCTTGCCCTGCCACACGATTTCTATCGTTAAGACGATATGGAAAACGATTCACATCCCTAAAAACTATACTAATAAGCAGAATAAATGTTTCAAAACAGCTATGAACAGAATAACATCCAACAATTAAAAACTCATAAAAACTATTAAACATTCTCCAAACACCAATAAAATATTTCAAAAAAGCAGATATCACATAATATTAAATAATTAAAATGGCAGTCAATCAAGAAAAATAAACTTAAAAAGCCACCTTTCCTTACCCCCTCCAGCAGCTCTCCTATTCCTCTTCCTCTTCCTTAGGGCCCATGTCTCTCACACACACACCATACCAGTCATGCCCCCATGACCAGTCTCTCACACACCAATCATTTCCCAAACAGTCTTTGACACACACACCAGACACCTTCCTGAACAGTTTCTCTCATGCCGTACACACACACAGGCTTCCCACTCCCGTGTTCTGCTTACCGTACATATACGGGCTTCTCACTCTCATAATCACTTTCTCTGTCTCACACACACACACCAGTCTCTCTCTCATTTCCATGCTCACTCTCCACGTGCACAGGCTTCTCATTCCCTGAATCACATTCTTTCTCTCACATTCACACACACCAGTCTTTTTCTCTCACACACACCGTCACCTTATCAACCAGTCTCTCTCTCATGCACGCACGCACACACACACACACACACACACACAGCCAGCCCTCCCGCTCCCATGCTCTCTCTCACATAATCAGGCTTCTTACTCCCATGCTTTCTCTCATACCCAGATTTCTCACTTTCATGCTTTTTCTCTCTCTCACACTCACATACACATCAGTCATCTCTCTGAGCAGTCACTTTCATTGTCTCTCACACACATGAGCTCGCTGACCAGTTTCTCTCAATCACACACATGCTCTCAATCAAATGCATTCTCTCACTTACACACAGGCTGGCTGCTTCTCTCTCTCTCTCTCTCACACTCACTTCCACTCCCCCGCCCCCCCGAGCACAAATAGTAGCTGCAGCAGCTTCCTCCTCCAGCCCCCGCAGGCCCAGAAAGAAGAAACCCATCGGCCGCGGGAGGCTCATGCTGCTGTCTCCTTTCCCGATTACCAGCTCCTTCGACTGCTCGGGGCTGATGCTGCTGTCGCCGCTGCTATTTTTTCATGCGGCAAGGCTCTTTCTTCCCGCGCATCACTTCCTGTTCCGGTTCAAGGGGGGGGGGGGGCGGGAAGAAGAAAAGGCCCAGCCGCGGATGCCACAGCTTTTTTTTTTTTTTTTGCACCGCTGCCGTTCCCGCTGGGCTTGAACGTGCTGATAGCCCAGCGGCAACGGCAGTGCGGTGCGCGGGAAGGAGAAAGCCGTGCCGCATAAAAAAATAGCAGCATCGGCTCCGAGCAGTCGAAGGAGCTGGTAATCGAGAAAGGAGACAGCAGCATGAGCCTCCCGCGGCCGATGGGTTTCTTCTTTCTTGGCCTGCGGGGGCTGGAGGAGGAAGCTGCTGCAGCTACTATTTGTGCTCGGGGGGGGTGGAAGAGAGAGAGAGAGAGAGAAGCAGCCAGCCAGCCAGCCTGTGTGTAAGTGAGAGAATGCATTTGATTGAGAGCATGTGTGTGTGATTGAGAGAAACTGGTCAGAGAGCAGGTGTGCCCTATATGACGATACCCGGCGTATAAGACGACCCCCGACTTTTGAGAAGATTTTCTTGGGTTAAAAAGTCGTCTTATACGCCGGAAAATACGGTAATTCAGAAAAGCCTAAGAGGGCAGAGAGCATGGCAGGGAAGCCTGAGAGCCTGCAGAGCAAGGCCAGAAGCCCTGGAAGGGCCCAGAGCAAGGTGTAATGCTGGCAACTACACATAACACCAGTTCAGAGAGTTTCTCTACATGTTTTCACCAACTTATAGTTTGCCACTATCTTATTTTTAATACCACATTCAAACATCACCTGACTTAATCCACCTAATCCTAGATCCTATCATTAACCTGTCCCAAACCGAAAGGTTTGTTTCCTCTCAAAGATTGCATCACACACTTAAGCTCAAGACTGAATTTGACAACCTATCCCAAACCATCTACCTTCCACTCTAAAATCTCAGCACTTGGGGACACACATCTTCCCAATATATGTTAACAGGTTTACATAAAAACTCCCCATTCTATTTATGCATTGCCACACTATATATTTTTTTTACTTTTGCTAACTGAGAAGACTGAGATGTATTTGTAAAGACTATTAGGCATTCACCATAGAATAAAATATGGCACTTCTAACTGTAGGAATGTCCATGGGAACAGAGTCCTACAGAGGGACGGTAACTTTAAATCAAGCGCCTAGGCACCCATACATGGGTGCACCAACGAACATACTCTGGAATTTTAAATCATGCGCGCAGGCTGGTTGGATGTGTTTTGCCAATAAAAATTATTCTGACAAAAAAAAAAAAAAATATTTTTAAGCGGTTATCCGAGCAAACATTTTTCACATATCTTCCTTAGGATATTTGTCAGCTTTAATGCGTACAGGGAAGCAGATTTTAAAACATGTTCATGTGAAGGACATTCCCAGTTTTATCCATTAGTCTACCAGTTTTCCCAGTCCATTTTGAGGTCATCCAGACCCCTCTGGTTCTTCAACTTGCACTCCCCTCCAGTTGACCCACATCCCTTGACCAGTTGATTTAGGCCTGATTTATGAAGACATGCACCTTATCGGGAGCAGAAATAAACATATGTGGCTAACAGTCCACTGTGTGCTGAGGCGGCTGGTTTTAAAATACGGCTCTACACTTGTAACTGTTGGCCCTGCCCTGGAACAATCATGCCCAGCCCATTCCTCACCCCTTTTTGCTCACATAATTAATGACTTTTAAAATACATGTCACTCACACACGGCCCAGATACTCATGTGCCTTACAGCATGAGCAAAGCTTTTGAAATTTGTCCCTAAGTGATTTTCATGGTCCAAAAGCTCTATAGGTGATTCTACCCTAACTGTGAGGAGAAGTCAGTCTCCTAGAAAAGCAAGGAAGAGGCAGTATGGGCTGTGGCTTTCCATGCTCCAGGTGGAGTCAGGGTGCCTTTTCTCTCCACTGAGCGAGAGGATATTGCTCTCCTAGCTGGTTGGAGTGGGTTCCAGGAGGAATTCTGAGAGTGGCATACTAGAGGTCTCTTTTCCCAAAGACTACCCTAGACTGTTTTTACACAGTCAGCTACAACAAGTTTTTTTTCCTACTCTGCAGCTTTTCAAGGTGGCTCCTTGCTGTTGTGGGGAGTATTTATTTTTATGTTTACTGTGAATATTGTTTATAAATCTTACACAGTACTCCAAAAGAAAGAGAGGCTGTTAATTACTGAAGGTTTTATGCTAAAAAATAAAAAATAAAATCTGTAAGGACTTTCACGTCACCATTTATGCTTTCCCCACCGCGTGCAAGAGGTTAAGTCATTCCACAACACCGGCAATCGACAATGCCTGTGCATTTAAAATCAGCAATAATAAAGTCTGAGGGAATGAGAATATCTTTCAGGAGGTGACATATGAAATACTCTTTAAGCCCGAGATCCCACCGGGAGGAGCCCGTAGGGAACCTTGCCGCTTGGACTTAGGTGGGCCTCGCAGGGTCTTCTAGTGTGCCCACGGGGACAGGGGGAGCATGATTGGGTTCAAAGTTGAAGACTGGTTGGAGCAAGGAGAACCAGAACAGAGTTGGTGATGACAAAGCGAGGAACAGAGCCAGAATCTGGAGACAAGGTCAGGCAGGCAAAGGTCAAGATCCAGAGGTCAGTCCGAGGAATGGTCAGCAAAGCAAGGGTCAGGTACCGGAGGTCAGGTGAGGTCGAAGGCAGGCTGAAGTCTTGAGGCAGGAGGCAGGCGGCAGGCAGACAGGCTGGTCAGGAGCAAGCTGAGGTCTGAGAAGCAGGCGGCAGGCAGGCAGGCAGGTCAGGAACAAGCTGAGGTCGTTGAGGCAGGCAGCAGGCAGGTCATGAGCAAGCTGAGGTCGTTGAAGCAGGTGGCAGGCAGGTCAGGAGCAAGCTGAGGTCGTTGAGGCAGGCGGCAGGCAGGTCATGAGCAAGCTGAGGTCGTTGAAGCAGGTGGCAGGCAGGCAGGTCAGGAGCAAGCTGAGGTCGTTGAGGCAGGCGGCAGGCAGGTCATGAGCAAGCTGAGGTTGTTGAAGCAGGTGGCAGGCAGGCAGGTCAGGAGCAAGTTTAGGTTAGTACCAGTAAGACAGTCCGAGGGTACTACCTGGGTAGACAGACAAACATAGGAACAAGCAGGACACAGGAACTAGGATGCAGGAACGAATCAGGAACAGAAATGGAACAGAAGGATCCTGGAACGAGACTAGGAACAGGCAGAGCAGGAACAAACGCAGAGGCAATCTTAGAACAAACCGACCCAATTGCCAAGGCAAGGAAGCATAGACAGGAACTTCCTTATATCGAGAGATCAATCAGGGTGCACCACGGAGCTAAGACCCGCCCTTGGCCCTACATGAGTCCGGACGGTCCGCGCGCGTGCACGTAGGGCGTGGCTAATATGGCAGAGGATGCTGAGCCTCAGCGTGGGGCCTGGCGTGCAGTGGAAGGCCCGGCAACCGCCGCCGCAGGATGCCGGGGGCTGGCAGGGCTGGCAACTACCGCGAGGGAGGTCGTCCCGGGATCTGCTCTGGTACCATGAAGGTGAGCAGGCCCGTGTGCAGGACGGCCACGGGCGGGGCACGCAACATTCACCAATTTCTTTTCAAATTGGGCTACACACAGGCAATGGGAGCCATGGGGAAACCCATAGGGATACCTTTAATTTGTAAAAAAAAATTGTGATTTATAAGAAAAATAATTGCATGAAAGAATAATCTCAGCCATGTGTAAAATGAATGTGCGTCTTCTCTGTGGCATATCAATACCCTCAATAACTTCCTCAATAATGTGTAATGCATCATATTGGGAGATGTTTGTGTATAAGGAGGCTATATCTGCAGTGACCAGAAACCAAGAGGGATCTATCGATGGTAGATTTGCTAACTAATTAATAAAATCTTTAGAGTCTCTTATATAGGATTGAACCATTAAAGCTGTGGGTTGTAAAATATGGTCAATAAATTTGGCTAATTGTTCCAGAATTGATCCAATACCTGATACAATAGGACAACCAGGTGGTTTAATAAGAGACTTGTGAATTTTTGGAACAGTATAAAAACATGGAATGGTAAGCTGGGCAATACGACAAGTGAGGTTATCAAATTTGCGGATGATACAAAATTATTCAGAGTAGTTAAATCAAGAGCAGACTGTGATACATTACAGGAAGACCTTGCAAGACTGGAAGACTGGGCATCCAAATGGCAGATGAAATTTAATGTGAACAAGTGCAAGGTGTTGCATATAGGGAAAAATAACTCTTGCTGTAGTTACACGATGTTAGGTTCCATATTAGGAGCTACCACCCAGGAAAAAGATCTAGGCATCATAGTGGATAATACTTTAAAATCATCAGCTCAGTGTGCTGCAGCAGTCAAAAAAGCAAACAGAATGTTAGGAATTATTAGGAAGGGAATGGTTAATAGAACGGAAAATGTCATAATGCCTCTATATCGCTCCATGGTGAGACCGCACCTTGAATACTGTGTACAATTCTGGTCGCCGCATCTCAAAAAAGATATAGTTGCCATGGAGAAGGTACAGAGAAGGGCAACCAAAATGATAAAGGGGATGGAACAGCTCCTCTATGAGGAAAGACTGAAGAGTTTAGGGCTGTTCAGCTTGGAGAAGAGACATCTGAGGGGGGATATGATAGAGGTCTTTAAGATCATGAGAGGTCTTGAATGAGTAGATGTGACTCGGTTATTTACACTTTTGAATAATAGAAGGACTAGGGGGCAGTCCATGAAGTTAGCAATTAGCATATTTAAGACTAATCGGAGAAAATTCTTTTTCACTCAACACACAATAAAGCTCTGGAATTTGTTGCCAGAAGATGAGGTTAGTGCAGTTAGTGTAGCTGGGTTCAAAAAAGGTTTGGATAAGTTCTTGGAGGCGAAGTCCATTACCGGCTATTTATCAAGTTTACTTAGGGAATAGCCACTGCTATTAATTGCATCAGTAGCATGGGATCTTCTTGGTGTTTGGGTAATTGCCAGGTTCTTGTGGCCTTGGCCTCTGCTGGAAACAGGATGCTGGGCTTGATGGACCCTTGGTCTGACCCAGCATGGAAATTTCTTATGTTCTTATGCTCTTAACATATAAGAAAGTGAATTCCTTTAATGTGATCACTTTACATTTAAGTGCCTGATCTAACAAGAATTTTACTTCCTTTTATAAGGTGGAAATAGGGTCACCAAAAATCTTTTTATTTAGAAGTTTATTATTCAACTGAGATAGAGCCTGTCTATCATAGTCATTGGAGTCTAGGACCACTATACCACCTCCCTTATCTGCTGGTACAACCACCACAGATGCATCGTAACATAGGGCTGGATTTTCTAATGCCGCAAGGCATAGTGAATTTGGCGGTAACAGGGGTCGAAACGGGGGGGGGGGGGCGGCCCTGCAATAGCCGGCAGCGATCGCACATCCGCAGTGCGATCGCTGCCGGCGTCACGCCAAATAACTACACCATAAAAGGTGTAGTTATTCGGCATGAAATTGGCAGCGAAAAAGAAGCGTACCTTTCGCTGTCAGCGAAGTCTTCGCGGCATCAGCCCCGGTGCCGTCCTGACTCCTTCTCTTCTGGGGCTGATGCCGCCCTGATCTTGGTATCGCATGTGATAAGGGACTTATCACGTGCGCCCTTATCGCATGCGATTTGCATAGAAAATGACCCCCATATAGTCTTAATAGCTTGCCACTCATTCTTAGTCACATTATGTTGCAGGCATTCTGGTTGATGTTCAAGAGTGCCTAACTCATTTAACACTAAAATTTGGAATGCCTGTATTAAAAGACTTAGGGCCTCAGGAGGAACCCATTTTGAAGGTTTATTTAAATCGGATTTAATATATGTCTCAGAGTTGGAAGAAAAATATCAGCAATAAATAATCGCCTGAAAAATTTGTATGTGTATCAAACGGATCATATTTACTAGTGGGTACAAAAGAAAAGCCTTTATTTAATACCATATATATGGCACTGGATAATAGTTTAGAAAATAAATTGAATACCGCCTGATGATTAAGCTTCCCTATGTACACTCATCGGCATAAGTTGTAACCCGCTTGTGTCCCTATGCCCCTCTGAAATCGCATCCTCCGTGTTCCTCTGTTGTTTCAAAGATGGGGCCCTAAGAAAGTGGAATGCGGACTAATATTCTGATTGTATAGTAGACAAAAACTGGAAAGATTGTGACACAATTAATTTCAAAAATCACAATAAAGTCACAAATATATTATGGTGCTTTTCAATTAGGTATACCCTCATTTATGGGCTAATGCACACTTCCGCCTACCGGCGTTTTTTGCTTTTAGGTACAACTGCCAACTTGGCTGCCCATTTAAAATACGATCACAGGGTTACCAGGTTTTTTAAGAAAAGACCATTTTTTTACGCCGCTGCTTGTCTTTAACAGAATAAATATTTCATGAAAAAAAATTTTTTCTTTTTTTACCGCCCTTTAGGGCTTTTTTTTCCTTTTTTTCTTTTTCCTTTTCAGAAAAGTCTCTTTTCTAACTTTTTTTGTATACAAGAGAATAAATCCACTTATCTTTTCAGTGGACTAGCAGTAGTCCCGAAAGCTCAACTGCACGCCGCTTTGCTAGCTTGCCCCACCAAGTGGGGCAAGTGTGCATTAGCCCATAAATGAGGGTATACCTAATTGAAAAGCACCATAATATATTTGTGACTTTATTGTGGTTTTTAATATTCTGATTGATCATATCAGGTTTAGGGGCTTGAAAAGCCACATGTTTAACATCTTTCTTACGAGATGTAATAGGATGCTCATCTGATGAATCATTGGAAGAAGAGAAATCTCCTTTCTTACAATTTCTCCGAGTCTTATTTTTCTGCATCCACGGATAAACGTATCCTATATTATAATATTTTTCATCCCCGTGAAATTTATTTAATTTAATCTTTCTGGTTTCCATCTTAAACTCATCCAGTTGTTTCTGTAATTCACCCATATGAGCATCAAACACGTCGTTAGGAAACATTTGCTGTACCTTGGATAATTCTGTTTCCAATTCTGTCTGAATGCATTCAATCTTAATCTTAGTGGTTTCAATAATTAATAGCATCAGGTCATATGAGCATTTATTTAAAACTGCATTCCATTTCTGTATGAATATCTCATCCTGTGCAAACAGAAACGGTTCTTTGTTAATTCTTAAACCTCTAGGTATGCATTTAGCATAGCAATATTCTGCCAAAGTTGCTGCATGCAGTTCCATTCTAATGACCTTCCTTCGATTTTTAACATAAGAAGAGTATAAATAAAAATTTTTCAAGCAAGTAGAGTTTACGACTTCGGACGGATTAATGCTGAAGAGATTGAAGAGGGAGGTCCTCAGAGAAATTCTCACACAAACTGTGCCGACAACTTCGGATTAGCTGACAGTGAAGATTATGTACATTATAAAACTGATTTGAATACATTATCAATTATCAGTGCATATTATAGTATTTAGGGAATTCATTTTGTATAGATTTTATCTATGATACTTATACAATGTTGTTTTTCCTATGCATTTTTTAGCATCATTTGAGTGTATGAGGGATGTGTTTGCCATAGTTTGAGTGATTGAGCATGAGAATGTTGGCAAGATTTTTTAAGGGTTTAGGGATATGGCCAGCGATGATATAATTATTGTAAATTATTTTGTGTGCTCTGTAAAAATATTTGTGAATTCATTAAAAATTTGAATTTGTATAATTATATAAAAACCCACTTATTCTCTTAGGTTTCAAAATGAGGCAGGATGTAGGCTCCTTAGGTCATCAGCTGACAACACCTTCTGTAGCCTTTATGCTATACAAAGAGCTTATAGATTGTGAGTCTCTCAGCACACCTGTCTTGCTGACCACAAATTGTAAAACTGACAAACAACACATGAGACACAGCCTATAGGACAGCAACTCTACCATATTGGTCTCAAGTTACAGCAGCCTTGTGGATCAGCAAGGGCCTCCAAACATAAAACACCAGAAAGATATGACTCCCCTTGGAAACTGACCTTTCTGCAAGCTGTTCGCCCCAGGAGTTCTCAGCCTATGTGTTTTAAGGGTAGCCACAGATAGAATAAGGAATGCAACTGATACTAGCTATCGCAACAAACTACCATGCACATTTTCTAGGTACTACATACAGCATCACCATATGATAAGCCCTGAGCTGCACCAGCCAAGAGCCTTGCAGCACCATGACATCTCCATATTTGACAAAGGCTACCTGTGTCGTGTCAGGCAAGGCAAATAGCTCCTAATACACCCCTGCATTGGGTTCAATTATGTGAACCTTTCTTAGGAGACATGTGGGTGCTATTAGAATCATTAGAAAGTAGACTGTGCCCTTGACACTTCAAAACTGACTTTCAAATACAAGTGAAGGCATGACACAATCTGATTCCCAATCCTGCCTTCACACAGTCTGACCTGCATCCTTGTCTAACCTTCCCTAGAAGCTAACATAACCAACATAACAGCCCAATGGCAAAGGCCCTCACCATCTGTACATGAAAGGTGCATCTGTGTATGGGTTCATGCAACCCCAAAGAGGTATACTAGCTTGCAATGACCTGTGAGCATTGTTGGAATGCCACAATCTTTGACAGGTGCTTTACAGTCCATGCCAATTAAGGAGTGGACTAGGAGGGAACTTTCCTATCCCTAACCCTACCTAGCCCTAATTTCTTTGTTACTTACTGCTCCTCCGGAGCATAGTCCTTTGAAAATGTACTTGAAAATGTACTTGAAAATGTATGCGTGAAACCAAATATATGTGCGTAGTCTCGATGTTTATAAAATAGGATATATGCTCATAAATGCGACTTACACACATAAATGCTATTTTTATGTGCGAAACCCCTTTGAAAATTCATTCCAGAGGGTGCTGGGTAATTCCTTAATAAAAATAGATTTCTACTTAGAAGAAACTCTCCAACAAATATTTGGAACTGAGGGAACAATTGCAATAGAGCTTTTCAAATAAAGGACTATGTAGGCTCCTACATTGATAAAGGATGTAAAGTTGCACACATGGATAAATTAAGATTTGTTGGCAAAGATTGTAGACAGTCTCTCTGATGAATAAGGGGTAGATTTCAAAAGGTGCAGGCGGACGTCCATGAGCGCACGCTTCCCAGCGCGCACACATGGATGTGCCGATTTTGTAACATGAGCGTCCCGGCGCATGCATGTTATAAAATCCAGGGGCCTCGAGCACATGCATGCTGGATTTTATAATCCGCGTACACATGGGTGGGTGGGTGGGCGGGGCGCGCGGGGGGGCCTCATTTTATAAAGGTACGTTCGGCGACTAGATCGGGCCTCTCCCAGTTCCCTTCAGTCTGCTCCAACCTAACCCCCTGCCTATCCTTCCTTCCCACCTCATAAATCTAACCTATCTTATCTTTTTTTTTTTTAATTATTTTGTAAGTTGCCTCTCCTCTGGAGCAGAAGCAACTTGTGTGTGCCAGCAGACTGCCGGCGCTTGCTTCTCCAGCACAGCAGCAAATGTCTGCTGTACCGGTTGCCTCCAGCCCTGCCCCTCCCCGTCCCCCCCCCCCGGGACTGCCCCTTTCTCTGGGCCTGGCACTTCGGCGCGTAACAGGGGTTACACGCGTGTCTGAGCCCTTTTGAAAATGTGCACAGCACGCGCAAGGCCTGGCTACACACGTAATCCCTGTTTTTTTACGTGCGTATTAGTACTTCTAGATTTTTGTAAAATAATTTATACTGAAAAAGACAAGCAAGAAAAGATGAGTTAATTTATGACTATGGATATGAAGAAGGGGAATGATAAGATTATATTCTAGGCTACAGATCAAAATTATAAACTAATGTATAACAAGCTGGGTGAATTGATCAAGCATGGGATACATGTAAAAGATTTGATTGGTTTATTTATTTAAAATATTTCTAGGCCACTCCATCCTATGTTCTGGGCGGCTTATAAGGTTTACATACATAAAAAATACAACATCTTAGACAAAATAGTACTTAGGACTAGCAATTCACAATAAGATAAGACATAAAAAATCTTGAGAAGAAATACAGATAAGCAAAGACTGCCAACACGGAAGAAAACAGAAACTTGACTGCAGACATGGCGCTTACATATATGGTTATGGACTCAAATCAATCAAAGGCAAAATCTGTTTGAGGTTAGGCAGTCACAGTTTTAATAAGCAGTAGATAGAGAAAATTTGGTGTAAAGAATTATGTGTGTTACACTACTTTTTCGTCTTTAATTAAGAGATGAACCTACTTGTATTAATATAGTTCTTTCATTAAACCTTAATCCTTTTAAGAAACTGGATATAAAATATGGTTTAATATGTGCTAGGAATCAGGTTAGACTGAACTGTTTAAGATCAGAGATCAGTGATGATTTTTGTTTTTTTATATGTAATATGAAGTAATTGTACTTGACTGTCTACATAATTTTAGGCATGGGCTTATCATAATAAAAAAAGATCTATACAGGAAAGGAGCCAGTGTGTACAGAGGTTCTTTGTTCTAGAAGAAGTATGGCCTGGTTTTTGAGTTGTTCTGTTACCCACTGGAATAAGAAGGAGGTTTCTATTATAAGATTGCCTCATTTTGTTCACAGAAGATACCACTTTTATGTTCCCTGGTATATCCAAAATATATTAGTTCTGTATAAGGCTTTTACATTGGATCGGGCCTAGCCCAAGTGTTCTGAGTTCCAAAACATTTCCGTGGAGTCTTTTTTTTTTTTTTTAATGAGACTCCTTCCTTAAATATACTCTCTCAAAATCATAGTAACAGCTTGTTATTCTTGAGATACTTGGCTCATTCCCTTGCCTATGTTCTCTCTGTTCGGTCACCAGATTAGAAATGATTTTATTGTAAATGTGATGAAATTTTGCAGCTAGGTTCTCTAGATCTGATAACAGCAATGATACAGCCAACACTTGGGGGTAGATTTTCAAAGGGTTGTGCGCTCAACCCCCTGAAAACCTACCCCTGCCTCCCCCTGCGCACGCCGAGCCTATCTTGCATAGGTTCGGCGGCGCGCAAGCCCCTGGACGCGCGTAAGTCCCAGGGCTTGAAAAAATGGTCATTCCGGGGGCGAGGCCGTGGGTGGGGCGCCGGCCCGGGGGCGTTCCGGAGGCAGGACCGAGGCCTACGGAACAGCCACCAGGCCGGGGGATGGAAAGCCGGCGCGCACAAGTTACACCTGCCCGGAGGCAGGCGTAACTTCTTCAATAAAGGTCAGGGGGGGGTTAGTTAGGGCTGGGGGGCGGGTTAGATAGGGGAAGGGAGGGGAATGTGCAGGGGGATGGAAGGAAAGTTCCCTCCGATTTTGGAGCGGCCTTGGAGGGAACGGAGGCAGGCTGCTTGGCTCGGCGCGCGCAGGTTGCACAATTGTGCACCCCCTTGCGTGCGCCGACCCTGGATTTTATAAAACCTGGCCCTTGGTGTAGCATTAGATGAAGGTGGGCCTATGGTAAAATGAAATAATATCTAGTAATATATCCTCTTAAAACAGAGAAATGGGTCTGGAGCTTCCTGACAAATGTTTCCATCTTTGAAATCCTTTCAGGCATTGAGAAAACTTTCTCTGTCTATGAATTCCCTCAACTTGGATATTTTGTAAAACAGGATAGGTAACTCTAGAAAGTTGACAAGTAATGGAAAAATTCTGAGTCTTGAATGCTACTCCCTGGGCTTTCTAAAAGGCTTTCTAAATCATCTAGATATACTTAGAACAAAGTATATGGTGCTTTCATCACTGAAATGGACATAATCTGGCTTCTAGGATGATTTGGCAACTGCAGGTAAAGACTGTACAGACTAATTTGAACACACATATTCCATAGGATCAAGGATTCATTTTTAATTTCCTGATGTTAACCTCATCCATTTCTACAAAGTTTAAGCAATTAGGATTAACCTCATGTTTTTCACAAACAATTTTTTAACCTAAGGATATTTTAAGTCTTTACTTCAAATTGTTGATTAGCATTTATACAGAGGGGTTCTCAGCTACCTGGATATTTAGCACATACACAACTTCAGACTATATTTTACTACATGCACTACATAATAATATGTTGTCTGGAGGAATATTTCCATCCTTTTCACTGAATATTTTTCGCGTTTCAAGAATACATGAAGGCCTTACACTTATCACCTTTTAAACTGACTTATTTACTTAAAAATAAAGGACTATTTTCCAAAATAATCCAGTATCTTTTTTTATTACCTCCTTAATTTCCTGATTGTGTGCATGAAATGTTCTCACAAATGTCAAGTGGTTATATATTTTCCCTATAGCCTTACAGTTCAGAGAGCAGTTTTCAAAGTGCTTCACATGGGTAAACACATTTTATCCATGTAAAATGAACTTCTGAAAAATTGTTCATTCTCTGTGTAGGAAAAAAAAACAGTATTCCCAGGAGGGGTGGAGTGGGGAGGTCAGGGGAATGAATGTACATGTAGATATTTCATTTTAAAATCTCCGCATGCACTATTCCCCATGAACCTGACCTGCAAAAATAGCAGGTGCAAAGTCATAGAAATATAGAAACATAGAAACAGGATAACAGAAAAACATCATTTACCTATCTAGTCCGTAGATCCATAGCAACTGCTTAGCTCTACAATCCTTACAACTCCTTCAGAGAACCCCTATGGTTGTCCCATGCTTTATTGACTTGAGTCCTTGTCCGCTCTACCTCCACTGAGAGGCTCTCCATGCATCCACCACCATCCTTTCTGTAAAGAAATATTTCCTTAGATTACTGCTAACTTTATCCCCTTTCTTCCTTATCCTTTGACCCCCCCCCCCCCCCCCTTATTACAGATTCTTCTTTCTACTGAGCCATGTCTGCTGTGCATTAATACTTTGGAGGTATTTAAATGTCTCTATCATATCTCCCCTATCTTGTTTTTACTTTTTTAAGTCTCTTCCCATGCACCTTACGATAAAGGTCACTGACCATTTTAGTAGCCACCCTCTGGACAGATTCCATCTGGTTTACATCATTTTGATGGTGTGGCCCCCATAACTGCACACATTATTTCAAATGAGGTCTCACCAAGGACTTATACAGTGTAAAATGCATAGACCATTCCTTTCTCTATGCATCTTGTCCAAGCATCTTCCTGGCTTTTGCCATGGGCTTATCCACCTGATCGGCTGCCTTGAGATCATCAGATATTTTTTAACCCATGGACTATGCAGATTTGATTTTCAAAAGGATACTCCATGATGAATTTCTCTTTGAAAATGGAGCTTTCAGGCTCCACTTCAAGCTCCATGGGGAAACTGAAAATTATCTCCTTTCAATATATTGTGCCCTAAGGACAGATTCATCAATCCATTTCTTTATATATTCACTTCTGAGGAAACTTCCCACATATTTGCAGCCTGTTCATCAAAAACATTGCCCCATGAACAAATTCAATTGATTATCAAATAGGTTTACAAGCATATTCCTCAGGAGGGCAGTGGATGACAGATACCGTGTTTCCCCGAAAGTAAGACAGCGTCTTACTTTCTTTTTACCCCAAAAAGTCCCACTATGTCTTACTTTCAGGGTATGTCTTATATTGGAAAAAACCTGTAAGACATCCCCCGAAAGTAAGACGTAGTGTTCAAAAAAAAATAAAAATTTTTAAATACCTGTCGGAGGGCCGCGTGGGTCCAGGCGGCCGGCGGCGGGAGCCGGGTGGTCGCGTGTTAAATCTAGGCCGCGGGCGGGTGGGCGCTTGTTCCCGGGGGGGGGGGGGGGGCGGGTGGACGCGCGTTAGTTCGAGGCGGCCGGCGGGCGGCGGGTGGTCGCGTGTTACATCTAGGCCGGGTCGCACAGGCGCGCATTCATTCACTGCCGGTGGGGGCTGCCGAGGCAGCCCCCACCGGCAGTGAATGAATGCGCGCACAGGCCCACAGCGCCTGTGCGACCCCTGCGATTCGGCGCTGGGGGCTGCCGGTGGGGGCTGCTTTCGGCGCTCAAGGCAGTCACATGCCGTGACTGCCGTGACGTCACAGCATGTGACTGCCTTGAGCGCCGAAAGCAGCCCCCACCGCCGAATCGCAGGGGTCTCACAGGCGCTGTGGGCCTGTGCGCGCATTCATTCACTGCCGGTGGGGGCTGCCGGGGGGGGGCTGCCGAGGCAGCCCCCCACCGGCAGTGAATGAATGCGCGCCTGTGTGACCCGGCCTAGATGTAACACGCGACCACCCGCCGCCCGTCTCGAACTAACGCGCGTCCACCCGCCCCCCCCCCGGGAACAAGCGCCCACCCGCCCGCGGCCTAGATTTAACACGCGACCACCCGGCTCCCGCCGCCGGCCGCCTGGACCCACGCGGCCCTCCGACAGGTATTTAAAAATAATTTTTTTTGAACACTACGTCTTACTTTCGGGGGATGTCTTACATTAGCCGACCCCCCTAAAATTCCCACTACGTCTTACTATCAGGGGTGTCTTACTATCGGGGAAACACGGTATTTTACATGGAGTGCACTATTTGTTGTAGGTGTGAAATACGTGTTACCTGAAATGAAAAGTTCCAAACTAAAAATATGGTATTCATTTTCTGTTTCTGATATTGCCCCTATATAAGGAGAATGTGAATTTAAGTTCTAAAATAATTACTATCATCAATCCTGCTGTTCCTTTGGCTTCCAATTCAGTCAGAATCAGGCCTGGGATCTGGCAGCATGCGCTTCCCTTGTGTAACGACCAGGGTTTTATTCCCCTTATTTTATATCACCTCCCAATTAGTGCAGTCACTGCAATGTCAGTTCTCAGTTGGGGGCCATGCAATCATAGGTCCTGAAACCTGGCCACTAGGTGCCACCACTGCATGAGGACTATGATTCCCTCTTCCCCAGGGGCTGTGAACATCGCCACTGCAGCCTCCTCAGCCCTGGATGAACTGGGGTGCGGAACACCTGAACTGGGAATTGAATGAACCCAGGCCCCTCCATACGGTAGTGCAGAGCATGGCTTCTGAGCCATTGGATCAGTCTGGGAAACAATTTTTGAATGAAGATAATACATAGTGGCCAATTAAGAAGTTTCACAATTCAAATTCTATTGCTTTATTTATATCTATCTATTCAGCACTAGTCACATGGAAAGATACTCTGCAGGATGTGAAGCCTCTGTATCTTGGGTAGAACTTAAAGGCAGAACTCTAACAGCACACAGAGCACATACAGGATGCAAATTTTCAAACATGGCAGGAAGCTTATTTTCAAACCCTGTGGATCTGCAAGCTCATTTTAAAGGGAGCCCCCCCTGCAAAATTTCCCGTTGAAAACATAGGGCTAGTTGGGACTGCAGGGTACTTTTTTAACAAGTACAATGTACATGCAGTAGAATGCTTGTAAGAATTTCCTAACCTTGCTCCCAGTACCATCCCTTTACAGCACATACGTTTAACTGCATGGGGGGGTTGGAAGTATTATGAGGTTGGGTAGGTTTCATGCCTGCCTGGCCGTTGTAATATGGTGCCAGGCTCGCTTATACAAGCCTGGCAGGTTCAGTTCGGGAGGGGGAAGTTGCGGGTGGCCAGCCGGTCGTTTCGGCTCTGTGAGCCAGCAGGGCAGGGATTGGGTGGTTTAGTTTAAACCACCACCTGGGGGGAACTGATTGGTTCTCGTGTTTGGTTTCAGCAGGGGGTGGGGGGGTTTACCCAGTGTCCCGTGGGGCAGCTTCCTGTCCGCGGCTGGGTTCTTCGGCGCTGCATCCCACCCACCCGCCCTTGTTGTTGTTGGTTGTTGTAAAAGGGGGGGCTTTATCATTGTCACAGCTTCAATGGGGGAGGGGGGCAGGTAGCCCGAGCCGATTGAGGGCTTATGCCTTGGTTGACTGGTGTCTAACTTGACAGGGGTCATGTCAGGGGTCCCTAGCAAACAACTGGGTGCAGTTGTTGCTGGTACGGCTCCTTGCTGGACGGTGGTCGATCTAATCGGCTCATTGCTTGATGGTGGCGGGAATTGTGGGATTCGAAAAAGATGGGTGCTTCATACAGGCTGGGATAGCTTGGGAGTGCCTGTCTGGCAGGCTGGGATACTTGGGGTTTGCACGTCTTGTGGGCTGGGATAGCCTGGGTGTGCCCATCTTGCTGGTTGTTGGCGGATGGGCGAAAATGGGGGAATGTATTGTCACATTTGCATGGCTCGGGCTCCGGAGCTGTTTAATAAAGACTCCCAAATTTGTTGTGTGAGTATTAATTCTGTTGTGAAGGAGCGGGCACGGGCAGAAGCGTCAGTCCTGGCTACCCATATTATCAAATGTTCCCATTTAGTTGCATTAATCCATTTTAATGAAACTGAACCTATATGAAAATTATCCTTGTGTTGTATATTGCAGAGTAAATTTTCAAAGGATTTGGGGGCTGTGCAATAAAACTTGAACAAAACAAAACTTTAGTGGGCATGTTAAAGTCACTTGACGAGAGATACAAAAAGATTCAGTATGCTTGTGGTAAACAAATGTCAGCAATAGCTTGCACACATATTCTTGTGCACAAAAGTCCAGTGTGGGTATATTACTTACCTAGGACAAGCTAAACAGTGTGTGCATGCTAAACTCGGCATGTTCAATTCTCTTTTTCATGGACTCCTGCTAACTTCCAAAGGGGAGGATTTTAAGAGCCCTGCTCGCGTAAATCCGCCCGGATTTACGCGAGCAGGGCCTTGCGCGCCGGTGCGCCTATTTTACATAGGCGCACCGGCGCGTGCAGAGCCCCGGGACTCGCGTAAGTCCCGGGGTTTTTCGAGGGGGCGTGTCGGGGGCGGGGCCGATCGGCGCGGCATTTTGGGGGGGGACGCGGCGTTTCGGGGGTGGGCCCGGAGGCATGGTTTCGGCCCGGGGCGGTCCGGGGGCGTGGTCGCGCCCTCCAGAACCGCCCCCAGGTCCCGTCTCGGCGCGCTAGAGGCCCGCTGGCGCGCGGGGATTTACTTCTCCCTCTGGGAGGCGTAAATCCCCCGACAAAGGTAGGGGGGGGGTCTAGATAGGGCCAGGGGGGTGGGTTAGATAGAGGAAGGGAGGGGAAGGTGAGGGGAAGGTGAAAGCGAGTTCCCTCCGAGGCCGCTCCGATTTCGGAGCGGCCTTGGAGGGAACGGCGGCAGGCTGCGCGGCTCGGCGCGCACCGGCTACACGAAATCGGCAGCCTTGCGTGCGCCGATCCAGGATTTTAGCAGATACGCGCTGCTACGCGCGTATCTGCTAAAATCCAGCGTACTTTTGTTGGCGCCTGATGCGCCAACAAAAGTACGCGAAGGCGCGCTTTTTGAAAATCTACCCCAAAGGGTATACATGGAACAAAAGTATTAGGTAAATAAGGAGTAAGGACTGCTGTAAAACCAAATAATTCTTGGAGACCAGGAAGTCACCCAAATAATTTGTTATAAATACTACAATTGCAATACCAGGTATTTGTTTTCACTTGAGATCTCTGAGGAATGTGCATCAAAATTTAAAGCCTTGCTAAATTAACCTGCAGCCAATACAGTTGGATTATGTTCCATGAAGTGGCAACTGGCCAAGTTGCTTCCTATAGAAGAAATACAATGGGAAGTTCTCTCATGCCGGTCTGCGCTTTCTTGCAGGATGATGATGCAGTGACAGATTTAGGATTTTGGGCGCCCCTCGGCACTGTTGATGCTGTCACTCCCTGTCATCCCTCCCTTCCCTTCCCTCCCCAGGGTGGACAATAGTGGGCCGAAGTTCTAAGGCACAGTTTTCTGTGGCAGCTTAGGGGCTGATCCCAAGGCAAAAATTTAAACATTATGAAGCAAGCTGGCAAACATTTCCATCTTTTATATTACATTATGAAACTAAAGTAGTTTTACACTACATTTATATTGTTTTTATTGGAATACAGCAAATCTTCAGCTAGCCTGCTTCCCCCTCCCTGATTTCTGATGTGCTATGCAGAGGCCTAGTGTGCCTGTTGACAAATCCAGGCCTGACTGCATGCACATTGGACAGTCTGGAAATTTTTCTCAGGGCTGTTTTGGCTTTCACAGCGAGATGTTTGTGCAAATTGTTTTGGGAAAACTGCTTTGTGTATCTGCCTACTTGCAGACATTTTTCAGCAGGTATGCTGTCGTTGCTCTTTGTGCTATGGTTACCAATTTGTAGCATCTTCTTCTGTGTTTGGCCTGTAACTTGTGTGCCTCGAACCTTGTCTAGTATGAAGTGTAGTACATAATATAGCACAACCCAAACTCACTGCTCCACACCAGTTTACAAGACTCCTGCAGTTCCCAACTATTGGTGCCATCTTATATTCTTTCTAAAACCCCTGCCAAATGGGATGCATTATGTAAATGAACTTTACTCACCCAATACACACTTTAGACATATCCCCAATACTAATAAGGGCCTGGAGGTGCTTACATTTGCATAAAAGGATTGATCTGGTGGCTCAGAGGCAGTGCTGAGTGCTGCCATTCAGACGGTTGCTGGCTCGATCCCTGAGAAAGGATATCTCAGATCAGCTGGCGCTAGGGCTGCTGTGGAGACAGCGTTCACAGTTACAGGTGGGAAGGAATCATGCTGATCATTATTAAGGGTGACACCTGGTGACTGGATTTAGAGACCATGATCTAGGGTTCTGGAAGGAGCCCTGATGCACAGCTCCCAGTCAGTGTCAGACAAGGCAAACTGAGAAGGTAACTCTATTAAAATAGAGACACCCTCTCTCCCCGCCCCCCCCCCCCCCCCCCAGGTGATTGCAAATGAAGCCTCATTGTGCCAGAATCCCAGCACTGGTGTTCACTGAACTGGAAGAAGGAGACATGAGGAACTACTGGGCCACAAAAAGATAACAAAATGTAAGCTATATTTTATGTAAAGCGTGGTTTTAATCTGCATCTAGGATGTCTGAATGGGAGCTGCATCAGGGCAGTGAAAACGCCATTTCTACCTGAATCTGCAAGAGTTGTCAGTTCTGTCCTGTTCTTTATTAGGCTCTGCAAGTGAGAAATGCCTTATAGAACAGCAGCAAGTGCTGACAGCTACATTGTGCATCTGAAGAGGGATCTGAAAGCTGCATGAACTCTCTTGAGATGACAGATCTCTCTATTCCAATTATTTTTGCTCCCTGTTGAGCTTAGGAGAATGCCATGTGCAGGGGACTCTCCAAGCCCCTCGGCTGCCTCGCACATACATTCTTACACATAAACAAACCCAGGGACATTAATCATTTACCTTCCGTCCCAAATGCATTCTTTTTCACATAGACCCAGAAACACACACAATACATGCATTCATTCAACACAGTAAAAAAAAGTTCATGCATTATCATCTTGTTATTTTAGAGTGTCGCTTTTCAAACCTGTCCTGGTGACCTTATACCCACTGGAGGTTTCAGCATATCCCCAATTAATATGCACGAGGAGAACTTGAATCTATTGGCTCTCCAATGTATGCAAATTTATCTTATACATATTTTATTTCTTTATTTATTATGGATATCCTGAAAATCAAACTGGCTGTGCGGTCAAAGGTCTGAGAGGCCCTGTGCTACTGGAAAATCCACGTTAAATGCATTTATAAAATTATCACCACGAGCCATGGTTTTCTGAGAAATGTTTCACGATCCTCAAAATGTGACCTTGGGATATACCAGTAAGCAGCAATGTGGCTCCTTTCAAGTTACACCTAATGTTCATATCTGAAAAGTCTCTGGGAAATTTGTATCAATTGCCGGGTCCCCCAGGGGGAACAATTGAAATTGCTGGGCCTCTCTGTTTGCTGCTCCAACCCCCTCCCCCTCCTCTTCAGGAAGCCTGCAGAGAACAAGCGAGGAGAGACTTGAGAACAGAGCAGAGCAATCCTAGAGCAGAGCAATCCTACTGTATTCTGCAGCGCCTGCTCCAACTTCACTTCTTTCCCCTTCCTCCGAGAGCCTGTAGGGAACAGGAAAGGAGGAGTGAGTCTGCAGCAGACACTGCAGGCGGCATGTAGGGAGAAACTGGAGAGAGGCTGCAACACACACACACCTCAGTCTGCAACTGTGATTCTAGGACTTGGGGACTCAGTTGAGGATAGAGTGAAGGTGCACACAACAAGGGGTTGTGACAGAGGGAAGTGAAAGCAGAGTGCTGAGAAGGGAGGAAGGAAGGTGAAGAATGCTGGGATAATCCCTGGCAGAGGAAAAGTGATGGCAGTAAGGTGAGGGGTAGAGAGTGTATTGGGGGGAAGATGTGATAGAAGAGAGAAAGTTAATAGGCATTATTCCTCTCCTCCCCCTATCTAATCAACAACAATATCAGGGTGACCGCAGCTCAAACATTCCCAGGCATGCCAGTGTTTTGAAAAAACAAAAGAACTGCATATTAAAAGAATACTGATCGCAAGGGTACAGCTAGTAAATTCTCTGTTGAGACAAAAGTGCAGAGAAGAACATTAACCCTAGCACAGCTAGTAAAGATTCCTTAAATGTTGGTGCTTTTGTACTAGGCAAGACAGAAAAGGAGGGGGCTCTCTTTCCACTTTCATCGTCTGCCGAGAAGCAACTCATTCATCTGATACAATTCACTACCCAAACACTTGCCTTTTTGACTTTTTCCTACTGATCCCACTGCCAGAGATCGATTTAGGGTTTCGCCACCTCTAGCTGTCGACCCTCCCACTTCTTAAAGTCAGATAACAGGGAGCAGAAGGTTTAAGGCAAAACATTAAACAACACTGTTTCCTGTGGCAGCTCAGGCATAGATTCTGAGGCAAAAATAAGAGAATTCTGAAGCACATGGCAAACATTTCCATCCTTCATTTTACATTATAAAAATGATCTAGTTTTTCAAACTTGCTTGTGTCTGTATAATCTATTAACTTTTAATGGGTGAGGAAACGAGATCTCAAGTATCAGTACAGAGAAGTGATCTCAGAGATGGGGAGAGGAGAAAGGATGAAGGGATGAGGACCAGAAATGGGGTGAGAAGGTGAAAGGATTGGGGACAGGGGGATGAGTGTGAGAAGGAAAGAGTATGGGAGATGGAGAAAATTGAGGAAAGATAGGTGTAGATCAGGAATCTGAGATGGGGAAAAGGAGGGAGGGAGAGGGCAGGACTGGAATTGAGAAAGGAGAAGAAGACAGTATGAGGGTTTTAGAGATGAGTTCCAGGATATGGGGAGAAGGGAGAGGTAGGAAGGAAAGGACATAAGAACAAAAGAACATAAGAAATTGCTATACTGTTCAGACCAAGCCCAGCATCCTGTTTCCAACAGTGGCCAAACCAGGCTTCAAGTGCCTGGCAAGTACCAAAACACAACGTAGATCCCATGCCACTGATGCCAGTAATAGCAGTGGCTATTCTCTAAGACAACTTGATTAATGGCAGTTAATGGACTTCTCAAAAAACTTATCCAAACCTTTTTTAAACCCATACACTAACTGCACAAACCACATCCTCTGGCAATAAATGCCAGAGCTTAATTGTGCTTTGAGTGAAAAAGAATTTTCTCCAATTTGTTTTAAATGTACTACTTGGAATGCCCTCTAGTCCTTCTATTATCCGAAAGAATAAATAACAAATTAACCTTTACCCATTCTACACCTCTCATGATTTTAAACACCTCTATCATATGCCCCCTCAGCCGTCTCTTCTCCAAGCTGAACAGTCCTAACCTCTTTAGCCTTTCCTCATAGGGGAGCTGTTCTATCCCCTTTATCATTTTGGTTGCCCTTCTCTATACCTTCTCCATTGCAACTACATCTTTATTGAGATGTGGCGACCAGAATTGTACACAGTGCTCAAGGTGCAATCTCACCATGGAGTGATAAAGAGGCACTTTGACATTTTCCATTTTATTCACCATTCCCTTCCTAATAATTCCTAATATTCTGTTTGCTTTTTTGACTGCTGCAGCACACTGAGCCGACGATTTTAAAATATTATCCACTATGATGCCTAGATCTTTTTCCTGGATGGTAGCGCCTAATATGGAACCTAACATTGTATAACTACAGCATGTATTATTTTTCCCTACATACATCACCTTGCACTTGTCCACATTAAATTTCAACTGCATTTAGATGTCCAATCTTCCAGTCTCGCAAGGTCCTCCTGCAATTTATCACAATCTACTTGTGATTCAACTACTCTGAATAATTTGTATCATCTGAAATTTGAATATCTCACTCGTATTCCTTTCCAGATCATTTATAAATATATTGAAAAGCACTGGTCCAAGTACAGATCCCTGAGGCACTCCACTGTTTACCCTTTTCCACTGAGAAAATTGACCATTAAATCCAATTCTGTTTCCTGTCTTTTAACCAGTTAGTAATCCACGAAAGGACACCTATCCCATGACTTTTTAGTTTCCTTAGAAGCCTCTCATGGGGGACGTTGTCAAACTCCTTCTGAAAATCTAAATATACTACATCTACCGGCTCACCTTTATCCACATGTTTATTAACCCTTCCAAAAAAATGAAGCAGATTTGTGAGGCAAGACTTGCCTTGATTAAATCCATGCTGACTGTGTTCCATTAAACCATGTCTTTCTATATACTCTGTGATTTTGATCTTTAGAATAGTTTCCACTATTTTTCCTGGCACTGAAGTCAGGCTTACTGGTCTTTAGTTTCCTATATTGCCCCTGCAGCCCTTTTTAAATATTGTGGTTACATTGGCCATCCTCCAGTCTTCAGGTACAATGGATGATTTTAATGATAGATTACACATTTTAACTAATAGATCTGAAATTTCATTTTTGAGTTCCTTCAGAACCCTGGGGTGTATACCATCCGGTCCAGATAATTTGCTACTCTTAGTTTGTCAATCTGGCCTATTACATCTTCCAGGTTCACAGTGATTTGGTTCAGTTCATCTGAATCATCACCCTTGAAAACTGTCTCTGGAATCACTCTCTCTCCAACATCCTCAGTAAACATAGGCAAAGAATGAATTAAGTCTTTCTGCAATGGCCTTATCTTCCCTAAGAGTCCCTTTAACCCCCTTGGTCATCTAACGGTCACAGGTTTCTTGCTTCGGATATATTTTAAAAAGTTTTCGCCTCTATGGCCAACTTCATTTCAAATTCTCTCTTAGCCTGCCTTATCAATGTTTACACAACTTGTCAATGCTTATGCTTTTCCTATATTCTTCAGATGGATCCTTCTTCCAATTTTTGAAGGATGTTTGTTTGGCTAAAATAGCCTCTTTCATCTCACCTTTTAAACATGCCGGTAATCATTTTGCCTTCCTCCCACCTTTCTTAATGCATGGAATACATCTGCACTGTGCTTCTAAGATTGTATTTTTAAACAATGTCCATGCCTGTTGTACACATTTAACCTTTGCAACTGCACCTTTCAGTTTTTTTTCTAACTATTTTCCTCATTTTATAAAAGTTTCCCTTTTGAAAATTTAGTGTTAGAGCTGTAGATTTACGTATTGTCACCCTTCCAGTCATTAGCTCAAATCTGATCATGTTATGATCACTATTGCCAAGTGGCCCCACCACCTTTACCTCTCTCACTAAATCTTGCGTTCCACTAAGAATTAAATATAAAATAGCTCCCTCTCTCATTCGTTCCTGAACCAATTGCTCCATGAAGCAGTCATTTATTCTATCCAGAAATTGTATGTCTCTAGCATGTCCTGTTTCATTTACCCAGTCAATATTGGGCTAATTGAAATCTCCCATTATTACTGCACTGCCAAATTGGTTAGCTTCCCTGATCTCTCTTAGCATTTCATCATCTGTCTGATCATTTTGGCCAGGTGGACGATAGTATACTTCTACTATACTCTTACCCAGCACACATGGATTTTCTACCTATATAGATGCTACTGAGCATTTAGTCTCTTGTATGATCTTTATCCTGTTGGACTCTATACCCTCCCGGACATAAAGTGCAACACCCCCACCAAATTGATCCTCCCTATCATTGCAGTACAATCTGTACCTTGATATAGCACTGTCCTATTGGTTATCCTCCTTCCTCCAGGTCTCTGAGATGCCAATTATGTCAATCTCATTATTCACTGCTATACACTCTAACTCTCCCATCTTACTTCTTAGACTTCTGGCATTGGCATACAGACATTTCAAAGTGTGTTTTTTGTTTCTATTAACAACCTTCTTTTCAGTTGATATGGATAATTTGGAATTCTTTAGCTTAGGTGAGTCTTTACTTATAGGCACATGGGCTACTTTTGCATTTATTGGAACCTCTCTGTTGAGATGTGCTAACTCTCCTGTTTCATTAGTATCCTTCAAAGATACATTCCTCTGAACCATGCACCGCTGAGTGATTGTCGGCTTTCCCCCTTGTTCTAGTTTAAAAGCTGCTCTATCTCCTTTTTGAAAGTTAGCGTCAGCAGCCTGGTTCCATTTTGGTTAAAGTGGAGCCCATCCTTTTGGAAAAGTTTCCCCCTTTGCCAAAATGTTGTCCAGTTCCTTACAAAACTGAATCCCTCTTCCCTGTATCATCATCTCATCCATGCACTGAGACTCCGGAGCTCTGCCTGCCTCTGGGAGCCTGCAGGTGGAACAGAGAGCATTCCAGAGAATGCCACCCTGGAGGTTTTGCATTTCAGCTCTCTACCTTAAATCCTAAATTTGGCTTCCAGAACATCCCTCCCACATTTTCCTATGTTGTTGGTGCCCACATGTGCCAGCACAGCCAGCTCATCCCCAGCACTGTCTAGAAATTTTACTAGGTGACGCGTGAGGTCCGCTACTTTTGCACCAGGCAGGCAAGTTACCAGGTAGTCCTCACGTCCTCCAGCCACCCAGCTAACTACATTTCTAATAATCGAATCACCAACTATGATGGCCAATCTAACCCTTCCCTCCTGGGCAGTAGACCTGGAAAATTTGTCCTCGGTGCGAGAGAACAATGCATCACCTGGAGAGAAAGTCCTTGCTACAGGTTCACTTTCTGCTCCACCAGGTTAATGCTCTCCAACTGTGAGACCTTTCTAATCCAAGGCAGCACCGTGACTGCCAGACTAGATTTGGCACTTGGCTACTATGTCCCTGAAGGTCTCATCAATGTACCTCTCTGTCTGCCTCAGCTCCTCCAGGTCTGCCACTCTAAGCTCCAGAGGTCGGACTCGTTCTCTGACAGCCAGGAGCCCTTTGCACCGGGAGGTTCCAGGATCTGGGGAAATGAATCTGTGGTCAAAGGAAAGAGGATCTGAACTGTTCTGGTTGGAGGGGAGGGGGCATTCCTAGCATGCTTCGGTCCTCTCCCCCTTGTATCCTCTCTCTAACCTCGTACCCAATCTGGCATATATACACTTACGCACATACACACTCACCTGGCACCAATCCCTTCTCTCTCACACCCATAAAATCTGCCTCATTCCTCCATTTCCTTGTTTCACACACAGGCATGTACCCAGCCTATCCTTTCTCCTCCCCCCCCCCCCCCCCCCCCCCCCACTCATGATCCCCACTGAACCCCTCCTAACTTCTCCAAAATGATCCCCCTTTGTTTTGTCAATTCCAAGCTCACCTCCTCCACTTCCTATTCCTGCAGGCTGCCTAGGAAGAGGAGGGCTGGATCAGGAAGCAGAGATTCAACACAGCTGGAAGGCAACACATCTTTGGCCAGCCTGCTGTCCCCAGAGTTTTGCTACCCTAAGCACAGGCCTAGTGTGCTTATGGACAAATCCAGGCTTGCTCACTGCCTTTTAGAAATTGAACCTGGGGCTAAGAACTGGGACTCATTTCACATGAAGCGAGAGAGAAGTGCTAAGATCTCCAGGGACCCAGAACTGGAGAATTTGGAAAAAATGATAATAAGCACTCTTCCATATAAAGTCTAGCATGTATCCTCTTCACAGCCCTAGCCTCACAAGTAAGGCTGTCAGTTGAAGAGTTCTTTGTGATATAAACATTAAGTTATGAATGCAAGCTGGATTTTTTCAAATGGCCAAGTTAATTGTTTCTTAGCGTTATTGCTCTCTCTTGGGATTTTTTTTTTATTCTGGCACAGTATTAATATGCTTTATTTCTTATATTTTTTGTACTTTTTCAGAATATATGGAACTTCATTCTTGCTGTTTTCATCAGAAATCAAGTTTCATCAATGTACTATGTTAAAAATAAAATATAATAAGAACTTATTTTAAAACAGCTAGATTTCAAAATCACCAACTCCTATGGTGATTAGAATGCTCACTTACCATAATATTCTTAATAATATAAGTATGTGGTATCCCAACTTTTAAGGCTAACTGTGAAGAGCTAGAGTGATGTCCAGCTTACCGCAATCAGAGGTTGAGGAGCAAGGCTGGTGGTCCATGACTGATTTACAAGGTTGATACAACCTGATTAAGGTCTCCACCTGCAATTCTGGCAAGCTGGCCCAGTCGTTGTATTTCTGTATTGCATGAATATAGTTCCAGTTTTTCCAGGAAAGGCCAAACTCCAAATCCATAGATCCAGTGGGTCAAAACCATTAGCGTGAATGACATCTGCTATGACAGCACTCTGGGGCCAATGAAATATTTATGAGCAGAAAGTAGGCTTCTTAACACGCCCCCAGGCACCCCTCCTGGGGGCGCCATGCAATATTTAAATTAGGAGGTCACGTTAGCAAGAAAGTGCTAGGGTCGCTTGCATGCCCCTAGCACCTTCTTGCTAAGAGAGCGTCAGCAGCTCTTGTCAACTGAGCATCCGTTTCCTGCAACTAGCACAGAAAAACAGAAAAAAAAGAGCACCTGCACCTGCACTGCAGGTGCTCTTTTTTTTTTTCTGTTTTTCTGTGCTAGTTTTAGGAGTGCTCACTATTAGGTTAACTCCATGTTGGACACGCGTTGTAGAGGCATTAATCCCCTTATTGCATATCTCCCAGTATTTGCAGGCGCCGGGCACTGAAAATCTACCGGTATATTTTTACAGCCTCTGAGGGTAATGGTATTATTTGGTCCCTGTGTCTGAAGGGCTATTTATATGCTGATGATATACAGTTTGTATTTTCACAAACTTTGAAGGGCTTGAAAAAGCAGAATATAAATCAATCAAATAAATAAAATAATTCACTTAGAAAATTGGAGAGAAAGTAACTTTTAAAAAAAAACTAAAATCCATTTTATTTCTACAGAACAAAGAATGGTGATTGTACGCAGGTATACAGGACTGTAAAATAGCAAATGAAAACATCTCCTTTTCTTGTGCATACAGAGATTAAGAAACCTGCATTTGGGATAGAGCTACAAAACCCAGAAAGACTTAAAATAGAAACTGAAAATCCAGAAATGGAGCAGACTATTCTAGCATATTTAGGGCTTTATTCAGAAAAGACTTTATTTCATTCTGTATCAATGGAACAAAAACAGTGTTATTATTTAGAGTGATCTGGTCAAGCTGAAATAGCATCATCTTCCTGTGTTTGGTCAATTGCATTACATACGGCAGAAGAAAAGCACATCACATGCCCTCACTGTTAAGACTGAAGAAATGCATTCACTTTTCCAGGCTGCCCTTGGCATTTTTCCTTTGTGAGGGAAGCAATCTGTGAGCTGCCTTTAAAAGGATATTTTCTCGTTTCAGCTATGTTCTCCTGGTCTACTGAACAATGAAAATAGTTATTTTAGGGAAGCATGAGGACTGGCTGAATGCAAACATAAAAGAAATGACAGAAGCAGTACTGTGCTGAGCAGCAGATTAAGGGGGCCTATGCACTAAAACTCATGCTATAAAATGTTAGTGAGTGCATTGCTAAACATTTTACTAAAATGCCACTTAATGGACTATGCTCTAAATTTTAGTATGTGTGCATAAAAAATGACCACAATGATGTTGGCATGCTAGGAATGCTAACTCCTAAAACTGTAGTTTCTATGAGCTTTTGGGGTGGGTGAGTAAACTGATCATGTGAAGTCCTCTTTTCCTCATGATTCAACCTCCATGCTGCAAACCTGTAGAAATAAAGCCTAGCACACGGGGCTGCTTCTTATTGCTGAGGGTTGAAAACAGGAGATCATCTGGACCCAGCGAAAAGAGGTGAAAGTAGAAAAGACATTCAGAAGAGATAATAAGCCAGTCCAACAGCATATGCCTCAGAGATATGTCAAGGAGAAGAACAACTGGCAGCCATCATGCCGAGGTGGGAAATCTGCTAATCTTGAATCAGGAGGACAGCTGCATCCAACTATTCCTCCTCTATGAACACCTTGTACTGGCACGACAGCTGTTCATGCTAAAGACTCAGGACACTTGCTGTTATTTTTGGACAGTCTAACCTCAGAAATGACAATCATCATGCTCCAGCATGACACATTTTTAGGGTAAAAAGGTGTTGTAGCTGGCCTTGAATCAGTGTTTGCTGGGAGTGTGGGGGTGGTCTCCGTGTAGAGCCACTGAATAGCTCTGAAGAAGCCAAGCTCAATTACTGATATCCTGGTGTATGGCCCTACCCCTGGTCCTCGGGGGATTCAAAAGGTATGCTGGGACACATGGCATTTAAATGGCTAGGAGGCCAAGGCACCGTGTGGGACCCTGCTGGAAGAGCTATGAGCTCTTAATTCTATGTATGCTGATCTTATGTGATATGAAAGTCCTGAAGTTCTCTGTGTTAAGCCTAATTTGTGCAAATCAATTCAAGCTATCGATTTTAACTCACATGAACCTACATGGTTTCAAGATTAACTAACATTTTGTCAGATTCAGCCAGGTTCCAGGTCCAGTCTTCTGATAAAATACATCCTGAAGCCGTTGCCAACCTGTGTGAGCAATTTGTTTCTTCTCCACTGCCTGGCGATTTGCAAACCCTTTCAAATGTACCTATATGGACACATTTTTATACTCTTTCTAATGAAGACGCGGTACAAGTTATAAAAGAATTGAATCAAACCAACTGCCCATTGAATCCCTGCAACATCTCAGTGATGAGAGCCCCTTATAGATGACGACCACTGTCCCATCTGGTAAATGCCTTGTTGGTTCATGGGGATCTTCTGGAAATGTTAAACCAAGCTGCAGTATGACCTATGTTAAAAAAAAAACAACAAAAAACCCATGCCGATCCAACAGGTATTTCCAACTATTATCCAATCTCTTCTCTCCCATTTCTTGCAAAGATTATAGAAGTAGCAGTTTTAAAGCAGCTCCAAACATTTCTGGAAGAACACAATAGACCCATTCCAATTTGGTTTTAGACCAAAGCATAACACTGAATATTTGATTGGATCGAACACTGATATTATTTGAAGTGGTTTTCATAGCAGCACTAGGCTATATCTTAGTTCCATTAGACATTTCTGCTGCCTTTGATACACTTAACCACGATATTATTTGTTTTTGGCTGGCTCAAATGGGAATTGCTAGTGCAGTTTTAGATTGGTCTCGAAAGTATCTATCAAGATGCTCCCAGTAGGTAAAATGTGGAGCCCAAGTGTCCTTGTGGCATCCCCTACCAACGTGTGTGCTACAAGGCTCTTCCTTATTGGTTAACTCTATTCAAATTATACTTGAGGCCAATCTGTAAACTTCTTTCAGGTCTGGGTTTATACTATAGTATCTATGCTGATGACATTCAGTTCTTTTTTTCTGCAACAAACAATATTAAATCCACTTTGGATTTAATTTTTATTTATATGACTGTGATTAAAAGCTGGTTGAGTTGCATCATACTATCGCTTAATTTCTCCAAAACTGAGATTAGTCACTTAAGTAGGATCCCAAACATTACTAATCCTTTACCTTTCACCATTCAACTATGAAGAAAGTTAAGAACTTTAGGGATATTTTTGATTCCAGTCTCTCTTTGAAGCTTCATGCTATGAAAATAGTCCAGCAACTGTTCTAGAAATTAAGAATTTTGTGTAAACTAAAGCCATACTTGGAACCCAATGACTTTAGAATAGTTTTGCAATGTCTTATAACATTAAAACAAGATTATTGCAATTTCAGTTTATCTTGGATTACCTCATTATACAGTAAAGGCTTTGCAGGTTATCCTGAACTCTGGAGCCAGGGTGTTCACTAGTTCCACAAGATTTGATCTTATCTCTCCAATTTTATATTCATTGCACTGGTTACCAGTAACATAGATAATGCAATTCAAAATTCTCACTATGGTTTTTAAAGCTATACATAATGATGCACCTACTGGAATGGATTTAAGCTTTACCCCAACTGTGAGTGTTTGCAACTTTGATTGACATTACCTGTTGATTTGTACCAGCAGTGCATCATAGGTCAGAGAATGTCTAGGTTATCACCTTGTCCGTTTATCAACTGACATTGAGAGACATTATTCCCATGGCTTGTACTACAGGAACGTCCAACCTGACAATATGCTGGGAATGTGTTCTCCACCTTCCAGAGTTTAGCTCTTACTGGAATAAATCTGCTTGTGTCGTTTTACTGGAGCAATACCTACAAAACAAGCCATGGTTATATGGAAGATTTAGAAGTTAAGAGCTCTTCTCGTTACTTCAAATTCCAGTATGAGGGTACTTTATAACAAGAAGCAGAGGGGTTTTTTTATTTTTGTCTTATTAATATTGGAAGTGGGATGGCTTGCTTTGTTGGTATTCTTATTAGTCAGCCCTCCTGTACATGGATCTGTTTTGTTTGATATTGCTAGAGCAACCAGGGAAAAACCAGGGGAAAAAAAAAGTGACCTGCAGTTTTCATTGTATGTGCTTTTTTTTGCTTTGGAAGCAATAAACTTTGCTTCCCTCCAGGATTAGTTAGGGAAAAAAAAATAATAATAATGTCAGTTGCTTCCAAACTGGAGCTAGGATTTTCATTATATTTATTTCTTGAAATGCAAAGCCGAATTCACCCAGGTGCTGAGAGCAATTAACAGCCTGGTGAAAGTCCTCTGAGCAAGCAGAGTGCCAGACCCTGCAAGGCCTGGTTGCTTTGAAACTTGCACAGTAATCCTGGTTCATACCTCAGCCCTCTGTTTCCATTTGAAAGAGGAAAACAAAGAAGACTGTGGTTTTCAAAGCGACCAGCGGATAATTTATCTGAAAGAGATTTGGTGCACTGATAACCTGACTCTAGAAAGGCCTTCTGTGCTTCAACATTGTACCCTGAATTTCAGCCATGAGTCTTGTGACCTCCCCAATGCCTAGAAAAGTTTGATGGTACGAAAACCACAAGAGTTTTTTTTTTTTATGGATGTTTTTATTTGCTTATTTAGCTCATGCCTTTTCATAGGTAATTAAAGGCGAGTTGCATTCAGGTACCGCACGTATTTCTCTGTCTCCAAAGGGCACACAATCTAAATTTGTGCCTGAGGCAATGGGGGGTGAAGTGGCTTGCCCAAGGTCACAAGGAGCCTTTTCTGGTATAAGAGTTTCTACCAAAGAACTGGCATCTGCAAGAGATACTATTAGCACTGCCACCAATCGTTTTTCTGCCTTTTGTGCCTGCAGGAAGCTAGAAAGCACTGATGCCTACGGTTGTGAAGATGCTATCCACAGAAAGCTCTGCTGCTTTTATCAAGCCTGGGACTGTGCGTTTAAAAGTCTGCCTTGAAGCAGTTTTGGTTTTTGAAAGTATATGCATAAATGTACGTGTACATATTTACATCCGCCCCCAAGCATGCGTGAAAGCGTGCCATGCATAATTCTACATACACCAATTTTTAAAACAGGCTTAGGCAGGCAAATGTGCTTTAAAAATTCTGGCTGAAATCCATGTGTACTTTGTACTTTATCCTTTAAGAGCCCAATTCTGTAATAGCGCATGTAGGGCTAAGGTCCGCTAGTACAAGGTACCGGCAGATTTCATCAAACAATCCTGCTTTGTAAATTAGGGCTGTTTTTGTAGACTCTGCCAGACGTGCACACATTGACACCTCACCCAGAGGTGTACTTCTGCATAAATGGTTCCCATCACCAACTCTGCCCCTGGGAAGCCTTATTTTTGTGCATAAAAACAATTCTACCCGTGGGTTACTTACATACTTTTATGTCAACAATCACCTGGGCAATTTTCAAAAGCCCATTTACCAGGTTTTATTACCTAAATGCTTTTGAAAATCAAGCCTTAAGACTTTAACATGCTTCCTCAAGGGATACGTGGAGGGCCTCCTTTTCCAGGGTTGTAGACCAGGCACCTTTCAAGATCACTAAATTCATCCAAAAAAAATGGAAATAATAATATAAAAAAAAAAAGACCCTGAGGTCAGATTTGATTCATTGTTTTCTGAAATAAAAAAAATACTGGAAATATGCACTGAGAAAACATACTCCTAAATAAACAAGGTCTGGTGACATGGCACGCCAAATAAATGAGAGGCAGTCGAATGGTGCATTTTGTCTGCCATTTACCTTTCAACAGACCAGCATAAAGTAACGATAGAGACTGCATCCTGAATGAAAGAAACAAAGTCTATAAACTACGATGCAAGAGGCATTATTTGCACAAGATGGCCATTTCATAAACAAGACATGGAATGGAAAAACACACACTATTCACCATTGCCTTTCAAACAGGATCAAAGGAATTGTTCGAGCACCATCTGAACGGGATTACAAATGACATGGTAGAAAGCAAACAGTTGTTATTTCAAAAAATGTTGGAAGGGATCCCTTTTAAGAGTTTAGTATGTCAATAAGTTAACTTTATCCTATATGTAGTCTAAGCTTTAACTAGTTTCATAGGCAGCAGGCTGAATAAGTGATTAGAGCATAGAATATGATCAAGGTCTACAATAGGCAATGATTTGGAAGCTTCGAATCATCTTTACATATTTAGCTGGTGAGGAAATTGAAGGCACAGTGCAGGAATCAAGTCAGCATGAAATTAAGGCATACATTATCTTCATTTTATCCATCTGCCGGCAGTCAGATTCATTACTTCCTTCATATATAGAAAAAAAGAGAGTTGTGCCCTCTATAGTTGAAATGCCCCCCCCCCCCAAAAAAAAAGCTGGACTATAGATTAATTTATAAATCTCAGTTGGCTTTTTCCCCTGCTCCTGCCCATGATGATTATATGTTTTGTAAAAGGGTAAACAGACAGCTGCCAACATGCAAAGTCATTAAAGTAATAATTTAAAAAGCTAGTCAAAAGAACTAGCATCCTTTCTCCTTTAGAAAGTCATGGGCCTAAATTTGACTTGCATACCTTCAGGAACTTTGAAATTGTGATCTAACCTTTTCCAGCATCCATGTTATTGTGCTCAATCTTTTGGATCCCTTCCTCCACTGTCTCTGCAGCAGCACATTGGAGATAGATTTTATATCCAAAGAAGAAATGAGTACAGAAAAGAAAACAAGGTATCTGGGTTGCCGGCATGCATGTAAGCACAGATAAGAAGAGTGACACGTGAAAGAGCAATGCTGATTACAAATTTACCTTATAAGTACCAATTTATCCACTGACTTTCGATATTTGTCATTCATTTCTCTTTCACACTTTAAAACAGTTTTATCCTATTTTTGTGATGTACACATCCTTTGCCAGTAGGGTTGACAACTCACCCCAGGTCGGTCAGACAGGTTGATCCAGTCCTGGTTTTGTCCTGTTGCATGCATGGAGTTGTAGTTCTGGGACAAAACCAGGACTGGATCAACCTGCTTGGTTAACCAAGGGTGAGTTGGCAACCCTATTTGTCAGAGAAACAATTGAAAGCAGAAGTACTGAAAATGACGAAGCCACAGCATACTAACAATTATATATTTATATAATCTTTAGTAGCCAAGCATAGCCATATATGGAGATATTTAGAGTTGTTTACTCCAAAAAAGTTAACTGTTATCACATAGGAATAATGACAGCTTATGCATAGGTACTAGTTACACGAATTAGGTATAAGTTCTTGGAATTCAATGCATATTGATATCTCATTATTATTATTCATGAAGAATAACTTATAAATAAATAAATAATATTATATATTGAATGTTGATTGGTCTAAAGCCTGTTATCAAGGTCTTAAGATCATTTATAAGGTGTGAATTCTTGCTCTGCCACTTAGAGCTCTCATATCTTGGGTTACAGCTGATAACCTATTTTATCTATGTGTTCACGATCAGGTAATAAAATAAGAAAGCTAACTGCACAATATGTACAGGGATAGGGCCCTTCTCCTCGCCTTCCCACCTCCCATCTCCCACCCTTCCTCCCACCCCCCCCCCCCCCTTTTCTTCTTAAAACTTCACCCACCTAGCAAGGAACCACATAGACTGGATGAAATCACATGTTTATTTATGGATATATATGGCCCAGGACCGGTGCAAGGTTACTAGGTGCCCTAGGCAAACCTTCCACCTTGCACTCACCCCCCCCCCCATCATGCTGCCCCCCCCCCCCAGTCTCCGCCCCAACTAACTCTTTCATGCCTGCCGAGTGTGTGCTTCTCTGGGCAGCGAGCAGGATGGGCACTGCTCGCAGCCCGCTGAATCTCTACTCCTCTTTTCCATGAGCGGGGTAGGCCCCGCTGGTGGCTCCCAGATGGCTGCTCTCTGGCACTCCCTAATGGTGGGCGCCTGAGGCCACCACCTAGTTTGCCTAATAGGACGCTCCGGCCCTGATATGGCCACAGCTTAGAAAACAACAATAACACACAATCAATTGAATCTATGCTAATACAATTATCATCCTGAACTGCGTAACAACGATATTGCAACAACCCCTAGGTGGCCAGCCCCCAATTCAATCAGTCAACAAGCCATTGACAAAACTAAAACCCGTCCATAGAAGCCATAATGTTTCAGGGGATGCTGCCAGGATGGGACCTGAACTGTAGAAGTTTCAGAATCTCAGGTGAGCGCTGCTCGGACTCCCCCTTTTCTTCTCCCAGAACACCGTTGAAACGCTGGGGTTCCTTCATTTCTGCAATGTGGGCTGCTTGCCCTGTGTTATCTCGCCCCCTCCCCTTCCCCAGAGCTGCTGCCTAACGACCATAGTGATTGGGGAAGGGGCTAATCTAAAATGTTGGTCACCATGCCAGTACCCCCTTGGTAACAATTGGTTTGCCCCCCAACCCCTACCTCTGCGGCCATTCCTATCCAGCAATAACTCTAGCACATCTTGAATGCCACTGTTGAAGATGTCCCAGCCTATGTCTGAAAAATGCACCCTAACTGGTCGGAACAACCCAGAGCAGCTTTTCTCTATCAAATTTTGGAGTATGTAAAGCCCCTGCACAATGGGTATAAATCTGTGCATCCATCTGTTGATCTTTTGCCTTGCCCAATCTACAACCTGGTGAGAGCGTTACCCTCACCAGACGTGCCTGGGGGTGGTACAGGACCAAACGATACAGTTCTCAGGATATCAACCAGCAATTGAGATGCAATCTTTTTGCATCTTCTGCACTAGTTCGTCACTGCAAGTGGCCACCAGATCATTACCCCTGAGATGGATTATAATTGCTAAGGGGGCTGCCAGTGTTGACTTCATATCCATGATGACTGGCACCAATTGGTCCTATCTCATCCCCGGGATTCCTTTCCAGCTCAGCATCAAGTGATGTGATGCCATGCCCAGGTGCTCACCCGCTGGGCAACATTTAGCTCGCTTATGTGCCCATCAGAATGCCTTATTATCCAGACGTGGTGTATCTTTGAAAGTATACTTGGACAAATAATAACAACCCATTAGCGAATTATGCCATAACTTACTGCACGCTCCTTTATTGCGTTGCATTATACCCCTATTCCTACCTAGTTGTTTTTGTATACCCTCTATTCCTCCCTAGTTGTATATATATATTTCCATATCCACTATCTTATAACTATATTCGCTATTATTATTAATCCTGTATCCTCCCTACCCCCTCCTAGTTCCTTTACCTCCCCCTCCAAGATCTATGCACCCTGTTCCATGTACTACATTTATGTTCATTGTAAACCGATATGATGTTCCTACGAATACCAGTCTATAAAAGCTTATAAATAAAAATAAATATATAAATAAAATAATCCTCTGGTCTGACATAAAGATTGTATCTCCATGAGCGCCATGTCCCTATAGACATCTGCCGCAGTCGTAGCTGCACTGATTCGGAAGGAATGTGTCAAAGCCTGTACCTGATGCCACAATCGCCTGCAAAGACCACTGCAATACCCTTGTAAAATTGATACCAAGATACAGAGCGATCATCTGCATGAATTAGCAGCTGACCAGAGTGAGTTAGACATTTGCATAAGTATTGATACATGTTCAAGACCGGGCAAGTAATATCACCAACACACCTATGCAGGATTACCTTTGTACCTTTCAAATATTGATCCGTTTTAGACTTGCTGATCGTCAGTACTAGCCTATCGTGTGACAGAGCTGCGCCTTTCAATTGTAGGCTTGATGTACCTTGCCTGGCCGAAGACTGCACCACCAATTCACTAACACGCAGTGTGGCAAAAAACACCAGGGAAAACGCAGAACGGAAAAGGCAGGACTCATATACATCGAAACACACACTATCCATTATGGATACTAGGCACACTAAAATGTTGTGTGTAATAGAACATCTAAAATTCTGAGGCCTGGCTTTTTCCTTAATCTAACCCATCATGATCCTTTTGATCTCTATGACAGTAGATTGTTTTGATCTCTATGACAGTAGATCGTTGATCTCTATGACAGTAGATCGTTTTTGAAAAAATCAAAAGGCCCGCCAAATGATTCATCACTGTGGATCTTGCTATACCCTAGTCCTTGTGTAGCAGAATGTAACGAATTAGCGAATGCACCGGTATAGGCCACCTTAACGACTCGCCCTCCCTGGCTAGAAAAGTCTGAAAGTCAAACAAGGCTTGGCAGTAACTCCTCTTTGTGTTCTCAGCCAAACCCAGGATCAACTCCTAAACATTGGGGGCCAAGTTCCCTTACCTCCGTGGGTACTGGGGTGGCGCACTGCTCTGCCTTTGGGGTAAAGAACCTGAAAGACACCCACTTAAAGCAGGACAAAGAATCGGCAATATTATTCTCAACTAGGATATACGCAGTACAAAATGTAATACTGCATTATAAGCAGGTAAGTACCAACTTTTGAAGAAGTGCATTTACCCCTATGGACTTGGCTGACAATCTATTAATGACCTCCACTACAGCCATGCTGTCAGATCGAAAGATGATGCTGGCCCTGGTCAAACACGCTCTCCATAATATTAAGGCCACCACTACAGTGAACAATTCCAAAAAGGTAATGTCCTTAGTTAACCTGTACTCATGCCAGTCCACAGGCCAAGCCTCAGCACACCAGGCGCCCCAAAATATATGTCGAAACTGAACCCTCCAGAAGCTTTTGTGATGGCGTCTAAATACTAGATTAAACAGGGCACCTGCTCAGTTTTGTGCTCAACTACCACACTCATGAATATATGAAACACTGCCACCCAATAATTAATTGTTTATAAAATGTTTTTTTGTCTTTTGCTTCTGCAGCCACTTATTTGTCTTTTAAAACACTATCACCACAATCTTGCTCCCTAACAAGAAATGAGAATATATCTTTAAACTCCCGCCTCCAAATCTTCTTCTTGATTTTTTTATTGTGTGGGGTCAGAGAGCTGACCCCACACAATACCTCCTCTCTGCTGAGCAAAGTCTGCCTGGCAGATGCTCCTGGATGTGGACCTTGGTCCCATGTACCCTCCTCCCTTGTATTTTTAGCACCTCACACACAGGCCGATACAGTAAAGCGCGGCCGCGGTTACCCTGTTTCTAACCCGCTTTGTACCCACAATTTGGCCGCGTAAATCTAACCCGCGATTCACTATCTGTTTTTACCAATCCTTACCGCTTCTTTAAATCAACGCGTTTCCTTTTCCGCCCGCAGCATGTATATGATATGTAAACGATCGGATTAGCTATTCCCTCCCCCCACAATAACGTGCGGCCCGATTATCGCCTTTTTAACCAACTGTTTTGCTGCGTCTTTAACCCGCTAATTTACCGCCTACCCTGACCCTGGTGTTAGAGGGATGTGACAGCAATAGGCAGGCTCCGGTCAAATAAGTGGGTGGGTTGGAGCAAGCGAGTAACACTCGGGCATCGGGGATTGCCAGTCCTCTCTTCCCCCTCCCAAAGCAAGGCGCAGGGTGAAAATCGACTCGACATGTTATTAAAGCAAATAGAAATTGTAATAAAAGTAAACTTACTGCATTCTTCCAGCAGCCCCAGTCCTCTCTCCCCTCCTCCCGAGGCGCCCACCACGGCTCCCCTGCCTCCCGGGGGCAGCCGGCGGTGAAAGCAGCTTCCAGCAGCCCCGCCGGCGAAGGTGCATGAACGCACGTCCAATTTGGGCGCTCAACTGTGCACACGGCAAACGAGCGGATGCCCGGCATTGCCGCACTTTTTCTTACGCGCCCTTATTGTATCGGCCTGACAGTTACAGCAGAATTAGCAGTCAGTGCTCCTATTGCCAGCCCTCTTTTTCTTAAATGTTTTTAATGCCTTCTGCATGACTGTTGCCCATGCCAGCTCCTCATTGTTGCTATCTGGAGCTGAACCTGAGTCAGAGTCACTAATAACGTCCTTACCTTGAGCCTCATTGCCCTGTGGGGCTGGGGGCTGCCGATCACTTGAGAGGTACCACTGCCTCTATTCGTGGCTCGGTTGTTAGTGGAGCTGGAATTTCCCGCCAGGTACTGGCCAAGCCAGTCTGTACCATGAGTATGGGCTTATTGGCGCAGCTCTGACATAAAGTCGCCCACAGCCCAACAGGAACTCAGTGCATAATGTCTGACGCTGCTGTATTGGTCAAGTGATCGCCGTGCATGAAGAGCAAACGGAGCTTGGCCAGGTCTCCTCGCCCCTTTTGCTTGCCATTCCCACCAATTCCTAAACTGCAAGCCCTTAGCCCACCCCTGGACCTGATCAAACTAACCCGTCTATCTCCCCCCCCCCCTCCCGCCCCCCCTTCTCAGGCCTGCTCCCTGAGTTTTTAGTCACAGGAACTTTCTGTTTCTTTAATGATTACAAATGTTTCTTTAAAGCTTTTAAATTGGTACAGACAGAAGTGTATAAAGCCAAGTCAAGGGGCCTCCAGGGTACGTCCCATCTAGGAGACTTTCCACACTAGTACCTAGATAAGGGCCCAGCAGTGAGGACCAGGCACTAGGGGCTGCAGAAGGCAATGGCAAAGCTCTGCCATGGAAAAGGTCACAGGCACCATGCTTATGCCACGATGCCCAGCCCTTGACACCCAGAAATAATAAAAAGATAACCAAACAAACAAATGCCTCATAGTGGGAAACAGTGCCAGGATGCAGTATACAACCCATGACTTTATTGCACATAACCTTGTATTAGATCACAACATGAGCGATGACCTTGGAGAATCTTATTTGATGACGTTCCTCTAAAATTAGTGTGTCCTTTATGGGTTGCTATCATAGACAAGTTTATATGAATAAAACCCCTATTTTGTAAACAGTATTTTATAATAGTATAAAATTATATATATATATATATTTCAAAGAGAGTTTTACTGCTCCAGACAAGCATTCTTAGGTACAAACCAGAAATGAAAACATACCTCTAGTTTACATTTATTGATTTACGATGCTTTTATTCTGTGCCTTCTGTGAATCTCCAGTGAACTGATATTGTTTAGCTAACAGGTCTGGCACCATTTCTGTCTCTATGATATTATTTCTGATAAAAGAAAAATACTACAAAAGAGTCAGGGAGGATCAAAAAAAGCGAAATAGCTTGTACTCTCTTAGGCTAATTTTCCGATGAGCTAGCTTTTACTTTAATCATTGGAAGTCTGCTTGATGCCTCAACCAAAAAAAGGAGAGCAGAATTACACATAATGGCTTAAAGACAGATTAGTTATTTTATGTCTTGTATGAAAGGGTCAGAATAAAAATATTGCCTGAGCAAAGAAAGAAGCTTGCAGTGGGTGGGTTTTTATTTATTTATTGCTTACTTATAAAGTGTTCCTTGGTATAGGCATAAGCAGATAATCTTAGCTATAGTGTTAAGGAAATACAGAATGAAAAACATGTCCTAACAATATACCAGCTTCAGGGACTGGAACTTTCTTCTGTCAAGCACAGTATTTTATTTGTCCCAAAATAACATACCACGTATCAGCCTTTTCTTTTTCTCAGTAGTTCCATTCAGACTGCTAAATTGCTGTAGCATATGTAGATATTTAGTGATGCATTTCCTTTAATGTTCTCCAAGATGACGAAGGATAAATGTGTCACTATCTGCTTAGCAAGTGCACATAAGGCAATTAACACCTTGCTAATCTATCATAAGCAGACTGTAATTAAGTAATAATTGGAGAATGAGTGGAAGCAGGGTACAAAATAGAATCCAGGCAGAGATAAAGTAACAAGGAACCAAAAGAGAGACCTCAGTAATCAGCACCTTCCTCTTCATTCAGTGGGTCCTGTTCACCATGCACAGAATGGCCGTCTGGAAGGGTTACCAGCTCGCTTCAGTACTACAGGGAGAAAGGCTGAGTCAATCTCGTTTTTAATACACTTCTGGCACAATACATTCTGCAACCTCTTATGTAACAGGAGGGAATGAAGATACAGCAGTGGTTGTTACTAATAATACTTTCTGCGTTTTGTTTTACTGAAAGTATTTTTGGCACTGTATAAAAGCGTTACACAAGTGAAAACTAAAGGAAAGAAGAGTTGAAATGTCATACAATATAGATAGTCAGCGTAGAAGAGTGTTCCCTGCTCCATCGTGCTCACAATGGGGTTGAATTTAAAAGCTGTGCTTGCGTCCATGTTTGCGCAGTTCCCGGCACACGCACATGGACGCGGCTAATTTATAACGTGTGCGCGTCGGCACACGCATGTTATAAAATACAATTCCTACGCGCACGTGTATGCCACATGTGCAGGCGGGTGGCCTCCTCCATGGGGGGGGGTGGGGGATTTTTTTCAATTACATGTAGCAACGCGATCAGTCTTTTACCCAGTTTCCTCTCCCCTACCTAACCTTCCTCCCTTTTCCCCTTTCCATCCCCACGCCTAAATCTACCCTAGCTAACCCTTTTTTTTTTTGTTTTTTACTTACCTGTTCTGGTGAGCAGAAGGAAGTTACTGCACCGGCACATGGCTGGTACGCGCGTCCCTGGGACAGCATCTAATGGCACTGTCTTGGCCCGCCCCCCGCCCTCAGACCCTGCCCCCCCCCCCCCCGGCCCACCTCTTTCTTCTAGCCCGGCACTTCTGCGCATATCAGGGGTTACAAGCATGGCCGGGACCTTTCGAATATGCACACGATGCGTGCAAGGCCTGGCCACGCACATAACACCCAAATTTTACACGCATAGGGCTTTTAAATTTCGGGCTAATATAAACAGATTTCGGTTAGCTCCAAATTTCCCTCATCTATAAATAATAAACTGTCTAAACCAGATTGTTGAAAAATGTGCGATTTTTGGCTAATGATACAGGATTATGAGATAGAGAGAAGGGCAACCAAAATGATAAAGGGGATGGAACAGCTCCCCTATGAGGAAAGGCTGAAGAGGTTAGGGCTGTTCAGCTTGGAGAAGAGACGGCTGAGGGGGGATATGATAGAGGTCTTTAAGATCATGAGAGGTCTTGAACGAGTAGATGTGACTCGGTTATTTACACTTTCAAATAATAGAAGGACAAGGGGGCATTCCATGAAGTTAGCAAGTAGCACATTTAAGACTAATCGGAGAAAATTCTTTTTCACTCAACGCACAATAAAGCTCTGGAATTTGTTGCCAGAGGATGTGGTTAGTGCAGTTAGTGTAGCTGGGTTCAAAAAAGGTTTGGATAAGTTCTTGGAGGAGAAGTCCATTAACGACTATTAATCAAGTTTACTTAGGGAATAGCCACTGCTATTAATTGCATCAGTAGCATGGGATCTTCTTAGTGTTTGGATAATTGCCAGGTTCTTGTGGCCTGGTTTGGCCTCTGTTGGAAGCAGGATGCTGGGCTCGATGGTTCCTTGGTCTGACCCAGCATGGCAATTTCTTATGTTCTTATGTTCTTTAAGATTATTAAAAATATGTAGAACTAATCCAGTTGTTTTAGCTAATGTTCAGTTGCATTCTGGGATTCATGGTCCCTCAGAAAAACAGGGCTGACAGGGAGTTGTGCTAGTAGAACTGGAGTATCCTATTCCCAATGCTTGCAGCTATCTGCTACAGTAACTACATATTATTTTGCAAAATAACTTGAAAATTTTGATGGTAAGGTAGGGATAAAATTACAACCAATTGTTTCCAAAGGAATATATTCATGGGTGAATTTTCAAAGACTTACACAGAGTTGTGTGAGTAAAATTGGCATATGCTCATATAATAGCCTCTAGGTATGATAAAAGGTGAATTTTAAAAGAAATGTGATCCCATAAAATAACAGATGCGTGTGCAAGTAGCTCTTATTCATACTACTGCTATTTTATAAATCTTGCACATATGCACTTTAGTACCGGTATGTGAATAGCTTTGCTTGTGCAAAAAAAGGGGAAGATGTGAGGTGGGTCAGGAGGATTTCGGAGAAGGGCCATCATTTACGCACATAAATCTCGATTTTATAACTGGAAATGCAGCGTGCATACAGCTTTCACCTGCACATATTTACTTGCTCTTTAGCGGGTGTAAATCAGAATAAAACTCTTTATAACCAAAAACTGACTGGATAAGGGTTCTGGATAAAATTGGGGGGAGGGGGGTGCAGGCTAAAGAACCAGAGAAGTCTGGATGACATAGAGATAGACTGGGCAAACTGGTGGACTAATTGGTAAAACTGGGAATTTCCTTCACGCGCGTGTGTGTTAAATGTGCTCACTTGCGAGTGCAAAGAAAAATACGCAAATAATGTTGCCTCGTGTAACCGCTTAAAATTAGGAGCACAAATGCATGCGCTAGGTATATTTTATATAATGCGCATGCACTAGTGCATGTGTGCTCGCGCTCACATATGCGGGTATATGGGTGCACACACACTCGTTTTAAAGTTATCATCCCTGTGAATTTTCAGAGAGGGGAGTACATGGGTATTGTCACTGCCATGCAGAAATGTATGTGTATACACACAGGGCATTCTGAAAGTATTCTCAGGCAGGGTTTGGAAGTACATGTGTATTTAGGTATTTTTACAAATGGAGTATATATGTACAGCATCAAACATACATGCATGCTTTTACATCTGCTAATCGTGGAAATTAAATCGAACTTCATCTGTAGTTTTGGGTGGAGGTTCTGGAGCAAGTGAAAGTCTGAGTCAACTGGTTGTAGTCTTGACAAACTGGTGCTTGGAAGTGCATGCAGAGAGAAGTATTTTCAGAAGCAACATCAGGTAGATTTTAAAAGCCTTACATGTGCCAAAGCTGGGAGATATGTGTGTGTCTTGGGCCAGCGCATGCCACACCTATTTTAAAAGGTGCATGTGTTTGCGCGTATCTCCCGGTTTGCACACAAATCAGAAAGTCAAAAAGGGGGTGGTGCATGGGTGGAGTCTGGGTGGGGCATGGGCGGGATATGGGAGTTCCAGGTCTGTAACCTGAAGTATGTAATTATTTATGTGCACAATCGCATGCCAGTGTTGCGCAGGAGGTGGACCCTTGGGCCAAGGTGGGGTTGACGCTACCCGCAGAAGAGATCCTATGGGTCCCCACCATCGGCAGGCAGAGTGGGTTGACTGATGGAGGCCGGTTGGAGCTTCGCCAATACCAGCCCTCGTTCCCCATGGGTTGAGCCTTTGGGTATCGGGGCCGGCTGGAGTTAAGTGGGCCTCTGTGTATAGTTGTCGATGAGAAGATGGAGAGGTCAGACCAGAGGCAGCAACAGCAAAACTGAAGTGACTGTACTGGATGAGGCGGAGTCCCAGAGACCCAGGCGCCAATAGGAACCAAAGTCTGACATGGGGCACCTGAGCAAGAAAAGGCCGAAGCCAGAAAGGCCAAGTGCAAGACGAAGGCAGTGGAGGCATCGTAGAACAAGCTGGAGTCAAGGCAGATGGCAATCAAGGAGCGGTGGCAAGGCAAGGCTGAAGTCAAGTCCAGGAGAGAAGCAATAGCGTGGTCAGGCAAAGCAGAGGTCTGGACTAGGAGATGATCAGTAGCATGGTCAGGCGAAGCAGAGGTCTGGACTAGATGATCAGTAGCGTGGTCAGGTGATGCAGAGGTCTGGACTAGGAGATGATCAGTAGCGTGGTCCAGCGAAGCAGAGGTCTGGACTAGGAGATGATCAGTAGCGTGGTCAGGCGAAGCAGAGGTCTGGACTAGGAGATGATCAGTAGCGTGGTCAGGCGAAGCAGAGGTCTGGACTAGGAGATGATCAGTAGCATGGTCAGGCGAACAGAGGTCTGGACTAGGAGATGATCAGTAGCGTGGTCAGGCAAAGCAGCGGTCTGGTCTAGGCGATGATCAGTAGCATGGTCAGGCGAAGCAGAGGTCGGGTCCAGGAGAAGATCAATAGCGTAGTCAAGCGAAGCAGTGATCGGGTCCAGGAGAAGATCAATAGCGTAGTCAGGCAAAGCAGTGGTCGGGTCCAAGAGAAGTGCACGTCCATACAGAATTGCGCACATATGTACGTGCATACAGACTATTTTACATCATACACAAGTATGCTATAAAATGGCCGTGTCTATGCATGCAAGCTGCCATATGCATGTTCATGTATGTCCGCACGGCTGTTTAAAAGTTGTAGTCTATATGGGCATTCATCAGCCAACTTTATAAAATACCTAACTCCATGCATAAACCGAGGGTTATTAAGCATACTTTACAACTATTTAATGCATTAATTAGATGTAAAAGCTATGTGGATTCCTGCCTTAAAAATGAGCTTGTACTGAAACATATGCATACTTCAGGGATGTTGATACATGGAATATTAAAAACTATGTGGCTGTCAGTGCACAGTTTATAAAATGCAGGCTTAACTTTAGACATTAACACAATACACCAATTGCTAATTAAACTATGAATGTACCCAAGCCAATGCTCTAATGACATGTTGGACAGCCTGCTTTGAAACCAAGCTGGGTTGTTGTTTCTTCATCCTTCACACCTGTCCCTAAATGAGGCCGAACCTGTGAAAGGTTCGGCCTCATTTAGCGTGATGGTGATGGTGATGGGGGAGAGAATTGTGCTGGGCCCTCTGCCACTATGCCATAAGTGTATTCCTCAAAATATTCCTCGGACTTGCCAAAGTCTCCAGTGACATCTTCATAGCCAAAGCCAAGGACCTTTCCTTTATCCTTAACCCCTTTGGTCTATTCACTGCCTTCAGCACCATTGATTATCATCTGCTGCATGAGACTCTATCTTGCTACCTTTCCTTCAAATTCTATTCCCACCCACCCCCTCTTTTTATCTCCATGGATAGCACTGTCATATTCCCAGTCTGCTACCTTTGGAGTAGATTTTCTAAGGTGCTGGCGCACGCATGTTATAAAATCCGGGGGCTGCACACTCATGCGCACCAGATTTTATAATCCGCGCGTGCAAGGGGGGAGGGGAGCAGTTACGTAATTCCCATGTGGCGACACATCCCGGCCTTCCCCAGTTCTCTCCCAGTCCGCTCCAATTAAGGAGTGGACTGGAAGGGAACTTCCTTACCCCCTACCCTAACCTCCTTTCCCCTTCCCCTCTCTTTCCCACCCCCTAAACCCTGTCTCCCATCTTTTTGTAATTTTATTTCGTTGCTTACTACAACTTGCACGTGCCGTTGGTCCTTTCCATGTTACAGCAGCAAATGGCCACTGTACCGGCCACCTCCAGCCCCACCTCTCCCCGCTCCTGGACCACCCCTCCCCGCCTCTTTTCCTCCGGGCTGGCACTTCTGCGCGTGACGAGAGTTACGCGAGTGGCTGGGCCCCTTCTAAAATGCTCGCAGTGCGCGCAAGATCCAGCCACACTCGTAACCCCCATTTTCCCCACGTGCATTTTTTAAAAAACCTACCTGTTGTTTTAAAAACAAATTGAAACGAAATGGGAAACTTTGTTATAATTTCACATTTCCTTTCATACCATGTACATCACTACTTTCCATCATGCTGCACTATATGCCTGGAATAGCCTTCCTGAGGAAGTTTGATTCCCCATCTCTTTTCATATTCAAGTCTCTCATAAAAACCTACCCTTTTGAGGTTGCTATTTAATTTTAAACCCTATCTCCCCCTGATCATTGCCATAATGATTTTAACCATGTTTACTGAAATAAATACATTTCCTAATGCCTCTTGTTTCATCTGTGTGTCTTGAGTAGATTATAAACTCCACTGAGCAGGCTCTGCCTGTTATTGTAAATCTGTACAGTGCTGCATGTCTATCAATGATACAGAAAAGACAAATATTTAATTGAATCCAAACCACATGATTTAGTTTTCTCTCTTATAAAAGAGAAATTTACATTTTAAAATAATAGCAAAATAATATTTCCCAGTTTGAGTCACAAACCACAATCTAAATTATAATCGCATGGTCAGGTAAAAAAAAAAAATCAAATCACGAAGCTCAGGATTTGCAGATACTAAGCTTTGGATTGGCATAGCACTAATTCTTTGGTAATTAAAATTGGCTAAAGCATGAGTATTTTTTTCTTTTATATATTTCTTACCATTTCCATATCAAGAGAGAACAGAACAGTAATGAGATACAGAAACAGTTTGTTTAAGGTTCAAGGGTGATACTATATAAAATAAGGCATCATCCCATTAATGAAGAAAAATATTAATGCAACACTGCCAGTGGAAGGAAAATGATCTTGAGTTAAAAAATGATTTCTTTTGTAGGTGAGGAGGGGTTGATGAGAAAGAAGCACGGTACCCTCAATTAAAGAAGCAAGTTACAGGTTTCCACATACACAGATGCACTAATCATTTTTCTTAAGACCCAAAATGGGAAAAAAAACCCAAAACTCTGTAGTACATCCGGCTCTCACTGAGATAAGCTATTAGAACAGCCTGGTACCAAAGTATACACGCCTATGCCAGGAATCTAGTCTTTGGAGCACAACATCCTGATTCCCCTGCCAGCAGCTCACTGGGTGCCACTATATATATATATATATATATATATTTTATTTTTATTTTATTTTTTTTTGTTTGTTTCAAAAGGTGTTCATGAGAGAGGGGAAAAAAAAGCACTTTGGAAGACTTTCAACTAGGAAGTCTTAAGTATGGCTTTCTTTTAAATATTTTGCAGAGTTCCCTTCACCTTTTCACACCAGCAACTCAATGATTCACGCTCCAAGAACTTTCACATATCTGACTTTTATATTAAAACAGTCATGTGCATCGCTGCCTGGGTCCTAAGGCAAGCCAGTATGGAGATATGAGCACAGTCCTTAAAGGATATTAATCTGTACTAAAGACTACACAATTTGTCACAAATTAGCTCAAGTATAATCTGAGTCCCATTTCTCCCCCCCCCCCCCCCCCAGTTTAAAATGCAATCCAAAAGGAATAGCATGAATGTTAATACAAGTAAAAAAGTCTTTAAAAACTAGGGGTCCATTGCCAGTTCCATGCAATGAAAAGGAGAAGAAATAGAAAAGAATCTCTGAATTGCTCGACAGAAGTAGAAGAGTAAGTTGTAATTGCTTACTAAGAAAAGAAAGTCCAAACCATTTTTGTATACATCCCTCCAAAGTGCATATTAATCAGTTAAGTCCTTTCATTCAGGGTCAGATCAAAGGTACTATCATTGTGGGTTCTCCCTCTTCACATATTTTATTTAATCTCAATTTGCAGTTTTTCACTTCAGCAAAATATGAAAAAACCTAAATAAAAGAGACTGCAGGTTACATTGGTAAACAAAGTTTTTGTTTCCTTCAGGCTTTTTGGTGTTCCAAATAGATCTTTTGATGCTGATCATGGATATTAGTTCGAAATTTGTACATCAAGTAAGGTTTTTGAGAAACAGCCAATTTTGTGTTACAATAATTGTGAAATTTTAAAACATAATCTCGCGTACATATATTTTCTTGATGGACAGTAGTTTTTATGATTTTTAAAATTCATGTCATATTTTTGACGGCCATAAGCAACGTAACATGTAACAGAGACTAACTTTTTTTTTTTAAATACACCAAGAAACTCTGCCTGATCATGCCAGAACTTACTCGGGCAAGCCCCAGCTCGGCTACAAGATTCTAACTTGTTTTTATAATGACGCAACCTTATATAAGCATCTGTGATGAAGGACAGGCACTTTGATGGTCTTCTGCAAGGTAAAGAACATGTTGCATGGACAGCCTTCAAGAATGTCGTTTGTAACTTTCTAGGCAACTATAAGGCAGCAGACTATGTCAAACAGGTTGAAAATCTGCTTCAGGCATACAAATTGATGAAGTGCAACATGTCATTGAAGATACATTTTCTTCATTCCCACTTGGACTTCTTCCCAGACAACCTTGGCGCCATGAGTGACGAACATGGTGAAAGGTTTCATCAAGATATTGTCAAAATGGAGAAACGGTATCAAGGCAAGTGGAACCCCTCCATGCTGGGTGACTATTGTTGGACTCTCATCCGCGAAGCGTCGGACAGTGATTACAAATGAAAATCTGCGGCAAAACATTTTTAGTTTTGTTTTCTGGTGCCAACATTGCCATTTTAACTTATGCCGCTTCAGACACATAACAATGCTTATGCTTAATGTATATTGCACTTTTCTGGCAAACGCTATGTGATATAGACGTAATAATGCATATTTGTGTTCAGCTTGTTAAAATCTACTTGTTTCACCGAAGGTTATGGAGGAAACAAAATGTTCCCAGAAACTTGTTTACCAGTGTTATTGACCTTCAACATGTATTTTTCTTTCTTTTTCCTTTATTTTTAAGTAAGACTTCGGTGAAGATTTGACATCATTTGGAGTTAGGAAAGTCTCACAAAGATGACATTTCTACTATGTTATCTTACCCTAGCTTGATGGTACCCTGTTATAGAGTCCATCAAGGTAGGGTGAGAGAGCATATTAGAAATGTCATCTTTGAGAGACTTTCCTCACTCCAAATAACATCAAATCTTCACTGAGGTGTACTGTGCTGTTTGAACTTCTTAGTCTGCATGTAAAACTGGCCCCTAAACCCTAAACCATCACCAACACCTCATCTTGATCTATTAGCTTACCCTCCAATAGGTATGTAAATACTTGATTACTATATGTTACCATGTGGTGTGGAAATTCTAAAAACAACCCTAAACATGCCCCTTTCTATTACCGCAGGTAATATTATAGCATTTTGATGAATTTTGGGGTAAGTTAGCCAGAAAAATAACACCACCCAGTTATGTTCACTGCTTGTCCACTGACTATCCATCTAAGTGGTAGAGCCGGATATTCAGCAGCTGCCACTTGGCTGGATAAGTCCAATTTATCCGGCTAAGTAGTATTTGAATATCTACCCTAAAATGATTAAGATGTTGCTTTTTCTTTCTGGTTTTAATTTTATTTCTGTGACAAAAAGAACATTTCCAGTATTTGAAAACTCCTCCTTCCAGGGTGTAGCTGTGCTATTCCTTATCAAAAATCTGTTCTAGGATACCACATGTATATCAAAGGCATGGTTACAGTAGTACAAACAGTTGAATGAAGACTGACCTTAGAGCACTAGACTTTACAGAACTGGGCAGAGCTATAATTAAAGATTCAAAACATAGAGAGTCAAATATCCATTGTCATGAAAGGAAATGAGACTTAGGAACAAGTGCAGAGACTGAGAGAGAATTAAAATGAAAGATTAATTTGATATATTGAGGAATTAGGTAGAATGCTGCTGCTTGAGAGAGAACTGAATAATGTGATACAATCATGGAAAATGACTAGCGCACATTAATTCCATAAATCGAGCTACTTTAACCAGTCTGTTTCTTCTTATGAGATATTGTCAATCAGATGAACAGTAATTTCTTTAAGAATAAGTTAAATTACTAATGATACTGCAAGGTGTATAAAACTTCTTGAGAATACCTGAAGGATTACAGGTGCACACTTGAGTTGAATGAATGTAAGTGCTACACTATAATATGGAAGGAAACACTGGGAAGGCAGCGAGAGAAAGAAAAACTCAAGAGTTCTCATCTTGGAGATTTGCCAGCTGAAAATAGCAGCATGCAGGGACCCAGCTAAGCACTGATAAAGACCAAAGAAATGCCAAGGATCAAGAAAATAGCTTATAATTGATAAGATCAAAATATCATAAGCATAGCCTCAGTGCCATCTCCGGTGTCAGACAGATACAGAACAGGTGCAAAGGATTACTAGCCTAAATTCTGATCCTTGCGATACAATTCCATACACTGACAGGGTTGGATGATTCGGTTCACAGGTGCCAGGCTTCTCAGTGATCTGTTCAATGTTCCGGAAAATTACCACATCCTGTAGATTCTTACATGCTCATATAACTATAGTTTGGCAGTGCATAAACTTTCCACCTGTTCCACAAAAGCTAGTGATTCAAAGCTCTGTGTTTCACTCCACGTTTGAATCAAGCCTTTGATGCCCCCTCAAGGAACTGAAATCATAAGCCAGGCATATCTCCTCAGTTGATTTACCTCTGCCCTGGGTGATGATTATCTAGGTTTAACAACCAGACAGCAACTGTAAAAATGAAACAAGATCCTTATGAATAATGAAGAAATCTCTCTTTAAATACTTCATTTACTGACACTTTTCTAAAAGACGTTTGCCCAGCACTTTTCCCACATCTCTGTATTATTCCATATGTGCTGGGGATGAATGTTGGAAAAAAAAAACAAAACAGGTATTTTTTTGTATTGTTTGTTCACAAATGAGCTATTTTTCAAAGGATTTGCATGTTTAAAATGAGTATATGTGCACGAAAGAAGCTTGTACTCACGTGTATGCTATTTTATAAACATCAAAAGTGCATGTGTATTTTCGGTTTTGCACGCACATTTACCTGGCAAAAAAGAGGCAGTCTAGGAGTGGTCTGGGGCGTCCCGGGGCAGGGCTAAAAGGAATGCATGTAGGTTGCTATTTTATAAAAGATTTAAGCAAATACATTAGGCAACTTATTTGCACAATTTTACGCCTGGTAATTATCTAGCACAATTGATATCAAACTCGTCTATTGTCGGTTGTCATTGGATGGCAGGACTGAGGGAACTGGAGGAGTTCCGGGTGAAGTACTAGGAGGGTCTCAATGAAATGGAGATGGACGGGGTGAACTGATGGAGGTATCGAAAAACTGATGATTTAATTGCGCACATCTTTTAAAAAATATACCTACTTACTCTTATAAATCAGGGTTTTATGCGAACAAGTTCAAAATGGTTTTTTGCGCATAAAATATACACGCATATGTTTATAAAATAGGTAGAAAAAGTACATGCTTTCAATGCATTGCTGCTATTTGCGCGTAATGAAATATATGCACATATGTCAGGGTCCCAAAAAGCGCTGGAGATTCTATTACTAAACCTTCTGGTCTCTGATGAGCCTTGCCTATCATCTTTTGTGGATACATTATTGTTGCAGCTAGATGTGAATTGACATGTTATTGGAGGAAGAGTCATCTACCCACAGAAAGACAATTGTTAAACCGAATTGAGAGAATATACTATATGGAAAAACTGACAACTATCAGACATGATGTTTTACAGACATTGATAGTATTTGGGCTCCATTTGTACAAGGGATGAAGTGACAGAATATTGGGGCTGATAAACCATTTATGTTTGCTGGACATTGTCTTTTTATCATTGCTTTCAAATTATGGGTATTGTCTGAGAACTTATATAGATTGATATATATATAGGTTTTGACATATATTATATGCGGTATTACATTGTTCTCTGTTTCCATTTTCTTATTTTATAATATACTGCGATTATTATTTACTTTTTTTATTTCTCCCTGTTTTAAGAGAATATGCTCTGGTTAGAGGTGGAAGGGAGGTGGCGGGAAGGAGGGTTTGGGGGGAGGGTATAGGGTGGTGGAGGGGGCAGCATAATCTAATGTTATGCCTTTTTGCACTGCAATGACAAGCACACTCTGTTACGCGCCCCGTCCATGCCCGTCCCGCGCATGGGCCTGCTCACCTTCATGGTTCCTCTGCAGGTCCAGGGTCGGCCTCCCTAGCGGCAGCTGCTAGCACTTCCGGGCCCCGGCGTCCCGCGGCGGCGGTCGCCGGGCCTTCCACTGCACACCAGGCCTCACGTCGGAGCTTGGTGTCTTCGGCGCTGTTGGCCATGGCCCTACGCGCGCGGATCGCCCGGCCTTTTGTAGGGCCAAGGGCGGGTCTTAGCTCCACGGCACATCCTGATTGATTCTCTGTTATAAGGAAGTCCCTGTCTGCACTTCCTTGCCTTGGCAATCGGGTCATCTTATGCTAGATTGCCTCCATGCTTGTACTTGCTCTTGTCTTGTTCCAAGTCTCGTTCCAGGATCCTTCTGTTCCAGTTCTGTTCCTGCTTCCTAGTTCCAGCATCCTTCTGTTCCTGTTCATCTCCCAGGTAGTACCTTCGGACTGACTCTCTGGTACTGACCTTGGCTTGCTACTAGACCTATCTGCCTGCCGCCAACTCCTGTCTCCAGTCTATTCCTCGACCTGCCTGCCTGCCACCTGCCTTCTGACTCCAGTCTGTTCCTTGACTCGCCTGCCTGCTGCCTGCCTTTTGACTCCTTCTGTTACTTGACTCGCCTACCTGCTACCTGCCTCTTGACCTCAGCCTGCCTGTGACTTCGTCTGACCTCCGGTACCTGACCTCTGCTTTGTTGACCATTCTTCGGACTGACTCCTGGACTTTGACCTCTGCCTGCTTGATCTCGTGTCTAGATTCTGGCTCTGTTCCTAGCCTTGTTACCACCTACGCTATTCTGGTCCTCCTTGTTCCACCTGACCTCCAGTCTTGAACCTGACCGTGCTCCCCTTCTGTCTGTGGGCACGCCGGACTTCCACTCTCCCAGGAGACCCTGAGAGGCCCACCTAAATCCAAGAGGCCCGGGTCCCTACGGGCTCCTCACGGGGGGACCACAGGCTTCCAGTGGTGAAGCTCTTCCTAGCCTCTGTCTCCTTCCGTGCTCTGCCCCCTGGGTGCAGTTGCCTCCTGGTCCCTACCAGGAGGCGGATCTCCACTGCCACAGGACAAGGGCCCACCCCCAAGCGCAACATACTCTTGGCTGTAAATTGTTTAGTGAAAAATGTTCAAAAAGTTTAAATTGCCTCCCACAAAACTACTTATACTTATAAATCAGGGTTTTATGTGAACAAGCTCTAATTTCTTTTGTGCATAATGGGCCGGATTTTCAAAAGGCCCGGCGAAGCATGTAAAGCCCCGGGACGCGTGTAAGTCCTGGGGCTTTACTAAAGGGGCAGGAAGGGGGAAGGGCAGGGGCGGTGCGGTGCAGGGGCGGGGTCAGAGGCTCCCGGCACAGCAGCCATTCCCGGCAGGGCTGAAGTAAGTTTTAAAATAAGAATAAAAAAAAAGAAAAAGGTAGGGAGGAAAGGGAGCGGGAGGTAGGGGAAGGGAAAGTGGGGTGGGGGGTAGGGAACGGGGGAAGGCAGCGCGGCTTGGTGTGCGCAAGGTGCACAATTGTGCATCCCCTTGTGCGCGCCTGCTCGCACAAGTTATAAAATCAGGTGTACATGTGTGCGTGCCAGGTAGCGCGTGAACCTTTTAAAATCTACCCCAATATACATGCATATTTTTATAAAATAGGTAGAAAAAGTATGTACTTTCAATGCATTGCTGATATTTACATGTATTGAAACATATATATGCACATATATAGAGTGTTGGACATACATGTATTTTATTATCTGCGAGAACCAGATGTGCATAGATTACAAAATACTACAGTAGATCGCCACATGCCCGTATACTAGTATATATGGGACTGGGCAGAGTAGTTTGAAAGTTATCCTCAAATTTTTGTATTCATTCTAAGAGGGCAGGTGGACTAACTTTTCTATCAGGTTTCTCTCATTTTTGTCAACTTCAGCTGCGGTTTCCAAATGCCAAGGTCTAGATTTATATGTATAATGAGAAGCATAGTGTGCTCAGCACAGAGATGTGGGTCAGAAGGCAGCATATAAAATCAGAGTAAGGTTCATGGGAAATTTTCGGGCCAGAAGTCAATCAGATAAACTTTTTCAAGCTGCTGCTTTATATGTGAGGCAGGCATTTAAGACCCTTGGCTGTGAACTAAAGATGCAAACTTTCAAAGATTAAGAGCCAGATTTACTAAAGATTTTCTCATATTCTGTGTCTATCGGCAAAAAGCATAGACACAGAATGGAGAAAAGCCTTAGGGGTAGATTTTAAAACCCCAGCACTTAAATCCCGGGCTTTACGCACGTCCGGCCAATTTTCAAACAGGCCCGGCCACGCACATAAACCCCGAGACACATGTAATTGCCGGGGCTTGCCTGGTACAGCGGCCATTTGCCGCTGTGCCAGGGGATCACCCTAGATCCTGCTCCTTTGCAGGAGCAAAAGGTAAAAAAAAAAAAAATAGGGGTAGATAGGATAGGGATAGGGGGAGGGTAGAATAGGGGAAGGGGAAGGAAGGTTAGGGTAAGGGATTGGCTGATGTGTTGCCATGTGATTTTGCAAAATTAGACACCCCCCCCCCCCCCCCCCCCCCCCGTTGTGCACTCAGACCTGGAATTTTATAACATGCGCGCCAGCGTGTGCATGTTATAAAATTGCACATCCACGCGTGCACGCCAGATTGCGTGCGCACATGGATGCACGCGCATACATTTTGAAAATCTACCCCTTAGTGAACTAGGCAGTTACAGGTCGATACAGTAAAGTTCGCGGGAGAGCGGGCGAGCACCCGCTCTCCCGGCACGCACACAGGCCAGTGTCCTGTACGCGCGATTCAGTAAACTAAAATATTTAAATTGGGGCCTACGGTAAAAAGAAGCGCTAGGGCCACTAGCGTGGCCCTAGCGCCTCTTTTTGGACAGGAGCGGCGGCTGTCAGCGGGTTTGACAGCTGACACTCAATTTTGCCAGCGTGGATTCTCGAGCCCGCTGACAGCCACGGGTTTGGAAACTGGATGCCGGCAAGATTGAGCATCCGGTTTTCAACCCGCGAGCCGCGGGCTGATTTCAATTTTTTTTTTTTAACTTTTTTTAACTTTCTGGACCTCCGACTTAATATCGTCATGATATTAAGTCGGAGGGTGCACAGAAAAGCAGTTTTTACTGCTTTTCTGTGCACTTTCCCGGTGTCGGCAGAAATTAGCGCCTACCTTTGCGTAGGCCATCAACATGCATTTGCATGTTGCGGGAGCTATTAGTCTCGGGGGGGGTTGGACGCGCGTTTTCGACGCGCTATTACCCCTTACTGAATAAGGGGTAAAGCTAGCACATCCAAAACATGTGTCCAAATGCAGGTTAACAGTGCGCTCCACCGGAGCGCACTGATAACCTGCCGATACAGTACAGTGCGCTCCACCGGAGCTCACTGTACTGTATCGGCGTGTTAGCTATTATGCAGGTATAAATATGTGATTGAATGGACTTTAAATCATCTGAAAATTTGTGCATACTTTCATAACATGAACAAACGTGGCCTAATAAAAAAGAGGGGTTCTGTGGTAGGGTTTGTTTATGAGCATATATTAGATGTTTTAATTATGTATGTTTCTGTGCTATCGGCATTGAACATTGTGGAAACCGCAGACTACAATATGGAAAAAATAAATAAATATACATGCATGCTTATATTTTGAAAAGAGATAGATATACATGGTATGCCACTAACATGCCTAAACTTATACCCCTGTTTTTTTATTTGATGCGACTCAGGTTCCAAATGGACCCAGATCTATGTATTTATTTTGCAAGTATGATATATACTTAACCTCTAGCATTATATTCTATGGGTAGTGGATTCTGCAATACAGGGCTGTAATTGTTTGTGTTGAGGGGGATTTGGCACTACCTACGGGGAGGGGACCTGCAGGCCCCCATCATCAGCAGGTGGAGCTGGCTGAAGCAGAGGCCCAACTGGAGCTTCGCCAATGCCAGTCCATGTTCCCTTTAGGTTGAGTCCTCGGGTGCCGGGGCAGGTATGGGATTCTGTGCTGATGGAGAATCATAGAGGTGAAGATATTGCAGGCCAGCGCAGTAGGGAAGCTGGGTTGGTCCAGAACGTGGCGTGGCAATGCTCTGTGGCAATCGTAAGATCTCTTGGTAGTGGCCCAGGTAGAGGTCTCAGGCAGGCTGAGACTGAACGGTGTCGTGGTTCAGGCAGAAGGTAATAAGGCAGGCAGGGATACTTGGAGTTGAGGTCCAGGTGAAGGTTGAAGGCAGGCGAAGTTCAGTCACAAGCGAAGTGAGGTCCAAGGTCAGAGGCAGGCAGAGAGTCAGCAACCTTGAGGTCCAGATCCCAGTGTCAAGCTGGGAGTCCAATAGAGAACACTGAAAAGAAGGACAGATGACCACAGGAGATGCTGACAACCAAAGTGACCAGGTGACCACGAAAAAGAGACATGGGGAAGACCAGGACATGGAGAGACAGCCACACAGGAACCAGAAACAATAAACAGGAGCCAAAGAAAAGGATTGGAACTCAGGAACAGCTCTGAGGCAATTAGCTCTACCGGAGGGTAGTCGACCTATTGCCGAGGCAAGGAGGTGTAGCAGAAGAGAACCTTAAATAGGCATCAGGTTGTGATGTCATCACTGGGCATCTCGGTCCCATTCCCACCACTGGCCCTTTAAGAAGGCCATGATCGGGCATGTACGGGCCTAAGAGGAAGCAGGGACGGCTGCAGCATCAAGCCTAGGAGGATCGCGGCAGCTTGCTGCATGGGCAGGAAATGGCGGCGGTCAGCTGTGCCACCGTGGGGGCTTCCCCCTGCCACAGCTGATCATTGCAGTACCCCGGGGTTGGAGATGAATTCAACAGCTTGCAGGAGACCACAAGCCGCCAAGCGCAACAATTTGACTTTACCTTTAAGAGAGTGTGATGTCAGAGACCTCTCTTAGAAAATATATAAGTTTAGAGATTCTGAGAGAGGGAAGATCTTTTCAGATTGTCTGTGAGCTCCCTGTGAGGGATTCTGCTGATTGTTTCCAGCAGACGGTTTTCTGGTGATTCCAGTCCACAAGGGATCCAACTGGTTCTGTTGTGGACACTGATATCCTAAGGAATATCTAACTCTGCTCTTCTCTGCCTTCTCTGCTACAGAGGATAAAAGATATCTATTCAAAACCTGGTTCATGATCCGCTGCGGAGGCTTGCTACAACAAGGCCCAGCAGCAGACCAGGGCAGTCATCAAGAGAATCTTTGGCATACTCAAAACACATTTCCAATATCTGGACAGATTTGAGGTATGCCTTCTCTACAGCTCACCTATATGTGAGATCGTTGTCGCCTGCTTTATGCTACATAACCTGGCCAAGACCAGAGATCTGCCTCCTCCAGAGGGACAGAAGGATAATCTTGATGAAGGGGAGTATTAGGGAGGAGGAAGATGAGCTTAGTCAGGAGAAATTGCATGAGATACACCGCTTGAGTCAATAGCAGGCTACAGAGGAAAGAAACACTCTGATACAAAGACAATTTAGAGGGTGATAGTGAATTTATTTACATGGTATGCTCAATGTGATGAATAAAAGAAATCAAATCTTGTGCTTCCTTGGCTGACCTCTTTTTCGGGGTGGGTCAAGTTTTGATGCCTTGGACTGTCAAGTCCAGTGCTCCTCCACAGAGGTGTCTGATCGTAGATGATGCTGCCAGAGGAGGGCACAAGACCTGGGGGCAATGGCACATATTGATACTTGCCAGATGGGCCTGGAGGACTGTGATGCAGCAGAGAAGATAGCCTGACTGCTGTGGTGGGCCCATCCTCCTGAGCCACCTATGCCCTCAGAGAGGAGGAGCATCTCTTCATGGTGATGGAAGGGGTGATGTTGCAGGCTACAATAGTGCAAGTGGTGGTGGCATGAGGAGGTGGTACATTGAAAGGTTGTGGTGGAGGCATAGGTGAAGCAGCTAAGGGAACAGGTGGAACTCCGGCCTGGGAAGATGCCATTCAGACAGGTGGTGCTACAAAGGCTGCAATCCAGTGAGCCATTACATAGCATGGAATTGGCGGGAGGTGTGGCTGGCAGGGGGGCATCCTCTGCAGCATCTCCCTTCACACTGAAGTCTGCAGGGTGTTTGGCAGTCCCTAGCTCCTGCCAAACACCCTGCATCTCCTGCTGCATGCCCTTCATCTAAGTCCTAAGTTCTGCCATCTCCTCCACCAGTCTGGCATTCGGTTCAAGTGCCTTGCCTGCATGGGAAAAACTAAGGATCAAACTATATATATAACAAAAACAAAAAGGCCCTAGGGACCTAGGGAGGACAGGTCCACTGTGGTGGTGGCCTCACTGTAAGGCACTCTTGAGTCTCAGCAAGTGTCCCAACCACCGTGACCAGACTTCTGAGGATAGCTCGGACCCCTATCATCTCCACCATCATCTGCAAGCCCTGGCCAAATGCCTTCTGAGACACTGGCTCATGGACTGAAGTGAATGCTTCAGCTACTGAGCCAGGCTCAGGAGTTAATGGCTGCTTAGAGGAAGATGGCAGGTGGAGTTGTGGGGGGTCAGGGCCTCCCTTGGCCAGCAATACCTGGCCAGCCTGAAGACCTGTGTCTATAGATCCCGGGGCAGAATGGGGAGGAGGCCCTACTGGGAATGGGAAAGGGATGGCAGCTGTAGCTAGCCCAGACCCTCGCATGGGGAGGAGGGACTGGACTGCCACCATTAGGTCCCCTGCTGGTGTTGTGGCAGGGATGCCGTTTGTGCTGGCTGCAGCATCAATAGGAAGAACCAGGCCCTCATCATCCTCTTCTTCCTCTTCTGAAGATGATGAGATGGTATCATCTGTGAAGAAACACAAATTGTGTGTCCTTGAGTGTGCTCATATGTTCCAAGGTGTGAGGTACAAGATCATACAGATAGTTAGAGGGCATTCCTTTTCTGGAAGAAGTGTAGGCATAGGAAAATGCTCCTAGCTGTAGAACACCCATGCCATATCATGGCTTCTTGTCATATGGATGCTTCAGTTCAGCAATATATTACAACATGGTGCTTAGCTAGTAATACAGGCTCAGAGACAGATGTGTCAGGGTAGTTAGCATTAGGCTGTGGTCTACATAGAAAAGCATTAAGGACCATCATGCAGCACATACTGTCATTTTTAGGATAGTGGGCATATACTTTTAGTGGTAATAAATTTAGGAGTGGATTCAAACACCCTGAAGAATTTACTGCTAGGTCTGAGAGTGCCTTTCAAGCCACACTTCATAGAGTTGCTGTCCATGATTCAGAGAAATGCCAAGGTCAAAGAAGGTTTGCTTGAGGATTTGTTTAAGCTCAAGGCAGAAACAGAGTCTTGCTAAGGAGCAGGCCAATAGTGTGGCTGGTGATGGAAACTAGACACAGACAGACCATGTGAAAATCTCCATGATGGCCATATCATGAACTTACCTCCGGCCCCATCCCACCGAGCACCCAGCGGATCCAGCCACCTCTGAAGCTTCTAGCACAGCTCCCGAACTTTCTTTTTCATGTGTGCACATGAAAGGTGCTATTGTTCTCAATACTGGTATGTATGTATGTTTTCTACTAACTTCTGGAATGCATAGCATGGCTCTTTGCACTTCCTTAATGCACCAAGAAGTGGTGTGCTGCCATCAGCTCTGAAAGTTCCCCAGAACAGGGACACTCCATGAACTGCCATGGTACCCCTTTGCGTCTCACTCCAGGGATGAGGAACAGTTCCCTCTCATGATCCACCACCAAAGATACCAGTCGGTGGCATGTTGGTGTTGAAGTTCGCCTGGTGTGCTGGTGGTGGCATTGTGGAATGAGCCCGCCCTGAAAGAACGGGAAGTTGCATGTTGCGGAATAGTGCACTTGTATGATTCACACGCAAATCTGGGTAGCAATGAAAGACTATGTGAAATATGCACACACCATTCACATGCAATGTATTTGTTAAAATTATGCGTTATTTTATATAATGTGTGTGCACGTGTGTGTGCTCAGTATAAATTTCACATGCATGTTGTTGCGCTGGAGGTGGATTCTTGGCCTGGTGCAGGATTGGTATGGACCCGGAGAGCGCCTAACACCAGGAGGCAGAGCACAGGAGGAGACAGAAGCTAGCTGGAGCTTCGCCAATAGCAACCTGAGGTTCCCTCAGGTTGAGCCCTTGGTTACTCGGGCCGCCTGGTCTTAGGTGGGCCTCGCAGGGTCTCCTAGAGAGAAAGTTCAAGGGAGTGCCCACCACGAACAAGGGTGCGTGGTCAGTGTGCAAACAGGGAAATCCAGAGATCGCAGGAGGCCAGAAGAGAGTGTCCAGGTGTACAGTGAGGATCAAGGCCAGAGTATCAGTCCAGAATGGTCAGCCAAAGCAGGGTCGGTAACAGAGGTCAATCCGGGCGTAGTCAGGTCACAGGCAGAGGTCAAGTTCCAGGTGGCAAACAAGAGTAGTCAGGTCACAGGCAGAGGTCAAGTTCCAGGTAGTGAACAATAGTCAGGTCACAGGCAAAAGTCAAGTTCCAGTCAGCGATCAAGAGTAATCGGAGTTCAGGCAGAGGTCAGGTCAGGCAGCAATCAAAGAGTCAAATCAAAGGTCAGTACCATGAGATCAGTCCGAAGGGTACTACCAGGAATGGAGAGATGAAGGGAGACGTTGGAACAAGAGACACAGGAGACGCTGGAACAGGTGATGCTGGAACAAAGGAGACACAGGAGCAAAGACACTGGAATGCAGGAAGGCAAACTAGAGACACTGGAGTGTCCGACCCGATTGCCAAGGCATCGTTCAGGGGAACAGGCCTTGCCTTATATATCCAGGGAGTATGATGTCATCAAGAGGTGTTGGGTTCGGGTTTCCCGCGCTTGGCCCTTTAACTAGCATGATGTCGGCTGCATGCGCCTAGGGGCGGGGCCGAGGAGCAAGAAAACACAGAGCTCCTCCAAGAGCTTCGCTGTGAGGCCGGCATTGGAGACGGTGAGCGGGGGAACCGGGGACGCCGCGAACTCGCTGCAGCGGCAGAGGGAGTGAGACCGGAGATGGTACATGGAAGGGAGAGTGAGCAGCACCGGCCGCGGAGCGGACGCGACCGGGAAGTACAACACATGTGTGCTCAAGCCCATATGCACATGTTTATAGGCTTGTGTGTAATTTTTTTAAAGTTATCCTCCCTGTGACTTATACAAACTATTGAAAATTGAGGGCATTAATCTTTAAGGTATAGAATTATAAGAAATTAGGTATATTATGGTAAGAAGAGAAAAGAGACCTAGAGATAAGGCCAGAAAGAGTAACAACAGAACAGGAAACATGACTGTTGTGTTAAGAGACTCAATAGACCCTAGCTGATACTATAGTTTCCTATGAATGGTTTATCTAATTTGAAGGCATTATAAATACAAAAGAACATATAATTATCCCACCATAATACTGTAGGGCTAATAGATGTTTATCCTGACAAGAGAAAATGACTTTTCTGGACATAATATACAGGAAATTCTCAAGAGTACCAAAAAAATGAGAGATTCTGCTTGAAAGTAGAAAGGCTATTGCACTCTCCTTTGAGATCTTATAACACCTGTTTGTACTAGTTAAAAGATTAACGGGACATTCCCACTGAGAAAAATATTCTGCCTCCTAGTCATCTCAGCACTTACTTAACTGTACTCTAAGACACGGCCTTCTGCATGCCGAGGCCTTAGTGAGAAACTGCATCTGTGACACTGTGGCCTCCCAGCAGCTGAAAAGGAATGAAAGATCAGTAAGTTCTTTCTACTGGCAAGACAGAGTGAAGAATAGCAATCAGTATGAAGGCTCTGAGATTCAAAGACTAAAAGACTATAACAGGAGCTAAAGAAGTAACTATCTGCTCACACCATTGATGGTTCTTACTTTTTCTAGTGTGTTTTTTGTTTGTATTAACAACCTGCTTTTCAGTTGTTAGGGATAATTCGGAAATCATTAGCTTCGGTGATTTTTTACATATAGGCACATGGTCTATGTTTGCTTTTAATGGAACCTCTCTGTTGGGATGCCCTAACTCTCCTGTTTCATTAGTATCCTTCAAGGATACATTTCTCCGAACCCTACACTGCTGAGTGACGGTCGGCTTTCCCCCTTGATCTAGTTTAAAAGCTGCTCTATCTCCTTTTTGAAAGTTAGTGCCAGCAGCTTGGTTCCACTCTGGTTAAGGTGAAGTCCATCCTTTTGGAAAAGTCTCCCCTTTCCCCAAAAGTTTCCCCAGTTCTTTACAAAGCTGAATCCCTCTTCCCTGCACCATCATCTCATCCACGCATTGAAACTCTGGAGCTCTGCCTGCCTCTGGGGACCTGCTGTTACACTCTCCTTCTCCCGAGGGGAGGAGCTAGCAATCTATTATGCTCGCCTCCTCCAGGGGGAGGAGTTAGTAATCTGCTGTCACTCACTCTGCCAGGAGAGCGGAGTTGGCAAGCTGTTCTGCTGTTCTCCTGAAAGGGGAAGAAGTAGCGATATGACATGACCTGCTCCTCCAGAGGGGAGGAGTTAGCTATCTGTAGATCTGTTAGCGAACTGTTGTAGATACTCCTGTAAGGAAGAAAGTAGCAAGCTGTTACCAATCTGCTAAGGAGTAGCAATCTGTTATGGATCAACTCTCCAAGGGAGAGGAGTTGGCAATAGGTATATAGTACTTCGCTACTGAGATAGCAATCTATCCTGCCCCCCGCTACGGAGTAGCAACTTGTATATATATATATAAGCTGCTGGCAAGTCTCAGAGAAAGAGGAGTAGCTGTCTATATAATAATTCCGTGAGCGGAGTTAGTGGTCTGTAGTGGTTGGCTCCCACAAGGTGACAATAGTGAAAGGAATGACCACTTGGAGGAAATGGTGAATCCCTGAGTCGATGGCAGATGACAGCGACCCCAGGAGGAGATCCTGATAGGAACCACCGACTAGGCTAGAATATGAGATAAGCACAATAGTTCTTTATTAGACTGGAAGCTGGACCACCAGAGGTGGCAGTAGTGAGTCATTGTGTCCGGCAAGGCTGAAGTCCTTATGATACTGGAATATAATCTCTGGGTTGCTGAGCTGTAGAGAGAGACTAGAAGTAGAAAGGATATACTGGATACAAGATGGTACACTCACACTAGTCGATGTCTGCAATGGTCTCTATGCCACAGAGAGTCTTCAGTACATATAGGAACAGGAGACGTAGGTGAGCACTGGTTCCCACAAACAGTCTGTAATAAGAACTCACAATTACTGTATAAGATTCTAGGAACATGGGCCCTCGTGGAGCGAGTACCGGTTCCTATCTGTAATCTTGCCAGTGTAACTCCTGATCTCTGTACCTGCGATAACGTCTTGGACAGAAGGGAGTCTTCAGAGCAAATAGGAATGTAGGCCCTCATGGAGCGAGTACCGATTCCTATGTAATAGAACTCACTGTGTTCACGTCCGCGATCGCCTCCAGGCAATGAGGAGTCTTCCGAGTGTTCTGGCAATCTGAAATCAAGAAGAGAGCGCGGAGCCCCCGTGGAGCGGGTACTCCTGGTAAGTTTGAAAAGGCCAAGCAGTGGGGACGGGTTCCCCGGCTGACTCGGATTGTTGTTGCAAGTAGCGTGGACTGCCGAAGCAAGTCCCGTTGGAGATCCTTGCTAACTCGTTAAGAGGTTAGCAACCAAAGACCTTTTAAAGTACAAGTGGATGATGTCACTACTTGCTGGTACAAGTCTGGATTGCTGGTGCCCACTACACTACCTCTAGGCCCCATCATTTAGAAAAGTTTGGATGTGTCCCTGGCTATCTGCACTCTATTTTGAAAGACTTAATATTTTATGTTCTACCTTTTATAGTTGTTTCTTCTATCTTGAGGTGATTTTTAATCTTTTCATTTTTGTAAAGTGACACAGCAGCATAATCACTAAAGCGCAGTAACCTGTGCTAATGTTAACTTAAATTAATGTGTTCATTAATTGCCACAGGCCCCATTATTTCTAGTGGAGCCAGTTCACTAACTAATGTGCACACTACACTTGTTAACATCAGTGCAGGCTACTACGCTATAGAGAATATGCTTCATAATATTATGCATGACTCTTAAGCACAAAATATCCCAAAAGCACTTTCAAAAGGTACATGAGCTATGGTAGAGAAAATAACTTAGACTTCATAATATCTCATCTATACTGTAATAAGGATCATATAATTATCCACCACTCAAATAAAAAGATAGTAAACTAGATAAGCAGGAAAATCTTTCATGAAGCTTTTTAAAATGTTTAAGTCTACTAATGTCTTACACATTCATTAGATGGAAGCTTATGAAAAACCCTGTGAATGTTAGGTATATAAGAACGTACGTCGTGACACGCTGGGTCAAACCAACACCCTAGGCCAAGCCCCTTCCCCCAGCCCCAGCACAGCCTCCCCCCCCCCCCCCCCCCCCCCCCCCCCCCAGCAGCCAAAGGCCTAGCCATTCTAGCCTCCAGATATCAGACTCGTTCTTTGAGGGCTAGGAGCTTTTTACACTGAGTACATACATATAACCTCTTACTAGCTAATACTGGATAGCCTCCCTCTCACTATTGGACTACTGTCTGCATCTTAATTTTATTTAGTTGTTAGCGATATAAGGGAGTAGGAGAGTGCAAACTAATCTAAACTACTTTTAATCTATTGCTTTATTTTATATTTGTTTGTTCGTGATCCTGCAGAGACTACAATTAATCTTCTTATAACTACCCAGATTCACACATTATTGACCCTTATTTTGAATTCCCTGTTATTGTATCAAATAAATACATCTGTTGAAAATTTATAGGAAATAGTGTTTTCACGTATGCCTTCTGATCCTCTGCCACTAGAAAGAATGGGAAATATGTTAGTTGGGCTGTGGGAGCTGAAGCTTAGATGGCTCACAATGTCCTCTGTAGTCTTCTGCTAGGACTGCTGGAAGAAGTATATTTATTTATTTATTTATTTATTTTATTATTTTCTATACCGGCTTTCACGCCCAAAGGACGCATCAAGTCGGTTTACATTGAACATTTTGTGCATTGAACAGAGAACTCAAGTTACTAACTGGTGCAGAAATAGTAGTTACAATGAACAAGGAAGTTTACAACTGGGAGAGGAGGAAGAAGAAAGAGATAGGGGCAAGAATATTTACACAATCAAACATATTTATAGAAAAAATTTATACAATATGTAATATGGAAACTGTGACTAGGAGTATACAGAGGAGCCTTCTGGTCCTCTCCTGTCTGAAAGAGTGTGGGGGCTATGAAAGTTTAACCTAGAAGGCTTGCAGTACTTTCTGCTGGGACACATATACAGATGAGCCTTCAGGTCTTCTGGTGCCAGAAAGAGTGCGGGGGCTGTGAAAGCTGAAACCTCAATGGTTTTCAATGTTCTCTGGAGTCCTCTGCTAGGGCTGCTGGGAAAAGTATGCAAATGAGCCTTCCAGTTTTCTGAAGCTGGAAACTGCAGCTGCTAAAAGAAGTATCAAATGAGCCCTTTGGTGCTAGAAAGAATGCAGGAGCTGTGAAAGCTGAAACATAGATAGCTCACTGTGTCTTCTGGAATCCTCTGATGGAGCTCCTGGGAAAAGTATGCAAATGAGTCTTCCAGCTCTCTGTTGCAGATAGAGCAATGCCACTTCAATCTAAGCACATGGCTGATTTTTTAGGGCTTCCAATGTTTTTACAGTTCCCATGCCTCATGCAGACTTTTAACCCTTGTAACTGCTCCTCTAAGTCTTCTTATAACTAGTTTCTTCATCTAATCATAATCTCCCCTTTTAAAGTTATATGTTATTTGGGAAGTTTGATGTTTTGCTCCAATGACTATCGCAAATTTAATTGGATTATGATCATTGTTGCCAACAGCTTCACTACTGCTAACTCTTGCACCATATCCTGCAAGAGGTCATCCTTGAATTCCAAAAGCCATGAAGGACTTAAATCTAAGGGAGTAGTAATGTCATACTTCTGAAGAGTTGCCATGGAACCACTTTTACTTCTATCACATGCCTGTGGCAGGAAATACCACAAATCTAGAGTTCTTAATAGGACACCATCACTGCACCATTAGTACAGTGAAAATAAAGAGCGAATAAAGAGATGATGGCTAAGGAAGTCTAAGATTGCTCCACAGCTTTCTTTGCTCTACCTATTCCCAGTTGAAGTAAGGATGTGTTTTAACTTTCTTGCTTTCTTCGGAATAAAGTTTCTGAACAGTCTATAATATTCCATCCTCTGAGTGGAAATCTAGCATATATCTAGAGCTAGAAACCAACTAAAAGCTAGCCAAGTTTGCCTTAACATTTTTTTGGGAAAATTAAATGCAAAAATATAGATCAATGTATCTATCAATCAATCAATCCATCTCTCTCTCTCTCTCTCATATACATATACACATTCCCTCTTACTAAGAGGTCATCCAGGGTTCTGTAATTTCTTATACATTTAGGGGTAGATTTTAAAAGCTTGCGCGCGGGCGTATGTATGCGCGCGCTACCCGGCGTGCACACATGTATGCCCAATTTTATAACATGCGCGTGCAGGAGCGCGCATGTTATAAAATCCAGGGTCGGTGCGCGCAAGGGGGTGCACAATTGTGCACCTTGTGCGCACCGAGCCCGCTCCAAGCCGTGCTGCTTTTGGAGCGGCCTCAGAGGGAACTTTCCTACCCTCCCCCACCCTACCTTCCCTTCCCCTATCTCCCCCACCCTTTCCCCCTACCGTTGATGATTTCTTTTCTTTATCACAAAACGTACTTCAGCCTGGGCAGTCTGACCCCGCCCCGCCCCACCCCTCCCCTTTTTGCGAGCCCCGGGACTTATACGCATCCCGGGGCTTTACATGCGTCGCCAGGCTTTTTTAAAATAGGCCAGTGCGCATAACCCTTTTAAAATCCAGCCCTTATACTGAGGTGTCCACTCTAGGAAAGACATGGATAGGATGAATCAACATCATGAAATATCTTAAGGTTATCCTTTATTGTAGCTTACTGTTGACGTTTTAAAAAATCCAACAAGTTTATTTAATTATTCCAATTCTATTTTTTTAAATTGTTTAGTCATTCAAACAGAGGAAAGTTCTGATAAAGAGTCATGCAGCTCTGAGGCATCCAAAGGGAGATCTATTCACTGAGCATCTTTTACTTAGAGACTGGAGAGTAAATTAATATACTTACTTTAAATTTCTCTTTTAAGACTTAGAGTCATCCGGAGTTAAGAATCTTCTTTTAGAGTAAGCAACAGTGGGTGAGGCAACAGTAATTCAAATTCTAGGGAGGCATCCTGCATTAGAAATCTCTTACCCTGTTAACTGTACTCAGGACCTGAACTAATCATTTAACATAGATGCGAGGGAGATCAGACACTACGACTGAGCATGTTATCTTTGTCACAGATGCTGTCTGCTACCCGAGGATGACTATTACTTTCTATAGAAGTTACTTAATAGGCACCAATTAGAAAGGGGTGGATACCCACTGATGGAGGAGAAGCTGGCAGGATCCTGTCAGGGAAGATGCTCATTTTCATGCTGTGTTTGCTAGATGTACAGTTTCTGGGGAAAACCGTCAATCAAACTTCACTGTGGCACTGAACCCTTGTTATGGAGAAGTCCTCTGGGTCAGCCACTGCAAAAGCAGGTGGTCAATAACTATAACTACTATATGATGGAAAATAATAAACGTGGAATCCGTGCTCTTTATGGTAGCGCTTCCCTCATAGTTCACACATATCCCATGCAGACTGACAACTACCAGGATTGTACCAACTGTGCTTTAGCTGCAGGGGAGCACTGAGAGAACTGAACACCGCATGTATTCGTTTGTGAAAGCTGTCTCAGAGTGATATGACACTTCCATCATAAATGATCAACATCAAAAGAAATTCAGTTGTATCTTCTGCTGTAAGCATAGTTCAGCAGAATTTGCATTCCTTAACACTGTAAATGACATCCCAAATGACACAATTATCTGTTCTATAGAAGACTGAATATTGTTCTGTTTAAACACAGGGTGGATAACTTTCAAAACCATTTGCAGTACTGGATTTTCGTGCATAAGTGTATGCAGAAATATTTATCCTCGTATTTTATAAACTGTGTAGTGGGTTGTGGCACAGTTTATAAAATACAACATATTTTAGCTCTGAATATTTAAAATCAATGAAAGTGTTTCGTTTCTTTACCTATCTTATAAACATACAGTACATGCATATATTTTATGCATGGAAAAAACTGTGGGGTAGATTTTAAAAGTAACGCGCGCAGCATACATGTGCGCGTGCTACCCGGTGCACGCACATGTACGCCCGATTTTATAACATGCACGCGCAGGCACGCGCATGTTATAAAATCCAGGATCAGCGCGCGCAAGTGGGTGCACAATTGTGCACCTTACGTGTGCCGAGCCCCCTCCGAGCTGCGCTGCCTTCCCCTTACCCCCACCCCACCTTCCCTTCCCCTACCTCCCCCGCCCTTTCCCCCTACCTTTTTTGAGGTTTTGTTTCAAAACTTACTTCAGCCCTGGGGCCAAATATGGCCGCTGTGCCGGGAGCCTGACGCCGCCCCTTTTTGCAAGCCCCGGGACTTACACGCGTCCCGTGGCTTTACATGCGTTGCCGGGCCTTTTTAAAATAGGTCCGGCGCTCGTAACCCTTTTAAAATCCAGCCCTATATGTACAAAACCCTAATTTATACGCAGAAGCAGGTTTATTTTAAAATACGCCCACATAATTGAAATCACTAATTTGCTGATATCACCACCAGTTCACCCTGACTATATTCAGTTCACCGAGGCTTAGTACTTCACCTCGAACTCCCTGAAATCACCCAGACCACCCACCCAAAAATAGCAGACAAATCTAATTTCACTTGCTCAAATCAATTAGCAGGTGTAAAATTGCATGAATAAGTTAATAAATGTATTCACGTAAATCTCTTATAAAATAGCAACTTCCATGTACTTCTTGACCCTTCCCCAGAACAACCATAGTCTGTCTGACTTTTGTGCCAGTAAATGTGTGCATGAACGAAAAATGTATGCATATTTTGGATTATGAAATAGCATGTACGTGACTACAGGCTACTTACGAGCATATATGCTAATTTCCTGCACATAACCCCTTTGAAAATGTATTTGTTGGGGGGACAATTTTAATACCCTAAATGGGGCTTGCAGCCCTGTGGGAATGGGGCTCCATTTTCAGCCTGTTGCATTTTCACCTTCTTTGAAATCAGGCACAACAATACCTTTCAAAGGTACATGCAGGAGCTTTCAAAATGCAAGTCTTAATGCATTCTCTGCCTCGTTCTGTCTTGTTCTTTCCCATCATTGCCTCCATTTTCAGACTGATAGACGTATGTGTACTGTGAACAGCTCATGGGGGAGAATTTTCAAATGGAGATTTTCCAGAGGTAAACACAGGTTTACCTGAGTGGAATCCCTTTTGAAAATTGTCCTCATAATGCATGGAAAGATTATATAACGCCTTTTCAGTAATCCCAGCTCTGTTGTTATGACCATCGGCCGCGGCTGTCCGCAGTCGACCCAACTCACGTCATGTCATGCCTGGCTACCACTGCGTTCCTCCTGGCTCTCCGTGCCTCATGTGGCGGTTGGAACACCGCCAACCAATGCTCCGACTCTGGGCCTCCTTAGGCGCACGTACGCGCGCGTCATCTGTCCTCCCTTTAAAGGCCCAATGGTGGGAACTCCAGGGTCGTCCCCAGCTGATGACATCACAAGCATGAGATACTTAAGCACCTCCTTTGGCCTAAGCTAACCGACATGGCAACGAGCTCCCTGAGCTCCTCTGGTGCTTGTTCCTGTTCTTCGGACCTGCGGTTCCTGCCTTGGATCTCTGCTTTCTGATTGTGGACTCTGACTCTGGGTACTCGCTCCTCGGGGGCCTGCTCTGCGCTTCCATTCCTGTAACTCTGTCTCCGCTCCTCGGGGTAGCCTCAGCATTACTACACCAGAGATCCTGTCTCTATGCTTCCCCGCTCCTCGGGATAGTCTCAGCATCTTTATACCAGAGACCCTGTCTCCACTCTTCCGCGCTCCTCGGGGCAGCCTCAGCGTTACCACCTCAAGGGTCCTATCTCCGCACTCCCCGTTCCTTGGGGCCTGCCCTGTGTGCTTCTGCATTGGAGATCCTTCCTCTGGTATATCCTTTCTCCAGACCTGCCCAGCACTGCAATATCATTGAACTGACTCTCTCTGTTCCCGCTCCTCGGGGGCACCCCACAGTACTGCTGCTGTGCAGGTGCCTGGGAACACGTGGCTGTGACGCAGGCAGTTCTTCTACACCTCTTCTCTCCTGGACTACAGCTGTGGTCCTGGTGCCATTGTTTACAGTCAACCTCGCCTCCCGACGGTGGGCACCTGAGGGGCCGAACCCCTCATGTAGCATCAACTCCCACCTTGGGCCAAGGGTCCACGAAACCTACAAACCCTAACATCTGTCTCTCCATCTGGTCCTCTATGTTCTGCCATTAACAGTGTAATCATTAATGTTCATGTGAATGACCATAGCTATACTGTACTGTCATGAATATGGATACTAAGATTCAGTACCTATCTCTATTGAAATACTGTATCTCTATTATTATTCATTTTTCTGTTGATATCTATGCATTTGTTTGGGACTATTCTAAAATATTGCACAGTGATGAGCAAACATACAAACCAGGCCACACAAAAAAGCAAGATAGTGATCACAGAGGACCTGATGGTTTAAGACCCAGTTTTTCCTAATTGGTGGTTAGCTCTCTTAGCTGCAGAATGGTTAAAAGGAAGAGGAAAATGTGAATGTTTCCTCTGAGTCACTCAAGAGTACCTGAAGGCAGCATAAATAGGTTTGTTGCCGGAACTGATTAAGCCTCAGAAGGATCCTTGCTGGAGATACAACTGCTCCGGTGGAACTTCAAGCAACTTTAAGTTGCGAGGCGCAGTTTCCACCCTGCTCCTGCATGCTGAGCAGCATCTGGCAAAAAATATGCCAGTCTGCCCAGGTCTGAAGCACTTGACAAATGGCAGTTTAACCTATTCATCTTTTGTTGTTATTCATTTATGTTTGTGTTATTGTTAACCGTTTTCAACCAATTTTATGAATGTTCTTACTGTAAACCGTTTTGACCAATTTCTTTTTATTGTAAAAGTAGTATAAAAACAATTTTTAATAAATAGAATAAATAAATAAGACACTGCCAATAGTTACAGCATATCAGGCTGAGGAAAAACAATGGATTCAGGTCTTTGTGTGAAGGAGGACTTCCTCTATGTGTATCCTGTTTCTAGAACATAAGAACATAAGAAATTGCCATGCTGGGACAGACCAAGGGTCCATCAAGCCCAGCATCCTGTTTCCAACAGAGACCAAAAACCAGGCCACAAGAACCTGGCAATTACCCAAACACTAAGAAGAACCCATGCTACTGATGCAATTAATCGCTAACCAACCTCTTTCCCTTTTCAACAATTCACCAACTCCAACTTACAAGGGAATCCTTGTGCGGTGATAATCTTGTACGGAGGTATGTGATGAGGACAACCGATTTGCAGTTGTCCTTTCTTTTACCTCCGTCTATTATTCTTTTTATTAAGGTCAAAAAAATGCTTTTTTTGTGTGTTTTTTCTTTTTTCTTTCTTAAAATCCCTTCTCCCCTGCTGCTTTTCCGACCCACTGCTAATCTTTTGTTATACTTATCAAGGACATCGCCTTTGTTGATTTCTCATGGGTACGGAGCTGCTCGTCCGACACGGGCCATGTTTCGGCACGGGTGCCTGCTTCAGGGACTTTGGGAGAGAGTGCTGTGTCCTATATGGGGTTCACAGCATTCTGAAGTCTTGTCTGCAGTTTCTGCTATCTGCAGTTTCTGCTATCTTGTCTGCAGTTTCTGCTATCTCTCGTGCGACGCCTTCAACTGAAGGCGTCGCACGAGAGATAGCAGAAACTGCAGACAAGACTTCAGAATGCTGTGAACCCCATATAGGACACAGCACTCTCTCCCAAAGTCCCTGAAGCAGGCACCCGTGCCGAAACATGGCCCGTGTCGGACGAGCAGCTCCGTACCCATGAGAAATCAACAAAGGCGATGTCCTTGATAAGTATAACAAAAGATTAGCAGTGGGTCGGAAAAGCAGCAGGGGAGAAGGGATTTTAAGAAAGAAAAAAGAAAAAACACACAAAAAAAGCATTTTTTTGACCTTAATAAAAAGAATAATAGACGGAGGTAAAAGAAAGGACAACTGCAAATCGGTTGTCCTCATCACATACCTCCGTACAAGATTATCACCGCACAAGGATTCCCTTGTAAGTTGGAGTTGGTGAACTGATGCAATTAATAGCAGTGGCTACTCCCTAAGTATAATTGATTAATAGTCATTAATGGACTTCTCCTCCAAGAACTTATCCAAACCTCTTTTGAACCCAGTGGCTTCAAATTCTGCTCCAGGAGATCTGCAGCTGGTTGAAAGACCTACTGTGACTGCGGTGACTGCTGGAGCAGAGGTATCTTGGGTGGTGCTGTCTCCCCCACTAGAGACCAGACAGATGAAACAAGCAATTGTTCTGACAAGGCCCAAGGTTAATACTTTCATATTTTGTAGTCTATGTGGGCTGCTTTTGAATTTCTAGAGAAACTTTTTCAAATTGTTTTGATAAAACGTTTGGACCTTTTAAGGAAGAACAATCTATAGGTTTGTCCCAGATACCTTACTGGTGTATTAATCTACTGAGCTACATTCTGCTTGAATCCCAAATATCTGAGCTCAAGCTCTGAATTTAGCTATTATAATGGAAAATGTGATCTTTGGATGAATGACTAATATTCTGGATAATTCTGACGATAATTATTTGTTTGGTTCAATTTATATATCATCATTACAAAAATTGCTCTTGCTGATTTACAATAAATAAAATTCATAGATACTTTGGTCAACGTATACAACAGCAGTAATATTATCAATAAAATATAGCATGCAAACTGTACAAAATTATAGGATACACTTTATTTATGTATTTATTTATCTATCAAATTAAAAGTATTTATTACCCACCCTTCCAAAAAATTCTGGGGCAGGGCACAATAAAACATACACAATTTTCCATAAAAACAACAGCAATATCAAATATGACAACACCATCTTGCTACAAGTTTTAACCAGAGAGAGAGCAGTCATCAGACCTCTCCAGGGAGAGAAAAACAGGAAAGAAGTATTGAAACATCATTCAGTATCAGCAAAGGCTATTCTGAACAAATTTATATTTAGGAGTTTCTTAAATTCCTTACTATCTTGGGTGAATTTTCAAAACATTTGCGCACGTAAAATTAGCACTTGCGTGCATAACTAGCCTGTATGCGCATACATGCCATTTTATAAACATCAAAAATGTATGTGTGTTTGCGGTCTCGAATGCATATTTATATGCAAAAAAAAAGGGGGCAGTCTAGGTGCATTCTGGGGCAGGACCATAAAGAACATGTGGAAGTTGTTATTTTTTAAGAGACTTATCGGCCCAATTTTAAAATACAGTGCGCCTTAAACCTGGGAGATATGCACGTGGCCGGGCCGCGTGCGCCATGGAGATTTTCAAAGGCCCATGGCCACGTGCATATCTCCAGGTATGCACCAAGGAACCGGATTAGAAAAAAAGGGGTGGGTCGGGAGCAGGGTCTGGGTGAGGCGTGAGTGGGGTGGAGGCAGGGGCAGGCCAGGACAGCGCCATTAAGCACTGTCCTTCTGAAGTGCGCGCCAGCAGCCTGCCGGCCCGCGCAACCTGCTACTGATCCAGACAGCAGGTAAGTATTAAAACAAAAACAAAAAAAAATGAAGTTAGTGGGGTTTTAGGAGTCGGGATGGATAGGGGGAAAGAGATGCAGGTTAGCTAGGAGTTTTAGGAAGTCCCCTCCTAGTCCGCTCCTTTACTGGAGTGGACTGGGAGGGAACTGGGGAAAGGACCTATCACATCGCCACACGCATCTTATAAAATGTTTCCCCTTACACGTGCGAGTCGGCACTCGCACGCACATGTGCACACGATATAAAATTGAGCATGCATGTGCGTATGGGTAGTGAATTTTATAACATGCGTGTGCACCGGGAACTGTGCGCACATGGATGCCTATGCATGGGTTTTAAAATTGACCTTTATGTGCATGCATTTGGCAACTTATTTGCATAATTTTACAGCTGCTAATTATCTAGCACAATTGATATCAGACTCATCTATTGTTTACTCTTGGTTTGGTAGCAGATCTGGGTAAACTGGGGGTAGTTCAGAGTGAAGAACTAGGAGGGTCTCAATGACCATGTGAAGGACTGGGTGAACTGGTGGAGGTTTCGGCAAACTGGTGATTTCAATTACATGCATATGTTAATATACCAATCTCAGCGCGTAAACAGGGTTTTACCCAACCAAAACACAATTTTTTTTAACGCATAAAATATATGTGTATTTGTTTTCAAAATAGGCAGGAAAGATACGTACTTTCAATGCATTGCAGATATTCAGGTATAAGGAAACACACGCGCACGTGTTAGGAGGTAAACATATGCATATTCTATAATCTGTGCATACCTGATCTACACTGATTATAAAATTCTGTAGTAGATCTCAGTGCAGTAAATAAAGACCAATTCGATTTAATTCATGAGAAGTACTTTGGGAAATTCTTAATAGCATGGCTGTTCTTGGGGGTGAAAGGATTATGTAGAATAAGCCTAAAGAATTTGGAAAATAATGACTTAACAGGGCAAATGATACTATTTGTTAAAAATGTGTATTCCTTTGAAAGAAATTTAGAATCCAAACTAAAAATGACCATTTTTGGTTTGTTTTATTTCAAACAAAAAACCCCTATAGCATTCAAGCTTTTGGTTTTGGCAAATAGTATGTGCTTTCAGCAAACTTTTTGTGTGTTCAAAATTTTTCTGGATCAAAAGGAGTGTCAATAGAGTCGTTCCAGGTATGGGGCTAAAGTTATGCACAGAGGTCTGGTTGGAAAAAGAGCTGTCCTAATTTTGAGTACACATGTAACTTAATCTGCATCTACTTAGATTTCAGCAAAGCTTTTGATACGGTTCCGCACAGGAGACTGGTGAATAAAACGAGAAGCTTAGGAGTGAGTGCTAAGTTGGTGACCTGGATTGCAAACTGGTTGATGGACACAAGACAATGTGTGATGGTAATGGAACTTTCTCTGAAGAGAGAGCGGTGTTAAGTGGTGTACTGCAAGGATCGGTGTTGGGACCGGTCCTGTTCAATATCTTTGTGAGCGACATTGCGGACGGGATAGAAGGTAAGGTTTGTCTTTTTGCGGATGACACTAAGATCTGCAACAGAGTGGACACGCCGGAAGAAGTGGAGAGAATGAGACGGGATTTAAGGAAACTGGAAGAGTAGTCGAAGATATGGCAGCTGAGATTCAATGCCAAGAAGTGCAAAGTCATGCATATGGGGAATGGAAATCCAAATGAACTGTATTCGATGGGGGGGGGGGGAAAGGCTGATGTGCACGGAGCAGGAGAGAGACCTAGGGGTTATAGTGTCTAATGATATGAAGTCTGCGAAACAATGCGACAAGGCGATAGCAATAGCCAGAAGAATGCTGGGCTGCATAGAGAGAGGAATATCGAGTAAGAAAAGGGAAGTGATTATCCCCTTGTACAGGTCCTTGGTGAGGCCTCACCTGGAGTACTGTGTTCAGTTCTGGAGACCGTATCTACAAAGAGACAGAGACAAGATGGAAGCGGTACAGAGAAGGGTGACCAGAAAGGTGGAGGGTCTTCATCGGATGTCATACGAGGAGAGATTGAAGAATCTGAATATGTACACCCTGGAGGAAAGGAGGAGCAGGGGTGATATGATTCAGACCTTCAGATACTTGAAAAACTTTAACGATCCAAAGACGACAAACCTTTTCCGCCAGAAAAAAATCAGCAGAACCAGGGGTCACGAGCTGAGGCTCCAGGGAGGAAGACTAAGAACCAATGTCAGGAAGTATTTCTTCACGGAAAGGGTGGTGGATGCTTGGAATGCCCTTCCGGAGGAAGTGGTGAAGTCCAAAACTGTGAAGGACTTCAAAGGGGCATGGGATAAACACTGTGGATCCATCAAGTCTAGAGGGCGTGAATAAAGTGGAGGCAGCAAAACACTGCACGGAGCGGCAGTAGCCACAGAGGCATTCAAACACTGCACGGAGTGGCAGTAGCCACAGAGGCATTCATGGAGCGGGATGCCAGTGGCCAGTAGTTATTGTTCCACCTTCACGGAGCGGAAGGATGGAGGGCTGCTATCTCCAAAAAAAAATAAAAAAAACAAACAAAAAATAACAACAGGGGTGGGTAAGAGTATGGGGCAAGGGTGTGACCTGCTTGTTACAGCAGTTGCTACCCCTAATTGAGCTGGATGTCACTTGGATGCAGATACGGCGCTGCTCTCTAAATTGGTGGTGGGGTGGAGGGGAATTAGGGCTGGAGGGTACTGGAAGCCGATAGTAACAGGTGGGAGAGAGAAAAAGGGAAATAAAAATGGATAAAGTGCGTAGCTTGCTGGGCAGACTGGATGGGCCGTTTGGTCTTCTTCTGCAGTCATTTCTATGTTTCTATATATATTCAACAGCAGACTCATCTGGTTAAGTCCTGCTAAATATCTGTGAAAAGATATGCACATAACTTTACCCGCACTGGACAGATTGTACATATGGAAGCTGTGGAATACAATTGTTTTAAATAAATAAATAAATACATTTGACACTCGCCAGCTCTCTGAAAATTGACCTCCAAACCTGAATACTAAAAAGGAGAGATGAGATAGAGGAGGTATGATAGACACATTCAAATACCTGTAAGGAATACAAAAACCAAACTGGTTTCAAGGGAAACAATGTTCTAGAATAAGGGTCCACTTTATATTTTCTGGTAATGCCATCTTTTGCTCATTCAAATTCTGACCTGAAGAATAGAGTTTTAGCTCTCAAAAATTAGCCCAATAAAAAGGTAACACATTTGGGGTTGATTTTAAAAGCTCTATGCACGCCAAATCAGGGAGATATTCACATCTCTTGGGCCGGCGCGCGGCGTGCATATTTTAAGAAGCGTTTATGTACGCGCGTAGCTCCTGGTATGCGCACAAAAGAAAAAGTCCAAAAAAGGGGCGGGGCGTGTGCATGGCCTGGGCAGGGCATGGGCATTCTGGGAATTTAAATGGAAACTAGCACGTAAGTATTTACACGCACAAGCATGTGCCTGGGTCCCCTACCGTGTAACTTTACTTCTGCTATAGATAGAGTGTAACTTATAAAACAAAAAAAAATCTAGGCTAGTCAGTGGGGTTTTAAGGGTTGAGGTAAGTAGGGGAAAAGAGAGGTTAGTTAGCTAGGGGGGGTAAGGAAGTCCTATCCTGTTACTGGGCAAAGTGGGAATGAACTGGTTTAACTGGTAATTGCATCAGCGCGCGTGTATATTAAACTCTCCCCATTTACACGGTAGAAACGGCACATGTGTGCATCTATATAAAATGGCATGTACATTTATGCACGTCTAGCCGATTTTATAAGATACACGCCTATAGACGCCCATGTTATAAAATGGCCTCGCCCATTGGGCTCCAGCCGGCGTACGTGCATTCATGTACGCAACTGTGGCTGTTTTAAAGTTACCGTCCCTATTTCTAAATCATGTTTTTTATGATTTGAAGTTCTGATGAAGCAACTAAGAAACATCAGGAAATATTTTTTCATAGAAGAGGTGTTGGAAGCATGGAGCATTATCTCAGGTTGGGTGGTGATTGCTAAAACAGTAACAGAGTTTAAGAGAGCGGTAGGCACACGGGATCTTTAGCTGCTAAAAGGCGATGACCTAGTATACTAAATATTCATTGAGCCATACTCATCTGATTCAACAATGAATATTGGGGCTGCTACGATGTATGGGAAAAATGATTATTATGAAATGTTAGAATTCCTAGTGATAACACAGGCAGCCATTTTGGCAAGGTTGTCCGACAGTCTGCCAATGTATAGTTAACTAGCAGCTGGGTCATCTGGAAGGCTGCAGGTTCTGAAATAAGTAGAAGCTCTAATGCAAACACAGTCACTCATGTAGCTGGGGCTGTTGGGCAGGCTACATAAAAGGAACCTGAAAGGCTGTCTAGTAATGGTAGCTATTTAGATCAGACTGTGAGGATAAACTCAAACTAGAAGCTGGGTCTGTCTGGCAGGCTGCATTATCTGTAAAAACTAGAAGCTCAAAAACAAACAAGGCCCTCAGCACAGGAGGGGGTGGGGATTGCTCCTGCCCCTAGAAGACCACCCCTTTTGATGGGGGGGATTGAATACCCCAAATCTACATTTTAGTGCATTTTGGGGGACGTAGAATTCTCTCTGGCAGGCTAAGCTGGGGACCTATGGGGCCAGATGTTTGGGCATTGGCTATTATAGTATTACTGGCTATTTAGATTATTAGCATGGGAAAGGTGGTTGAGGGAGAGAAGTAAGTCGGTAGCCTATCCAAGATCATGAAAGCCTATCCAAGATCATGAAGTATAAAGAAGGGAGACGTACGTACTTGGAATTAAAGCTCATTATGAACTAATCTGGGGGACAAATTAGCTTTTTTGGGTTCTCTAATTAAAATAGGAAGAGGGGAGTTGGAATTCATTTTAGATTAAAATAAGTAAGCATTTGTTGTGGTTTTAGATTAAAGACCATTTATCTCACATTTTATATTTTTTGCTGAGTAAAATGCCAACCTCAGACAGCACAAGTTTACGCAGAATTAGCAATGATCCTATAACTTTAGTTTTATTGCAAGAATCGTTCTTAAAAACTAAGATTATTTAACTTGCTAAGGGAACGAAGTCCTTTAGCATGTTGAGTCTTGCTTCCTGAAAATTATTGACTCTGCAGGACAACTAAGAGTATGATACCCTTGTGAACCTTTTAGTGTAAACATAAAACAAGTCAGTGCATGTTATTATAAAACAAAGGGAAATAACTCAGTGGAAAGTAAATAATACTTTAAAGCATATAGCTGGAGTATACTGCTCTAATATGAGGTCATTTGTTGGTCAAAAAAGAGGTTTATACTTTAGCAGCCACAATGAACAAGTGAACATTTGCATCTACAAAAATTATGCACAGATAGAACTGATCCTCATTATGAAGTCATTCTTGAGGTACATGTGCTTGATGAGCTTCTGTTTTATAATTATGAAGCCTATGCACTAAAAGCTTTTTCCAATTTTGAATCAAGGTGGAAAAAATGCTTAGTACATTTGGTCCTACATTAAAATCAAAAATTAGGACACCATTTTAAACAGAAACAATATAACAGGGTTAGCCTAACCACCCAGTTGTAAGAGGTCAATGCAGAAATATTGACAACTCCATTTGCTTTACAGAAGGTAGTTAAATATATGACTGTGTATGAAATGTCAGTGAATGCATTGCACAGTAACAGAGTCTGAAGCCTTGACAATGACATTACTGCACTCAGGATTCCAATGTTAAACCTTAGTCGTTATTCTATGTGCTTCTTTGTATCTAATATACACTATATATACACATGTCAGCGCACAGTCACCACATAATTTTAAAAAAATGTATGAATTAAGCAATAAAGTATTACAGGATGCTGGCAGATACAATTGTGTTTCGGAAACTAAGTATGAATATCCTACTACCTGGAGTGCTTTAAGGGAGTATAACATTCTTTATGGAACTGCTGGTAAATATTTGGTTGCTACCCTTCCAATAAAGAAAATAGCCCATCAGAAAGGATAAGAATCCTCCCAATACTATCACTCAATCAAAATTCCTATGCTTTTGATTTAAATCACTGAAATCATGTGGGGAAATCCTTACTCCAGTTTAGAAGTATTTCATTATAACTGGGAATCTTGTGGCACTGGGGACTTACAGGCCAATACAATAATGTCTGCTCAGCCTAGTGCACAGGCTAATGAGCAGTTGGACGTACATTTTGGACTCGCTAGACTAACACCCGTGGCAATAAGGGGATTGGTGCATCCAAAACGCACATCCAAACATGTAGCTAATACTAGTGCTCATCGCATGTAAAATCCATGCAGATGAACGCTATTAGCTGCTACCCCTGATGCAAAAAAAAATCGCCAGTTGACCAATGCACCCTTTTGAACATGGCAAATTTAATGCCAGCCCCAGAACTGGCATTAAGTCATACCGCGAGTCAAGAGCACATGAAAAAAACAAAAAATACGGGCCTCTGTGGTTCCTCTGACTTAGTATTGTTGCAATACTAAGTTCAACTACTTGGGCACTTAAAATTAAGGGAAAAATGTAAGGGCTCGATTACAAAAAAAAAAAATTTCTGGGCACATAATATACGCACACAATATACATGCTGCAGGCGTGTGTGTATATCGTGCGTGTGAGTTATTTGCGGTGGGATAAAACAGACGCTCGTATGGAGCGCCGGTTTTCTTAACCCATGCGCAGACACAGCTCCTGGGTGCCCAATGCATTTTTAATGCTAGGGACGCTCAATTTTTACCTAGTGCATCCTTTTTTAACGCGGTAGCTCATTAAAATAAAGCATTGCGTGCCCAGGAGAGGTGCATGTGCGCACGTTAGGAAAACGGGCGCTCAATACGAGCGCCCGTTTTACCATGCGTGATATTGACTTGGTCTCTGAGTAAGGGGTGGCAGAAGGATCCCTACAGTTTGCCCTCTGGCATTGATATTGATAGAGGTCAGAATCTTCAGCGGTTATATACATTTCAGTGATTGAGGGATTCTTCCTACCATTGTATTATAATACTGCTAAGTCCATTAGCAGAAACCAGTTGACACATCCCTGTTCTTGTTAACTTGTAATGCCAGTCTGCTTAAATAAAAATTCGAATTGCTTTTTAACTGGGACAATAAAATACTCCAGGATCAGAAACAGATTACCTAAGAGAGCTGTCCAAGGTTATAGCCTAGCGGGATTTTTCTCTTGAAATAACTAACTGTTTGACAGGAGCCATACTACTATATCATGTATAAGGTGAATAATTTGGCTAAGCCTTCATACTTTATTACTGTTTGTTTTTTCATGAATAGCTTAAGCTTTCTAGTTCTTTATGTCATTTTAGCTGCAAGTTTGTTAAAGGCAAACTTGTTCAGAATTATTATGGCAGTAAGAGCATGTTTGGTAAATGTACTTAGGAAGCTTGGTTTACTGCATAGACATTATGCCCAAACTGGTCCCCAGGCCCTCTCTATCATTCATCATATCTGTAATTATACAATATGGGGTTGATTTTCAAAGCAGTGCGCGGCCATCCATGTGCACGCGGTTTATAACTTGCACGAGCCACGCGTACATGCGCACTGCATTTTAAAATCCGCTTGCGCATGTGCAGACGGCGTGCGCACTGGGGGGGGGCCGTATTTTCCATTAATACTCGTGGTGACGCAATCTGGCCTCCCCCCAGTTCCCTCCCAGTCCGCTACAATTAAGGAGCGGACTGGGAGGGAACTTCCCTACTCCCTGCCTAACCTTTCTTCTCTTTCCCTTCTCCACCCCGACCCCCAACTCCTACCTATCTACCCGAAATTTTTTAATTTTCCTACTTTTTCTGGAGCAGAAGTATTTTCCAGGTGCCGGCCAGCTAGTGCGCGCTTCCCCGGGACAGCCAGACTATGCCACCACCCCGCCCCTTGAGGATTGGCATTTCTGCGCAAAAAAAGGGATTACGCGTGCAGCCGGGCCCTTTCTAAAATGCGCGTGGCATGCGCAAGGCCCGGCTGCACATGTAACCCCTATTTTTTTACGCATGCGGGCCTTTGAAAATGTGGGTTTGTATTTGTGTATATACAGGGTTTAAGAGCTAGACTGATATGTGAAGACATATTTGCTAAGGATTTCCTGAAAACCAAATCAGCTAAATGTGGCCCTTAAAACCCAAATTGAACACCAGTGCAATACAGCAGGATTTCTCAATGCTATTCCTAGAGGCTCCACCAGCAGATCTGTTTTACAGAGTGGTGAAAATATACAAATTAGCATCACACCCAATGTATGCAAACATATTTCATGTACAGTATATTCATTCATGATATCCTGAAAACCAGATCTCCTGGGGGTGGAGGATACGAGTGCCCTCTTGGATCAGGCTGAGAAAAACTGTGTAGTGCATATTTCTTTACTTCCCAGGATTAAAGCAACTAGAAAATGGTTAGGCAGTCAATAATAGTATGGAAATAGTATGATGGCTGCATTTTAGTATGATGGCTGCATTTTAGTTATAGATTTTATTTTGCCTGCTCTAAGGTTTTCCATTATGTACCCACTGAGTAGCATTCACACATGATGGAATATACAGATAGGGAAATGATGTTCAGAAATGTGTTTTGAATTACTCCGTGCTGCGCATGTTCCTTCTGCATCTTATACTGAAGAATGTGAGGTCATCTCTGCAGAGATCTGCTACAATTACTGAAGAATCACAACTTCTTTTCTTAAAAATCGGACACACCGTCTAATCAAGTACTTAACCAATTCTAGATTTTGCTTTAAAAAAAATCATTTAAATTGCAGTAGTCCCAATTTCAATCAAATGGACTAGTGGTAACAAGTTTGTAGAGCATTTGTCATCAAAGCGTTGCGGAGGCGGACCCCTGACCCGAGGTGGCGTTGGCACCCATGAGTCCCCACCATCGGGAGGTGAGGTCAAGCGGGAAGCGGAGGCCGACTGAAGTTTCGCCAATACCAGCCCTTGTTCCCCGCAGGTAACGGGGCTTGCTGGACTTAGGCGGGCCTCTGCATGGTTGATCCCGGAGAAGATGTCCAGAGGCAGAGTGCCAGGTGGCAGCGGAGACAATGGGTTCCGGTAGGAGGAGGCGAGAACCGAAGTCGGGTCCAGACGGAGGGTCGAGGTTGGCGGCTAGAGGCAAGGTCAGGTCCAAGCAAGGGGGTCGAAGGCAGGCGGCGAAAGGCAAGATCAAGTCCAAGCAAAGATTCAAAGCCAAGGAGGTCCATCAGAAAGTAAGCAGGAACAGGAACAGGAGCTGGAGCAGGTGCTGGAACAGGAACTGGAACGAACAGGTACTGGATCAGGAACTGGAACTGGAGCAGGAGTAGCAACAAAGCACACGACAGGGAAGCGTGGAGACCTGTTGCCAAGGCAGGCTCTGAATGTCTGAGCCTGCCTAATAGAGTGGAGCTGGTTGACATCATCACCTGGGGCCGCGGGAGGCTTTCCCACCGCGGCCCCTTTAAAACCCAGAGAGGCACGCGCACAGGCCAGGGAAGAGGAAGTGGCGGAATCTCCCCGCGGCACACGTGGGGAGGTCTGGTTGGCCCTGGGAGAGGCCGCGGCAGCACAGGAGGGTCCCAGGAACACGGAGGCAGCACGGGCAGGCAGGCGACTGCCCACCACCGCCAAGGAGGTTGGGCCAGCTCCGGGGGCCTGGCGTCAGGGGTGAGTGAACTCGGCCGCAGGCCTGTCACGCCTGGGGAGCGCTACACAAACCATTTAACTGCAATAATGCAGTACTTAATTTTGGAGGAAACGGCTTTAATTTGTTCTGCAGGGTTGTTGGTTTTTTTTTTTAATAAACGTGAACTAGCATAATTACAATTAAGAAAGTTTGTTCTTTAAAGGAAATGCTGAAAGAGTAAAATGCAATGTATAGTTGTTTCAAGCTGCCCTAAATATAACAAAGCTTCCCACTTAGTAAAAATGTGCTAAACTGCATTTCTTAAAATTTTTCCAGCAGTAGACAAGCGACTTGTTTTTTTTATGTGTTCACAAATAAGACTAAGGGGAGAATTTTAAACACGTTACATGTTTAAAAATTAGCATATATGCGCGTACATAGCATGTACCTGTGTAATCGCTATTTTATAAACATTGAAAATACACATGCACTTTAAGGTTCGCATGCACATATACATGCGAAGAAAAGGAGCAGTCTAGGTTTTCCGTGATTGGGCTCCATCCTGATGATGTCACCCATATGTGAGGACTACCATCCTGCTTGTCCTGTGAGAATTACTGTGTACTACTGGTTTTGCAGCAAGGTCTGGGTGAACTGGGGGGAGTTCAGGCTGAAGAACCAGGTGGGTCTCGATGACCCAGAGAAGGACTGGGCAAACTGGTGGAGTAATTGGTAAAACTGGCAATTTCATTTACACGCACATGTTTTAAATTATACTGACTTAAGGGTGTAAATCGGGATTTATTTAAGTCCTACTTTATTTTAGCATGTAAAATATACACACATATTTTAAATTAGGTAGGAAAAGTAGACATTTTCAATGCATTGAATTTGTTAGTGCATAAGCATACATACACACATAGGTTGCGGGATAGAATAGCATATTTTATGATATGTGCAGGTTATAAAATACCATCATATCATGGCCATATGTGCTCTTATATGCTGTCACGCGCAGTTTTTGAAAGTTGTTTTCCCTGCCTTTTGAAAATAGTAACAAAACCATTTTGTGAACGGTTTCTTCCATTCACTAAAGAAAGGAATAATAAGACTTGAGAAGGGTCTTTTAATGCTGGAAACATTTTTTTCTTTTTATGGAAATGCACATTTTCAACTTTAGTTACATCCACTGCACTAACTCGGTAATGCTCTTGTATTTTCACTTACATCTGATCTAGACTTTGCTGAACAGATTTCAAGACATTTTGCCAAGTGCACAGTAATCATATATGATGGGGCATCAAAGAGAAAATGACCGGGAAGAGCTTTTCAAAAAATGATCAGTACATAAATTGTGTAGAGACTGAGGCTTTGCACAAATTATCAAAAAATCACTGCTTTTGTTGACAAATTTCTTTGAGATTTTGTTCTATATAAATACTGCTATATTGTGTCAGAATAATGATCCATCTAGCCCAGCATTCTGTCTCTGAGAATGATGAGTAGCAGAGAAAGTGCTTAACTTTCAGACCTTTATGCATGTAAGTGGATGTGCAGAGATCAATGCTAGTTTTCAATAAACTGTGTGGTATATTTTTGTTCTGAAAGTATGCACCTATGTTTCAGTACACGTGCATGTTTTATGTGCATAATAACTGTGATACAGAGTGAATAAACACCCAACAATTAAACACAGGGGCAGGTATTTTATAAATTATACACATTGTCCAGAGGTAATCAGCCGGGGTAGATTCCAAGGCTTGGTTCTCAACAGACTGAACTTTTAAAGGTACTTCTTCTCTGCAGGACTCACCATCCCAACTAGGTCTTCCTTGTTTCAGGCACAGCGGCTAGCTGTATGGCCTCATGAATGGCTTTATCGTGCCAGCTGTAGCAGTCCCTTGTGGGCTCAGCTCCAAGAAATAGAAAGTCCGCAAACAACACCAGCATTAGTAAAGTACTGTCCTACTGGTTATACCTTCCTGTCATTACTTTACGAGGAACCGGGTCTCCTCTTGCATTTATTATACCCTGAGTCCGGTTTCCTCCTCTGGTGTAGAGGAGGAGCTGCCGAGTGGCAGCTTTCCATCCCGTCTTGCTCGGGTCACATTCCGCTTTTCCCACTCATAACTCCAACAAAAAACTAAATTATAAGTTCAGTCAGTTTGTAGGGAGAAATAGACAAAATAAGCTTTGCTCTAGCACTCCTTTTACAGGCCTGCTAGACAGTAGCACAACATGCCCCTTCTCCCCACTGTTATGCTGCAGGCAACAGCCTTCCCAGTCCTCCACACAGAGTAGCCTCACTTACTCTACTTCCATCTCTGTTGTTTTGGTTTCAGCCTCACGATAATCCACCTCCATGTCTTCTCCTCCCATCATGGAGCTGACTTCTGATTTAAACTCCTCAGCTTCCTCCTGCATCTCCTCCTCCCTCGTCATGGTGTGTGCATTCTCTCCCCCAGGGTCACGCCTCCCAGTGTATGACCAGCCCTCTTGCTCTCTTCCCATTGGTCTGGCCTTGGCTCTAAGGGCCTGGGAAATGTAGTCTCCCCCTGGTCTCTCTGTAGCCTTTGCTGCCTGAATTTTCCCCTGGCTGTCCCTGGGGTAATCCGGTCTAGGTTTTCCTCCCTGGGTAAACAGTGGGCCTCATCACAACATATACCATTTTGAAAATACTTACTTGCCCTCATACTTGGAATCACTGGTTTACCAATACCTCTGACTGTTCACTCTGTCCTTCTCCAATTCAGCTAGACCTTCTGGCAATTCATCCTGAACCCCCACCTCTCATCCAAAAACTGCAACAATAGACAAGTCCAATTTCACTTACATAAGTCAGTTAGCAGGTGTAAAAGTGTATGCATAAGTTTGGTAATATATGTGTGTGCATACCTCTTACAAAATAACAGCTACCACATGTACTTCAGAAATATGACCTGAAAATGTGTGCATACTTGACATTTATAAAATATCATATACGTGCATACATGCTACTTACTTATATGCTATTGTTACATGTGAAACCCCTTTGAAAATTCCCTCCAAAGTTTCTAAGAAACAGGGTATATGTAGAGTAGTCCATGCTCTGTGATATCCTACCATTTTTAAAGCAGTAATTATGGGCCTCATTTTCAAAAACATTTACCTGCTCAAAACTGGGTTTTACATGTGCAAGTGCACTTTAAACATGTAAGTGGGCTTTTGAAAAATTGCTACAATATATGCCATTGAATTATCAATAGGCTCTACCCGTATGAAGTGCACTTATCGCAGGTAAATGGCTTTTAAAAATTGCTAAGATAGTATGTTACATTTATGTGCATAACTCCTTTAGAAATTCACCTGTATGGGATTATAAATGCCCCAAGTCCGGTTTCCTTCTCTGTCTCTGATTATCTCCCATTCGCTCAGTTATATTATTTCTCTTCACTACATCCTATGTTAATGAAGCAAGCAGTTAGAAAAAATTAAATGAAGCAGTTGCAAGGTGAAAAATTCTCCATGAGACAAGGAAGTTGTTTAAAAATACCTTCTTGGAAGCCTAGAAAAATATTTTCTGCACATTAGAAAAGGTCAAAGATAGGCCAGATGACTGTCAGCATGGTTAAATGTTGAGGTGAAAGATGTCATTAAAGATGAAAAAAAAGGCAACTTTCAAAAAATGGAAGGCAGATAAAAATGAGGGCAAAAGGAAAGAATATGATGATTATTGGCAAGTTAGGTGTAAAATATTGAGTCACTACTCAGGAAAAGAATATTGGCGCCAGAGTGGACTTGAAATCCTCAGCTCAGAGTGTAGCAGTGATTAAAATAGCAAATAGAATATATTCAGAAAAGAATGGAGAATAAAACTGAGAATATCGTAATGCCTTTATTTATTCATGGTGTGATTGCACCTTGAGTAAGGTTTTGGAATGGCTTCCTTAGGAAGAAAGGCTAAACAGGCTCAGGATCTTCAGCTTGGAGAAAAGATGATTGATGGGGGATATGACAGAAGTCTACAAAATCATGAGTGTGGTGAAACAGGTAAATTGCGAATAGGTATTTACTCATTCAAATAACACTGGGATTGGGGGACATTCCTTGAAGCTAGCAGTCTTAAAACAAATTAAGGATTCTTTTCACTCCATATCAGCATTATGGAAGAAGGCATCACATGCTCATAAGACCATCTAGAAAGTGAGATACTCATCATTAATTAAGACAGGTTTTAAGCGAAATATGAAGGCAATCACACTACAGGAAATTGAGGAATAACTGGATTGAATAATATGAGCAATCCCTTTTTTGAACACAGTGCAAGAGTGGTGTGGTGCAATATCACTGTTCAACATGATATATAAGCGATAATATATTCCCCCTGAAGAAGCCCAGCACAGGGTGAAACAAGGGTCTCTTGTAGGGGTTTGTGAAACTTGATTTATGTAACAATTAATGGACATTAGAGGATCATTCATATTTCAAAGAGTCACTGACATGTTAAACAAATATAGGAACTGAACAGTGAGAGTAGTGAATGGCCATAAGGAATTCTACATAAAATATTTTTGAAGAAATAGTGATAATATCAAAAATATATTTTAAAAAAGTCCTGCTAATGTTTTTTAAACACATAAAGCACCCAATGACTATATTCCAGCTCCTAATGGAATTAGTTCAACCTATTTTTAACTATAGTCAACCTTCAGAATGAATCTCTACTTAACACCCATCCACAAGTAATGTCTTTTGATATAAACTCTTGTTTGTTACCGAATTCTAATGGCACCACCCATGTAAATTATGAGATATATTTTCCTTTGATATAGGTGCCCTATTGTAAACCGTTATGATGGTGAATAACTTAATGACGGTATATAAAAACTTTTAAATAAATAAATAAATAAATAAATTAATTAAAAAAAAGAAAATTCAGTCCACAAGCATGAATGGACAGGCGTCCATGTGCATGCGGTTCCCGGCACATGGATGCACTGATTTTATAACATGTGCGCATAATATAAAATCTCATGGCTGTACACGCATGTGCAAGCGACGCACTCATGGCTGTACACGCATGTGCAAGCGACGCACTCAGGGGGGCCGAATTTTCAAATATTACGTGCGGCGACACAATCGGGCCTCCCCCAATTTAATGGCCCACTTATGAGTCAATTAGACCCTAAGGGTGGATTTTCAAAGGCCCATGCGCACAAGTGCCGGGCCTAAAAAAGGAGGCAGGGCAGGATGGAGGCCAGCCAGGACAGCGCACAGAAACTACTTCTGCCCGGGAGAAGCAGTAAGTAGAAAAATAAAAAGATTTTGGGAAGGGGTTAGGTCAGTTCCCTCCTTTTGTTAGGCCCAGCACTTGTGCCTTTGAAAAGGCCCCCTTAAGGGTCTAATTTACTTGAGTAACTGGGCTTTTGAAAATTGGTACAATGTATGCCCTTCAATTGTCCATAGGATTCACTCACATAAGTGCACTTTACTTAGGTGGGGAGAGAGAGAGACTCTCTTTACAGAGGACAGTCTGATACTCTATATATGGACCATTGTAAAGGGCCACTTTGATTCGGGGTGAGTTTTCGGGAGGTGGTTTGGGGTTATGGGGGAGGTGTTACAGACACATTCAGAGGCATCCATTGCAAAATTGACATCATTAAGACATTTATGACCTTATAAGTGATGAAAATTCTTAAAAGAGAAGTTGATTTGTACACTACAGCCTCTGCTAGCTGCATTATACAAATCAAACCCCCCCTCCCCCCCACCCTGAAATGGGATTTGCGATAAGGCCCTAAGGTGATTAAAAAATGACCCTCTTAGCCAGTTGGAACGTATCTGGCTAAGTCATGATGTATATTCAGCAACATGGCTATGCCACTGAATATTCACATCTAACTGAGCGCTTAGCTGTATAAGGCTGATCGGCTAAGTTCAGACCTGCTCTATGGCATATCTAGCTTATTTATTTATTTATTTATTTGCTGTTTTATTTTTAAATGATTATATTCTGCAGCTCCCAAAATTAAAATTTGTCCAGGGCAGATCAATAAGTACATACATAATACATAAATATCAACAAATATATAACAAATAGCGCCCATATATTACATAAACATAATACAGCTAGCGGCACAACTTATGAGGCTAACCTTTTAGCCATATAAGGAACTGTTTCCTACCCTTGATCATCTGTGCTGCCTTTGTCTGTATCTTTCATAAAGTATGTCTACTTTCATGAGATTTTTCACAAATTTGGAAAACAAAACTTTAGTTTTCTCAGCCCTAATCACTCTGCAGCTGTGCAGCTTCAGGTGTTGACACGGCTCATAGCTAGCTTTGAAATATCCACATTTGATCACCACATTTGAACAGCCAATCTCATAGATCAATTTTCAGTATAGAGAAGTTCTAGTTCTGCCAGTCCTTGACCTTTGCAAGTGTGCATATTCAATAAAAAAAACAGCAACAAGTGAAAAACAAAATCCTTTTCAATAATGAAGTTCCACAAATCTCTGCATGGTCTGCTAATCTGTTATTTTATTGACTGACTATACCCAAATGGCATTTTGTAACCATTGATTGCTCTCTCCTGTAATGTAGTTTCCTTCTGTTGGAAATTACTAATGTATTTCTCACAATGTTCTGGTTTGCTTCTAAATGGCAAGTTTCAACGCTGTTCCTATTTAAATTGTCTCTTCAGTTAGAAAAAATTAGAATCACGAGAAACACTTGGTGGAAAAAAGCCAGAGAGTTTTCTACTGAGATGGCTATGATTTACTTTCTAGTTTTATCAGTTGCTAAAGTTGGCGATACTGTTAACACCGAAACAAATCCAGCCTGAAAGCAAAATGTTAATAAATCAGTTCACTAGTATTTTAAATAGATGATACAAATCATGTTAGCCATGAAATTTATGTTAAGCAGGCTGGTAATGCAAAAATGTAATTGCACCTCTGGATGTGTAGCTAAGGGTTGTTTTTTTTCAACTGGCCTCAGCAACCTAGTCTGCCGAAATAGCCAGTTCACCACCCTCCCATCCTGAGCAAAGGAAGCAGACCCTGCTGATCCTCCTCCCCTTCTTCCCTGATTAGAAGGGCAGGCCCTGCCAGTCTTACTGACCCACCAGAACAGAACCATGTGGTAATTTATAAACTGCGCAGTTTATAAAATGCTAGAAAGCAGAGTTGCTTTCCTGTAACAGGTGTTCTCCAAGGATAGCAGGATGTTAGTCTTCACACATGGGTGACATTATCAGATGGAGCCCGGCATGGAAAACATTTGTTTCTAGAAACTTTGACTGGCACATGGAGCATGCCCAGCATGCTGCTAACCATGCGTCCACGCTGGGTCCCTCTTCAGTCTTATAATATAGAGTTCGCAGGGCGTAACAGATTGTCCTCACTATGCGTCTGTGGTGAGGACAATCTGGGGCTGCGGGCTCCAGAAGGGTAACCCCTGCTCCAGATTGGATAGGATTTACCACCCGCACGAGGGATCGATGGAGGGGAGTGGTGATCAGGACACAAGCCTGAAGATCTTGGGTAGCCTGACACCACTGGGAGCGTAGTGTCCACTGTGCCCTGCGCATGTGAAGCTGAGCAAATGGAATGACATGCACTGTCACTGCCATATGTCCCAGAAGCCGCAGGAAATGGTGCACCAGTATGCATGTGGACATACATGCAGGAAGTTACACCTATTCCTAAGCAGGTATAACGTTCTGCATGTACATTTATACACATTCTTTTGAAAATCCAAAGGATGCACATAAATTCTTTCACTCCCTCAACTCTGCCCCTGCCCCCAGAATGCCCACCATGAGTGCAGGGTAAAGCACATGCAAAATCATGTTTTATGCATACTTTTCCCCCACATACAATCTCCAAGTTGATTTACAGAAAGCAATGTATATGCATAAACCGGGGTTTGTGAGATTTTGAAATAAGGGTCTAGTGTGCCAGAGGCAAGTGGGAGACTAGGGGACTGTGACGGAGTATATAGAAAACTCCCTCAGACTACCTTAAAGTACCGGGCCTAGCTGTCTCATCCGGTCCTCCTTAAAATCAAGACCCACAGGGAATCCTGGGTGAAGGGAGAAGCCCTTCACCAGAGTTTGAGAACTCAGATCCTGGAAGGGTTAGACAGGCCCTGGGGAGCAGGCAGAGACCCACCATGTGCCAAGACCCTGTTACGTTTAAGGACTGTGTTACCTGAAGTTAAGGTGAGCTGCACTGATTGTTTTATTTTGGGTTTTTCCACTGATGAATAAAACATCCAATAATTTAGAAATGTTCAAATTGTGCCCCCCCCCCCCCCCCTTTGGTCCGGACTATGAATTACCCTTATGCTTGGGGTGGGGAGTACCATATGAGAAATTATATTTACTAATATGATTTATCTTCGGATTCATAGCCTGAGTGGGGGATGAGACAGGGTCCCGGTCACCCCGATAGAATTCTCTGCCCTTCCCAAACAACCTCTCACTTGTGACACCACAGACCAGATAAGGTCATCTCACCAGACTAAAACAGTAATTAACTGCCTCTATCCACCTTTGCAAGCAAATATATGTGCAAACAATATGGGCATGTTGGAGCATGGTTTGCACATACACGTGTACGTTGCTATTTTGTAAACCACTTACACGAGAATGTCATCAACAATACGTGAATAAATTTACTAGAGCTATTTTATGTGTCAAGTTCAAACTTCCATAGTCCTTTTTGACTTGGTGTTTGGTGGGTTGGCTTCTCTGGGAGAGAAGGCACTGCCACAGGCTCGGAGGAGAGACAGAGGGGGTGGGGTTGTTAACTGGCAAAGCCTTCCCCTTGCCCAGGATGGTATATGTTATAAAGACAATTCTGGGCACGAGTCTCATGCAGAACCTCAGGGGAACCTTTCGCTGAAAGGCGGAGCATTGCTGATAGGTTATATGACTGGGACAGGGACATGCTGGGCCATATTGGTCGGGGACATGAGTGTGGGGACATACTGGGCTATAAGGAGAAGGGGGAAGAGGTTTTGGAGAATCAAACATCAAAATTTTGATTTCCTGGAAGGAATCAGTTTCTCTACTCAGGTAGGCAATATTTCACTCTGCCAACTCTCTCCTCCTTAAAGAGAATCCGCTAATTGAAAAATAAAGGTACAACAATCAGACTGAGTCTGGTACGAGCCAGTGCTCCATTATTTGTTTTCCCACAGAATTAAGCCTCATACTAAGAGAAAGGCTAAATTACGGCCTATCTGTAATATTGCCAATGTTGAGCCTGGACAACAAACTGTCTCTGACTGGTTAGGGTTACCTCAAGCAACCCCTGTAGGATTGACTGCTGAGGGGGAGGGTTTAGAGCAAAATCTTCCCCCCATAGTCTTGGAGACAACTTTAAGTCCAGGGTCACCGGAGACTCCATCACCACCAGGCAATGGAAGGGTTTTACCTTCAAGTCTGTCAGGAATCTCTCCAGAGGACATTGGAAGTCAAGAGAGTATACAAGATGGGATAAAAGGAATATCAAATACCGAATTAGATCCCCAGGTGGTTCTACAACCCCAAACTAGTGAAATTGGAGATCTTCAAGTAAAAGCTAGAGAGACTAGTACACCGAAGCCCAATACATCAGATTTAATTAAATCTGTGACTTTAAAACCAAGTAATATAACGTTGGAATCATTGTGGTATTATATGGTAAAGCTGGATAGTTTAATTGTTAACTTAACTGATGAAGTGAAACAGGTTAATATTTCTTTAAAGGAGAATATAGGGAAGACAGAGGATCAACAAAAGAAGATCAATGAGTTAGATAATCGTTTAGTAAATATAGAAAAAGTTCAAGGTTATCAGATAAAGAGTGAAATGGAAATCCAGAAAAGGATGGAAAATGTAGAGAATTCAATTAGAGCTCTCAATTTGAGAGTAGCTAATTTTCCTATAATAAAACATATTGGTCCTGTTGAATTATTGAAATCTTATTGAACACAGATATTAAAAATTCCAGACCAATCTTACCCAGTGAGAACTAGGGCTTTTTATGTTGGGATGAAGAAAAAAGAACGAGAAAATGGTAATCAAGGACAGAATAAATACTTGGAAAAAGAAGGGGAAAAAATATATGATCAAGAACAAAGTATTCAAGAATCTTTAGATATTTCAGATTTGTTAAACAAATCACAGGAGGAAACAGAAGTTAGAAATAGAGGCACGCTCTTAATACAGTTTGCCTTCATAACAGATAAAGAAAACATCATGAAATTCTTTTTCCGTAACAGAATTAAAACATTCTATGGGCAAAGAATATGGATCTTTCCCGACTTAATAAGAAATACACAATTACGTAGAAAAAGATTTCTACCTTTAAAAAAGGAGGTTGTAGATAAGGGGGGGGGGGGGGGGGGGTTCTGTTAAAATACCCATGCAGATGTGTAGTTAAATTGGAAGGGAAGGATTATTCCACTATTCCTTTATAGAGCCTGAGCAATTGAAAAGTCTTCTGGGGAATTAGGTAAATAGGGGTATTATTGTACCTTCTTTATTGTTTAATTACCTATATAGAAATTATTGCTCAATTTTTCCATCTTTTATTGATAAAGATGGATTCTCTTAAAATTTCCTTTATTTAGTTAGGATACTCAGTATATTTGATTTTCTTGTTTATTATTGAATTGTTATTAGGATGGTTATTCTGTAATACTGATACCGCAATTACCAAAAAACAAGTAAATGCTTGTAATTTATATTGTGAAAAATGCATAAAGAAAAAAAAAACATCAAAATTTTAATGTGTACCCACTACTATCTTCTGACCACAGTTTAGCATGCAAACTAGGTTTTCAAAGGGGTTTTGTGTGCACAAAATAGCATATGCACGCATGAGTAGCATATACTCGTTAATATGCTATTTTATAAACATTGAGAATACACAGTATTTTGCATTTCGAACGTACATTCCTAGTCTGGGTTCAGAAATATGAGCGGTAGTTGCTATTTTAGAATATGTGTATAAACTTATTAATACACTTTTACACCTGGTAACTGACTGGCGTAAGTGAAATTGGATGTGTCTGTTGGCTACAGTTTTAGGGTTGGAGTGTGGGTGAACTGGTGCAGCTTCAGGGTGAAGTGCTAGAGGGCCTCCATGAACTGGAGACAAACTGAGTGAATTGGTAGAGGTATCAGCGAACTGGTGATTTCAAGCAATAGCACAAGAACATACAAGAACTCCTATGACTGAATTGCCAGGGTGTGGCTTCTATGGTTTTGAGCATTTGCTTACCTAGTCCCTCCCGACGTAACCTTCGGGCAAAACACAGGACCACTTATTTGCGTGAATGCTATACTGCTGATGCTATACTGCTATACTGCTGATGCTATACTGCTGATAGGTTTGAAGGTAAGGCTCCTTGTGCATAACTCCTAATGTTTTGGTACATAAGCCCCCCTAAGTTTACCAAGTCACTTTTTGATAAAATCTGTGCGGGTAGAAAATTTCGGGGTGGGGGTGGGGGGAGTAAGTTTATAACAGCCCACATAAATTAAGTGCAAAAATGCACGTAAGTTACACTACATTTCTAAGCAGACTTCCACACACAAGTCCTCTTTGAAAACGATCCCACCAAATTTACCTGCATGCAATTACACCTGCTATATTCTATGCATCTAAAGTTGTGGGAGAAATTTATGGGTATATTTTGAAAATGCAAATGTATGCATGCAGTCCCAACCTTTCCCAGCTCCTCCCCCAGAACTACTTCCACTCAGTTTGGTCAAATCAGCAGCGCAGCGGCCCAGGCCGGCCTCGAGGTGAGTGAAGGACCCGGGGCACGGCCTGGGGCCGTAACATATACTGTGTGTTTTAGTATGCATGACAAATTCCAATGCAAGAAAACATATACTTTCGCTACCTATTTTTTAAACCTACACGCATATACGTTAGGTGCATAAATAACATGTACACACATAATAACCCCAAAATTATATGCGGAGGCAGATGTTTGATAAAATATGCATGTACCATTTTGAAAATATTTGCGCACAGATTTGAAATCACCAGTTTGCCCATACCTCTTCCAGTTCACCCAGTCCTTCTCCAGTTATTTATTAAAATTTAATATCCTGCTTGTAGATTGTGTTACCCAAACGGCTACACAATAAAATTACATACATAATCAGTTAAAATACATGGATTAACCATAATACAAATCACATGCAATAAAATGAAACAGCAAAGCTTGGAATACAAGAATATTTAAAGTAAACAAATGACCAACTCTCAACTGATGTAAAATAAAGAAGAAACTGATGTAAAATAAAAAAGAAACAGAAAAATAGAATAAAATAAATGCAAAGCAGCAAAAACAACAGAAAACTGCATCCTACTATGTTCTACAATGGAACAGAGCTCCATTATGAGATGGTAATGATTTAGCAACTATAAGCTTGGGTAAAAAAACAAGCAGTCTATATTCTGCCACTGTGCGGCTTGGCAAGTTAGCCAAATACACTTATCTAGCTAACTTAGCTGGGATATTCAGCACTGCTGAACATACTCGGTTATCTTAATTAAAGTTAGTCAGCTAAGTTTATCCAGCTAACTTTAGGGTAGCCCTGTGGCCCAACCAGAGTTATCCAGCTACTCAACTTCTCCCTGTTAGGTTCATTCCACGCCCCTGACAAAGCCAGATAAGTGACTAATCCTGCTAAGTGGCACCAGGTAACCCTAGCTGGATATTCAGTGGTGCCAAACCCTATGAAAATTCACTCCAAAATGTCTTCCATGTTTTTCTATCTTTGTGATCCTTCTGCCAGGGAGTTAATTATCTTTCTTCCTTTTTATTAATTAATGTAAAAATAGTTTTCTACACCAATATTTAAAGCTTGTTGTTAGGAACAATTGTATGTATGTCATTTTTCCTGTCAAAACAATCTTTATTCCCAGTAACTACTAAGTTAAATTGTTATGGGAAATAACTGTCACTTTCCTAGTTCATCACTGAAACCAAATAATTAATTAATTAATACCAAGTATTAATTAACAACAACCCATCCAAAAACATTAACCTCAACACTGGAGTTCCCCAAGGATTAGCATTATCGGCCACTCTATTTAACATATACCTTCTTCCCATCTGCCAACTACTGAAAGATAATGGAATCACCCACTTCCTCTATGCTGACGACATTCAACTGCTAATTCCCATCCAAAATTCAATCGAAGACACCTACAAGGAAACCTCTGCTCTACTTATCTCAATTAAACATCTCCTAACGTCACTGAAACTCATAATCAACATTGACAAAACTGAAATTATCCTCATGGACAAAAAACCCAATCCAACTCCACCACCCCTTCCTTTACTTGTCAATCAAACGAACTCTATACTCCCTGCCACCCACACCAGGAACCTAGGAATTATTATTGATAAAGAGCTTTCATTCAAGAATCACATATCAAACAACACTAAAGAAGGATATCACAGACTACTAACCCTAAGACATTTAAAACCGTTCCTCAACCCTTATGACTTCAGAACTGTCTTACAACTACTCATATTCTCTACCATCGACTACTGCAACTCCCTACTAATTGGAATACCATATTCAAACCTCAAACCTCTCCAGATTCTGCAGAATTCAGCAGCCAGAATTCTGACAGGAACAAAGAGAAATGATCATATAACGCCCATATTGATTTCACTACACTGGCTTCCAATTAAAGCACGAATTGAACACAAATCCATGACCATCATACACAAAATTCTAAACAATGAACATCAAGGACTAAATGGCTTAAACATAACCCCCCAGAATCCCCAAAAAAACCTACGCTCAAACAACTCAGGATGTTTAAATATCCCCCCCATCAGAGATGCTCATCTGACAACAACCAGAGAAAGAGCTTTCTCCATCGCCTCCCCTAAAATTTGGAACTCCTTCCCAAAAGATCTGAAAACCCAACATAACCTCAAAACCTTCAAAAAAGACCTAAAAACATGGCTGTTTCACAAAGTCTGCACTGACATTCATACTTCTGATCATCCTAACACCCAATTGAACCTTCAACCATAACCACAAAATAACTTGTCTCCAACCAGCCTCAAACAAACCCTCCTCTCTCAAAAATGTTTATTTTCTGGACTGGTAATGTTTAACCTCTGTTTTATATGCATCCTGTTATACCTATCTCTTCACAATTGTTAAGAAAATTACAACTTGAATCTTGTAAACCGTTATGATGGCTTCACTGAATGACAGTATATAAAACTCAACAAATAAATAAACACAGTAGCTCTTGTCAATTCTTAAAAGATATGTTAAATCATAAAAATCCCTAACACAACACATTTTTCAAATATTAATCATTAAGGAGGTACCTCTTGAAGCTGGTGAACACAACACTATTTTAACAAGGAAAAGATTAAAAGACAGTATTCTTACATCGAAGTCTATGAGACTTCATATATCAAAATCTATATAAATGGTATCACCAAGGCATCGAGCACTTTCTCATGATAGCCCTCACAGATCTCTTTTTGTATTAATCAGGGGCTGAGTTGTGACTATTTGTACATACTTGTGGTTCAGTTTCTATACAAGAACTGCAAAAAATGCTTCCAGCAAAAACAAACCTGCTTTTCCTCTGCACCCAAGTGATACCACTGCCTGGCCTGTGGGTACCTTTGGCATCAGTGCAGTAGCAGACAAGAAATCAATAATGTTCATGTTAGTGTAGCTTTCAATTTAATTGCAAGAACTGAATTTAGCCAAACTGGTCCCCAGCACATCTATAATAATCAACAGGGGCTCCTTCATAATGCTTGCAACAGAAAGTATGACCCGTTTGGTGGTAAATGTTCATCTTACCCATTGACTTTACACTAGATTTTGATTCCAGGAAACGTACCCACACACATTTACGCATTCTAATGGGGGTGGGTAGCCTTCCCTGGTAGAATTTCCATTCATACGTTTAAAAATGTAAAAAATCAAATATATGTATGAATGTCTAATCTCTATCCAGATTCCATTCTCCGCCCCAGAATGCCTCTCCGATATGCTGGGGAAAATACGTGCATACGAGGTGCATTCATGTATATTTCTCTGCTTATCGGGTATTTCGGGCGGGCAATTTTATAAAACAGTATTTAGGCAGGTAAAGCACTGCTTTGCCCACATACATTTCTTTAAAAAAAAGTTGACTTTGGAAAGGAACTTTTAAAGAAAGTACTCAGGCATAACAAAAGGTTCATAACGTTTTCTCTTAAACAGTTTAAAAAAAGCATAACAACAAATATTTATTTATATATTTCTTTATTTGATGTATATTTCAACTTTCAGACACATCATACAATAAAAAAAAGAAAACAAATCTAGAAATGAGTAAAAAGAGACATCAGTAGAGTCAATCAGCAAGCAAGCTGTCATTTTGAGGACTCCAGCTAGTACTGTTGCTCGACGAAAACATTTCAGAAAGAAATGAGAGTAATGTTTATTATTCATTGAAATGCACTAATGCATGGAAATTTATTGGAGAGAAACTATGAAATTTTGGGTCAGAAAAAAAGGGACTTTTCCTTCTAAAAATATTAAACATTCAACTGCACTAGTGTGACTACACATAGCAGTTACCTATTTATGAGGGACGCGTACTTCCGAGGAGTGGCCACTGGGAACTGCACTGTCAATCCAGCACATAGCTGGTCCCACACAATGGCTTGAATAGCATGAACAATCCAGCTGACTAATAAGCATTCATGCATAGAGCCGTTGAGCCATGGATCTTTTCAGCAGTGATATAGTTTTTAGGAATGTGCATTCGTTTTCACCCAAATTGCAAAATGCAACAAATAAGGGTTGAAATGAATTGAGGGGCCCCTACCCAAATTAATTTGGTTAAAATGTCTGACCGGGCCTATGCTTAGGCCCAAGGCTGGGGCCTTGCCTAGGGCATAGGCTGTTGGACCTGGGCCTGTACTCAGGCTGAGGCCCAGGCCATCAGGACCCAGCCTCAGAACCATGCCAAAGCATCAGATCTGAGTCTGGGCCAAGTCCCAGGCATCAGGAATCAGGACATGGGCCTGGGCTCCAGCCTAGGCCGAGGCACGTGCATTGGGACCCAGCCTCTGAATCAGGTCCCAGCATCAGGTCTAGGCCTACAATCTAGTCTAGGCTGAAGCCCAGGTGTTGAGACCTGGCCTTTGGGCCGGACCCCAGCATCAGGCCAGGGTCCAGGATTTGGCCTAGGCTGAGGACTAGGAGTCGCTACATGGCCGAGGCCCCGGCTTTCCGGCTTAGGCCCTGGCGTCGGGTCTAGACCAAGGCTTTGGGACCAGGCCTCTAAGCCTCAGCCTTGCATAGAGCCTAGGTCAAGGTCACGGTAACCTACCATAGCCTCAACCTACATGAGGCAGTGGATCCCCACCAGACCGGATAAATGGGGACTGGGGGTAGGGAATCCTGACCTGGGCATTTTTTCCATTTGGGAAGGAAGAATGGTGAGGACGGGAGGTTTTGGGATGCCCTGTTTCTTTTTTTTTTTTGTTTGATTCATTTTTTTTTTAATGAATAAAACATTAAACAAAGCAAATTTTCTGGGAGAAAAACCTCCAAAAACAAAACAAAAAAATGAAACAAATTTTTTACCCCTGCAAACCTCTAGTTTTATGTCAGCACCAGCCAATTCTTGATCTGCACAATCTTCCACAGAGATCTCATTCACATAAAAAACTGGATGGACATACAGCCGCTTTGCGGTGTGGACATTTCTCCATCAGAGATAGGATGCAGTTCTTTTCAAAGTGGTACCCTCCCCCCCCCATGTGGCAATTCTGTTGCCACAGTTCTCTCTCTCTGCTGTGGCTGAGCAGAAGTCAGAGTTCTGCAGGCCACATGCCATCGTACAAGTTCTCAACCATACAACCTCTGTAAACCACAGTACAACGCAGCTTAGAATTAAGATTTGTATATAGGGCACAGGAAATGTAAAAAGCCACCCCATAACTGCCTTAGCAGAATTCAGGGGGTAATAAGTTCATAAGAAGCACAATTCATCCTCAGGCATTTTGGTTTCTGGAAGCCAATATATCCAGGTTCTGATGAATAGCATCTATTGTTAAAGCACATATTCACTAGATATTTGGAATAAAAAAAAAGGTATTTGAATTAACTGTTAAAAAAAAAACACTTGGAGCTAGGAAAAAAAAAAGGAGTCACAAATAATGCTCCATTTAAACCTACCTCTTCACCCACAGATATGCCCACAAACAGTTATTCATCCAAATATATATATATATGTGTGCCTTTTATTCACCTCCTGGAGTCCTTGGACTCAGAGCTGATTGTTTCCAAAACTGACACACTATGAAAAGAGGTTCCCATTCATTAAAGTAAACTGCCTGGAGGTCTCTACATGAATCTCAGTGCAATCAGGCACCCATATTCGGCTTTAGAAACTCAATAAACGGATCCATGTTTGGACATGGTCCCATGTTGCAACCAATTTATGAACAGCTAGCGGCTGTTCTGGGCGAGGTTTCTGCAGAGACATCTGTTCTACAGCAATCCTCCTGCACTCACGTGTTGCCATTTAGAACATGTTGGCAGCACCTTCCTCTGCATGCAAGTAAATATTTACTTTCCTTTTCCAACAAAATTATGCAAGCCTCATGCTTAGGGCACTCATTCTTGCAATGGCTCTTACGAATATGATATATCAGCGTACTATTTTCCAGCAACACCAGTCAAATTCATACAGCATGAGCCATTAGAATAAATAGTAACACCAACAAAACGTAAGCAGTGGGAAAATTGCTTAGTCATTTAAAATGAGTATTCAGAACCAACGATTCATTTTCTCCTGACATCAGCAAGTTACACAAAGGTTCAATTCAAAATCTACAGTTTGAAAGAACATCTGATTGGTAGCTTGACTCACAATGATACAACAACAACAACAAAAAAGAACAGAGCTCACAGCCCCCAGTTTCCTCTGACAGTTCAAAGCTATATTCATATTTGCATGTGATGAGTGCTATTACATTCACTCTGCGTCCGAAGCGGGTTAAATAGGCGTTAAGGATTAGCGCCTATTTAACTCGCCTCGGAGTTGCATTGGCCCCTTTGTATGAGAATTGTTTGTATCATTTATTGATTTTGCTTTATTCTTCAATATTCACTGCAAATAAATTGCACAACTGGGAAACAGCCAGAATCTGCCTCCTTAGCCTTTCTGGCTGTTTCCAAGTTGCTATTGCCCAAATTATCACAATCCCTTTCACATTTTGCAAGTGCACTTGCACATGTGAAACCTATTGACAATTCAATAGCAAATGTCGTAGCAATTTTCAAAAGCTCACTTAGATGTGTAAGAGGTAATTTTCATAGGAGTTATGCACCTAAACATAAGATACTATCATAGCAATTTTCAAAAGCCCACTTACATGGGAAAAGTGTATTTACACATGTAAAGCTCTGTTTTAAGTATATGCTTCTGTGTATACATCAAGGTTATTAAGTGTACGTGTTATATTTTTTATATGCCTAAACTATATGCATAAGGTTAGAAGGGGGGAAAATTGTGTTTCTTTTTTCAATTTGTGTCTGGGGGACTTTTTCCCCATGAATTTAATTTCATGTAATATTCATTTCATTTCTTTAGTTAAAAAAAATATATATATTAAAAAAAACCCAAAACATAAAAAACCCAAAGAAATGGGGCCTCCCAAGGCATACCATTCCTCCCACCCAGAAAAATGCTGGGCCCAGGATCCTCCCCGGCTCCTATTTACCTGATGTGGGGCGATCTGCAGACGAGACCTCGGCCTGACCCAAGCCAGTGCCTTGCATGAAGTCTAGGCTGCAGACACCTACGGTGGCTTAAGTCTACGCAAGGCCAAGGTTTTGGCCTGGGCCTTACATAGGCTTAGGCTGTGGTAAGTCCTGCGTCTTCAGCTTAGGTCCTACACAAGGCCCAGGCATGGAGGCTGGGTCCATGCTGAGGCAGTTGAATTAGCTGCTATACATCAAAATGGTGCACTCTGCTCGAAGGGTGTGCCAGTACTCTGGCGCAACGATCCCAGTGGATGGCTTTAGTTGGTGAAGAAGAGCCAAATAAAGAAGACACTGAAGAGGAGCCCTAAGGCCTGGGCTCCGGATATGGGCCTGATCCTGGGCCTCCGCCCAGGATTCTGGACCTGGCATCTGGGCTGGACCCTTGCATCAGGCTTGGGTCTGAGCTGAGGCCCAGGCATCAGGTCCCGGCCTTCAGGCCGAGCTGTGGTGAAGGGCTTGGGCCCAGGTCCTGGCCTAGGCTGAGGCCCAGGACTCAGGACCCAGCCTCTGGGCTGGGCAGCAGTGTCAGGCCTCAGTCCAGGCACAGGCCCCAGCATCAGATCCCAGACTCCTGGCTGGGCTGTGGCGCTGGGCCAGGGTCCACACCATTGCCTAGAGTGAGGTCCAGGAGTCAGGACCTGGCCTACAGCCTGGGTCCCAATGTCGAGGCATGGCATCTGGGCTAGACCATGGTACTGGGTCCAGACTCTGTCCTAGCCTGAGCCCCAGGCATCAGGACCAAGCCTCCAGACCTGGCCCTGGCTTCCGGCCTAAGCTCGGGCAGAGGCCCCGGCTTCAGGACTCGGGGCCAGGGTGATGGCGTTGGGCCTGGGTCTAGGCCCTGAGACCCAATTGTCGGGATCCAGGTGAGTGATTGGGGTGACTGCCCCGAGACACATCAAACTGCCCCCCTCTCTCTCACCCGTCACCACCCCAACCAATCTCTCTCCTACCTGTCACCCCATACAGTTAACCCAGTCACTCTCCATTCATCCCCCAATACACACTAGGCTGCCTCTATGTCAGCCGTCACCATCCCCAACCAGTCTTTCTCCTATTTGTCACCCCATACAGTCACCCCACACACACAGATTAGGAGAATTCAAAGTATGCATTTCCCAGAAGGCCAGGGACCTTTTCCTATAATACAAAGTGAGTGGCAAATTATAAAATATGCATTTGTATTACATGCTATTGCTGACTAGAACTTGATGCTATTATTACATCACTTGTTTGTTTACACTTGTTACTAGGCATAGGCCATCCTCCCCACAAACATCATCCTACAATCTTGGCAACACAAACAAGTAACTAAGTAGACAGCCAATGTGAATGCAGAACTATAACTCTAGCTAACAAACTTCTCCCCCAATTGACACTCTTTAACTTATCAGTAACCTTTCAGTTAATGCACATTAAGTCCCATTATTGCACTCTAACTCCGAAATTAGGGAAACCCGAAATAAACACCCCCAAACCTTTTGAAAATGAAATCAGACAACATGAAACAAAAATGACACACACACACAAAACCCAAACACATCCCTAATGAGTTTGCAACATTTATGCTGATGATCTTGGAACGTCTCTTTTCTTTGTGACATTTGCTACAGTAAATGTCCAGTAAAGAGAAAACAATTTAGCAAAGCCTGTCCGCTCAGACGCAGCAGCATCTTGTTTTATGAAACTTTTCACTAAAAACAAAGAAGTCCATATTCAGCTGAAGGCCATCCAGGTACGATAACAGGATGAACTTACCCAGTTAATTTAAACAGGATATTCAGCAGCATAGCCATACTGTTGAATATGCCCAGAAAGATGGAAAGTTATCCAGCTAGGATTTATCTGGATAAGTTCAGAGAGCCCTTCTATACAACTAGTTATCCGGATAACTTAGTCCTACCCTAGAATGCCTCTGATTTATCCGCGTATGATTTACCCAGCTAAATATTTACCTGGATAAGCCAGTGGCAGTGAGTGTGATAGGATTTTTAAATATCATGGTTTTTTCTGGCTACATCCCAATCTTAGCCAGACAAATCTTTTCAATCTGGACCTCAAAATCTTCATATATCCAAAATCCAGTACACAAAGAAGAAAAACATTATAAGTACTGTACAAATTAACAAGTAACATAATTTGTTCAGGTGAAGACCAACACATTTTTTTTTTTTACAAATTCTATCACAAACTCTTAGTCTCAGACAAAGAATAGGAGAAACCTTAGAGATAATATGGCCCTTAATCTGATTGTTTTAATGTTTTAAATATATTCACTACAAAGGGTTAGTGCTCACATCAGTTAGCCAGTCAGTAATACAGTGTAACATTTTAATAGCTGTATTGATCCTGGAGAAAACTAAATTATTTGCGGATAATGTTGCCTTTTATTAGACTTATAAGAATTATCCGTAAATAATGTTGTGCAACTGTGAAGGTTTCATAGGTCCTGAGATACTGAAGTCTTTAGAGCACATTTAGTCAAAAGGTAGAATTGTTACCAGGGATATTGAATCGAGAACTGCTGAGGTAATTATTTCCCCTTTATAACAACATGCTGCACACACCACTGGCAGCTCATATGCTAATCTTCTCCCAGAGTCTCTCTGCACCCTTGGAACTTTCCATTCAGAGATAATTAGGAACACAGGATTGGTTTCTAATGTAAGTGATCAACTAATGTTAATATTTTTTTTTCCTGTTTGTTCACTTTGCAATGTTACCCTAAGAAAGAGTAAAGTAGTAAAGTGTAAGAGTGTCACCAAAGTATCCCTAAATAAAGACATCACAGACCCTAAACGTGGGAGACTAGAGGTAGAATGAATATGTAATGTCTCCTGACATTCCCCAGTGGGAGGTGAAGACAGCCCCAGATATAAAATTATATTTGTGTGCCCTTGGAACAGTACCAATCCAGGAAAAGGGTTACAAAGTTAAATAATTTATGTTTTGAAAAATCCAGCTAGGAGTTTGCCAGAAGACTCAGAGAGCCTAAGGGCCTTGAGAAATTTTACCTCCCCCCATCAGGAAAAGAAGCTGGGAGCCTGGGTCATAATGTGGCCACAGCATTCCCATTTCAGCTCCTAATCCCTATTAGCCAGTGGAACAGGGCTACATAAGGAGGCATCGTTTGACTGGCTGAAAAAAGGATACTTTTCCCAAAACTGAACCCTGCAAAGCCTCCCATGTACCACAACGAGTTGCTCAAGTTTTTGTACTGCATCCTCATAAGATCATTATCTCAGGGAGAGGAGAAAGGTGTGGCAGCCCTGTAGTTTGATGAGGATGTGGTAAAGAGTCCAGCGGGGAATATCAGAGGCATACGTCGCATGTGTAGTCCCAAAGCTCCTCGTGGTCTTTACCAGCACTAGCAGAAGGGCCTCTGTTTCCCCACAACTAAGTGGGGAATTATACATTCTATGGCAGAAGATTCTGTGGGACACTATGTACCCCGAGCTTCAGGATTTATTTTAAATAGGACTGTACCACCTATGGACACATACCACTTTTCGGTGGTCTACACTTAGCTTGCTTACATAGCTCCATGAAAAGAAGCCCATATACTCTATTTCACCTGTCCTTTACCCAATTAAAAAGCCTGAAAATATCATAAAGAACTCTCCTGAAATTAGTGAGGCATACACAATATTACAACAGTCATAAACCTCCTTTAGAAATCAAAGCCACACCTTACCTAACAGCCTAGTGCTTCAAGATACCTTGGGTATATTTTCAATGTACTACATTCAATTTGGACAGTAGCCGCTATCTTTTTATTTAAGAATAAAAACTGATACACATAAAAATGTTAGGCCTCTGCAAGATCTGTCCAGGCCTTGTAAAACTGTTTCTGTGTACACTGTGTCATCTTATTACATGGTCAATGGAACTTTCCATAATTTAGTCCAAATAGTTGCATGGTGATGCATCCTGATTATATCTGTATTAAGCCCAGTTACTACAAACAAAAAGGAAATGTTCCAACAGCTATACTGCCACTGTGCAGACATCAATGGGCATCTTTCCATCGAAAAAAACTGTTTCAGTTTAAGCACTATCTAGAAATTTTACATTTTCAAACATGCTCCGGTGCATATTTTTAGAGCCAATTTTCAAACCTGTGTGTGGTACATAGGGATGATAACTTTCAAACTGGCACATGGGCACACTTTGGCAAATTTGTGTCAGCGCGTGTGCTCAGATATGTGGCCATTTTCTAACATACGTGCATGTTATAAAATAGACTGGCCGCGTGCATACATGTGCGCCTCATTTTAGGTTGGCGTTCGCATGGGCATGCAAATCCCGCTTCTACCACATAAGTCGAGGGATTTTAAAAGGGGCATGTGCCCATGCCATTGCCAGTTTCACCAGTTCTTCCACCAGTTCACCCAGTTAAGAGGTAGGTCTTCCAAAGCCCCCTAGTTTAATAGCCTTCATTTCCCCCATTTAGTCCAGACCCTTAAAACCCCTCAGGTATTGCTAATTTGTTTGTTTTTTTAAACTTACACCTCCTGCATAGCAGAAGTAAACTTATGTGCCACTGCATGGCATGCGCCCAGGCAAGTATTTGCACGCACATCTCTGGGCACCGCCTGTAATGTCCATGCCCCACCCAGACTCTGCCCAGACCACATCATTTTTTGAATTGGAGCGAGATGTGTGCACAGGAGATACGTGCGTATCTGGGCAGCTTTTAAAATACGGTGGGCATTCTTGAGCCCGACTTATGCGCACATCCCCTAACTGATGCGCGCACTGGGCTTTTAAAATTCACATTCATTTGCACGCATAAGTGGACTGGAGAAGATTTGTGCTAGCATTTTATATGGCGAGAGCTGCACAATTTAAAAAATATCATTTATTTTTGCTCCTAAGTACACACGTAAAGGTGAATGTTAAAAGAGATGTACATGTGCACAAAGTAGAAGATGCGCACACAAATAGGGGTGGATTTTAAGATTTGTGCGCGGGCATACATGTGCGCGCGCTACCCGGCAAGCAAACGTATGCCCGATTTTATAACATACGCACGCAGGCACGCGCATGTTATAAAATCGGGGGTCAGCACGCGAAAGGGGGTGCACAATTGTGCACCTTGCAAGCATTGAGCCACGCTGCCTTCCCCTGTTCCCCCTAACCTAAGTTTTCCACCCCTTCCCCTAACCTTTCCTCCCCCTAGTCCTCTTCTAACCCCCCCTCCCCCCCAATTCTTATCATAGCTTTTGCGCCTGCCTGGAGAGCCTTATCTTCTCTAAGCTGAACAGCTCTAATCTCTTTAGTTTTTCCTCATAGGGAAGCAGTTCCCTCCCCTTTATCATTTTGGTTGCCCTTTTCTGTACCTTCTTCATTGCAACTATAACTTTCTTGAGATGCAGCGACCAGAATTGTACACAGTATTCAAGGTGCGGTCTCACCATGGAGCAATACAGAGGCATTATGACATCTTCCATTTTATTTACCATTCCCTTCCTAATAATTCCTAACATTCTGTTTGCTTTTTTGACTGCCGCAGCACACTGAGCCGATGATTTCAAAGTATTATCCACTATGACGCCTAGATCTCTTTCCTGGGCGGTAGCTCAGTGTGCTGCGGCAGTCAAACAAGCAAACAGAATGTTAGGAATTATTAGGAAGGGAATGGTTAATAAAACGGAAAATGTCATAATGCCTCTGTATCGCTCCATGGTGAGACAGCACCTTGAATACTGTGTACAATTCTGGTTGCCGCATCTCAGTACAGATATAATTGCGATGGAGAAGGTACAGAGAAAGTCAACCAAAATGATAAAGGGGATGGAACAGCTCCCCTATGAGGAAAGGCTGAAGAGGTTAGGGCTGTTCAGCTTGGAGAAGAGATGGCTGAGGGGGGATATGATAGAGGTCTTTAAGATCATGAGAGGTCTTGAACGAGTAGATGTGAATCACGTTCGGATAATAGAAGGACTAGGGGGCATTCCATGAAGTTAGCAAGTAGCACATTTAAGACTAATAGGAGAAAATTCTTTTTCACTAAATGCACAATAAAGCTCTGGAATTTGTTGCCAGAGGATGTGGTTAGTGCAGTTAGTGTAGCTGGGTTCAAAAAAGGTTTGGATAAGTTCTTGGAGGAGAAGTCCATTAACTGCTATTAATCAGGTTTACTTAGGGAATAGCACTGCTATTAATTGCATCAGTAGCATGGGATCTTCTTGGTGTTTGGGTAATTGCCAGTTTCTTGTGGCCTGGTTTGGCCTCTGTTGGAAACAGGATGCTGGGCTTGATGGACCTTTGGTCTGACTCAGCATGGCAATTTCTTATGTTCTTAAGCTGGTTTGTGCAAGTTGAAAAGTATGCACATACTAGTTAGGTGCCTTATTGAAAATGTAGCCCTGAAGGAATAAAGGCCATACATTAGCTACACACGTACATTTTTAAAATTAAATCTATGTATGCGATTTTCAGCCACACCCCTGAAATTCCCCGGAATGCCTGTTTTTAATGCAGCCAAAAGCATTTGCTTGCGCTTTTAGGCTGAAGTTCCAACCACTCTAACTGTGTAACACCTTTTTTACCCACTTAGATCCTAATGAAGTCTCTGAAAAATTTTCACCATCAACCCTTGAAAAAATGGGGTGTTTCACCTTGTGACCTATAGTTTGCTTCATTAAAACAAAGTTCATATGTGGTCAAGCAATTTGACTCTGAATGAATACTCACAAATCCTGAACACTGCACAGAGAAGAAAGAGATAAGAGTATTACATATCCACTTAAAAAGTTACCAAGCAATAGTACAGTGGTGTTCATTGACACTTTTCATCAAACCGTCCTTAAATTAAATCCAAACCCACAATCTAGGACAATGCCTTTGCTACTGCTCATCTCCGCTGTGCAATTAATAATTAGCTGCATCTTTGTTTGGGGAGGAAATTTTAGCAAGCTCTTTGTCCTTGTCTAAATGCATAGCGGTTATCACCTCTTTTGTTATCCCCCCATTGAAAGTGAGAAGCTGCAGACAGCATCTTTTACTAATGACTAATAATCCTTTGTTAGAAATTCAATGCATAATTATTCTGGGTCTGGGGAAACAAATAGCATGTCTCAGTCACTTGCACACATGCAGAAACAGGCAATAATTCTAAAGAACTGCCATGTACACATTTCAACAACTGAACGGGTCATTTGGAAGTTGCACAATGATAAGTAGAAGAGTTAGCTTTGCCTCCAATTTCTTCCAGAGAGTTCCCTGAATGATTGCTCATTAGGAACAGCCATTAATCAACCCCAGTCTGTCAATTACCTAATGCATGGATTTGTTTTCATCATACTGTGTCCATCAAATTGACAGTGGCATGGGCTCTGAACTCGTTGGGGGTGTTTTACCCAGCAGCCCAATAATGGATCTTTTTCTCCACACAGAAGTCAATTTTATTTTTAAAAAGGCATTTTCACTTCCAGTGAAACATTTCCTTCTGGGTATTGACATCATGGTTAACTAGCTTAGCAAGACAAAGGACTATCTTTTGGAAACTTTCTCTTTTTCTACAGTTTGAATGTGGGAACTACCCAATTAATAATGTAAGGTAACAGTGCTCCACACTAATGGACAGAAGATTTATTTGACTGGCAGAAATCATTTAAAAAAAAAAAAAAAAAGGTTAAAATTTCCTCTTGCAATTGCTTTATGAATTGCAGTTGTGATGCATGATGGTCATATGTTAGTAATGAAATGCTGTGTGTGTGTGTTTCAGGGAATGCAGAATAGATGCATAAGGGGGTAACTAAATTGAGTAATAAAGTAGGGTGAACAAACGCTCAAGTCTGAAGAAGAGAATGGGGGATTAAGCATTTAGTAAAAGGTGAAATCTGGCTAAATTAGCTGCCATAAGGTCAATATTTAAAGCTGGCTATTTAAGTAAATTGGCTGGACGTAACTCATCCGGCTAAGTTAAATGGTATATTCAGTGGCATAGCTATGTTGCTGAATAAACGTGTATATATATATATATGCGCTTAGCCACATGCTTTGTGGCAGGTCTAACTTAGTACCTGATTCAATAAAGGTTTGTCCCTTAGACACAAAATGGGAGCAAAGCCCTAATGTATCTGGCCCTTAGCAGGTTAACTTATGTGACTAAGACCAAATATTGCTACTTAGTCGCATAAGTTATACAGCTAACTTGCTCCACCCTGATCTGCCCACTGCCCGCTCACAACTTATGTGGCTAAAAGGTTAGCCGCATAAGTGGCGCCACTGAAAGTAGGCACATATTCAGCGGTCCACCACTTAGCTGCATAAGTTACACTTGTGCGAATAAATAGCGCTGAACGGACTTTGAATATTGATCTCCTAGTTTTTATAAAAGTTTGTGAGGAAATAGTGCATTTTTTTCTGATTGGCTAAAATTTCCATTTCATACATAATAATGAATACTTCTAATATGTAAATTATTAGTATAGTTATGTTCCATTCTAAGTAACCCCTTATCGGAGGACTCCAGGAATGTAGGGGCACACAACAGTCCCCAGGGCCACTCTAGCTCCCAGATCTCCATTCTCTTATTTTGGCACAGTCCAAAACTCCACAGTAGGCCATTGGTGTACCAAGGCTCTTTCAGCAAGGAGGAGGACAAGCCTCCAGGGTCTTAGGCTCATAGGGGTGGGAACAACCCCACAATCAGTAGCTCAGATATACTCACTCCTTGCCTCAGCTGGCACATTCTTCAACTTGAAAGTAGCAGGCTGGACACTTGAAGTAGTATTCAAATAAAACTTTATTTTAACTTAGGAAACTAGATCAGTTTGAAAAGTCTCTTGAAACAATTCAAAGAAACTCCAAGGGATCGATGCAAAACAATGCGCTTAGAAGAGCGCACTGTTTAACCCACGGTTGGATGCGCGTCCACAGCCTCTTATGCTATAAGGGGGTTAGCGCATAGAGATGTGCATTCATTTTAAACAAAGACAATTTCAATGAAATTGTCTAATTTGGCATGGTTCGGGAGCACTCTAAAATGAAGGAAATGTTTCCAGAATTTTGGGAAAATTCGTATTTCATGTTAGTGTGCACTAACTATGGTCAGTGTGCACAAACGGCATCACGAAAAAAAAATCCCGAACCACGGAAAAAATGAAATTACCCGTGGGGGACTCAAACCAAACCATGAAATAAAAAAAAATATATATACATCTCTAGTGCGTCCAAAACGCACGTCCAACCCCCCGGCAAAACCAATAGCGCTCATCAGATGCAAATGCATGCTGATGAGGCTATTAGTTATTCACTCCAAACGTAAAAAAAAAGTGTGCCTGAGCAGGCGTTAATTTCTGAGCATAAACTTGTGTGGGTCAGGCATAAACTTCAGCCTATCTGAACATTGTACAGAAATGCAGAAAATACTGCTTTTCTGTTCATCCTCCCACTTAATATCATGGCAATCATTAAGGTTTTAAAAAAAAAGAGCCAGTGGTCAGGTTAGGGAAATGGACACTCAATTAACGAGCATCCATTTTCCTGACCCCTGGCTTTGCATCGGTGAGGAAAACGAACTCTCGTAAAATTGAACATCTGCTTTCCTACCCCGTGGACAGCCGACCTCTCCTGGGCGCCCCGGGACCCCCACTGGACCACCAGGTACCTGTAAAAGGTTTTTGGGGGGGTTCGGGAGGGTGGGGGAAGCTAAGGGATTAGTTTTAAAGGTTCGGGATGGGTTTAGGGGTTATTTTTGTGTGCCATTTTTCCCGCCCTCCCCCAAAATGATAAGAGAACCCCCACGAACAATTTAGTGGGGTTTTCCTATCGGTTTCGGGGAGCCCCTGAATTCTGACGATTTTGAAAATATCGTACGATATTTTCAATCGTCAGAAGCATGATTCACATCCCTAGGAATTAGTGGTAAAAGATTCTTTCTCCCAAAAATAGAAAATACTAACTCCTTAAAATCAATTTTCTCTTCTGGCAACTGCAGTTTGTTGCAGTGGATTGGGGTACCTCTATATTCAAGGCTGGATTTCGGGTAAGGAAGACCTGCATGTGCTATCTCTCCTTTAAATAATGAGCTGACAGTAACTTGATGCAGAGGAATTTGCATTTTGGATTAACTTTTTTTTTTTTTTTTACAATATCTCCTCTGTTTTGAGGCAAGGAAGCTTTATTCCACCCTTCCTGTCTCTTGCTTAATTTTTCCCCTTTTTGGGTTCAGAGATTATTTTTGTTCTATTGGGAGCTGATGGCCATTGCTACCCAGGACTCAGTAACCAAATCATTAGGAGAGTGGTGTCTTTCATTTTCAGAGAACCAGAAATGTGGAAAAATTCATCTGGAGGAAAGGATTCCGGCTAATGGCACAAACAGAAGGAAATTACAGGATACCCAGTAGGTAACAGAAACCTTTTTGATGCTGTCTTAAAATACAAAGGAGAGTAAAGTGCCCACCTGGTACTACAGAAGGAGTTAGAGATTCAAGAAGATTTTGGAAATGTATTAAAACAGGGACTATTCTAATAAAGTATTGAGACTATATTCTAAACACCTAGAGTGGGCAGACCTAGGAATAAAATCTAAGGAGAAAATAGGATAAACCTGAGAATTTGGAGAAATTGTTAAGAAGAAGGAATTAAGTGTAAAAAGTGCTTCCAAAGAACTTGAGAGACCAAGAAGTGAAGTCACCAGTTTATTATCCTTCTTGCTATCTTATTATTTATTGGCTTTAATTGGAATCAGAATTGAAGCTGTAAATATCATCCCGACATCTAATCAACTATCAATAAAGAAGTTGGAAACCACCATTCTTCTCAGTGTGTTTATTGGATGCAAGGACAGTGATACTTATCAGTGCTGTGTACATAGGACAGAGAAGGGGCTTGTGTTGCAAAAAGCAAGGTGGTAGAACTATTGTTCTTTCCCATATTGGAATCCTGGGACTCAGAATTTAAGCAATCTGTGAGGTGAAGGAGAAACTGAGAGACATTAAAAGAGTGCTGTGCAGAAAATGTCCATCCCCATTTCTTTCCTGCGTGCCCCTGGGTGCCAGATAAAGGATCTGTCACACCCAGGGGTTACAATGGACGCAGGAAAAAGCAATATTCTATCCTATTCCTCTCAGGCAGGGATGAATTCCCTCCGAACTGGGGGGAGGTCAATGAAGAAAAAAACAGCTCTCTCAGAAAGTCAAAAACTCTCTGTTCTCTTCTCCTCTGTCTCTCAAGGAAAAGGTCCCTCTCTGTCCATGAGGGCACTAATAAGAACATTGTCCTTATCACCCAATGCTGCAGGCTGAGGGGCCTACTGCATAACTTTACTTCTGCTATGGATGGCATGAAAGTATTAAAATAACAAAAATTAGCCTAGTCAGCAGGGTTTTAATGGTCGGGGCTATTAGGGTAAAAGGGAGGTAAGTTAGGTAGGGGGCTTAGGAAGTCCTCTCCTTTACTGGAACGAACTGGGAATGAACGGGGGAAGCAGGTAATTGCATCGGCCCGCATATCTACTAAAATCCCCTCTGCTTATGCGAGCAAGGCGGCATTTGTGTATATATGCGTGTCAGAAGAAAGTCGTGTGCACACATATGCACGTATAGCCGATTTTATAACAGGCGCATATACACGCATATATTATAAAATCGCCACGTCCATGTGCATGAGCCAGCAAATGCGCGCAAATATGCACACGACACAGGTCTTAAAATTCACCTCTATATACCTCCAGAAGCCACTGATACTTTCCCTTATCTTTTAAATCTGAAAGAAGCCTAAAGCTGCCTACAAACTACTCTCATATATAGACAGGAGCTGGTTGTCAGTATATCCAGATTAATATTCAGAAATATATTTTGCATTTAAAGATCCTAATTCAATCAAAAAAATTGTTAATTTTCATAATCCATTTATCATGAAAACCAGATCTGATTCCTGCCTTTGAAGTGCTAAGATGGTCAGCCCTGCCTTGGATTGATAGAGAGGCAACACTTTCCTATAGAGTAACTTAACAAATACACAGGGCCCTTTGTTTTCAGTTCCAAACTATTTTTTACTGGAAAAAACCCAGAGGGGCAGATTTTCAAAGACCTAAGTGTGCCGGGCCTAATTTCAAAAGGCCCGGCGGCACACGTAAAGCCCCGGGACGGGTGTAAGTCCCGGGGCTTGAAAAAAGGGGCGGGGTGTGGGTGGTGGTCAGCGGCTCCTGGCACAGTGGCCATTTGCCACTGTGTCCGAGATCGTGTGCCGGCAATCGGCCGGGGCTCGCAACTTGTGCCTGCCTGGTGGCAGGCGCAAAAGGTAAAATAAAGATCAGGGGGGGTTAGAGTAGGGATGGGGGGGGACAGGTTAGGGGAAGGGGTGAGAAGGTCAGGCTAGGGGGGAGGGAACGGAGGATTGTGCACCCCCTTGCGCGCGCTGACCCCGGATTTTATAACATGCGTGCGCCTGCACACGCATGTTATAAAATCGGGCGTATATGTGCCCCCGCCGGGTACCGCGTGCCCATATAGGCTACGTGCGCCTCTTTTAAAATCTACCCCTGAGGTTTTTTTTTAAAACTATTATCCAGTTTTTGCTGATATTCACTCTAATTCTGTAAGACTCAACCTGCAGAATTTTGTTTCAGTCCCATAGAATTTGTAAATGGCCATTGTATTCTTACCTATTGCCGGTACTGAGATGTATAAACCAGTAGAAATTCTGGTCCTTGCTTCCTGTCCCCCACTTCTCTCTGCCACCCCTTTCCCTGGCACCAGAGGAGAGGCCCAGAGACATTTCTTACTTCTGTCTACCAAAATAAGCCCTTAAATGTACCCAGACATATGAGGAATCATTTTCTCAGCACTGATTTTCTCCAATTTTGGTTTCTGTTATAATAAACACTGATGAATTCCTGGTAAATAAGATAAAAATTGAAAATGCAGAGCCTTGCATATGCATTACGATGAAGAAAGGGTTTATTTATTTTTCTCATAAAAGATTTTTCCATTGTATTGATTTCTTTGAGGTGCTCAGGCTGAATAGAGAAAAATGAAAAATGTTCTGGTTTCATGGGAAAATTTTGCACAGATTTCACATCAAACTGATCTCAGGGAACATGTGGGTGACCGGTCCATGCTCAAGGGACAAACAGTTCTACTGATCTGAACAAGACTGCTTTCTAGCATCCTGCCAATTTGTCTGTGCTATTAATGAATTTCATTTACTGTGTTATCTGCTTCAAACAAAATTGCTTCTAACAATCTGCCATATATAAATTGCTTTCAAGGTGCACTATACTAGGGCTAGTGAATGCTGACCCTTGAATTTGACAAACAGCTCTAGTTTTCTAGTATATTCATAATAAATATTGATGAGTGTGCATTTGCATACAGTGGATCTAGTTGACGGTTAGTGTGCATATTTTGTTTATTCCATAAAAGAACCATTTGTGGGATTTGAGGACCAAATTTCACAAATAATAAGACAATACTCTTGCTTAAAAATAGGCCAAATACTTTACAAACAATTAAAGAAAAATGCTTGAAAACCACAATCAATTAAGGTAATCCACTACTCAGTTCTCAATATAAGATAAGGTGCTCAACACATGCAAAAGAAAATGATACAATTACAGGCTAGCCGATCTTTTACAATTTATTTTGGATTATTTTTCTTCCTACTTACTAAATTCACTCCTAAATCGCCCCAAAGCTCAAGGTCTAACATTTGGAGACATGAAGGAAAGCACCATCCTGCCCTTCAGAAAGGCCACAAATAGCTCATGATCAATAATTATTCATTTCCTTGATAATCTAATTATCTAAAATCTGAGCCTTCTAAAAGTACTTACTGATATAGTGAAAGCAATCGCATCCGCCTCAGCAGTTACCCTTCAAACATCTGACAAGATACAAACTTTACATACCAAAAAAGGAATGCTTTTATTATATTTAAAAAAAAAATGGATCTGAGAGTCCTATCCTTGTTTGATTCAAATGCATATGTAGCTATAAGGGTTGCCCAGGGTATCTCTTCCTTCTGTGAGTGAGATCCAAGCTGTCTAATGAGAGTTGAGCTTCCTAGCTTGACCCCTGTTACCCAATTGCATGTTTGGTTGAAGATAGATAAAACATCTTCATGACTATAGGCATCGCTTCCTCTGGAAACTTAACTGTCTTGTGCAAGTATCTTATAATTATTGCCAGTAGAGATAAACCTCAAGCAGGATAGATTGTTGAAAGATTGTTCATCCTGAGAGTGTTCTCAACTATCTTTACCTTCCTACAAAGGTCCAAATCTACTGTGACGGGGGCTTTGCACCCTCACCAAGATTTTTATGTTTTAGGATTTAGCAATTTGGATCCTCCCCCGTCTATAGACCATTCCCTTTTTGGGATAGGTCTTGCCCTATATATACTGGGTAAGCATGCCTAGAAGTGGGACCATCTTCATGGAAGAGTTGGCGTGCTGGAGCTGAGGAAGATGTTTCCTGGAGGTGGAGTTCCTGGTAAGCTTCACAGCCCACCTATTGAAGAGTTTTTGTCAATGGAGTAAATTTGTTGTGATGTTGGACCAGTTTCCATCAGGAGGACCAATGTACCCTTGCTGGAAGGGCTGGATTTCCAGTTCTCCTATAACTGTGCCCAGTCAACTGTGGGGACAGAATCAGCTGGACTGGAAAAAGTTTTGGTTCTCAGTTTTGAAGTAAAGAAGGTTGGGTTTTGTTTTGTTTTTTTCAGTTTTACCTCCTATTTATGATAATGAATAAGGAGAATTTTCCTGCCCTTCTAGGGAAAGGTGTGTTGGACACGCGACAACAACCACATCACAACGATAACATTTAAATGAGGGAAAGGGAGTGGTTTGGGCGGGGTTTAAAAAATATTGGGGCCCAGTTGCACTGTGGGCAATAATGTTTTACACATTATCGCCGGAAGTAGCACCGAAAATAACTACACCTTTTGTAGGGGCGCTATGGGGGTGATAGTGTGCAAAGCGGCCACAACCACAGCAGGCAAAAAAGCACTGCCATAATAAGACCAGGTGCATACTATTCCCCCCCTGCCCCTTTTCTGGCCACGGCTCTTCATTTCGCTATATTTATAACAGAATGAAAAATCTAGGCCATAGTGAGCTAAGCCTAATAAAAGTTCCTCTTCTACCATTAAACAGTATAAAGGAAAACCACTGCTGAAGTAACCTGATTTTAAAATATTATGGTAACACAAAATCATTTTTAGTGTTCTATCAACATCTTTTCAGGCCATGTTGGGAGACCAGGAGGGTTTAGACAAGGATAATTTTTTTCAGATCTAAGTATTCCATGAAGACATATGAGCAATAATTGTCCCCTAATAACTTTTAGGTTTTGAATCTGATCCACACCAAATTTGTACACAATGTCAGGGATCAAGAAGGATCATAATAGGGGTATTTTTTGGGCAGATCTAAATATTACATTAATACATGTACCAAGCACCTAATAACTTTCCATCTGATCCACACCAAATTCTTAGGACATATCTGTTGCAATCCCTGTCTCTTACCTTCTTGGCTGAGCCGACCCGAACCCCGAGGTCATCCTCCCGGCACGGCAGGAGCTGTGCCGAGGTTCCCTGCAGAGGCCGGAGGTCGCCATCTTGCCGGCATGGCAGGGGCCATGCCGGGGTTCTATGTGGTGGGAGACCACCGTCTCTCCAACACGTGGGGGCCTGTCCTCATGCGGCAGGAGCCGCCGATGCCAGGAGCCGCGCTGGCTCTCTCCTGCGGCTTAAAGGCCGCCAATGGCTTTGGTGTGGCTGGGACCACCTAATGTGGTTAGTGCAGTTAGTGTAGCTGGGTTTAAAAAAGGTTTGGATAAGTTCTTGGAGGAGAAGTCTATTAACTGCTATTAATCAAGTTTACTTAGGGAATAGCCACTGCTATTAATAATTGCATCAGAAGCATGGGATCTTCTTGGTGTTTGGGTAATTGCCAGGTTCTTGTGGCCTGGTTTGGCCTCTGTTGGAAACAGGATGCTGGGCTTGATGGACCCTTGGTCTGACCCAGCATGGCAATTTCTTATGTTCTTAAATTGTGAGATGGCCTCCTGTGTAACGAAATATTCACGTCCATAAAAATAGCAAGAAGCATATGTCAACAATGGGGAATCATCCAGATGATACCTGGTATAGAGCAAAAAGATTTTAGAATGGCATATTTGTGTTCCAGAAATTTACTAGAGGTCCAGCAATGTTATCAATGGCTAGGGAAAGGAACAGCTCAATCAGAGATGGGAGAGCATTATACGGACATTTTAAATGTGGCCATTGTGGTATCTGTGATCAGACCTTACAAATTAAAAAATTCAATTGAATTCAAACTAACAAGATGTATAAACTACAACATTTTACCACGTATGCATCTACACATGTGTACATTATTATGTACCCATATGATAATCTGTACGTGGGAAAGACACGAAGAATTTTGAGAGTTCGATTAAATGAACACAAGAGTTGTGTCCGTAATCAGAATGAAAACATACCAGTTGTATCCATCAAGGACATTTGTTCAGAGATCTAAGGTGGTTTGCTATTAATCAAGTCTCACAGCATCCAAGAGGGGGAAATAGGAATAAGAACTTATATATATTACAACAAAAATGTATCTTTAGGCTGCAAACAGAGGAACCATGAGGATTAAACAAAAGCATTGAGTGGAGTAGATTTATTTGATATTTAGTAGTCCAGGGATATAATCATTTTATAAAAACACATGATTTATTTGTGTCTGTAGAGTGACATATAGATTTGAGGGACAAGTGGAAAAAACGGATTTGATTGGTGCATTTGAATTTCTCATTGGAGTATAAAACACAAAGAAATGTTGCCATTTTTTAGGTGCTGGTATAGCCATAAGTAATATGTTTCAATGTTTGTTTGAACCCTGATGCCATAAGTAAGTGTTAACTAAAGGAAAACTGACCATGAGTGGTATATTTGCGGAAAATATCACAAGCCTTGATGCATATGTTTAGGCGAAATGTTGGCAATGTTAGCGTTTGTATCAAAATATTTGAAGTTACAATAATCCGATGTCAGCAGTCATAGAGAAATTAAGTGACTGAAAAATAAGGGCCGGACTTTCAAAAGGTTACGTGCGCCAGGCCTATTTTCAAAAGGCCCGGCGACATGCATAAAGCCCCGGGACGCGCATATGTCCCAGGGCTTTTCTGAATGGGCGGACAGGTGGCAGGACGGGACAGGGCAGATGGTCCAGGGGAGTGGTGTGGTGGTCCGGGGACGGTCCGGGAGGCGTGGCCAAAGACTCTGGCAGTTGGCCGGCGCGCGCAGGTTACGCCTGCCTCTGGCAGGTATAACTTCCAAAATAAAAGTACGGGGGGTTTTCTTTAGGGCTGGGGGTCGGGACAGGGAGAGGAAAGGAGGGGAAGGTGGGGGAGGAGGGAACAGGGAAAGCCAGTGGGGCTCCCCGAGGGCTCAGCGCGCGCAATTTGCACTAGTGTGCACCCCCTTGCGCACGCCAACCCCTGATTGTATAACATGCACGCGGCTGCACGCGCATGTTATAAAATTGGGCGTACATTTGTGCGCGCCGGGTTGCGCGCACAAATGTATGCTCATGCGTATGTTTTAAAATCTGCCCCAAGTGTCTCTTTAAATAATTTTAAATAATACATAGGCACGATTTATGAGACATTGGGCGGGCACATAAATAATTTAGGAGATGTTGGGCACAGTCATATACATACCATTGATTGATTACATCAAAAGAAAAATTAATAAGAAAAAAGAAAGAGGTTTTATGGACCAGTGATGGAAAATTTCTGAGTTCAGATCCAGCCTGCAGGCATTTCTTCTCATAGCTGAGGACCTTTCCTCTTAAATTAAAATAGTTCAGCATCATATATATTGCAACTACAGGAATTCATTTGGTGAGATTCGATATATTTTCTCCTTTCCCTCTTGGTATTGTAGGTATTCATACAATTTTGCTATCTAACATATCTTAACTAGACTGAAGCACCAATCAATAGGTCCTGTCCATCATGAGGGTGATTTTTGAAAGCATTTCCATAGATAAAACATTACTTTACCCATGGAAATAGCTTGTTATAAAATTATCTACCCAGTATAACAGTAACTTTTAAACAGCCACAGAGGCGCACATGTACGCGCATCTGCTGGCTTGTGCCAATTGACGCAGCCATTTTCTAACATATGTGCATATATGCGTGCATAGTATAAAATACATGTGTGTACATGTGTGCACAATTTTAGATAGACAGACGCATAAACCACATTTATGGTGTAAGTGGGGGAATTTTAGTAAATACGCATGCCGACAAAATTACCAGTTTCCCCAGGTAAAGGATAGGACTTTCTAACCCCTTAGTTAAATAGCCTCCCTTTTACCCTGTAGACCCAACCCTTAAAACCCCGCTGATTAGCCTAGTTTTTATTGTTTCATGACTTACACACCATCTGTAGCAGAAGTAAAGTCACGTGTTAGAGGACTCTGGCACACGCTTGTGCACGTAAATACTTATGCGCTGGTTTCATTAAAAAATCCAGGAATACCCATACTCCGCCCAGACCATGTCACACACCACCCATGCCCTGCAGGATCGATTATAAAATAAGGGGGTAATGGGAGGGGATCTGTCTATCAGGGGTTAGGGAGCAGGGGGCTCTGACTACTGGGGAGCCTTGGGCTCTGTCTATCGGTGGGCAGAGGAGGGGGAGGAGGATCTGTCTGCCAGGGGGCTTGGGGAGGGGGCTCTGTCTATCAGAGGGCTGGGGGTGGGAAGATGTGTCTAACGGTGGGGCTGGGGGAGAGGGGGCTCTATCTAGGGGGGGGGGAATGCCACTACAGCGTGCATATTTTAAACTTTCTTTGCATTTTGGAGGAGTCGGGCTGCCTCGACTGGCGGCCCCAGGTTGAAACAGGAGTCAGCAATAATCTTGCTCAACCTCCTGGTTTGGCTGCAGTTTATTTTATGGGTGGCCAGCAGCCCTTTTGGGGCTGCCATCGCATTAAAGGGCCGCTTGCTGCAGTCTTTTGTGTCGCGGTATTTGGCCACGAAACAAAAGAACGTGCCATCGAGCCATGATGTGTTTTTGGGGGAAGGGTCCCACTATCTCAGCTACAACCCCCCCCCCCCTCATGTTAGTGGTCCCCTCCTGTGAGAAAACATAGCAATTTGGTAATTCTAGGCCTAAGGCAGATAAGAAGTGATATTCAGACTTATCTAGTTAAGTTAGCCAGATAAGTTACACCTGTAATTGAGCAGATCTAAACTTAACTCGATATAATTACCCGGCTAACTCAAAATTATCCGAGTATATTCAGCGGTGTGGCCACACTGCTGAATTTCCCTCTCAAGTTAGCCAGATATGTTTAGCTGGCTAATTTGTTCAGCCAGATAGCAGCTGAATATTGACCTCCATAACTTTTTCGGTTTGTACCTGATCCACATCAAATTTCCTGCACCTGTCAAGGGGTCTACAAAGATCATGAAAGGGCTCTATGAGGGGAAATCCACATATTTCTTAAGTACATGCACACAATTATGCCTACCTAATAACATTACATATCTGATGCACACCAAATGTTTAGGAGTTTTCAGGAAGGCTAAGAGGATTTTGGACAGGTGTAGTTTTTTCCTGATCCATGTGCATCCATGTGCATTGTTTTCTTGTATCCATGTGGATACAAGAAAACAATTATTCCAAAAAGTAGGCTCCATTTGTTCTAGCTGGAACATATAGTTATGTACAGTATCTTCATGATAGAAATATAATACAAGTATTCTTATCTTGTTCAATAAATCACTGACCACTTCGTTGAATCCACTAATAGCTTGAATACATTATAAAGTAATTTCCATCTTCTAAATCAGAGTTCAAGTTAAGAATAATCATTTCTGCAGTTAATAAGCATTATTACCAACAAATATGTAGGAGCAAAACTAAGACAAATCACTAAGATCACTAAAACTGCCAAAGTCTTAGCAAGATCCAATTGCTAGTCACAATACATGACTTCCTCCTTGCTAGGAACTAATTATCTTACCTGTTAATATTCAATATATTTCTCCTGCTCTCCTTAAATGGTTACTACATTCTAGGCTGGTATCTATTCATTACGTCTTCAACTTCTGCTGTTGAGGATATTCATGCAGTTCAGTGTTGTTTTAATTAGTTGCGTCTCCCTCTATTTCTTCTCCCTAGGGAGGATATTTTCTGTTTACAGGTGTTTAAAATTAATTTATCGTGTGCTTGTATGCCAAGTAGGAACTTGACATTAGTTGTTGGTAATTTCCAGAGTTCATCTTTCCAGTATATCTTAGCTGCTCAGTGAAATAAATAAACAAATCACAAAACCATTAACTTTCTTTCTGAGAACTTCAATTTCCAAAGACAAGACCCAGCAATATGAAGCTCAACAAGATTTTTTATTTTTAGAATACTGCTTTGGAACTCACAGGATTCCCTTCGGAGACACCATAAATCCAAGGCTTAACAGCACAATTTCAGTAGAGATTTTAATCAAGGGCTTCTAATTATTTTTGTCACTTTAATATGTATTAAATAATCAGTATCTGGCATTTAACTAATAAAAGTCATGAGGTAAAAAATTACTTACATAAAATGTGTGTCTTTATAAGAATTGTTTCTAAAGACAAGATCTACCTTCATAGAAATATAAAAAATAGTTCTTTGCTGGGGGTGCATAATATTGCCAGGAAAAGGTTCTTTATTAAGTGATTTTATGATCAGTTCCGGGTGGAAACATATGAGCAGTATACAAAGATCTGCTGTGAAGCTCAGAGAACAGCACACTGAAATATAGTGATAGAGAGTAAAAACAGCACATGAGTTTGGGGATGCTGCCAAGCTAACTAATTGCTCCTTGATGGCAGGCTCTTAAACTTTTTCAAAATTTGTAGGCCAGTTGTGCTGATCCTGTGATTCATGAGATCTGAAGAGCTGGAATGCTGATTTAAAAAAAATGCTTGTGCTGCCATGCAGAGTGCCACCACCGCTGATATCGCTTGCCAGCCCGGCCAGCACTAGATCCAGGAAAGCTGCAATGCTGACAAAACAACTGCCTCTACCAGCTCGCTACCCTGGCTCTTTCTTCTCTTCTCCAGTGACTGGCAGGACGGGTTGTAGGTTAGCTTCCCTGGCTGTGTTGATCTTGTGATACATGAGGTCAGCGCATCCTAATGTGACTGAGTTGGCCCACAAATTTTTTTAAATGTTCAAGGGCTCAATGCCTGTGCCGGTCAGTTCAGAGTCTCACTGTGGGGGGGGGGGATAAGTTCCCATCATCTTCAAGCTATCCAACTGCTGGCCACCTTTCAGTGCTCTGCCTCTTTCTTCTCTTTGACAGATGGAAGGGATGGGCACCACCGGCTGCCACAAGACTGAGTTTCAGGCAATTTTTTAGGGAGGTTTAGCCTTCACAAGCCTCTTATACCTGCTGCGCATGTTTACAAGTCATTTGAAACAGAATGATTTACGGTAAATCAGAAATAGCATCATGAATAAAATATTCAGCTAAGTAATACACCGCATCAAAATCCTGTATGTATTAATGACAGCAGCAAATTTGGTTGACTATCCTTATAGGGGTGAATTTTCAAAGCACTTACATGAGTTAAATTAGCTTATATAGCTAAGGAGCTTTTACTTGCATAATTGTTACTTTATAAATATCAAAATTACATGCATACTGTATGTTTCATGTGCACATATACGTACAAAAAAAAAAAAAGGGGGCAGCCTAGGGATATTTTAGGGCAGGGCCAGCAGTTACACATGTAAGTTGCTATTTTATGTGACAAACCAAACCAAAAATCCACAAAAAGGAATGTAAACAAATCACAACAAACAAACCAACATTCCCCAAAAATATAATACTATGCGAAGAGCTAAGTTATCGCAAATTGCGATAACTTTTACGCATTTCAGGATAAGTGCCAGAATGTGGTATTTCCTACATACAACCACTGGGGGAACCAATGCCCTAACCCTAGATAGGTATTTATATCTCTATGGGAGGCCCACCTAGTAACTCGAGGTGAGGTTTAGGTATTACTGTAAGGGTTAGGGGCCACTTTGAAATTCAAAGTGAGATGTACGAACAGAACAGTGCTCTCTTGTAAAGATTTGATGGCCCTCGGAGTGAGGAAACTCACTCAAAGATGATATTTGTGCAATGTTCTCTCAACCTAACCATTTTCGCATGCGTTAAGGGCTTATCGCATGCGTTAACGGCGCTTTTCGCATGCGTTAAGCCCTTAACGCATGCGAAAACGCCTTAGCACATTTTGATAAATGACCCTATTAGTTTGTTAGTTGCTATTTTATGACACTTATACACGTACATTTGTCAACTTAACTTGCATAAATTTACACCTACTAAACGTCTTGCGTAATTCCTATCAGACTTTTTTTATTGTGTACTATTGGCTGGGTGGGAGGTCTGGATGAACTGGGGATCTCCAGCTGAAGAACTAGCAGGATCCTGATGACCTGGAGAAGGACTGAGTGAACAGGCTGAAAAATCGGACAAGTGCTAATTTTAATTACATGCGCATGTTTTAAAATATACCAACTTCCACGCATAAATCGGGTTTTACTTGAGCAAATCCTACTTTTTTTTCACCCATAAAATATATGAGTGTATATTTTTTAAACTGAAAGAACAAGTATTCACTTTCAATGCATTGCATGTATTTGCACGTAAGCACACATATGCATATTTTATAATACACTCGTATTTGATACACGTGGATTATAAAATAATTTTGTAGCTCTCCTCAAGGCCATATATGGCATATACGGGGCTGCACGCAGTTCTTTCAAACTTATCCTGAATATTTTTACATTTTAGTTTTCCACTTCATGTATAATAGAAGACTAACTTTTACACATTCTATAAGGCTATTTAGTCAGCAGTAAAGAAACATCAACTATGAAAGAAAATACTGTTCTATCATTAACCTTATATTACTATAATTTGAATAGTTCCATTGCTTCTGTCCTTCAGAGGGAAGATGCAGATGGTTTATTTTCTCTTCGCAAGGGAATAGTAAATTGATTTTCACGCTCCTAGAAAATGGAGTCAGAACCATGTATGACATCTTACCTATTATGCTATTTTGTTTCTACTCTTATGATAGATTTTTCTCCTTTGTTTGGTATAGTTGGAAATGGTGATAGGAGGGGCAGGGGGATGACAAGAAAAACCAATCAACGAATCTATTTAAAGTTAATGACACTGACTCGCTTGTTGGAAGTACCTTTAGTTTTCAAAAACTGAAAATGTCATTTCATATTCTGGATCATCATCCTTGGAAATCCAAGATATACAATTTCACCCAATTTAGTTTAAAAACACTGAAAAATTTGGGATCCCATACTCCCCATTCTTTAATGTTAAAATGTTTTGGTGTTCAGACTAGCCTTGTAAGTTTGAATATGTATACTATTAGGGCTTTATTCATTAAAGACGCTTACCAAAGATTCCGAAAGAGGAAACGTTCTTGCAGAATAAGGTCCTATTAACAGGCTAATTTTCAGCTTCATATCTGATGTGCTGAATTTTGCACAAAATTGCTGTTTTACACACAGATATCTTTTCTACTGGGATTCGCATGCAAATATGCCTGGTAGAAAAGTGAGCAGAAGTTTCGTACAGACAAATTCACAGGAAAGGTAACTATGCCTCACTGATGTGTAGTTACTTTTATTGCTAAAACCATATGCTGAAGAGTTTTGTTGATTGCTGAAATATGCACTTTGCTGAATTAAAATTACTTTCCAAAAAAAAAAACCCAGCCTACAAAGGCCTTTGCTTATGTATTTTAGCACTGTGAACATAGTTAATGAGCTACTTCGTATGAATTTGCATCACAGTATCTCATCAAGGTTGAATTTGTATGAACGTTTACTACAAGGCAAAGCTAAAAAAATGGGAAAAGTCAACTTTGTGCATTAAGAGAGAAACTTTTGTGTTTTAGCCCTACTTAAGCACACAAGTTTCCCATTTTTACGCATGAAGTGGACTTTGTGAATTTTACCGCACCTTAGTACACTGACCCCCTGGATATAAGTAAGTAAGTAAATAAATAAATAAAATAAATAAATAAACAAATATATAAATAAATAAATATATATATATATATATATATATATATATATATATATATATATATACACACAGACACACACACATATATATATATTTCTGTAGCTGAGCTCACACAGTAAGATGTGAAATGTAGGAGGACGATATTATTTCAACATTTTACTACCACACACTGATAAAACCTTGTTAGGACCTAAAAACCAGGATGTCTGATAAGACTATATGCATTAGTACTGCATCACATGAGATTAGCAGAGTGTATGTTAGAGAGGCAGTTTTAAATTTCACAGTGGAATAGTTGTCAGATGAGTCACATGAGTTGTGATGTCACCGCTGCTATATTTTCCGCTGATCTCTGAACAAGTTTGGTCAGGACTGGGTAAAATGTGTAGCCTTAGGTGACTGAATCAGGCTCGTCACTTGATTTTTTCAAAAGGTAGATGATGCTGAAAGTGGATTCTATAACAGCTTTTCAAACTGTAAATAAGTACTCTCTTCCCCCCCACCGTCCTTACAATGTGTCACAATGCCCTTCTTCCCACAGACAAGCCCAGCTGGGGAAGACCTTCAGACCTTCAAGGTGAGCAGATCTTAAACAGCATTATTAAGAGTGGCACAGTGCTGCCTCCTCCTTGCACTGAAGAAAAAAAAAAACCCAACCCTGATTCTCTCACTGTTGCAGCAAAACAATTATTATCTCATTATTTTTTACATAGAAATGCAGCAGAGAGGAGAAATGACAAAGACTTTGCACATAGTGGTGACCAAGATTTAATCTTGAAAATTATTTTAAGGCCTCATCTATCAAATTCCTTTTTAATTAAATACTTTTATTTTACCAACTGCTGAGCATGAAATGAGATTTCCTTACAGTAACTAAAAAGGAAGCTTGGGCGTGTATGTGTATGTGTGTGTGACAGAGAGAGAGAGATGGAACGAGAAAGTATGTGTGTGTGTGAAAGAGGTGGGCAAGAGAGTGTGTGGCTAGGTCTGAAAACTCAATAGTGATATTTTATGATTTAAAAAAATGCAGACAAGCAAATCTGGAAATGATTTGTTTGTTAACCCTGAAAGAAGGAGAGCAAGAAAGATTTTGAATATGCAGTCTTACAACTCGTAATGAATGCTAAATCTGTGCTATTTTCTAATACTTGACTTGTCCAAATAAAAATATCACAGAATGGCAGAGTGGGGAACATAACTTGATTAGCAGAACTGCAACTGCCGCTCACTGAGCTCCCCAGGCAAACACAGCAGGGAGGGCAGAATCTCGGACGCTAGTCTGGAAACATTTAAATTAATTAGAAACAGGAGTTTGGGGTTGGTTTTTTTTCTTCCCAAGCTTTGGTTTCCAGGAATACCTTTTCCACAATTCAGCATGTTTATTTCCCTTTCAAAATATACCTATTGCTTGTCTTCTGGTTCCCTCAAAAATATGGAAGCTGTCTAACAGTAAAACTCAGTGCCAAGTGTATTACTGAGTAAAGAGCACAAGAATAAGAAAAACATATTCCTTTGTGTGACTGGCTATGCCAGTCATTAACATGTGTTCCCAAGTGATTTTTCCAGCAATGGGAAGTAGGAGGGGTTGATATCTAGGATTCCTCCCCTTGCTAGGCTTGTGTGGGATATGAAAATCTCTATGAGTATGCACAGTTTTCAATGGGCGGAAGGAGATTAGGGATGTGCATTCATTTAGAATGAAAGTGCAAAACGCGATGACTAAGGCTAATTCATTTCATTCGGGGTGGCCCCGAACCAAATCGGGACATCCGAATGAAACAAACCTTATTCGTTTGTTTCATTTTAAACTAATGCATTGGGCCTAGACTAGACCCAAAGCCAAGGGCCTCATCTAGGGCTTAGGCCCGATGCCAATGCCTTGGCCTAGGCCAAAGCTGTGGCCTCGCCTGGGACTTAGGGTAAAAGCCCAAAGCAAGGGCAGCTGCCAAGACCAGAGCATGATGCCAAGGTCTCAGCAGAGGTACAGGTCAATGCCAGAGCCTCAGCTGAGACCTCTGGAAAAAAAAAAATCTTACCTGATTCATCGGGTATTTGACAAAGGCCAGGTCCTGACACCGAGGCCTTGGGTTGGACTAGGCCTGACAATGTGACACGACCTAAAGGCCGGTTCCCGATGTCAGGGCCTTGGCCTAGGCCAGTGCCCAGACCTAGGTCTGATGCCACAACCTGACTTCCCGATGCCTGGACCTTGGTCTAAGTCAGAGCCGAAGCCCAGGCCCAACGCATGACCTGACCTGGAGGCTAGGTCCAATGCCAAGACTCGACCCGGAAGACAGGTCCCAACACCTGGGCCTTGGCCTAGGCTGGAGCCCAAGCTCAGGCCCAACATCAGGTCTGGGTCAGGGCTGAGGCCCTGTCATCAGGACCCAGCCTCTGGGTTGGGTCGTGGCATCAGGACTGGGCTCAGGCTCCAGCCTTAGCCAAGGCCCAGGCCTTGGGACCTGGCCTCCGGGTCAAGTCGCAGCATCGTACCTGGGTCTGGGCCGAAGCTCTGTCATTGGGACCTGGTCTCCAGGTCAGGTCACAGCTTCAGGCCTGGGCTCGGGCTCGGGCCTAGGTCCAGGCCAAGACCCTAGCATCAGGAAATGGCCTCTGGGCTGCAGCGTCAGGCCTGGGTCAGGGCTTTGGCCTAGGCCAAGGTGTCAGCCTTGACTAGGCCGAGCCGTGGCAACCTACCACAGCCTCAGCCTATGCAAGTCCGAGGCTTCGGCGCTGTCCTTGCCAGCGGATCTCCACTAGACCAGATAAATGGGGGTCAGGCATTTTTCTGGGAGGGTGGGAGGTTGGCTTTGCTTTTGTTTTTTGGCCATTCTTTTTTATTGCTTGATTTGTTTTCTTCACATGAATGAAACAATTCAAGCAATCCACAAACCAAAATCTGTGTGAAAAAAACCTCCTGAAAATGAACCGAACAACAAAACTGACATTTTTTCCCCTGCACATTCCTAACGGAGGTTGGGGAAGGAGAGGAGAAAGGAGAGGAGGTCAGGAAGGTCTTGGCCTCATCCCATTGACTTAAAGGAGTAATTTGCAATTGAGAAGATTTTTGGAGAAAGATTGAATAGTTCAGAGGGAAGGGCATCCCTCCATATCCCAAAACGCTTATCAAAGGAATTTTTTTTTTGCCTAGGCTACTTGTTAACAGCAAGGGTGAAAAGACTTTATAGTTTGAGAAGAGAATCAAGAGATTTGAGACCTGGACCCATATCCCCTCTGGTTGATGCTAACAGCACAAGCGGGGAACCTGCCACATTTGTATAATTCTGGTTTGAGTTATTCTGAAGAGAGTGTATTGGTCTTCAATACCATATTTGGCCCCTGCCTTGACTTCAAGCTGGGCACAGGGACTCACCGGGAAGGTCATGGGCAAGAACAGGCCCCTTGACTACCAGGTTCTTCCTGAACGAGGGGGGGGGGAATAATTTTTTTCAAGCCCCTTAGGGTTTTCTGCCTTCTCTGGAGCTCTTCTGCACTGTAGTCCAACAAAAGTAAAAGCCCACACAACATACAGTAGATATTGTCCAAACATCTAAACTTCTTTATTGGTCACAGGAAAACAAAATCCACAAGTGATATACCAATCCGCAGTGCACCAAGCAGTTCAGAAATAATAAACTTAAAAGGCACAAAACACATCTCAGTCTCTTAAATTAGCACAGGTGGCGCACACTTGGCAGGTAAGTTCTCAAAGACAGGAACCCTCCTTCCTTGGCTCTTCCTCGCCTGGATGCAGCTCTTTGTTCTCTCTGGAATTTCTCACTTCTCAGGCTGATTCTTTTTGTCAGTCAACAACTCTTCAGGACCTTCCTCTGTGGGCAGTTTTCTCTCTGAACCCCCACAAAGGCAAAATCCTCTTTTCTCCAAACTGCTGAAGGAATCTCTTTGGTCAGATGAGAAGTAGAAACGTACACCTCTCTTCCATGATACTACAACTTGTCTTCACATCCTCTCAACAATATCTCTAATAGGGATGTGAATCGTTTTAGGACGATTAAAATTATCGTCCGATAATTTTAATATCGTCTTAAACCGTTATGGAACACAATACAATAGAGATTCTAACGATTTATCGTTATAAATCGTTAGAATCGTGAGCCGGCACACTAAAACCCCCTAAAACCCACCCCCGACCCTTTAAATTAAATCCCCCACCCTCCCGAACCCCCCCCAAATGACTTAAATAACCTGCGGGTCCAGCGGCGGTCCGGAACGGCAGCGGTCCGGAACGGGCTCCTGCTCCTGAATCTTGTTGTCTTCAGCCGGCGCCATTTTCCAAAATGGCGCCGAAAAATGGCGGCGGCCATAGACGAACACGATTGGACGGCAGGAGGTCCTTCCGGACCCCCGCTGGACTTTTGGCAAGTCTCGTGGGGGTCAGGAGGCCCCCCACAAGCTGGCCAAAAGTTCCTGGAGGTCCAGCGGGGGTCAGGGAGCGATTTCCCGCCGCGAATCGTTTTCGTACGGAAAATGGCGCCGGCAGGAGATCGACTGCAGGAGGTTGTTCAGCGAGGCGCCGGAACCCTCGCTGAACGACCTCCTGCAGTCGATCTCCTGCCGGCGCCATTTTCCGTACGAAAATGATTCGCGGCGGGAAATTGCTCCCTGACCCCCGCTGGACCTCCAGGAACTTTTGGCCAGCTTGTGGGGGGCCTCCTGACCCCCACGAGACTTGCCAAAAGTCCAGCGGGGGTCCGGAAGGACCTCCTGCCGTCCAATCGTGTTCGTCTATGGCCGCCGCCATTTTTCGGCGCCATTTTGGAAAATGGCGCCGGCTGAAGACAACAAGATTCAGGAGCAGGAGCCCGTTCCGGACCGCTGCCGTTCCGGACCGCCGCTGGACCCGCAGGTTATTTAAGTCATTTGGGGGGGGTTCGGGAGGGTGGGGGATTTAATTTAAAGGGTCGGGGGTGGGTTTTAGGGGGTTTTAATGTGCCGGTTTTGCGATTTTTAGATTTTTAGATTTTTCACGATTTTTCACGATTTTTCACGATATTTTACCCCCCCAAACGGCAACAATACGATTCCCTCCCCCTCCCAGCCGAAATCGATCGTTAAGACGATCGAGGACACGATTCACATCCCTAATCTCTAACACCTCTCTCCCCAAAGACACTTCATCCCACTTCTGAAAACCTGGGCACCCCGACCATGGGCCCCAACTACTTTCCCAGGACAGAACACTCCTTCAAACTCCCCTCTATTGAGAGAACTCCACTGACGTCTTCCCTTGGAAGGAGAGACCCACATCCACCACCTCTCTGTTGAGAGGGTCACTCCAACCAGTACCTTTTTGAGGGGAAAGGCAACCCAAGAATCCTGCTGTACTTATGTGAGCACAGGAATTTTGTTAAATTGCCAACACCTCTAAACTGGGGAGCGTCAAACTTCTCTAAACACTCCTGTGCTACTTTGATATCAGTCATGGCCAGTGTCTGTTTAGATTAGATCACTGACTCTACAGTAGTATGATTAACTACACTAGAAAGAGGCAAATTTGGGATCCCCTTACACATATCTCCATGAGTGCATTGTATCCATGTTTTAAGCCCTTTTCTTTCTGGTGGGCAAGGAAAGAGAAAAATTCCATGAGCCCAAATTTATAATTCAACAAAAACAGTTACTCGTGAATACTGCAGTGGAGGAAAAACACTGTACTATTATAAATGCAACATTAAAAATACACATTGTTAGAAGAGCGTTAGAATAGGTCTGCAGACTCAAACCTATATTCTAATGTAAGTCTTGCCATTGTTTTTTTTCTAGGAATATGTTGTTTTGTGCAAATATGTATATTTAATAATGAGTGTATATTAAGGCAATGTTATTTTTAACTCCATTGTTTTGTACAGTACGACATTGATGCGTGTATAACTTTGGTTTGGACTTTACATTTAATTATATACCTTTTTTTCAAATCCAAGCTCAAGGTGAGTTATAATTCAGGTGCTATTGTTATTTCCCTTCCCAAAAGGACTTACACTCTTAAATTAAGCCTGAAGCAATGGAGTGTGACGTTACTTGCCCAAGATCACAAGGAGTATCTGTGGGAGAAACAGGATTTGAATCTTGGTTTCTGTGGGTCTCACCCTGCTGCTCTAATCACTAGGCTACACCTCCACTCCACTGATTGGATTCTTGAAATTGCTTGGCATGAGGCACCAGCTTCTAAACTTCAATGTGTTTTAGTTTCTAGGCCTCCAAATTTGGAATTCAGATAATAATAATGTCTCAAATCGTGGAAGCCCCATATCTAGCACCAACATTTTGTGTACTGCAAATTAAGAATTCTTTAAATAAACTACAAAATCTGCAAATACTGTGGATATATTATTAATTTTTTATTCTCCTGCAATTCCTCCTTCTCAGAGGAAGCTTTTACACTCTTGCTCTTTGAAAGCAGCTGGTTGCTCTAGCATTGTAAAATATGTACCACTAGGAAAGTAACATTTTGATTTCCATTTTCACTGATTTTTTAAATTTATATTTATTGCTTTTTTAATATATAAATACAAGTATAAAGCCTTTTAAAGAAAAGGAACAGGCATCATAAGATATTACAACATAGAACAAGCAGAGAAATTATATGACCTGGACGAACTCCTACGGGTCCAATATTATGGGAGGGATCCAAAAGGCAAATCTAGCAAATTTTAGAAAGAAACAAGAAACTATAAGTACCACCATGCTGGGTCAGACCAAAGGTCCATCGAGCCCAGCATCCTGTCTCCAACAGGGGTCACTGCCTAAAAATAGATCCAATTTCTTGCTGCTCATGCCCTGTGACAATAATGCTCATAACTTTAAATTAAAAGTTTAGGGTAAAGTCTGTACGTAAAAGGTATACAAAGGCTTTACCCTATCATGCACAGTTATAAAATTACCTTTTGAAAGGCACTAAAAGACTACTATTTCACTTTTTTTGGTCTTCCTACCCCTTAAACATCAGTCATCTTTAGATGTCTTAAAAGCTTATTTTTCTATGGCTTCTAGATATTTTGTCATGTGGGAGACTCTCTTCAGAGCCTGGTTTCACTGGAAACAAATCTAGATATTGTCCATATACCTAACAAAATAAATAAATAAATAGATCGATAAATAAATATAAAGTTGAACACAAGTAATACATTTTTGTCACTCTTTTTCATGACAAAAATGTATTACTTGTGTTCAACTTTATTGATATGGACTATTAGCATTATAAAGAATTGTTAATTGTAGAGCATCAGGGATTATTGGTATTATATACATATATATGATATTTATTCCATAGGACTAGATAATCTCCTTAACAGACAAATATAAGCACTGAACAATGTTGGGGAGAAGATGGATTCTTGGCAGGGGTGGATTGGCCTATCGGGGGAACGGCATCCCCGGTGGGCCGGTTGCTCTGGTCACGTGGTCTGCCGAGCACGGCCGTGACAGAGCCGCCCTCAGCAGACCACGGGGTATCTTCTGGGCCGGTTTTGGGGAAAATTCCCAGGCCGATCTTTACCCGGAATCCGCCCCTGATTCTTGGGGTACACGACATGCAAGGATCCAAGCTAACATTGTCGCTTTGGATATTTTTAGCCCAAAATGGCTTATCAAATACCAAAATCAGGCTTGTTATTCTGGAAAATATTCCCTGGATGAGCATATTAAGGAAGAAAGGTAGATCGACTGCAGGAGGTCGTTCAGCGGCGGTCCGGAACCCCCGCTGAACGACCTCCTGCAGTCGATCTCCTGCCGGCGCCATTTTCCGTACGGAAAACGATTCGCGGCAAGAAATCGCTTCCTGAACCCCGCTGGACTCCCAGAAACTTTTGTCCAGCTTGGGGGGGCCTCCTGACCCCCACAAAACTTGCCAAAAGTCCAGCGGGGGTCCGGAACGACCTCCTGCATCAAATCATTTTTGTCTATGGCCGCCGCCATTTTGCGGTGGCCATTTTGCAAAATGGCGCCGGCTGAAGACAAAAGGATTCAATTGAGGGGGCCGTTCCGGACCGCCGCCGTTCTGGACCACCGCTGGATCCCCAGGTAATTTAAAGCATTTGGGGGGGGGTTCGGGAGGGTGGGGGATTTAATTTAAAGGGTCGGGGGTGGGTTTTAGGGGGTTTTAGTGTGCCGGTTTTCCTGCCCTCCCCCTTCCCCCGATTTACGATTTTTTAACGATAAATCGGGGGAATTGGTATTGTATCGTGGCCCTAACGATTTTTGATGATTTAAAATATATCGGACGATATTTTAAATCGTCAAAAAACGATTCACATCCCTATTGGCCATAGGTGCCAGATTGCCCGGCTACAGCTCTGCCGCCAACTACAAAATCCTTATCTTAAGCCTAATGGTTTTGGGTTTTGAGGGCCCATCGCTAACATGATCTGGATCTTTGCTCTGTAATTGCTTTCAGGTTCTCTCTCTTGGATCAGCATCATTGCACCCTCACACTCTCTCCTGTGGACCACCACAGGATTATGTTTTAGCAGTTAGTGTAGCTGGGTTTAAAAAAGGTTTGGATAAGTTCTTGGAGGAGAAGTCCATTAATGGCTATTAATCAATTATACTTAGGGATTAGCCACTGCTATTAATTGCATCAGTGAATACTTGTGCTATGGTGTTACTTATGTACGGTGGCTCTATTGAAGGACAACCAATTGATGGATGTCCTTTTCTTTCGCCCCGTCTATTATTCTTTATTATCCAAGTTTAGTGAAAACAATTTTTCTTTTTCAATTTTTTCTTCTTAAGCTATTTTCATACAAACCCCTTATCTCCCCGTTCGCTGAGGCGACCCGTTGCTTGTGAATAAATACTTATCAAGGCATCCGTCTCTATTTCTTCTCACGGGTTCGGGCAAGCAGACGCGAACCCGTGAGAAGAAATAGAGACGGATGCCTTGATAAGTATTTATTCACAAGCAACGGGTCGCCTCAGTGAACGGGGAGATAAGGGGTTTTTATGAAAATAGCTTAAGAAGAAAAAATTGAAAAAGAAAAATTGTTTTCACTAAACTTGGATAATAAAGAATAATAGACGGGGCGAAAGAAAACGACATCCATCAATTGGTTGTCCTTCAATAGAGCCACTGTACATAAGTAACACCATAGCACAAGTATTCCCTTGTATTGGTGTATGTTGGAGTATTATTACTGAAGGGAAGGGGTTGGTTGATGTATAATTAATTGCATCAGTAGCATGGATTCTTCTTAGTGTTTGGGTAATTGCCAGGTCCTTGTGGCCTGGTTTTTGGCCTCTGTTGGAAGCGGGATGCTGGGCTTGATGGACCCTTGGTCTGTCCCAGCATGTCAATTTCTTATGTTCTTATGTTCTTATGTTCAAACTCATTATAAACTCGTATGCCTACTACTCATATACCAATGACAGTCAGCTACTTGTCTCTCTCAACCCTGATCCAGTCATTGCAGACACAAACTTAAATGAATGCCTGGAAAAGATCTCCTGCTGGATGCATTAAAACAAATTGAAGCAAAACTCACAAAAAAGAAAAGTACTGCGGGTAGATAAAAAAAAATACCCCAATTTGTTAAACTCCAAGGTAACCTTTGAAGGAGCAACACTCCCCTTCAGTGGTCAAGTCCACAGCCTGGGATTCATATTTGACTATAAACTCACCATTGAAGCTCAGGTCCTGGCAGTAACTAAGGCAACATTCATTTAGCTACACCAATTACATTATGTAGGCCCCTTCTTTGAGCAGGCTGCCTTCACCACAGTTATTCAAGTCTGAGTGATTTCCTGCTTTGCCTATCATAATTTGCTAAACACTGGGATGCCTACGAAGCTTATCTGCTACCTGGAGCTCATTCAAAATGCCATGGCACGAATGCTGCGAGGCACACAAAGGTTTGAGAGCATTATGCCTATCCTAAAATCTGTACACCAGTTCCCGATATGCTAGCGAGCCAAATTAAAAAATCGGTCTTGGCCTTCAAAGCCATCTACTTGAGCAATTGACTGAACTCATACATTTCCCTCACACCCTGTGTTCAGAGCCAGAAGCGCAACTAAGCCACACCATAACCAAAGGAGAAATGCCTCACTAGCACTAGCACCAGAGAAAGAGCCTCCTCAGGACTAGTCCCAACTCTGTGCAACTTGACACTGCTCAGTGTAAGATTAGAACCAAACCTGATTGTTTTCAGAAAACTACTGAAAACATGGCTTTTTAAATCTGCCTTCCCAACTTAGATGCAATTCACTGCCTACCTCTGGCAGGGATTTCCTCCAGCCAGTCACTGGGCTTGCTAACAACAAGCATACCTCATGCTACTGCAACTATTATACTATATTAAACCTGTAATTGCAACCAAAATTGATATCAATTTGTGATCTGCTGAAATTGCACCCAGAGCTGATGTAATTACTATACCTTCCTGCAATGTGCGCTGAGCTCTTTGATGGAAGAGCCTGAAATAAAGGATGATGATGATGACACGGTTTCCAACTTTCTGTTTCTTCAAAGAAACATTTTGGTTCCACACAGAATTTGGGTTTTCTTTACCTAACACTGCAATGCATTCTGTTCACATCTGATAAATTGTAAAGTAAGATCTTGAAAAGTATGTATTAGAACATGAAGCAAATATCGAGGCCTGGACTGAGAACTTCTGAAAGGTACCGGAAACTTGGAAGCGTTGCTGCCAGCTAATTAGATTGCATGATTGCACATCATTTGGTGCTGCTGACTCAAAAGCTCTCCAGGAAAGCAAAACATACAATTTTCAAAGAGCAATCATTTGATCCTTTCTTGCTGATCCAGTTTTCCATTATATCCCTGTGAGATGTACAGTAAGGAGAGGAAATAAAATAAAGGCATACAATTTGTCTTCCAAGCATCCAGAGTTGTAAAAGATCTTCTTTGCACTCTGCAACTGCAATCTATGGTAGAAAACTGCTTCTGGAGAAAAGAGATCATGGTGCGGACCATAAGAAGTAGAATGATCATGGAGGATCATATCCCTTATCTCTATCCCAAGCAGAAGGATCCCTTAAGCTTGCCCAGGTAGACAGCAGTGGTCTTGGTAATGTTGCTGATGTTTTTGTAATTGTTGTCTTTCTCTGAAACAGTCCATATGGTTTGTTAGCAAGGAGAATATAAATCTAACTTTGACATTTGTTATTTGAAAACACTTGTAACGTGCCTTATAGTTTCTAAATAGGGCTTAAACCAAATGAGTCACCACACATCACAGAATGATGGTTTACAGTGCAGCGGAGACAATAGCACACGCTGCTCCCGAGCTAGGATGAAGAGTAATCTGACATTTAGTGTTCTGCAAGCGTGGGGAGTGAGGAGGTCAGAGAGTTGCAGAACAAATTCCTCTTCTCCAAAGTCACTTTCTGCAAAACCCCATTTAATAATAAAAGACATTATTATACCTCGTTGTTCGCATGGCATTGTAACATCTTATGGCAAAGTTCCAAAGCACAATTCAATTACGAGCCCAATTCTGTCATATTGGGAAAAATGCTTTAGCAAATCAGGATCTAAAAGTGTTCTCTTTTTGATGTACATATCTTGCGGTTTCAGATGTTAATTAATGCTTTACTGACAAGGAATTTTCAAATTAGTGAGCTGCAGTGACAAAATTAATTCTTGCAGTACTTGGGCTTTAACCTTGCTGCTTATTGGTTCATTCCATTATGTCTCAGGGTATTGGTGATACAAATCTGCCTGCATTCTTCAGGCGAGGAAACACATTTTTTTAATGGCAAAAGGTTAATCTAGTTCCGAGTCAGATTAACTTTTTGCACGCTTTCTTGTTTCTTTCTAATGATCATTATTCCCTGCTGGGAAAACTGCTTGCAGTGGAAACATAACAAACTTGACTCCATTACCAACAGACTGCAAGGCAAGATGCTCACCAGGACCCAAAAACTGGGGGATACTGGGGTTCTGTTCAATATCTTTGTGAACGACATTGTGGAAGGGATAGAAGGTAAAGTCTGTCTATTTGCAGATGATACCAAGATCTGCAACAGAGTGGACATGCCTGAAGAAGCAGAGAGAATGAAAAGTGATTTCTGAAAGCTTGAAGAGTGGTTGAAAATTTGGCAGCTGGGATTCAATGCCAAGGAGTGCAGTCATGCATCTGGGATGTGGTAATCCAAAAGAGCTGTATGAGATGGGGACAAAGGCTGATGTGCACGGACCAAGAGCAGAATCTTGGGGTTATAGTCTCTGGTGATCTGAAGATGGTGAAGCAATGTGACAAGGCGATAGCTAAAGCCAGAAGAATGCTGGGCTGCATAGAGAAAGGAATAACCAGTAAGAAAATGGAGGTGGTGATGCCCTTGTACAGGTCCTTGGTGAGGCCTCACCTGGACTACTGTGCTCAGTTCTGGAGCCCTTATCTCAAAAGGGATAGAGACAGAATGGTGTTAATCCAGAGAATGGCTACCAAAATGGTGTGGGGGTCAGTATCAGAAAACCTATGAGGAGAGATTGCACATGCTGGAAGAGAGGAAGTGAATGGGTTATATGATACAGACCTTCAGATACCTGAAACATTTTAATGATGTACAAACATCAAACCTTTTCCCTTGGAAAGAAATCAGTAGAGCTAGGGGTAATGAAATGAAACTCCAGGGAGGATGTCTCAGAACCAACGTCAGAAAATAGTTTTTCACGGAGAGGGTGGTGGATTCCTGGAATGCCCTTCCGAAGGAAGTGGTGAAAACCAAAACAGTGAAAGAATTCAAAAGGGCATTGGATAAATATTGTGGATCCCTAAAGGCTAAAGGATGGAAATGAAGAAAAGAGTGCATGGAGTAACTTGTTGGTGCGGTAGTTACTACCCTTAACCAATACGCCTTGATTCTGTTGATGCAACTCCATCATTGCTCTCTGCTTCAACAGCAGGAGGAAAAGGGGAATTGGATTTGTATAGCAACCAAAAAGGGCCCCGACTTTTACAGTCTGGGGAAACATGCATGGGGTTAACTTGCTATTACTACCCTTAACCAATAAGACTGATACTTTGATGCAACTCAAACATTGCTCTCTGCTTCAACAGGAAGGCATAACAGGGAATTGGATTCAAACAGCACCAGTGAGGGCCCTGACATTTACTGTGTGGGAAACTGATAAGCATGGGATAACCTACACAGCAGATACTACCATAAGCTTACTGGGCAGACTGGATGGACCATTTGGTCCTTTTCTGCTGTCATTTCTGTGTTTCTATGTTTGTTATATTATCTCAGCCTTTATTTTTAAGATGTATGTTTGTTTAGATGATTATGTATGTAAGTTGCTATCTGCTGAGACTGATGGATCAGCAGGCTGTAAACTATATAAATAAACAAACAGGCTACTATAAGGGCTCAGCTAATTGCAATGTTTCTGTTGATTGTAAACCGATGTCAAGTTACTAAACAAATGTCGGTATATAAAAACGGCAAATAAATAAATAAATAAATAAATAAAATAAATAAATAGAGAGCCGTAAAATGAAGGCCATGCACAGGAGATGACACTGTAAAATTGTACCCCTAGGCTTTTGAGGATGAATATATTTCACCACGTTATTTTTTTTTACCACAATAAAACGCAGTCAACACACACATATTCACACCATGACTCTTTCTTCTCAAACAAAATGGTTGCACATCACAAAAGCTCTTTCAAACATTGCTCCCAATATACAAGACACAGAAGTCTCCTAGTGGTATGAAGTTTTATCTCTAAGCTTTAGGCATTATTGTCAGCTGTCCTTGCTGTGATTAACCTGGCCAATATGTATTGCATATGTTGAGAGGCTTCACCGTGAAGAGCAGATTTTGAAGGGGCCAAGCCCTACCACCTGGTTAGCCGCAAAGTGCCCCCCTTCCAAAGGTAGTCTTCCAAGGGCAAGTGGCTAGCCAGTGAGGCCTGCCGCCCCCCAGTCCTTTTCCCTCCACTATAAAAATATTATATTATGGAAAGACGCTATAACAAAATAATAAAACTAACCAAACTAAAAGTTTTCAAAGGCTACCAGCAGGACAGGGGGAATACATGCACAGGAGACAGGTCTATAAAGCTGAACAGGAGATGTGGATGGGCAGACTGGATAGGCTGTCTGGTCTTTATCTGCCGTCATGTTCTATGTTACTCTGAGCATGAGGCAGGGTCTATAAAGCTGAGCAGGAGATGTGGATGGGCTGTATAATTTTCCTTTGCCATCACCTTCTTTGTTTCTTTGTTTACTTATTTATTTGAATTTATAATCTGCTTTTCAATAATTCTCAAGTTTAAACGTACACAATATTAACAGATTATATTCTGGACTAAATGAAGATGACATAATAGATTGTTAACAAAACCTTACATTAATACAGTAAAACTGACTCACTAACATGGGAGTCTGGACTCTCATAATATTGGGAGCAGAGCTCTAGGCAAAAAAAAACTTTCTAACACATGGAACTCAAGGATGACTAGCCTAGATTAGTGGTTGGCACAGAGACTAGCTATGTTTTCAGGGTGTATCTAAATTCTATCACAATGTTCGACGTACGAATGATTCATGGCAGCTCATTCCAAATATATGGGTCTTTGGATGAAAATGCCTGCTGTCACGATCGAGCTAATCTAGTGTGACACCGGTCCCAAATGGTCCATGCTTAACCTCCACTTGAAAATAATTAACCTCTACCCTAGAGAATGCTGATCTATGTTTGTGCATGCAGTAGAGTGCCTTTAAACCTTAAAGATGTCAGCAGTGATATCTAGTGGGTATAAAGGATGAAACTTGCAAGAGTGCCCACTCTTTTTGCTTTGTTCTTCTGGGATTTGTTCCTTTTGGCTGCAGATGGGTGTTAGTGGCTTCGTCTGCTGGTGCCAAATCTAGTAATGCCTTTTTCTTGCAAATGGAGCCAGTGTAACTTTGTGCATGTATATCTATGCACATACATTCAAAAATAGAAAGTATGCATGTAAATCACATCCCTACACCAACTCCACACCCCCCCCCCCCCCCGAATGCTTCTTTGTAGTACACAAAAAATTATGGGTTAAATCACTCTTGTGAGTACTTTTACATGCACAATCTCCCAGGCAATTTTTAAAAGGCCATTTACACATATAAAAGTGGGTTTTATGCACATAAATGGCTTGCAAATTACCCCCTTAATGCACAAGATACTTAACTGCCCTAAAGACCTCACTTCTAGTCTGTATAAAATTAAAAGAAACGAGGGGGAGAGGCGGAGTTAAGATGGCCGCTTGCAGGTAGCACGTCTCGGAGCTCCCGGTTTCTTTTCTTGTTTCTTGCGAACAAATACTTATTTTCTTGATCTCATGCCGCCGAAAAAGAAAGGGAGAATGAGGGTTTTCCCCTCAACACCCTCTCTCCCTCCGGGACAAAAGACTCTTGCCGAGTGTGCCCAGTTTAATCTGAATCGGGAGGAGCCATTCCCCGCTGGCGAAAACGACAGGGAAGCAGCCGTTTCGCCTGGGGATACAACGCTGAGCCCACCGACGCTAAGATCACCACAGGCAATTTCCTCGACACTCCCGCCAGAGACTGCGTTGGACCCCGTGAGACTACAGACCTCAACGGGACCCTTGGAGGGAGCAGTGGCGGGTGAAGATTCGAGAAGTGAAACATCAGTACCGGAAGGTATTGCAACTCCAAGGTTGGAAATTTCTTCTAATAAAAATGCTTCAGAGTTTATATCAATTGCTGGGAAACACCAGGAGTTTGCAACCCCGGTTAAACCGCCTGTAGTTACTTTGGACGTACTCTGGGAGCTCATGGCTCAGCAAAATTTAGTAACTCATGGGACAATGGTTCAAGTTACTCAAATTGCTACACGTCTTGAGATGGTGACCCAAGACCATAATTTAAGACTGTCTGAACAAGGGGAGAAGATACAGCAAATAGAAACCCAGTTGAAGGCTATCCAGAAAGTACAAACAGCTACAATTCAAGATTGTACTGCCTTGAGTAAAAGAACAGAACTCTTGGAAAATCGCATAAGGCGGTTAAATTTGAGACTATTGAACTTCCCCAAGGTAATGGGTGAGTTACCAAGGGTGACATTACATAAATATCTGACTGAAATTCTTCATATATCATCAGAAGATATTCCACCATTTAACAAGGTGTACTTCTTGCCTTATAAAAGATCAAGGAGTAATGGAAATCAAAACCCTGTGGATCTGGAGAACTTGACAGACTACTTAGAATCATCAGGAGTGGAAATTGTGGAAAGGGCCACCTTACTTATTTCTTTAATATATGAAAAAGATATGGGCCTCATTATGAGGAATTATTTCTTAAACATGGGAACTAATTTTCTGGGCCAATGTGTACAGATCTTTCCAGATCTTGCTAAAGCCACGCAGGAGAGAAGGAAGGGATTCCTAGCACTAAGGCAAGAGGTGAGGGTGCTAGGAGCCACATACCAGCTTAGGTATCCATGTAGATGCGTGGTTAAATTTAACAACAATACCTATATATTCCTGACTCCTGAACATCTAAAGGCGTGGATAGACTCCCAGAATCGGCTATTGAGAGTATCATCTCCATTAGTTAGCCCAATATCTTAGCATAAATAGAGAGATTGAAATAGTGCAAGCTATTGGCATTTTCTTTGATTGATTTCTTAAGTAAAGCTTCCTTTTATTTCTTTGTTGTCCGCCCCCCTCATTAAAATAGACTTGTGGACTAATAATGGAGACATATTTCTTTATATTAGAAATGATTTATAATTATGTATAACTTTATTTCTGTTTTTCTGTGCAAGGATGGAAATGCTTGTAATTATTTGAAAAATTAATAAAGAATAAATTAAAAAAAAAAAAAAAAAAAATTAAAAGAAACTTTAAAATATCATGCAAACCAAAAGCCCCTCTCAGTACAGGAACAGAATTCTGCTCTTTTTGTTGGGAGCTAGGTTGAAGAGGATTGGGCAAGGAAATTCAGATGGCAGTTTCTTAATTAAGAAAGCACTCAAGAGGCTGCTGTTGTGAAATGGTGGGCAGGCTTTAGCTGTGCCTGAACTTCATTCTCACAAGTGAAGCATTTCTAAAGTGCCCTCCCAAGTATAGCTCATTTGAAACAATTCAGCAGATTTTCAAGTCTTCATTAATTAGAAGAAATTCTAACCCTCCACAGCTAAGAGCGACTGCCTGTGAAACAGCTCTGAGGGATAGCATGGCTCAGTCCACTGGAATATAAATTGCGCTAACCCAGCTGGTATGCTTTTGGACATTACAGTATTTTGATTTTCAAGCCAAATGTTCAAGAATTTTTTGAATTCACAGAGCTTCACAAAGCAATGCTTGGCTTGGCTTCTCAACTCAGTCTGAAAAGGATCTGCATTCGAGATTTTGTTTTCCAGAAATGATTTGCAATGTTTCCTGTAAGTGGAGCAAAACTAATGATACTCCCTTATAACATAGAATGCACTCTTTTGGTTTTCTTGCTGTTATAATTACTGTTGTTACATCACGTGTGGTATTTATCCTCCACAATAGCCAAGGACCACAGTTTCTAAATTAAAAGCCTTAAAATAAAAAGGTTATTCTGGTGCACAGAGAGTGTACTACGACATATTAATTAAATATCATAACTTATAGAATTTAATATTAAGATGGTAACTTAAACAGCCGCGCAGGTGCACATGTATGCTAGCTCGTACCAATGAACACGGCCATTTTATACTATACGCAGGTATACGCGCATATGTCCTAAAATCAGCAGTTCACGCGTACATGTGCGAGCAATTTTAGATGGACATGCTAATTTGCGTGAAAATGCCGCCTCCACCACGTGGAGTGAGTTTCCTCACTCTGAAGGCCAGCAAATCTTCACAAGAGACCACTGTTCTGTTCGTACATCTCACGTTGAATGTGAAAGTGGCCCCTACCCCCCTACACTAATACTTAACCCTAACCTCGAGTTACTAGGTGGGCCTCCCATAGGGATACAAATACCTGTCTAGGGAGGAGGCACTATAGCAAGTCTCAGTCTCAGTCTCAGTCTCTCTCTCTCTCTCTCAGTCTCTCTCTCTCTCTGAAACAGGCCTGTCCGGAAACATCATGAACCACGATATATACTGGCAATGTAGCCCAAATTGGACTAATAGTGCAACTTGCAATAACAGCTTTTCGCATAGCTGATATCGCAATTTGCGATACACATGCTTATTAGCATAAGGTACACCCCTTTTTGGTATCGCATGCGATATTGGAAAATGAGGCCCTAAGTGAACCTAAATATCCCTTCCTGCTGACATCATCTCTATGCTACTGTGATTTTCTGATGATTAAGATACCACAACAATTTCCAAATTGAAAAAAAGAGAAAGGAAAATATCCATAACCTATGTATAAAAAAGAAAAAAGAAAAGGTTAAGATTATTGATAGGAAACAATATAAGGATTTGTGTTCAGCAGGTTAGGCAAAAAAAATTTTTTCACAGTAAATAGGGACTGCGATTGACCAACCCAGGGGACTGTTTTTTATTGTAAAAGGTTTGCTGAAGAAACCTGTTTGAAATTACTTAAGATTGTGAGGAACTGGCTAACTACTATCAGCAGAAAATTGAAAAGCTGTAATCTGGTTTGCCAGCAATAAAGGAAAATGTATCTGAATTTGAAGCAAGGGATAGAAGCAGTATAGAAGCAGTATACATATTTAGTCTCAATTTGCACAACTGAGGGTCTGGCTAGAGCTGGGGGTCCCCCAAAGGGGCAGAACAGAACTTCAAGGCTGGGCAGAGAGGATCTTCCGCCTGTACCAACCACCTCCCCCTTGGGTTCTGGCGGCCAGCAGGACTTAGGCTGTGATTAGAAATGAGGTGCAGGCTAACCCTTAAGACACAGGCTGGAGACAAGGCGTGGATATGAAGGCAGTAGGGATGTGAATCGTTTTTGAACGATTAAAATTATCGTCAGATAATTTTAAAATAGTCCAAAATCGTTAGAGTGCACGATACAATACAAATGCCCCGATTTATCGTCAGGGGCATTTGTTTTGTATTGTTAAATAGGGCGCGGGGAAACAGGCACACCAAAAAAACCCTAAAACCCACCCCAAACCTTTAAAAAAATCCCCCACCCTCCCGAACCCCCCCCCAAATGTTTTAAATTACCTGGGGTCCAGTGGGGGGGTCCCGACGCGATCTCCCTCTCTCTGGCCACGGCTGCGTTGAGAGAAATGGTGCCGGTGGCCCTTTGCCCTTATCATGTGACAGGGCAAAGGTAGCGCCGGCGCCATTTTGGTTCCTGGTTCCCGACGTCACACGTCCAGGAGATCGCCCCCGGACCCCCGCTGGACCCCCAGGGACTTTTGCCCCCCCCAAGCTGGCCAAAAGTCCCTGGGGGTCCAGCGGGGGTCCGGGGGCGATCTCCTGGAAGCGTGACATTGGGAACCAGGAACCAAAATGGCGCCGGCGCTACCTTTGCCCTGTCACATGATAAGGGCAAAGGGCCACCGGCACCATTTCTCTCAACGCAGCCGTGGCCAGAGAGAGGGAGATCGCGTCGGGACCCCCCCCCCCCCCCCACTGGACCCCAGGTAATTTAAAACATTTTGGGGGGGGGGTTCGGGAGGGTGGGGGATTTGTTTTAAAGGTTCGGGGTGGGTTTTAGGGTTTTTTGGGGTGCCGGTTTTCCTGCCCTCCCCCGATTTACGATTTTTAACGATTTAAAAAAAAAAACACACACGATAAGATTTCCCTCCCCCCCCCCAGCCAAAATCGATCGTTAAGACGATCGATCACACGATTCACACCCCTAGAAGGCAGTGAAAGGCTGGAGGCTGAGGCAGTGCAGGACTGGAGACTGAGGCAAGGCAGAACTAGATACAAGGGTTGGGCACACATGGAACTAGGCTAGACAGGCTGGGCAGACTGGGACAAGGCAAGGCACTGGCAGTACAGGGAATGGATAACAGGGCAGTACTAGGCCAGACAAGGACAGAGGTGTTTAAAATCATGAGAGGTCTAGAACAGGTAAATGTGAATCGGTTATTTACTCTTTCGGATAATAGAAGAACTAGGGGGCACTCCATGAAGTTAGCAAGTAGCACATTTAAAACTAATCTGAGAAAGTTATTTTTCATTCAACACATAATTAAACTCTGGAATTTGTTGCCAGAGGATGTGGTTAGTATAGTTAGTGTAGCTGTGTTTAAAAAAGGTTTGGATAAGTTCTTTGAGGAGAAGTCCATTACCTGCTATTAATCAAGATGACTTCGAAAATAGCCACTGCTATTACTAGCATCAGTAGCATGGGATATACTTAGTTTTTGGGTACTTGCCAGGTAGTTGTAGCCTGGATTAGCCACTTTTGGAAACAGAATGCTGGGCTTGATGGACCCTTGGTCTGACCCAGTATGGCATGTTCTTGAGGAATACAGAGGCCCAAAGGCAGAGATTCAGAAGGCCCATGCGCCAGTAAGCATAAGGCCCAAAGGCCAGATAGGCAGATACTAAGAGGCCCGGAGGCTGAAAGCTAGGCAGAAGACCTGAGAAGGCAACAAGGCTAGGTAAGACTGAGCTAGAAGGCCTGGAGGCCACAGAGTAATACAAGATAGAACAGGGCCAAGCAGGGAGTCAAGGAGACTCGATGACAAGGCATCAGGTGTTGTAAGAAGCAGGGCTAAATAGGCCAAGCTCTACTGAGTTATGAGCCCATGACTATGCTGGACGAAAAGCAGGTGTAGCTCCATGGGGTCCTCTAGTGGTAGGGAGGCTGCAAAGCAGGCTCAATCCTAACACAATTTAGACTCATTGCCTTGTAAGATGTGCCTGTTTTAGTTGCATAATTGAAATCCTCTTTTTGTCAAATTGATCCATGCCTATGCTGGATAATATAGAGTATGCAGGAAGAGATGATTGGGATTATTGTCCAAATGATAAAGAAATTACTTGAGGAAGGATGTGTGTCATAAATGTTTCAAAGGGCAGTAATCTGACCAGTATTAAAAAATCCTAATTTACTTAAGGTTGACACGTTGAATTTTTATTCTATTTCAAACTTGTCGTTCTTGGGCAAGTTACTGCAGAACTGGGTTGTGAATGTGATGCAATTGAAGGAACATCTGGAAGATAATGAGATATGATAAGTATCAGTTTGAGTTTAGAAAGATGATGGGTATAAAATTATTGCTTGTATATCTAACAGATTCTATTCAAGGGAAAATAGATAATGGGTCTTGTGCAGTACTTATCCAGTTTGATATAGATGCAGCATTTGATATAGTTAATCATAAATTACAACCCTTCAGAGAGATGTTATTGGCCTTAGGGGTGGTATATTATATATATACAATGATGATATACAATTTTACATTTGATGCAATCCAGAAGGTATTGTACTAATTAACATTTTAAGCACTGCCTTGATAAAGTGAAGGATTAGATAACAATGAATAGGTTAGTTTTGAATGTCAAAAAAATTGTTTTAATGCACAATAGTAAAGCTGATCCAATAGTAAACATTACTAATTTTGGAGTTTATTTATTTATTTATTTATTTGGCTTTTTTTTTTTTTTTTAATATACCGACAACCGTTTGCACATTGTATCGGTTTACAATTAACTTAGAACTAATAGGCGAGGCCTTTACATGGAACAGTAACTTTAGTTAACAGAAAACAAGAAACAATTACCAAAAGAGGAAAACTAGTTTACAAAAATTTACAAGAAATAATCAGAGAGCAAAGTCACAAAGATTTCAGCTAACAATCATGTGGAGGGATTGGCGGATGGGTAGGCTTGTAGAAAGAGCCATGTTTTTAGTTTCTTTTTGAATTTAGGGGTGGATGTTTGATAAGTATATTATTCCTGTAATATCAGAAACATGAAACTTTGGTGTCGTATTTCATACAAAATTAAGTATAAAATCTCATATTAAGGCAGTTGCAAATCTACATTTTTTAAAATTATGAATGGTAATGAAATTGAAGAATGAATTATCTGATGGTGATTTAAGGACAGTAGGTCAGGCTTTTGCTTTGTCTAAGTCTGGGGCTTCCTAAAGTTATGATGTGAGTGTTACAAATTTTTCAAAAGTGGCAACTCGGATAGCAACAGGGATGAAGCATCATGAACATATTACTCCAGGGCTTGAGAAACTTCATTGGTTTCCAGTTCAAGAAAGGGTACAGTTTAAAGTGCATAAGGCAATATATCATGAAGAGTTCTGTTTAGGTGATTTCATGAACCTTATGTAATCTTCCATGTCCTATATTCAACAAATCAAAAGTTGCTAGAGATACTGGGCTGGATTTTAAAAGGGTTATGCGCGCCGGGCCTATTTTCAAAAGGCCCAGCAATGCGCGTAAAGCCCCAGGACGCGTGTAAGTCCCGGGGCTTGCAAAAAGGGGCGGGGGCGGGGTGTGGGCAGTCCTGGGCGGTCCAGGGGTGGGGCCAGAGGCCTCTAACACAGCAGCCATTTACCACTGTGCCAAAGGATTGCGTGTGCCGGCAGGCTGCCGGCGCACCCAACCTGTGCCTATCTCCAGGCAGGCGCAAAAGGTGAAATAAAGATTTGGGGGTGGGGGGTTAGAGTAGGGCTGGGGGGGAAGGTTAGGTTAGGGGGAAGGGAACGGAGGAAGGCAGCGCGGCTCGGCGCATGCAAGGTGCACAATTGTGCACCCCCTTGCGCGCGCTGATCCCGAATTTTATAACTTGCGCACGCAAGGCATAAAATCGGGTGTACATGTGCAAGCGCTGGGTAGCGTGCGCTTATGTACGCCGCACGCGCATGTTATAAAATCTACCCCACTATCTTTTTAATCGGTGCTTCTCAACCTAGTCCTCAGGGCACACCTAACCAACCAGTCAAGTTTTAAGGATATCCATAATGAATATGATATGAATAACCAAAGGTATTAAAGTCTTCAACTGCAATCTTGAAACAGCTCAACATATATTTCCAACTGCCGAAAATAATGTGACCTGAGGAAAATTAAAAGCTCGTAGAAAATTAAAAGATTCTTACTTCCTTTTAAGAGCAATATTATCTGTAATCAATTTCAAATTAAAAGCCTGCACATAGGAAGAGAGAATGCCAAATCTTCCACCTGATTCTTTAGAACTACCACCAAAGAGGCCATTAAATCAGTCTTTTCTTTAATTGAGAGGTGGATTTTTTTTTTTTTTTTAGAAGCATGAAATCAAAATGAAGCACTTGCCTTATCTTCAAAAAGCTTGCCAAACCAATTCCAAATTAACTTCAGGACGGTCCCCATGGTGCAAAAACTCATCTAACCACCATATTCCTTTTCCTTTCATAAAATCTCCCTTCCCATCAACCACACCGTTTGGCCCAGGTATAGAAGCACCTAACACTGCTCAATGGTCGGAAAAGAATCCTCAGTTCCAATAATACCTCCGGCTTCAGGTTGAAACGAGGAGAGTGACTTTAGAAGGTCCAAATGTGATATTTTCGAAACTGGAGGGATCTCCGACTTGGGCAAAGATAGCAATAGAAACCTTGAAACATAGAAACATAGAAATGACGGCAGAAGAAGACCAAACGGCCCATCCAGTCTGCCCAGCAAGCTTCTCACATTTTTTCTCATACTTATCTGTTTCTCTTAGCTCTTTGGTTCTATTTCCCTTCCACCCCCACCATTAATGTAGAGAGCAGTGATGGAGCTGCATCCAAGTGAAATATCAAGCTTGATTAGTTAGGGGTAGTAGGGGAAGTAACCGCCGCAATAAGCAATGGGGAGACCCCTACTGATGACATCATTGTCATGTCAGTGCTCTGCCACTGATCCATTGCTAAAATAGCCAAAGCAGCAGCCCCTATCATGCAAATCCCACAACAGCATCTATCTTGAAAATCCCACGGTTTGGCATTCATCATATCTACATATGAGAAGCAAGAAAATATGCAGCAGCTGGCACACAGAGAGACACTACCATCCTGCTCTTCCCACCACAATTAGTTCACTTTATCAAATCTGTCTAGTGTTTTGAAAAGTTTGGAATCAAAATGTAACTCCTCAGTTAGACATTGATATGGAATATTTTATATTTCTAAACAAATGTTCCAACTATTTAGCATGCAAGTCCTTTTCAACAAAACTTTGTTGGTTTTCTTTTAATTAAGTTTATTTTGGGCAGGTTTTCAAGGTGATCCCTAGCTACATATTGCAGTTACATGATGAATTAGTGCTTACATCAAAACTAGCAACATCAAATGAACAAGACTACTGCTCCCTGCATATGAAAGAATTTTTAAATGTTATATTCAGGCCTCATTCAATAGTAGGGATGTGTAGGAACATTTTTTTGTTTTGGGTGGTTAATTTGTTTTGTTTGCTTCCATAATTTACGTTATTTGCTTTTATTAAGGTTGTGGAGAAGCACTGCTTCCTATTTTGGGTTCCAAAACTGGGATTTTCTAATCAAGTTTAGTGGACAGCAGCAGCAGAACGAAGAGCACTCCAAGACATCACGACGGGGGCAAAGTGACAGCAAAAGTGGCATGAATAGCACAAGACACTATGACAGGTCAAAGTAGCCTAAACAGAGGCATCAACCTCACCCTTAGGCATTGCGAGAGGAAAAAGTCTTCACCAAGAATGGCAAGAACACCCCAAGACTCCAAAAGAGAGGAAAATGGCACCAACAACAGTGGTATGAAGTTTCCAATACACCAAAAGAAGTGCAAAGGATCACCAACAGTGGCATTAAGGTTAACATCTTTGACTGACCAGTTAGTGCTTAAGGGGCATGTGGTTTCAGTCTCTTCAAATGTTAAGATGCTGGGGGTAGTCCTAGACTCTAGCTTTTTTTTTTTTTAACCCTACATTGGCCTGTTAAGTAGCAGGCTTATTTGTAATTAAAAATGATTTGTCAGCTATGCTCGTACCTAGAACTTGAAGCCTTATCATTGGTGGTAAATGCGTTAGTTTTTTCAGTTTTAGACTATTGTAATGTGCTGTTTCTGGGACTAAATGGTAGGTTAATTCACAGACTTCAGCTGCTACAACATATGGCATGATTAATATTGGGAAAGTCTAGATTCAAAAGAGCTTCTTCCTCACTTCGAACAAGTCATTGGCTCCCGATTGTTGAGAGAACCAAATTCAAGTTCTTGACCATTGTGTTTTGAAATAAGAAGCAATGGTCCACAATATCTCTAGGCAAAATGTATGTGATATAAGCCAGGGCAGAGTTAAGATCGCCATAGGGTTGTTTTTTAACATCAGCTTTAGTCCCAAAATTACGGTTGAAGCGATATGCAACCTAGGCCTTTTCACAGTTAGAAACCCTGATTTGGAATGCAGTATCTGCACTTAGCAGAACTGAGTTAAATCCCCTAAAATTCTGTAAGCAAATTAAGACCTTTCTGTTTCTAACCTAGACAGGATAGCTGGACTCTAACAAGAGTAGACTCTTAATATGCAACTTGTATGTCTCAGAGATAGTATTTCAGATTTGGAATGTTCTCTTAATATATGCTAAAGTTACGACAAATTCCTTAAAATTAGCTTTCTGTTGGAAGGAGGTGAGAATTTGGTTCTAATAGCAGGCTGACTGTCAATTTAATTATTATGATGGGATCTTGTTTTAAGATGGTTTTGTTTTTAATCTGTTTTTGATGTTTATTTTATTTGTATTTGTTTTGTTTGTGTATATGATTCTGAATTTTATGCTGGAAACTACTTCTATTCTTCCCACTGTTATGTGATAAATAAATGTTTTAAATAAATAAATATAATTAACCACCCAAGGCACCATGAGATGAGACCCCAAGCAGCAAATGTGCAGGAAAAACTCCAAGGCACCAACAGAGGGTCACAGCACCTCAAACAGTGGCATGAAAACCTCAAAGCACCATTAGAGGGACAAAATAGCTACCTGAAGTGACATAAACACCTGAAGGCATTGTGATTGAACAAAGAACAGAAGCTAGAGAAAATGCTGGAGGAGGTCTGTAACAGTCGTGATTACAGATATATTCCATATGGTATAAATGGTGGGATGAACTGAGTGCTGGTGTTTGGCTGGGGTCACAGAATGGGTGAATCGGTTATTTACACTTTCAAATAATAGAAGGACTAGGGGGCATTCCATGAAGTTAGCAAGTAGCACATTTAAGACTAATCAGAGAAAATTCTTTTTCACTCAACGCACAATAAAGCTCTGGAATTTGTTGCCAGAGGATGTGGTTAGTGCAGTTAGTGTAGCTGGGATCAAAAAAGGTTTAGATAAGTTCTTGGAGGAGAAGTCCATTAACTGGTATTAATCAAGTTTACTTAGGGAATAGCCACTGCTATTAATTGCATCAGTAGCATGGGATCTTCTTAGTGTTTGGGTAATTGCCAGGTTCTTGTGGCCTGGTTTGGCCTCTGTTGGAAACAGGATGCTGGGCTTGATGGACCCTTGGTCTGACCCAGCATGGCAATTTCTTCTGTTCTTATGTTTTTATGTTCCTAAGAATACTTGGGGATGACTTTTTTTACTCATTTTTTTTGACAGGAAATGTTTTTTGTTGGTCCCTGCAAACTTGTGATTTGTCATGATCAGCCTGAATGAGAATTTTGCTCAGGTTTTTTCCTCCTGCTATTCATGCAAGACTTCAATGGTATACTTGTCATCTTGCTTGTTCAGCAGTTTTTTATAATTAGGTAACCAAATGTGACTAACTAGCTAACTATTTATTACTAAGTAATAAATCATAAGAGCATAAGATTAGATATGCCTTGCCATGGTGAGTCAGGTCAAGGTCCATCAGGGATCTGTACTTGGTCCGGTGCTTTTCAATATATTTATAGGTGATCTGGAAAAAATATGATGAGATGATACAAAATTATTCAGAGTAGTTAAATCACAAGCGAATTGTGATACATTACAGGAGGACCTTGCAAGACTGGAAGATTGGGCATCCAAATGGCAAATGAAATTTAATGTGGACAACTGCAAGGTGTTGCATATAGGGAAAATACTCCTTGCTGTAGTTACACGATGCTAGGTACCATATTAGAAGCTACCACTCAGGAAAAAGGTCTAGGCATCATAGTGGATAATACATTGAAATCATCAGCTCAGTGTGCTGCAGCAGTCAAAAAAGCAAACAGAATGTTAGGAATTATTAGGAAGGGAATGGTTAATAAAACGGAAAATGTCATAATGCCTCTGTATCGCTCCATGGTGAGACCGCACCTTGAATACTGTGTGCAATTCTGGTCGCCGCATCTCAAAAAAGATATAGTTGCAATGGAGAAAGTACAGAGAAGGGCAACCAAAATGATTAAGAGGATGGAACAGCTCCCCTATGAGGAAAAGCTGAAAAGGTTTGTTAGGGTTATTGGTGTTTGGGTGGATAATTGGACACTGAGGCAGCTGACCATGCCCACGGGGGGGGGGGGGGGGGGGGCAGTCCTATGAGGGACCACAGTGTCAGGCTAAACTCCGGACAGGCAAACACAGATTTGAATCTTTTATTAAACAGTATATGGAACCACCAGAGGTGGCAGTAGTGAGTAGTGGTTGTAGAGCCTGGCTGGGCGCGTCTCTCACAGAATGCTGGAAACGGATCCTCTGTAAGCAGTGCTGTAGTGGAAAGAGACTGAGAGTTATGAGCACACAGTAGAATTAGCATTCAGAGTCCCAAGTAGAATAGGAGAGCTCCGAGACAGGGAGAGCAGGCCCTTGAGGAGCGAGTACCTGATCCCTTAGAGCAGAGAGACTCGGTAGCGTTGTACTCACTAGCAGTAGCAGAGATTCCACTAGACGAGAGGTCTGGCACCGGAGCAGAGGGCAGGCCCTCGAGGAGTGAGTACCTGATTCCGGCGAAGCGGTACTGTAGAGAGAGATGTTTCTGTACTCACAGATAGTGACTGTAGTTAGTTCTTCCAAGTAGAAGGTAGAAGTTGCAGGCAGCGACACAGGGAACATGGACCCTCGAAGAGCGAGTACCGGTTTCATGATAGCACCTGAAAGAAGCAGAGAGGCCCCTGAGGAGCAGGTACCCCGTTAGTGACCCTGAAGGGTAGTAAGAGTTCCAGTGAGAGCTGGAGTGGCAGATTAGCTTAGGAACAGAGCAAATCCCATCCGTACGATTCCTGTTGCTAACTCAATGAGCTAGCAAATGTAGTAGGCAGATATACTCTGGAGTCGTGACGTCAGAACAAGGGGGCCCCCCTGAGGTTCGCGTCAATGTGGAAATAAAGATGAGGGCGGCATGCACGCGCGCACTTAGAGATACCTTGAAGGAGCATGGCAGGAGGCAGCACCAAAGCCGGTCCAGGGACACCGAAGAGGTCAGTAAACAGATGCTGCGGCGGCCATCAATCCAAGGTGAGCGAGAGGAGCCACAAGTAAGGAGAGGTAGGTGGGGTGAAGCTGTTGAAGACCGACAGACGCAACAAGGTTGAGGGTGGGATATGACAGAGGTCTTCAAGATCATCAGAGGTCTTGAATGAGAAGATGTGAATCAGCCTTTTACACTTTAGAATAATAGAAGGACTAGGGAGCATTCCATGAAGTTAGCAAGTAGCACATTTAAGACTAATTGGAGAAAATTCTTTTTTACTCATCGCACAATTAAGCTCTGGAATTTGTTGCCAGAGGATGTGGTTAGTGCAGTTAGTGTAGCTGGGTTCAAAAAAGATTTGGATAAGTTCTTGGAGGAGAAGTCCATTAACTGCTATTAATCAAGTTTACTTAAGGAATAGCCACTGCTATTAATTGCATCAGTAGCATGGGATCTTCTTGGTGCTTGGGTAGTTGCCAGGCTCTTGTGGCTTGGTTTGGTCTCTGTTGGAAACAGGATTCTGGGCTAGATGGACCTTTGGTCTGACCCCTCATGGCAATTTCTTATGTTCTTATCCCATCTCTGACAGTGGCCAATCACAAGTACCTATCATTAAAGTCAATCTATTTGTGCTGGGGTGAACAGAATGCTGGAGCTATGCTTAGGTGGAGAGTGCTACAGTCAGGCTGGAAGGGATTGAGAGTGCTGGGGTGAAGAAAGTGTTAGGGTTGGACTGGAGGAGAGTGCTAGCAAGCTGGCAATAAAATCTAAATGGACAATCAACATATGTCACACACACCACTTCTTAACTTCCAATGCTGATGTCATCCATCAAGTAATAATATGAAGAACGTTGTAGAAATGCTCAAGAAGCTTTTCAAGTTGTACATTTCTCGCAGATCCCTTTTCATGTGAAAATATGGCATATACTATGGAAAGGTGTAAGCAGGCCCACCACATTTATCAAGGTGTTATTTACAGCTGTTACAGAAAACACTGTAAAACCTAGGTGTACATGATGTGTTGAAGCATCATCTACAAAGCCCTGAAAAGCTAAAATTGCTTCTTCATCTCAAAGAAAAGCATCATTGCTAGTTGGTTCAATTAAGTTATAAAGATTTGGAACATAAGGAGCATTGACATTTAAAAGCACAAACCATAAGTAGAGAGCAATGCAACAAAATAGAGTGGTGTCAAAACCCAAGGCTTATGGTGAGCTAGGGGGGTTTAGTCTTACAGTACATTAAGAAGTCTAGACTGGACTTATATACACACACACACACACACACACAGTAAATTATGACTTTTGTTAGGAAAAACAAAGCATACAATGGCATCAACACACCCAGGAATTGACAGAGGGCTATGACAGGAAGCACAAAGGTCAAACTCCCAAGAAGAGCAGCAACCACCCTGTCCTGCAGCACAGCAACAAGTGAGCTGATATGGTGCCTGGCTCAAACTTTCACTTTCAGCTTGGAAAAAAAAAAAGTTGCCATTTAGGGTAGGCTAGTTAAAAAAAAAGTGTTTGACCATGATTGATCCTGCTTCCAGGCTTGTTTTTCTCTCTTCCCACCCTGGCTCCAGCCAGTCTAGAGTCAGACTGGCAAGACTGGTTGCCAATTTGTCCTCCGCAGAAAAAAAACCAAAACTTTGCAGGTTTGCTTGTCCCATCGACTTTAATGCGAAATGAAATCAAATACAAATAAAAATGTTTACTGATTATTTGAGGCACTGAACATTTGATTTTGTTTTCAACAAACCAAAACAAATCCACCTGATTCAGTTCAGATTCTTTATTCATTTTAAATTTATGTACATCCCTATTTATTTAGTAGTACTGAACTGATACCAAAAGATTTTTAACACTAAACAAAGCAATGGTTACCTAGAGTTATTTTGATTGGCGCTAACATTTAAGGGCAAATGACTGGAAAAGAAAAGCTTGGTAGTATCTGGGCATGAAATCAAAAAAGGCTTGGTTCTGACAATGGGCCTGTTAGGTTGGCAACTGCTTTGGTTTTTCAGCTGCAGTCCTGCTTGTGCAATACAGAATTGTTGTTTGCCAAATCAAAGCCAATCTGAAACATAATGTTCTTCATTTAAGCAAAAAGGCCTGAAGCACAGGTCTTTTTGCAATGATCTGCCATTCTCTTTTTTTCCCAGGTTTCTTTGCCATACTATCTGGTTTCCAAAGTGTTTGCACTCCTCCTTATTTTCAGCTGATGGTCTAAAACTCCATTGAGCTCTAGAGAAGCAAAATTAAGGATCCAGTTGGTGTAGAAGCAGATGGGGTTGTAGAAATCATAGCAAAAGTATAATAAATCCTGTGGATTACAAATGAGTGGAAATGAGACAGCGTGAGATAGAAAGAGAAGAGAGAGCACAAGTGTTTTATATGTGTGTGTGTGTGCGTGTGTGTGTGTGTGTGTGTGTGCGCGCGCCAGCCATTATTTCACTAAAGACAATGAAACAATTATCAATTCTGGAATCCTGAATTTCGAGAACTGACTCTTTTTTCTGACTATATTGCAGGCAAGTATATTCCTAATTATAATACCATAGTTAAGTATATAGCTCATAATTGCTTCTGTTTTGATATACATCACTGTGAATAAATTATCTTGTTCAACTCTTCTAGCAGAATGTAGGTCTGTTTTCCCTGAGCATTAAATATATAGCTTTGGAAATGGAATTTTTGTCATCTAAATTCCTGCTTATATTTAGAGTGGTAATGAACTCTCCATATATCAGCACAAATCTTGTGACAGAGAATATGGATGTACAGCATACCATACAACTGAACCTGCTGTACTGCTGCCACATGAATGGACACAAGCAGGTTTAATAGTTGTAGTACTGGGCAGGCATTGAGACATAGAATTGAAAGTAGGTTAACATATTAAAGTAATATAGTAGAGATGTGTTAATTGAAAAGCAATTGCAGAAAATATTGCTACATTACATTGCAATATAATTGCAGATATTCATACATAATCCATGGAGGGCAATGAGGTCTTCTCAGGGAGGGATGCAGGATGTGCCATCAATGAGGCATGCTCAGCTTTCCAAGTGGCGTGTGAAAGAGTGTTCTCTGTGGCTGCCCCTGAGCTATGGCATTTTCTACCAGTAGCATTACGATAAACACCGTGTTTAAAAACTTTCAGGAAAATGCTGAAGATGTTCTTATTTCAGCTGGCATTTCCAGAGGTCCCTTGAACTACGTGAGGTATCATGAGACAGCAATAGTCTATGTTTTTTTTATTTCTGTACTTGTTTTGTTTTACATGATTGTTTTACTTTGTGAGCCGCTCAGAGCTTTGGGTATTGGGTGGCATATAAATATTTAACATAAACAAATAAATAATATTATAGTGTGATTGGTCTCAGGATGCAACTTTATGAACCAAAACTAATGTCCCTAGAATAACAGCAGGGTTCCTAATCCTTGAACCCTCTTGTCAGATATCAGTGATGTCCACCTTTTCCGTCCAGGTACAGTCATGGGACATTTAAAAGCTGTGGAGTTCTGCAGGGGCCCTGAGCTTCCTGCCCTGCACTCTTTTAAAACAGTAGCCTCCTTCAGATCAGCCACCATATTTGAATAAGCCTGAGTATATTTGTCTTCTTTCATGCAGATGATGAAAAATAACATTCTTTGGGTTCTTCCCCAGGTACATCAACACTTTCTGGCCCTAATGTAATAAGATGTGAGTAGAAAATGGGTGCTGAACTTCAACCCCCTCTTTTTTTTTTTTTTTTTTTTAAACTTTCAACCTGAAAAAAAAAAGTTAACTCCCAATGCAGAAAGCAAATGGTAGGTTAGTGCATTGGGAATTAAAAAAAAAAAAAAAAAAAAAAAGCATGCTAACCCCCAAAATATGCATACAAAGACAGGTTTAGTATACATAAAGCATGATTTATGTACATAAACCATTGTTTTCTGCACAGAGTACATGTGGTTTGTGCACATTTTTCTGCACTTAAAATACAATTTGCCAACAAATCATATTTAATGCACATAAATCCCAAGTACAGGACCCCCATACCACAATTTCCAGGTTCAATCCCATAAATTATCAGTAGCCCAGAAACTTTGCTTCACCTCTGATGAGGAGTTAAATTTTCAGCTTTAAGAAAACATGAGTTAAGCTTTTAGGCCTCTCTGCCTTGGGAGTAAAGTTAATGCCTTGATTGAGATGGGATTTGCATGGAGGTACGCTAATTTGTCTGCACACTTTTATTCACATTTTTGCACACAATTTTTGTTGCTCTGAATGTCTTGTTAAATTATATGTAAAATGTTATGCACAAAAGATGTGTTTACAGCTGAGTGCACATTATTACATTGGGGTCTCTTTTTATTCTTTCTAATAACATCTCTGCCCATTGAATCCCCTGTTTTTTGGTTACTGAGTCAATTTAAGGAACTGGAAGGAGACTCCTGTATGGTATTTTGGCATTTGTCTGTATTAGCTGGCACTCTGACTGTCCTCTTTGCAGTGTGGTGTGTATGACTGTACCTGTGTGTGTTTTCTGTCAGTCACATGAAGGCAGCTAAATGTCTGCTTTGCCATTCCCTGAGGCAAGCTGTTCATTGTATCACACCTGTGGTTATGAAAGCAAGAGAGAAATAATGAAAGAGAATGAGAAAGCAAGTGAATCACCCAGCTTCTGTGATTGAAATCCTGGAAGGTGCCAATGAATAGAGAGCACTTTAATTTGTGTGACAGAGTTACCATACGCTCCCTCAGTTTGCCCAACAGTGATGCATACTGTTTCTTCTCTTCCTGTTTTATTTTTATTTTGTTTTTAAGAAAAGAGCTATTCTGCCTCGGGTGTCATTACCTTTTGAAATCCTATGTGAAATGAGCTAGTGGATTTAGCTCAGTTCCGACTGGACCAGGTATTCTCATTCCTATGGCAGGAAAAACCATCTCAATGAACATGGTTTCTGTAGGCAGTTCGTAGAGATAAACCAAAGATTGATTAGACATGGAGACTGAGTTACCCATTCACTCTTAGAGCATTCACCCAGTTTTATAACACTTTAGTAGCTCAACCATCACAACAACAGTTCTTGGCCGGGAGCTATTGTATCTCTGTGATACATGTGATATTGGTAACATTGTGCCTCTAGTCCTTCAACTAACTGCAGAAAGGAGGAAGAAGAATACAGAGGTGGATATCCTCCTTTGTAAGTAAAGGACATTACATTATAGAAAAAATCTGTGGCTTGATCTAAAATTGACAATTAAACAGAGGTCACAGACAACAGCTCCCTCCAGATACAATGGGGGTCATTTTCAAAAGGAGTTATGCGCATAAATGTAACTACTATTGTAGCAATTTTCAAACGCTATTTACTCACGTAAAGTGCATTTATGTGAGTAAATCCTATGGACAATTCAATGGCATATATTGTAGCAATTTTCAAAAACCCACTTACTCGAGTAAAGTGCATTTACTCGAATAAAGCCCAGTTTTACTCAAGTAAATGCTTTTAAAAATCAGGCCCATAATGTGTACAACCTAAATCTGGCCAGTAAGTGTCACCACTGAGAGATGGCTAAGTCACTCCCCACGGAGGCCATGAAAGCTGTCCCAGGGCATAGAAGATCTAATGTGAGAATTAAATCCTCATCTTCTGCATGGCAGTGCACAGAAATATCACTGGTTCAGGGCCCATTGCTCTGGACACTAGGCTACTACTCTATTCTTATTGGGTTGTTTTTATTTATTTATTATAAATGCTATATATTACACTTCCCCATGGGCTGGAAAGTGATTTACAAAAATTTAAATTTACAAAACAAGACCAAGTGCCTAGGACATGGAATGACTCAGGGTCTGTTAGAAAGGTTGTGAGTGATGAGGTTTCTCTTGCACACCTATGGTTGTGCCAAAAGTTATTGCAGACCATAAGAGCTTCTGCTCTGCAACGTTCTCCTTCCAGATCCATATTATGGAAGGGTTAGAAGGAAATGTTTGTGTTTTTGTGGATGACACTAAAATCTGCAACAGAGTTGACACATCTGAAAGAGTAGAGAGAATGAGAAGTGATCGAAAACTCAAGGAGTGGTCAAAAGTTTGGCAATTGGGATTTAATGCCAAGAAGTGCAGAGTCAGGCATTTGGAATTCAGAACTCCAAAGGAGCTACAGAAGATGGGTTGGTGAAAGTCTGATGTGCAGACTGGGAGAGAGACCTCAGGGTGATAGTGTCTGATGATCTGATGGCAATGAAGCAATGTGATAAGGCAGTGGATAAGGCTAGAGGGATGCTGGACTGCATACAGAGAGGCACAACCAGCAGGAAAAAAGGATGTGATAATGCCCCTGTGAGGCCTTATCTGGAGTACTGTGTTCAGTTCTGGAGACCTATAAAAGACAGGATAGAAGCAGTCCAAAGAAAGGCGACCAAACTGGAGTGGGGTCTGCACCATAAAAGTTATGAAATGAGAATGAAGGAGCTAAATATGTATACTCTGGAGAAGAGGGACAGGGGTGACAGAATGCAGACTTTCAAATACCTGAAAGGTATTAATAATGAACAAGAATCAAACCTTTTTCGATGAAACAAAAACTGTAGAACAAGGGGTCATAATATGAAGCTCCAAGGGGGTTTGATTCAGGACCGTCAGGAAGTATTTCTTCACGGAAAGGGTGGTGTAGTCATGGAATATCCTCCCAGAGGAGGTAGTGAGGACAAAGGGCCTCATTCCTAAGGCATTTCTCCCATTCTGTGTCTATGGGAAAATGCCTTGATGAATCAGGCCCAAAGATAGTAAGGGAATTCAAAAGAGCATGAGATAAACACGGAGGATTCATAGTGGCTAAATGACAGAGACGAAGAAAAGGATAGCCTGTGCTGACTGGGATAACCTGCACAGAGCAACAATCACTCTAAAAATAAAAATTAAGAAAAGGAGCTTGCTGAGCAGACTGGACAGACCAGTTGGGTCTTTTTCTGCTAACATGCACTATGTTGCTATATATTCCCTTTAAGTCACAAGCCCCTGCCCTATCAACTGCCAGAGCCAAGGGTCCGGGCAGAGGTTGAGAACTTGTGGCTGGGGATAGGGGGAGATTCTCATCCATGGGCCTAACTCTTCCCCCTTGTCTCTTTTCTCTCCCTCCACCACTACCCTCGATTATGCACACATATAAAAGACACTTTGATCACCTCATTCCTGACTTGCTCCAGGGGGATAGACTCAGGAGCAATGTCAGGAATTTTTTATTTTTATTTTTTCATGGAAAGGGTGGCAGATGCCTGGAATATCCTCCCGGAGGAGGTGGTAAAGACAAAAACAGTGAAAGAATTTAAAGGGCGTGGGATAAACATAGAGGATCCCAAATGGCAAGGGGGTACAGAATGGCAGTTACAACCTGAAACTAGAAGGTGAAGGGTAATATGCATAAAGCTGCAGTTACAACCCTTAACCACCTGACTGGGCAGTCTGAGTGGGCCATATTAATCTTTATTTGCTGTCATTTGTTTCTATGTTACAATATTCTGTCTTTTTCTAAGGTCCATATTTGCTTTACTGTGTGCCCGAGCTCAGTCTATTTCAGTGGGATACACATTGCTCAAAAACTTCCTTTTATATAGTAGGGACATGTGTCACTATTGATAGATTTGTTGCAAGATATGCAGCATAGCTATACCTTACATTTATTTCATTTTTAAATCTGATTTCAGTTGTTTTTTTGTTTGGTTTTTTTTTGGTGCTGCTGCCCTGGACAGCTTAAACAACAAAACAATTAAATAGAAATGATAGCAATACAAAGCCAGGGAAGAAGATACTAGTAAATGTTTGTTTGAAGGAATGGGAAGTTTCAATGGGAAGTGAAAAGACACAGTGTCGGTGCATCATGTAACTTGATGGGGGAGTTTGCACCCAATTAAGGTAAAGAAACATGAGGCTGCTTTCCTGGTGAATGGAGGAGGGTATAAGAAGGGGGTGCAAGAGGTGAGGAGTAGCCCTGGGTTAGAAGCGAGTGGTAAGGAGGGGCCAGACTGCGGATACATTTGAAGCAGGGGAAGTATTAACTAACAGAGTTTCTCACTTCGTGATAGGTTAGGATTCCTCCCACATAGAGCAGGGGAAAATAAAGTTACATCTCTCCTTTTCCAATATTGGAGAACTCTCCATTTGAAAGCGTGAATATCTTTTCTTTGCTGTTTGCATAAATAATAGAAAATCTCAGGCTCCCTTTCTGATAGCACTCTGTTCTTGTCCGTAATTTCTCTTACATTTCAGATCTGCTAAAACAGTCTATTAAGCAGGAGGCATATTTTTTTCTGTTCTTTTGGGATATGTTAATGCCTTGGGTTACTCAAATGGATTCACTGCTACCCACAATCCAAGGTTAGCAAGCCCTTGTCCTTTTATTTTTTCCATCTCTGTGTCTTGTGGTATGGTCAATTGGGTTGTTCTCCTTGTCTGAGCACCACTCATTATTGATTTTACACTTCACACATCCCATGTAAACATTTATTAAACTCAGCTCGACTTGGTCATAAAATCCGTCACTGCTATAGTTAAGGCCCAATCTGTAAGTGCAGCTGCAAAGGTTGTTGCTGTGTTCAATTGTGTTGCTGTCGCTCCTTGTGACCTTGGGCAAGTCACTTTATCCTCCATGGCCTCAGGTACAAACTTTGACTGTAAGCCCTCTGGGGATAGGGAAATACCTACAGTACCTGACTGTAATCTGCTATGAAGTGATTGAAATAGCAGACAATAAATAAATCCAAATGCAAATTGTAATATGTAATGATGACTTCACAACATCAAAAGAAAAAAAAACATTATTTCAAAGCTCTCAATCAGATTAAATTAACATTCTATATGTAGTTTATATATGTTGTTGGAAACCAGAAGGGTCATAAATTATTGTTAGCATTAAGATTAATTAACAAAGGGCACATCACATTTTTGTTTGGTGTTTTATGCAATATAATTAAACACAATTATAGTTCAATTTTCTAGATGCTCAACTATCAGGATCATCAAATATAGCAGATGTATAAAAAAATAGAAACCAAAAATCTCATTAACTCTCTTGAATGGTTCTGCTGGAATTTTTCATACATTAGGTTGTGCACAGGAGTAAAGAGCAGTTTGTTGTTTATTGTGGAGTGTGCTGGAATCTTCCACTGTGGAAACAGTAGAGGAGTTGGCCTAATTCAACTGTTGACTTTCACAGATAAATCAGAAGTCTTGACTCTGTGAGCAGCTCTTTTTTATGAGGGGAAGAAGGTGTGCGACTATAGAAGTACACTGTTATTTTGAAGCCATTTCTGAGTTATGAGTATTTGTGTGGGGAAGGTCCCGTATTCTTTCACTTCCCATGTCTTTCAGAGAAAGATCGCCTAAGAAGCATATGTACTAAAATGCAAAAAGTCTGTTCGCAAATGGGGCCTATGTGTGAAAAAAATGTCCAAAATAACCTGAAATGTGCAAAATCGCCAACATGAGGTACAGTTATCTTTCTGCTGCCCCATAGCAAAGTTTCTTGTACAAGTTTGCTTCAGAGCTCATTTGCAAAGAGAAAGAGGCCACTAACCCATGGGAAATCCCATGGATTAGTACATCAGCCCCTGAGAATTCTATTTTTCTTATCAAGTAAGAGATTCATATAATTACTCTGGCTTTCTGAATTTGTATTTAAATTTGTATTTAAATTTGTTTGAATATATTTAGTTGCGGTTGCTTTTTTGCAAGAAACAGATACTAAAAATGAAAACAAAATGAAATGAAATAAAATGTTTGCACAGAAAATGGAGTTAAGCATAGAGAAGCATTACAAAAGAAAAAAACATCCTTATCTAAACATTCCTAATACTTGTTTACTCTCTATTTGACTCTCAATAATAAAAAGAGAGGATTACAAAGGAAATAGGGAGTAAATGAAATACCAAACCAATAAATCAGTAATCAAAGTCAAGAAAAAGGATAGAGGAAAGAAAACTTGACTTGCTATACTTGATATCTCCTACCACACAAACTAGATACAGGATTAGCAAAAATTCTTTCATCCAGAAAATATCTTTATTTTTTTAGGGTCAAAGAATATATATATCTAGAATTATCAGTTTTTAAGCAAAAGTTTTGAAGGATATCGCAAAAAGAAATCACCACCCAAATTCGTATCTTCCTGATGCATCTGGAGAAACAATTTTCTCCTAGTCTATGTCTGTTTACATAAATCTGGAAAAAAAAACCATATTTTCTAGGAATGTGCAGCCCTAAAATGTTTGGTTCAGTTCATTTTTTCATTTCAAGGGGGGAGGGTTTTGCATTTATTAGGTTCTTTTAATGTTTTTTCTTTTCAATTCAGTTTGTTTGCCAAACTGAAAAAACAAAAAATTAAACATGAAAAAAAGCAAAACAAAAAAGACTGAACCAATAAAAATAAATGGGCCTCCAGTGGTTCTGGCTGGGCCTTTCAGGGCCAAAAAACTGCCTTGTCGGTGCTGAGGCCTAGGCTCGGGCTGTGTCCAGCACCAGCTGGGGCTGAGACTGCGGCCCTCCCTGCCAGAGCCAGGGAGTTTCTACCTTGGCCCTAACTTACCCCCTTCCTGGATCCTGCTTAAAAAAAGAGCAGAAGAAATGCCTAGTCACTCCTGTCCAGGTCCTAGGGCTTTAAAAATGGCACTGTTCAGCTGGAGGACAGCGCCAAAGTGACATCACTTCAGGGCCTTCTACCAGTGCAGCCTGCAACATTTTGATGCACAGCCATACATTTCTATAGCCGTGCATCAAAATAGCACCAGCTGCAGGAGAGTAAAGCGCCCAAGTGAAGTCACTTTGGTTCCATTCTCCAGGAGAATAGTGCCATTTTTAAAGCAATGGGACCTTGGAAGGAATGACAGTACATCACTCTTGCCCTTTTACAAGAGAAGGAAGCGGTAAGTGGGAGATGGGGGTGGGAGCTCCCTGGCCGTTTTACATAGGGCACCGGCCTCAGGACTGTGCTCAGGCTGGGCGTCGATGCTGGGCTCAATTTGGCAAAAGGCCTCAGCACTCTTGGCTCAGTTCTAGGCCCAGCCAAGGCAACTGAGGCCTATATTTGTTTTCCAAAAAACATACCACAAATACACAATACCTGAATATTTTCAAGTATTTTCATAGGAGGCTATTTTTGGTTCATTCCATTTGAAATGAATTGAAACTCGCCTCATTTGTTCCATTTTTGGCACTCATTAGAAACAAATCCACATCTGTAATACCTTCTGTTCCATAAACAAAACACACTTGTGCCAAAAGAAAGGTCTCATCACAGAGTGCTTATCAGACTCAGAAACAAAGTAGCATGCAGGGCCACTTTAAAAAAAAAATGTTATTCATTTCAAATATAGAAACAAAGAACAAGACTGCACAGAAACATCATGAGAGCTAAAGTCATACATAGCTGAATTGAAAAAATATAAGAATAAGGAGTCTTCCTCTTATTATAATCTACAACAAAATTGTAAAAGGGGAGGACTGGAGTTCTCCATCACTGCTCTAAGCTCTAAGGGAGTAATGGCTCACTTCTAGACCTTCCATCTATAAACATCCTGAGCTGCTCTGGAAGAAAAAAAACCCCAAAATAATCTGCATTTAATGTCACTAGACATTTACAGGGATATCTAAGAAGGAAGGAAATGCCTAAAGCCAAAACTTCCTGGCGCATAGCTAGAAAACCCTTCTTTCCTATGTAGATTTAGACAAATCTGGATAGATCTGAACTATGTCACCCAGAAAATTTACATTCATATGTAAGAAATATTTTTTCATTTTAAGACTCAGTCCTGGTCAAATATACAGGAAGTAAGTAATGTGGATCTCTCAATGATTTCAGGTGCAGATGATTCTAAAAAAGCAGTAAGATTGCCAGGAGTCACAGGAATCGAAGAAACAACCGCTAGAACAGATCTTGATTTTAAAGGGGGAAAATAAACCTTGTTGAGAGATGGAATTTGCTCCATTGGAATTTATAGGATTTCTAGCAAATATTTTTGTAACGTAAGTCTAGGAAGTTCATCCATAACTCTCAGGAAAACTTGTCAATCACAGACTAAGATGGCAAAGCTGATTTTCCACATTTTCAACTCTCCTAGTAAGAAAAGCTTATTCATGGATAGTGTAAGATTTAACAGCCTTGACTTCCTGTATTTCTCTTTCCAAGGTTCAAATTTTCTCATTATGTTCCAGAGAAATCTGCTGTTGGCCTGAGACCAGCAAATCCATCCTATGAGAATCTGCTTGAGCATTGAGAAAAAAGGTAGATAAGGACTGGGCTATGTTAGCCGTTAAATCCCAAAGAGTGTCAAGAGCTACCACTGCAAGTTTGGTAATAGGGAAACAGAAGTTATGGTTGACTCACCCACATCAGAAACTACACCAAGAGGTTGGCTAAGAGCAGAATCCAAATGCCCAATAACAGAATTCAGGCACAGATCTTCTGAGGAGTCAAGTCCCAGCACCAGGTTCCACCCACTATCCTCTCCATGCAGGCACTGCTGATGACGTACTCACTGTGTGCCTGAAACAGATCAATGGCTCCAATGGGTAGTCCTGGCCATGGAGGTCGAACGTCTGGTGGGCTTAAAGATATCTCCCTGGGTGAAAGTGGAACTCCTTTCCCCGCATCACCATTGGGGCTCGGTGCCCATCCTATCTGGGTCATGGGAGACACAAACTCTTCGATTAACCACTGGGTCAGAAGGTATAGAGTCACGGTGGGAAAGACTCATACCTTACCTTTTTTCTTGGGTGACATCTCAAGGTAGGAAACAAAATTTCAGGAAACAAAGCAGCTTAAACGTCAGCGCCACCATCTTGTTCCCCAGGGTCACTTTTTTGATCAAAACCTCAAGCAATACGGTTGAATTCAAGCTATCCATAGATATTTGAGAAATATGCTCTGAAAATCAGCCCCGACACTTATTGTTTCTTGGGGGGGGATTGGAAGCAAAAATTCATAGAAATTTGTAAAACTTCAAGCAAATAGATTTTGAATAATTTCTTTGGACCAATAACTGAAGCTCAGGGAAAACTCAAGGCTCAATCTATTCTCTTACATTCCAATTTACGGTGAATTTTCAAAGTTTTGAGCTGTAGCTCTGAATTCAGAAGAAACAGCAAGGTGAGATTTCAGTTTCTCAATTCCCCTCCCCTCCTGATTCTATCGCACAATTTAGCACTTACAGTTCTCTTCAGGATCACAACAGCCTGCCAGATGCCTTTCAGTTGCTCCAGAGAAGAAGTCCATAGAAAAGCAGGAGTCACTAAAGAAACTGGGGATGGGATCTGATTTCCTCTTCTCCTCCCACAACCAACTTGGCTCCCACTGCAATCTTTACCAAACCACCTGGGCTTTAGAGCAAGACAATGCCCACTCCAGGTGAAACAGGGAGCTTGCTCGTTGTTCCTAGTCCTCCTGTTTGACCATCTGACTCCACTAAAGCACTCAAGGGTGGCTTCCCCATGGCACCTCAGGATGCATCAGCACTGTGTGAATCTCACCAAGACTTGTTGCTGGTAGAGAAATACTGCTCTCAGAGACCACTTTACCTCCAGCTAGGGCGATCTTCCCTCTTCAACCCTGAAACCGAGGGACAACCCTGACTGGTTGCTCTGCTCCATCTCCTTGGGTGCAAACTGTGGAATGTTTGTCTGGTCTGAGGAATGTCCACTTAGGACATATGCTCTCATTTTCCCCTTCCTCTTTACCATTAAAAAGGTAAAACTAATGCCAAAACAAATTTAGAAGTTACAGTTTAAAGAGCTCAGGGAAGCATCCCTAACCTCCAGTGCCATCTTGGATCCCTGAAATAAAATTTTAAACCCGCAAAAAACTTTAACCTCCTCACAATGAAACAATATTGTCCAGCTTGCAGAACCCTTGTCTGTGGCCTAGAATAGCACTGATAATAACAGGTGGTTTCCCAATATAACACTGAATTAATGCAAAACTCTCTTCATGCTCTGCAGAAAGGAACACGAGAGATTGTATTGCAATTTATGGAGATCCTCTAGTTCTTGCAAGCAAAGTACAATCTCTGTTGTGTGCACACTTTTGTAGTTTATTGGCTCCAGAGTTTCCTGCTTTTCTTATGATTTCAGACTTTTATATGTTAAAGAAAATGGAAGGAATCTATCTACTATACCATCAACCATTTTGTTTTTCTGTATAAGTTTCAATGCCGTAATTTTGTCAAACATACCCCTAGATTTATCAAAAAGCTATATTTATAGCAGAAATAGTGCCCATAATAAAAACTGTGCATGGTTAGGATAATTTCCAAGCTACCACATTGCATAAGCAATATCCACAACACCTGCTGCCTTGCATTATTTTACACATTGGAGAGAGAGAGAGAGAGAGATAATCTGTATAGAAATTATGTCACTCTCTATTTATACCACAGTAAGAGGGGGCACTTTTAACTCAGTGTGGGGTTTCGGGGGGTGGGGTAGGTTTGAAGGAGTGGTTTTACATACACAGTCAGAGGTATAAATAGCAAAGTTAACATCACTGAAGATTTTCTGTTGTTTGAATCGATGAAAGATACAAGACGAGTTGATTTGTACAATGCACTCTCTACCTGGCTTGTTGCACCCTCTACCTAGCTTGTTTGAAGCTAGGTAGAGAGTGCATTGTACAAATCAGCTCCTCTTGTACCTTTCATCGATTCAAACAACAGAAAAATCTTCAGTGATGTCAACTTTGCTGTTTGTACCTCTGATTGTGTATGTAAAACCAGCACCACTGAATATATCCAACTATCTTAAAACTAACTCGATAACTTTATCCGGCTACATCATGACCAGAGTTAGATGGATAAGTTGTATGGCTAACTATGAATACTGCAGTTGGATAACTTTCCTGGCAAACTTAACTCCACCCCGGAATGCCCCTATGTTATTCAGCTAAATTATAGTTGGTTAATGAGTTATCTGGCTAAAGGTTAGTCAGATAAGTGGCTGAAATATTCAAAAGTCAGCATTTAGCCAGATAACTTACAAGTTATCCTGGATTTAAAAAAATATGGATTTTGGTAAAATGGCAATGTACCTTGAGGAGGAGGATCTAAAAAGGCTGGAAGGAAATGGGTAAAGTGGAACAAAAGTGGACAAATTAAAAGAAGATAAAATAAAGCAACAAAATATTATGTAAAATAAAGCAGAAAAAAGTAAGAGAAAATGGTAACCAATATTATTCTCCAAGGAAGTGGCTGAGAAAATAAAGGCATAAAGATTGGTATTCAAAAAGTACAAAGTTATACAAAAAGAGGGAAACTGAAGGAAACGAGGAAAGAAATCAGGATACTGAAAGCTTGTGTGGAAGAAAGAAATGCTAAACAGGTAAAGCAAGGTGACAAAGCATTTTTCAGATATATCAGAGAAAGGAGGCAGACCAGAGGTTGCATTGAAAGATTGAAAGGTGATAAGGAGAAAGATGGGAGAAAGATGAGGAAACAGCACTAAAAAAGACCTTGGAGAAAGATCATTGCTGACTGGCAAAAATACAGATGGAAGAGGCATAGATACAACCCATTTACAGAAGAGATTGGGTGGAAGTAGCAAAAGTGAAAGCAGACAAGCCATGGGGCCAGATGAGATACATGCCAGAATACTAAGGGAGCTCAGAGATGTGCAGGCGTGTCCACTAAAGAACATTTTCAAAAGATCATCGGAGACTGGCATGGTATTGCAAGATAATGGTATTGCAAGAAAGGCAGTTGTGGTCCTGCTTCACAAAAGTAGTAGCATAGAGGGGGCTGGAAATACAGGCCAATTTAGCCTTGCTTCTGTGGTGGAAAGATTAATGGACAGACCGCTGAAGGAAAGGGTAATGAACTAGTTACAATCCAATGGGTTGCAGGATCTGAGGCAACATGATTTTAGCAGAGGAAGGTCCTGGGTGACTAGAGAATTGGATCAAGGAAAAGCGACAGATGTGGTTTACTTGGATTTCAGCAAGGATTTTGATAAGGTCCCACATAGGAGGCTCATAAATAAAATTAGAAGCCTGGGAGTGGGTCCCAAGGTGATGGAATGGATTACAAATTGACTGACTGACAGACATCAGCTAGTAGTGGTAAATGGAACCTACTCGGAAGAGAGAAGAGTGATAACTATAATTCTTCAAACATCACTTCTGGAACTGGTTCTGATCAATATCTTTATGAGCGATATTGCAGAGGGGTTACAAGGTAAAGGTTGTCTTTTTCTGGATGACACTAAGATCTGCAATAGAGTGGACATGCCTGAAGGAGTAAAGACAATGAGAAGCAATCTAAGAAAGCTTGAGGAGTGGTCAAAGGTTTGGCAGCTGGGATTCAATGTCAAGAAGTGCAGAGTCTTGCATTTGGGGTGCAGCAATCCAAAGAAGTTTTGTGCAATGTGGAGCAAACGACTGATGCACACAGACTGGGTGAGAGAACTCAGGTGATAGTGTCTGAAGATCTGAAGGCAGCAAAGTAATGTAGCAAAGTGGAGGGATGCTGGGCTGCACAGAGAGAGGTGTAACCAGCAGGAACAAGGAAGTGATGTCGCCCCTGTACAGGTCATTGTTAAAGCCTCTCTTGGAGTACTGTGTTCAGATCTGGAGGCCATATCTATTCTCTAAAATGAGTAGGACAGGATGTAAGTGGTCGAGAAAAAGCCAACCAAAATGATGTGGGGTCTGCACCAGAAGAATAAGATGAGACTGAAGGACTTAAATATGCATACCCTGGAAGAGAGCAGGGACAGGGGAGATATGATACAGACTTTTAAAGGAATTAATGATGCACAAAAATCAAACCTTTTCCAATGGAAAGGAACCTGTAGAACTAGGGGTCATAATATGAAACTTTCAAGGGGGAAAATCTCAGGAATAATGACATGGAAAGAGTAGTCGATGCATGGAATGCCCTCCTTGAAGAGGTGGTGAAGACAAGAATGATAATGGAATTCAAAAGGGTGTGGGAAAAACACAGCGGATCCATAATGGCTAGAGAACAGAAATGAAGACATGGAGTAAACTCTGTTAAACCCATGGGAGTACCTGCATGGAGCAGCAATTATTACCCTTAATAGAAGGTATAGGTATAACCATGATAGGACCACTCCAGATACTACAAAACACGGCTGCTAGAATTCTGACTGGTAAAAGTAAAAGAGACCATATCACCGAAACCCTAGCTGAGCTACACTGGCTACCTATTGAACAAAGAATACAATACAAAACACTATGTACCATACATAAATTAATACATAATGAAAAAGCAGAATGGCTGAACACAGCCCTTCGTGTACACATCCCTCACAGGAACCTGAGATCAGCAAACAAAGCACTGCTAACTAGGGGTGTGCATTTGTTCCCTATGAATTGGGAATCCGCAACGTATGTGTTGTATTCGTGGGGAAGCGAAACGTATCGCGATTCCCCATGAATACAACAAATCTTCACTGAATTATTTGGCCGCCTAAAGGAGCCAATTTAAACAAACCCCCCACCCTCCTGACCACCCCAAGACTTACCAAAACTCCCTGGTGGTCCAGTGGGGGGTCCGGGAGCCATCCCCTGCACTCACACCCTCAACTGCTGGTTTCAAAATGGCGCCGATAGCCTTTGACCTACTATGTCACAGGGGCTACCGGTGCCATTGGTCAGCCCCTGTAACATGGCCATCTGCGCCATCTTGTGCTCCTACCATGTGACAGGGGCTGACCAATGGCACCGGTAGCCCCTGTGATCGGCCCCTGTGACATAGTGAGGGCAAAGGCTATTGGCACCATTTTGAATACTGGCAGCCAACGGCTGGAGTGCAGGATATCGCTCCCGGACCCCTGCTGGACTTTTGGCAAGTCTTGTGGGGGTCAGGAGGGTCCCCCAAGACTTGCCAAAAGCCCCTGGTGGTCCAGCAGAGGTCCGGGAGCAATCTCCTGCACTCGGGCCGTCAGCTGCCACTAATCAAAATGGCGGCGATAGCCTTTGCCCTCACTATGTCACAGGGACTACCATGCCATTGGTCAGCCCCTGTCACATGGTAGGAGCACAAGATGGCTCAGATGGCCATGTGACAGGGGCTGACCAATGGCACCGGTAGCCCCTGTGACATAGTAGGTAAAAGGCTATCGGCACCATTTTGAAACCGGCAGTCGAGGGTGTGAGTGCAGGGGATGGCTCCCGGACCCCCCACTGGACCACCAGGGAGTTTTGGTAAGTCTTGGGGGGGTCAGGAGGGTGGGAGGTTGTAGTTAATTTAATTTTAGCAGGGAAACAAATAAAAATTGATGTATAAACGTATCGGGGGCCCCCTTGCCGAATGCAAAGTATCTGCCCCCCCCGACGAATATGAATCCCGAATGCAACGTATGGTGTCCCTCTGCACATCCCTACAGCTAACTATTCCTTCAGTCAAAACAGCAAGACTAATGCAAGTAAGGGAAAGGGCTCTATCCTTAGCACATGCCGTTAGCAATCAGATTGCAAAGACACATTAAAACATTCAGAAAAAGTTTAAAAACATGGCTATTTAAGCAAGCGTATCACAAAGAGCATGGAGAGTAGAATCCAGGGAAGTGTAGAAGGCGGTCAGTAGTACACCCACACACATCACCTTACTCAATATGTGTGTATTTTATTTTATCTTCTCATTTCAACACCAAAGATAAGATTTAACTATTAATTCAGTCTATAATTGATAAAGATACAAATGGGCAAGTTTCATCACAACCAACAATTAATATTTTTATGAAACTATGTTACCGTACCTTGATGGCACCTGTTTAAGTTTATATAATTTAAAACATTTAGCAACATTAATTTATGTGCCTTATTGTGAACCGTTGCGATGGCACCTAGCTTAACGATGGTATAGAAAAGACTTTACATAAATAAATAAATAAGCAACGGCAGTCATTATCCTAAGCAACTTTCTTGGCAGACTTAATAGACCATTTTGATCTTTATCTGCTATCATTAACTATGTTACTATCTGGCTAAATGCTGCTGAATATGGATCCCAGAGAGTTTATTTTCCTCTATTCAGTGTGATTCCTTCACAGCTCCCTCCTCCTTCTGCTCCCCCCTCCCTCCAATTCCTGAACCAGTCTCCAGGCTAGACCCCAATGCCAAGAAAATATTTTACAAAAAACAAGAATAGACAGAGAAAATGAACCAGCTGATTTTGGTTGGCATGCATTCAAATGGCAAACATTATATAGTGTAGAGAATTAAGTTCTCACAAAATAATCAGGTGACATGCCAGCTAGTAAGAAAACAGCAACAATCTTTGGAGTACATTTATCGAACTGTGTTGGATGTTTATGCGCATTATCAGTAAACAAGCTCCATTGCAAATAATGGTAGCTGCGGTAAATACTGCACATTACCACGCAATATGGTCTGATAAATATATCCTTCTAATTCTACACTTGAAAGTGAGAAAAGTGACAGCAGACAGGTAGGAAGTCACAATCATCCCTAATAAATACTCAGATTCATTGTATGTTGTGATACTTTCTATTTGGCCAGAATAAGAATTATCAAGAGATTATTTATTTAAAATTTATTTAAAATTTTTATATACCGGCATTCATGTTGCAAACACATCATGCCGGTTTACATATAACAGGGGTGTATAGTAAACAATTCAATAACCTATTTGTGTAGAAGGAAGCAGTTACAAATAACAAGGTAATAGAACTGGGAGGAGAGAAGAAAAGAAAGAGAATAACATTAGGTATAGGTATTTACATTAGTAATAACATTTTTACATGTGGAAGTGGTAGAATCTGGCTGAATAGAATTAATCGGTGTCCGGGAAAGCTTTTTTAAACAGCCAGGTCTTAAGTCTCTATATTATCAGATCACTTAGGTGCCTTCTTAAGTCTCTATATTATCAGATCACTTAGGTGCCTTCTTCAATAATGAATAAACATCCACCAATAAAATTACAAAATAAAATTAATAGAGAAATACAGCGTTTGTGCTTTAAAATCATTATTAATATTTGCATATAAAAGGAATGCAAGTCATCTCTTTCATTGCCCAAGTATACAGTCCAAGAAAAGCTTAATGTATTCAAATTCAGGACTGAGAAAATCCAGCAGAAAGTTCTTCGCCAGCTTTAGCAAGTAAAAATAATCACGTCCTATGTTAAAAGAGCAAGATTCAGAGGCCTGCATGTTTTTAATAAAGGTTTTAGACCATGTCCTGCCTTGAATCATGTAGAGGGTATTTTTCAAACTGGCTGCAGAAGTGCAAAGTCAATGGCTACTGTGTGCCTGTTGTTATATTCTAAAGAGTTAACAAAATCTAGTGAGGCTATTGCCTAAACATACATTCTCCTAGGTTATAGTGGCTTTGCTGAACAATATCAGTCTGCCAGAACCCACCAATTGGTTTTTGGGGAGTTGTAGCCTGCTGATAACAATCCAGTTGCCCTAATGACCTGCACTATCATAAGGTTGTACTTTGTTTGTCCAAACTTTGTTAATGTTAGTAATGCTATTTATTTCTTATATTCCACAATATTCAAATAATCTATACAGATAATGAGTATATTCATAAATACATAACACAACAAAATACTGACATTTAATACAAAGACACTTAAAATGCAAACTACAGCATTAGATAAAGGAAGATTAAACCTTTCACTGCAAGCCTGTATAAACTTTGCTTTCACCTTTACCGTAAATGCAAATAATCTTGTGATTATATTTATCACTCCTTATTGTTTATCACTCCTTATTGTTAGAGTTTAATTCTGCCCTATCTTCCATCTTCCATGTTTACGCTCCCTGTTTTAATGTAACTTTTCATTTCTACCTAGATGTTAATTGGTTTCCCCCTGTTCTATTGTAAACCGGTACAATAAGACCTGGTCTTGAGTATCGGTATAGTAAAAGAAGTTAAATAAAAATATAAATAAATAAAATAACTCAAATGGTAAAGCATTCCACAAATTAGGGCCAGCAACAGGGAAAAAAAACCCATGCATGGGTTTCCTGAAGCTTAAACTCATGGAATAAAGGTACAGATACCAAATTTTGTTCTGAGAGTGCAGAAGATGCAAGTAGTATATAGGAATAGGTTGTCTACCCAAACTACTTGGCCCTTCCCCATGTAGAGATTTAAAGATCAGCATCAAAATTTTAAACTGAAAACATAACTGGCAGCCAAAAAAATTCTTTCAACTTGGGTTTTGTACTTTCAACATAAGTCTGGCCGCAGTATTTTGGACCAATTGTAAAGTACATAATAAAACTTAGGGCCCCCCTCAAAAAAATAGCATTACAATGGTCCAAAATACTTACAAATAATGGGGTAGATTTTAAAAGGTTGCATGCGGGCATACTTGGGTGCACGCTACCTGGCGTGCGCACATGTACACCCAATTTTATAACTTGCGGGCTTTACGCGCCCCGCCGGGCCTTTTGAAAATAGGCCCGGCGTGCGTAACCTTTTGAAAATCCGACCCAATATTTTTTTAAATTTGCATCAGATTTAAAGCGTGACACTCAGGTCCCGGCAGAGAAGGAGGAGGATGTGACCCAAGGTGTTGCAAAGCCACTGTCCTCCTATTCCTGACATGGAGAGTGAGTGAGGGGGTCAGAGGGGTGGTAGAAGGGAAGCAATGCGGCACTGCTATGCCACTGCCACCAAAGCAGCTTCTTTTCTATGGAGGGGGTAGGGTGCATGGAAAAAAGAGCAAAGAATCATTGCTGACCCACTGTCACGTCTTTATTGGTAGGATCGGCCCTGGGCTCCCACAGTAATTTGGCAGTACAAGGCAATTCCATGGCAAGGGCCACATTTTGCGGCTCTTACCTCCACTGTGGAATTACAGGAGACCAGGAGCCCTGACTAAGGCTTATATTTCCCATTCTGTGACTATGGGGGAATATGCTTAGTAAATCAATCCTAAAATCATCTTTTAAAGCATCACTAAATGAAAATGCTATGAGATTATTCCCAGGCTGTGCACTGAGCCACTGTGTTGCACACCAACATCAATAACTCAGATTGTTCCATGAGCTCTTTCACGCTTTGATATGCATATCTTTGCTGCTGCATGAAACAGGAGATTCACATAGACACACAAAATGCTGTCCTGAACTCCTTTCGTTTTCTGAATATGCACAAAAATATAATTTAATTTGTACAGAAATTTGACTACATTGAATTTGAGAGTCTGTACTTTTATAGTGCTTGGGTCACTTCTTTTTCAAGTTTGTCTACTTTCTTCCTTTTCTATGGTTCAGTAACAAAGATATGCTAATTGAAGGAATGGTACTGGCTGACCCTGTTGATTTCCTTCAATAGTATACAATGGAAACGTTTCAACTATTGCAGTTTAGCTTACCAATATTCTTTGGAAAACAATTTTAAAATAAAAACAACAAGCTAAAAGAAAGAGTAAAGTATCAGTAAAATAAGATTAAAATAACATTGGGATATTCGGAGCCTTTTAATCAGAAAAGGCTGTTCTATCATCCTATCCCGAACAGTGCTCTTTTCTCAGTGAGTACAAATATACATAACTAATAAACTGCTTTCATTTTCTATTGCCCACGCTTTGTTAAGGATTTTGCTGTACTAACAATGAGAAGGCTGCTTCATTCCCCTCAGCTTCTAGTTTGAAATATAGAGATGGCAATAAATTATGTACAGTAGTAAATTTCTATGGGAATGGGTTTGCAGGTGTCTGATTGTAGCTATAAGGTCAAATGCACTACCATGGAGTAAATGAGCCTCAAATATCATTAGGTTTTTAAAGAATGCAGAAGAGCGAATTTAGTGGAGGTGAGCAAGCTGTTTACAATAGTAGTATTAGGCCTACTGCATGTTTGGACACAATCCTCTCTAAATTTGTGGATATCATGGGCAGAACTGAGTTTGGGGTAATATCTGATGTATATCTAATGATAGCCTAGATCAAGGCTATCATTAAAGGAGACGTTTGACTTATGGCGGAATATGACGTCGTATCCGGTTATTTAAACTGCTTTTGAAATTGGATCATTGGAATAGAACTTTAGACCCAATAGTGCAGTGCTGTAAGCGAGCAATCCCGTTTTTCAGCGTTTAGCATTTGGAGGAGAAAGCGGTCGAGTTTACTGGGTTATGAACAGACGCAAGGCGTGCTTCTTGAATGCACTTATAATTATTTTGACTGGTGCGTGTTTATGAGAGGTTTTTGGTCAGTGTTACAAAAGTAACAGATTGGATCTTGTGTTACTGTGTATCTACATGAGTGAATGGCCATGGAAGTGAAATCACTTTGATAACATTCAGTCCCTGAGGAAGCCTTCATGGAAGGTGAAAAGAAGATATCTTTTGTTGGAACCATGCTGAAAAAGGACCCACGTTGAGAAATAGCTTGGAATCATGCTGAGAAACAATTTTGTTTTTTGTATTTAGTACTCATGTTTAGATAATACTGATTATCTTGAAATTACATGCATAAGTTTAAATATTCAATTTACATTTGTAATTAATGGAGATCTGTAGTTCAAAATTGAATATATAAGGTTTGTGAATTATAATTTGTGCATTGTGCAATATGTATTTTAATAAGATGTGAATGAATGGTGTGGATGTGTTAGTTTAGTTTTTAGAGTGTCTACACAGGTATGTGTGTTTTGCTGTTTAAATAAATGTTATACACATTTGTTATGTGTATCTCTCTATTTGTTGTGGATGCATATCATTAAAGGAGGCCATGGTACATCCTGCACTTAAAAAGCAGGGCCTGGATCCAGGATTAACTGAGCATTATTGCCTTGTGTCTAAACTTATCTTTTTTGGTAAGGTCCTTGAGATAATAGTTTGTCAACAGTTTTTGAAGTCTATGATCAAGAACAAGGACTTCATTTTAATCAACATTTCGGAAGGTGATGGCACAGAGACTATTCTGCATGCTGTGGTTAATGGTATTAGAATGCATGCAGATAAGAGGGATGACTCCCTCTTAGTTTTATTAGACCTTTCAACGGCATTTGATATCATTGACTGATTGCTGATGGGCTGCTTATTGGAGCTGGATGTTGGAGGAAGAGATTTCCATTAAGTCTCCTCAATTTTGGGAAATCACTCACAATGTGTTGAGTAGAATTCTAGTAGTTCTTCTGTTAGGCAGTTGGGATGTGGAGTGCCACAGGGATTAGTAATAACACTGATCCTTTTTAGGGAGTAATTTACACGTGTAAATGTACTTTACCTGTGTAAGTGGTCATAAGAACATAAGAACATGCCATACTGGGTCAGACCAAGGGTCCATCAAGCCCAGCATCCTGTTTCCAACAGTGGCCAATCCAGGCCATAAGAACCTGGCAAGTACCCAAAAACTAAGTCTATTCCATGTTACCATTGCTAATGGCAGTGGCTATTCTCTAAGTGAACTTAATAGCAGGTAATGGACTTCTCCTCCAAGAACTTATCCAATCCTTTTTTAAACACAGCTATACTAACTGCACTAACCACATCCTCTGGCAACAAATTCCAGAGTTTAATTGTACGTTGAGTAAAAAAGAACGTTCTCCGATTAGTTTTAAATGTGCCCCATGCTAACTTCATGGAGTGCCCCCTAGTCTTTCTATTATCCGAAAGAGTAAATAACCGATTCACATCTACCCGTTCTAGACCTCTCATGATTTTAAACATCTCTATCATATCCCCCCTCAGCCGTCTCTTCTCCAAGCTAAAACATCCTAACCTCTTTAGTCTTTCCTCATAGTGGAGCTGTTCAATTCCCCTTATTTTGGTAGCCCTTCTCTGTACCTTCTCCATCGCAATTATATCTTTTTTGAGATGTGGCAACCAGAATTGTACACAGTATTCAAGGTGCGGTCTCACCATGGAGCGATACAGAGGCATTATGACATTTTCTATTTTATTCACATTCCCTTTCTAATAATTCCCAACATTCTATTTGCTTTTTTGACTGCTGCAGCACACTGAACCGACAATTTCAATGTGTTATCCACTATGACGCCTAGATCTCTTTCTTGGGTTGTAGCACCTAATATGGAACCCAACATTGTGTAATTATAGCATGGGTTATTTTTCCCTATATGCATCACCTTGCACTTATCCACATTAAATTTCATCTGCCATTTGGATGCCCAATTTTCCAGTCTCACAAGGTCTTCCTGCAATTTATCACAATCTGCTTGTGATTTAACTACTCTGAACAATTTTGTGTCATCTGCAAATTTGATTATCTCACTCGTCGTATTTCTTTCCAGATCATTTATAAATATATTGAAAAGTAAGGGTCCCAATACAGATCCCTGAGGCAATCCACTGTCCACTCCCTTCCACTGAGAAAATTGTCCATTTAATCCTACTCTCTGTTTCCTGTCTTTTAGCCAGTATGCAATCCACGAAAGGACATCGCCACCTATCCCATGACTTTTTACTTTTCCTAGAAGCCTCTCATGAGGAACTTTGTCAAACGCCTTCTGAAAATCCAAGTTTACTACATCTACTGGTTCACCTTTATCCACATGTTTATTAACTCCTTCAAAAAAGTGAAGCAGATTTGTGAGGCAAGACTTGCCCTGGGTAAAGCCATGCTGACTTTGTTCCATTAAACCATGTGTTTCTATATGTTCTGTGATTTTGATGTTTACAACACTTTCCATTATTTTTCCTGGCACTGAAGTCAGGCTAACTGGTCTGTAGTTTCCCAGATCGCCCCTGGAGCCCTTTTTAAATATGGGGTTACATTTGCTATCCTCCAGTCTTCAGGTACAATGGATGATTTTAATGACAGGTTACAAATTTTTACTAATAGGTCTGAAATTTCATTTTTTAGTTCCTTCAGAACTCTGGGGTGTATACCATCCGGTCCAGGTGATTTACAACTCTTAAGTTTGTCAATTAGGTCTACCACATCTTCTAGGTTCACCGTGATTTGGTTCAGTCCATCTGAATCATTACCCATGAAAACCTTCTCCAGTACGGGAACCTCCCCAACATCCTCTTCAGTAAACACTGAAGAAAAGAAATCATTTAATCTTTCCGCGGTGGCCTTATCTTCTCTAAGTGCCCCTTTAACCCCTCGATCATCTAACGGTCCAACTGACTCCCTCACAGGCTTTCTGCTTCGAATATATTGCTATAATATATGCTACTGAATTGTCCAAATGTTATATGCGTATATGTGCACTTTACACACGTAAATGGCTTTTGAAAATTTTCTATGGTAGTATGTTTCATTTGTATGCGTAACTCCTTTGAAAATTCACCTATTAATATTTAACTTGCTCCCTAACAGGTGAATTTTCAAAGGAGTTATGCTATCATAGCTATCATAGCAATTTTCAAAAGCCATTTACCTGCATAAGTGCACTTTATGCAAGTAAAACCTATGGACAATTCAATGACGTTTACTGTAGCAATTTTCAAAAGCCCACTTACAAGAGTAAGTGCATTTACGCATGTAAAACCCAGTTAAGCATGGAAATGCTTTTTAAAATCAGGCCCAGAGTAAATTTGATTCAAGAATTTGGGATGGAATGTATTATGTCTACAGACAATATTCAGCTTAAGTGTATGTGGGTGCTGATCAATTAGCTAGGATTACATGACTGAACCTGTGTTCAGAGGCCCTAGCAGATTGGCTGTTAGTGCATAAACTCAAATTCAATGTTGAAAAATAGGCTGAAGAGGTCGTGGTTCTATTTTCCATGGACTGCTAGGGTAGAGCAAAAGAGATAGTGATAAATCCAGGGGTCAAATTGGATGCCCAGTGGTCTATGAAATGTCAGGTCTCTGCAATGGTAAGTTTATCTTTCATATGTCTGAGACAGATCTATCAGCTTCAATCATCATTTGATTGAAGGAGTAATCTAGCTACAATCATACAATAATTTGTAAATTGTAAAACGCCTCAGGGTAGAGTCCCTCCCACTTTGCTGTCATGGGCCGAGGAAGTGAAGTTAAGTAGGGACCCAGGATGTTTCCTTGAGGGGGGAACACCTGAAAAACTGTCTTTCTTGTTGGGTTTAGTGTGGTTGAGTATAACCCACCCAGCCAGTCTCCCAAGGATAGGAGGAGAAAGCAGGGATAAAGTTGTACTTGATAAACAGGGCCCTTGAAAAACCTCTGCATTAAAAGATCCTGAAAATGGTTTAACAGTTTTATCATATTAAAAAGGAAAAAAATTAAGAACTGGCTGGCAATAAACAATATAACATATACTTGAGATCTTTCAACAAGTATCTTTAAACAATACTTCAGGAAAAGGCTTTATATACACTTAGGCAATAATTTGAAACTTCAACACATTCAAACCTTTTACTTTTAGCATATAAATAACTTAAAACGCTGTTAACAATTGTATTCCTTTATCTCATATGACTTTAGTCTGAAACCCACTATCCATCAGATAAGTATTATCTTTAAATTCTTCCTTAGTTTACTCTGACCATTTGTATTCAGTTTGTATTTTAAGAAATTGATTCTTTTGTTGTGTTTCTCTTTTACAGGCCCTTCTTGTACAGAGTCCCTTTAGGTATCTTTTTTTCTGTGTGTGTTTGATTTTTTTCTCAGTCTTTCTGTTTTAGTGCTGCTTTACTATTTAATTCACAGAACACTGTTAGTCTGGCCAGACCTAGGGGTAGATTTTTAAAGTTATGTGCGGGTGTAGATTTGTTCGTGCAACCCAGCAAGAACAAATCTACACCCAATTTTATAACATGCGCGCGCATGTTATAAAATCCAGGGTCGGCGCGTGCAGGGTGGCACACAATTGTGCAACCTGCGCACGCCAAGCCGAGCAGCCTGCCTCCTTTCCCTCCGAGGCCGCTCCAAAATCGAAGAGGTCTCGGAGGGAACTTTTTTCTGCCCCCCCCCCCCCTCACCTTCCCCTCCCTTCCCCTCCCTAACCCAACCCCCAGCCCTAACTAAATTGCCCCCTACCTTTGTTAAGAATGCCATGCCACCCCCGACATACCCCCCGACACACCTCCAACATGCCCCCAAGCAAAGCCCCGGGACTTACACGCATCCCGGGGCTTTGGCGCGCTGGTGGCCTAAGCAACATAGGCACGCTGGTGCGCAAATGCCCTGTGCGTGTAAATCCGGCTGGATTTACGTGTGCAGGGCTTTTAAAATCTGCCCCCTAGTGTGTGTCTCTTTAATGTAGTTGTGCACACTTATCTCTGGTCCTTTGTTGATCAAAGCTTCTTTGTGATGTCACATTGTGGGCATCCTGGGCGACATCTCCAGTTGCAGCAGGCATCCTCAGGGTAATAAGTCCAGCCACAGCAGGTATCAATCCCTCATTGGCATCCTCTCCTCCAAAGCTACCTACTCCCTAACTACCAAATCAATAAAAAAAACTGACTTCCTAACACCAAACCTTTTCCACAAGCTAGGAGTCTAGTAAGAAGTCCATTGGCTTGTTGAACTAATTTTCTAACTATGAAAAACAATAGGTCTTTTCGTAAACTTGAAGTTGGGGAACAGTTTTGCCTTCACTCACTCCTTCTTCCCCTGTTGTTTTGTTATTTATAGAATTTGTTTGTTTTATTTGTTTTGTGATTATTTATGTGTTTTATGTAATCCACATAGTACTAATGTTTTTGATATATGCAAAATATGTGTTTATAAATAAATAAACTCTTCCCTCTGTTAAGGACAGATGTAATAATCTGTGTTCCTGTCCAAAACTCTTATAAGTAACTAATTCTGTCCCCTTAACTTGACACAGGAAATCAGGAATAACTTTCAATCAAAACTACTTTTGCCTCTTCCATTTCTCGCAGGCACACATTAATACAGGTATACCAATCTCTGTAGTATATGGCTCCTCCAAGTTTTACCAGGAGTATGGCAGAACTAATGAATAGAGCTTCTGCTCTCTTCCAAAACCATCCATCTTCTTGCACAAATTTCTACTGTGAAACATTTTATACCCCAAAGCAGATCCTTGCTCCGATTACCTCACCAGGAAAATAGTACCAGTTTAAAAGTTCTTACCTATTTTACCCCTACATCTCCCAGCCTTCGCCTTCTTCATACAGTGGCACAAGTGCCATCTATTTAATTTCTACATTTTTGTATAGTAGATGTGCTGTCCATAAAAGACCCAAGAGGCTGATCAATTTACTCCCCTGGTGTCCTTCCACTAGCCATTTCACTCTTTTCAGCCAGTAGGTTAGTCCTCATACTGATCTGGTTGCCATGGTAGTCCTCAGTTCCAGTGAGCTACCCTCAGTTCTAGATCTGCCACAAGTGCTAAAACCTGGAGTGCAATCCTGTACAGATTAGAATCCAGGCACAGCAACTTTCTCTGGCCAAATAAATTTGCCCAAACATTTTTTATATGTGATGAAGGCTTGCTCAGGGCATCCTATCACTATATTTGCCCCAATTATCCCATTTTAAATCAAATTATCTGGGGCTGTATTGCAGTCCAATTCCAGAATTTCCCTATCACAGCAACAGGGGCTTTTCCAGGGTCCCTTGCTGTTAGCCATGTCCAATTGTTTCCTGATGCATACTGGGGACTTATGACTTGCCCAGAGCCCCCAGCCACTTATTTTGCTCCCAAATTCTTTTAGTTTCATTTATTTCACTTTTATTTTTTTTCTTTTATGCCCTTCCCCCACACCGCTGTGACCCATTGTCCTGAACTGCACAGTGATGACATCTCCAATGCAACACTGGGCCCAGCTAATGCTCTATCTCCAGTGGCAGGAGATTGCATAGAAATCTGAGCTGCTTCCTGCCTCCTCCCCAAGCTGGCAAAGAGCAGCGGCAAGAGCTTCTCTCACCTGCTGCTGTTGTGAAGAGCTGCAGCAGTAGCACAACTCGCTCTGCTCCTCCCAGCTCCCCATGAGAACAACAAATACTTGTATGGCCACATTGGGTAGCAGTCCGCATCCAGAGTCGGGGTTACATGTGTATGAGCATAAAATCAATTTTATGCAGGTAAATATGATTTTACATACAAATGTATGCATGTAAAGTGACATAACAAAACAATTCAAATGCACATCCCTATTTTATTACATTCAACCAGGGCCTCTGGCTTTCTATGTTTGAGCATTTACAGGCCCTCCAGAATACCACATCAAAGCTACTTAATGGGCAGAAAATCTGGCAATCTCATAACACCTATTTTGAGGTAATTGCACTGACTTACTTTAGAGGCCACAGTACGATTCAAAATTCTCTTCTTAGTCTTTAAGAGGTCAATATTCAGTCATTCTCCAGATAGCAAAATTAGCCGGATAAACTTATCTAACTAACTTTGGAGGTATATTCAATAGTGCTGCCACACTACTGATATAGCCGGCTAACTTTAGGACAGTTCTTTGGCCTGCCATAAATTATCGAGCTAACTCTGAAAATCAGCTGGCTAACATAACTCTTTCCCAAAAAGCTCCCAGAATGCCCCTAAGTTATCCAGCTAAATTTCAGCTGGATAATAAGATAGCTAGCTATAATATAGCCGGCTAAGTGCCTAAATATATATTTAACTGAATGACGTCTAAATGCTTCTGAATATGGGCCTCTAGATATCTGTTCCAGGCCATGCCATTATTCTTGGCTGATTTATTGCAGCACTAAGCTCCAGGAAGAAACCTAATGTCCTCACGACAAGGGTTACTAGAGTCTCCTTTGTTATCAGAGCACAATTAGCTATTACTAGGCAGTGTGCTTGGTTGGAGGATCAGTTAGAACCAAATTATTTGGTGTTTTGAAAAAAAAGAATAAAGCAAGGCTATTTGAAGAACTGTTTGGTGGAAAGTGATGTCAGGGTTGATTTCTTTGCCTTAGCCATATCATGACTAGAACGTTCCTTTGAAGAATACATGAGATAGCGAGTGTTAGTGATATGTAGATATCATGAGTTGGGGGAGTTATCTGTTTGGGGTACTAGGGGGCTTTTTGGAGCTGGATGTGGGGGGGTGGGTTGATATGGTTGGTTGTATGTTGTATACTATTATGTTTACTGTTTTACTTTGCATTCTACTGTACTTGTGTGTAATTTCCTGAAGTTTATGACCTGCTTTGAGCATCCTGGGAAAGCTGGAAAATCAAATTTAATATGGTTCACTGAAACAGAATTATATCCAAACTGATGTGACTACAATCCTGCTCACTTTTCTGGTTTATCTGGAGTTCTCCCAGAAGATTAAAGCAAGAATCTCATTATAATATGTGAACGTGAAGATTTTTCTCAGGAAATGAAGGTACACCCAGCCTGCTCACCTATAATTATATTCTGTTGGTATCACAAGTGCATCTTTGAAGCCAAGTTTATGCAAGCTGAAACTGGGACAGTGAAAATGCATGCATAAGTGTCTCAACTAAGTGAAGTAATCACACCCTGTGAATATATATTCCTTGCCCTAGAGAAATTGGCATTGTCTTGAATTTTTATTACATAAAATAATAATTTCTCACAACCATCAGCCAGGTTTAGTTCTAAAACTAGCATTAAAGAAAGCCATGAGATGATAGAGCATAACATTTTACAAATTTGTATTGGGTTTGAAATGGAATATTCACATTTTGCAAGGGTCTTCAGTCACCAGAATTGATGTTAATTGGTTTCCCCTCAGTTACATTGTAAACCGGTACGATAAGACCTAGTCTTGAGCATCAGTATAGGAAAAGAAATTAAATAAATAAATAAATAAATGACAACCAGCATTTCTATAGCACTGATGCAGTTGGCACAGAGAGACAATGAGGTGGGTTAGCAATAGCAAAAACTGATGAGGTCATCTGCTCTGCCACTAGCAGGGTTCTTAATTTTTCCTAAATGAAATAAAACTCCATGTTTATATATCTAGAGATGAGTACAATTTCTTTAATTAATCCAAACCCCTTCGACTCCAAGAGTGTTGCACTAATATGGGCTGCATTGCAGAAATGTAAGCCAATAACAGGACAAAGGACATCAAAGGTTCGGCAATGTCCATCAAATTCAAACATTTTTATTGTATATGTGCAAGCAGAGGAATTCAGTCATCAGCATCAAGCCACTGAATTCATGGTCCCATGACATGGGCTGTGTTTCGAAAAGACTGCATCGGGAGGGAGCCCACAAATAAGACTCATCTAAAAAAATGAGAGGTGTGTCATAAGCACTGGATCCCCAAACGAGTAGAGAAATATTCAAAGGGGTTTCTGAACCATGCTCAAAGGTAAGTAATTAACTGCAAGCCTTGTCAGTGCTTACCTGCCCAATCTAAATCCCATTTTACATTATCTCTGACAAGATTATTGTGAAAGCTCCTCCAAATCAAATAATTACCTTTAAACTTGGTTCAGAAACCCCTTTGAATCAATCTCTCTCTCTCTCTTTCTCTCTCTCTCCCCCCCTCTATATAAGGCTCTCATGTAAGTAAACTATTTCTTCCACTGTAAGAGGGGCAACTAGTAACTCGGGGTGATGTTTTGGTGGTGGGCTAGGTTTTGGGGGGCAATTTTACATGCACAGTCAGAGGTACGAACAGCACAATAGACATTAGTGAAGATTTTATGTGATTTGGAGTGAAGAAAGGTACACAAAGATGAGATTTGTACATTGTACTCTTGACCTAGCTTGATAGCAGCTAGGTAGAGAGTGCATCAAGCTAGGTTGAGAGCATACTGTACAAATCTCATCTTTTTATACCTTTCATCACTCCAAATCTTATAAAATCTTCACTGATGGTAACTGTGCTGTTGGTACCTCTGACTGTGCATGTAAAACTTATCTCCAACACCAAAAACTTATCTCCAACACCAAAACCTCACCCCAAGTTCAGAATGCCCCCTCTTACAGTGGTATAAAAAGTTGACTAATAAGTGTGCCTCCTCCTCCCCTCCCTCTCCCCTCTCCCTGCCCAAAATGATATTTGCGATAAATCCCGTTTCGGCTGTAACACACAGCTAATGTAGGCATGACACTGGGAAAAAAGTTGCAGTTATTTCCAGCGTTAAATCCTGCGATAACATGCATTACATCAAGCACCCCTCATTTTCATTTTCTCCGCCCAAACTCCTCCCACTTGACATTTTTAAAATTTGCATGCACATCTCACGATGCATTATTTATCGCATGCATTATGGCATTATCGCGGGTATTAGGGCCCTAATTCCCGCGATAAGGCCCTAACGCAATTTGATAAATGACCCCCTTAGGCAGATAAATGTCAATATTTAACCTTATCCAGTTAAGTTACTGGATAAGTTAGATCTGCTATTGAGGTTGCTATTGCTTCTGCTATTCCAGTTAACTCAACGTCATCTGGGACTGTTCAGTGGCAAAGCCTCTCTAGATATGGAGATATGGAGTTTTATTAAATTTGGGGAAACAGTAAGAACCCTGCTATTAGATGATTGCAGCCATTGATTGGGAAGTTCAAACATTTAGTTCCACAGACCCTCAAGTTTTGAATCAACCCATGTCTAGTTCTTTCTCCAGGCATGTTTTAAGAAGTATAAAATATGACAGCAGATAAAGTCTGCTAGGCTCATCCATTTTGCCTTTCCTGTTGCAGAAGAACAGCCACCTTATTTCAGCTCTGGCATTACACTTGCAGATTTTGCACTGTGGATTGAAAGGAAGTGCAAGGAAGACTTAAGTAACCAGTTACACTCAGTTCAGTGCCAGGAACAATACAATACTGTGCCTGAAGACTATTCAGGGCCATCACAAATAATGACATAATTGTGCATGGGAAAATGCAGGCCAGCAAAGATCCAGGCATGCAGTAAAAGGGTTTAGAATCCAAATCAATACCTGTTTCATTGTTAAATGGAGTGACATAGCACTGGTAAGCTATAGTGGTTAATAATACTACTAAGATGTTTGTACTGATTTGAGCAGCCATTAGAACACATAAATTACTATGCCTTCCTTTTCTCTTTCAGATTTATCTTGAAGAAAAAATACGTGTTCAGTGTTTGTACGGGTTTCCTCTACTTAAATCAGGGTGCTGCTACCTGGCAGCTTTGTTACTACCATCAAGAAGCATATCAAATATGCATGAAACATAAGCAGAAAGACTTCAGGGGAAGAGATTTTTGAAAATAAAAGACTGCCAGAATTTATCTGACAGAAATGTACAAATGTAAGAAATTAGTTTTGGCAAAAAGGAGAACAAAGAATAAAAATACCAGAAAAGGTGACATACTAAGGCACTGGGAAAATACTTCTGCTTTCCGACATGTAAAATATTTAATTGCTACAGGAAACTCAATAACTGTGCTTCAGAAAAGAAAGAGCCCCCGCCCCCCTCAGATTAGGTAACTTTTTATTCCGGAAGAAATTTTGAGCTGTCTAGTGACTAGTCAATAGCGCAATGGGCTGAGAACCAAGGAAAACAGACTGCAAAATCCCAATTCCCCAACTGACATTGCTTGTGATCTTGGGCATGTCACTTTTTTTCCCGTTGCCTCTGGTACCCTCTTGGATTGTTAGCTCTTGGGGGCAGGGACTTATTGGACCTGAATACTAACTGCCTTGAGGGTCATTCATCAAATTCATTATGGCGTTAGGGTCCTAAAATCCGCAATAATGCATGCGTTATTTATTGCATCATGAGATGCATATTCACATTTTTACATTTTAGCCAAAGGGGAGAAGTTTATGAAAATGAGGGTTGTTGGGATTTGCAATAAATATCAGAAATCCTGTTGAGAGAGAGAGAGAGAGCACACCTCTGATTGGTGCATATATTAAGCAACTATTTATACCACTATAGGAGTGTCAACTAGTAACTTGGCATGAGGTTTTGGTGATGGTCTAGGGTTTTGGGGCCAGTTTTACATGCACAGTCAGACGTACAAACATTGAAGATCTGATGTGATTCAGAATGAAGAAAGCTACACAAAGATGAGATTTCTACAATGTACTCTCACCCTAGCTTGATAGCACCCAGATAGAGAGTACATCAAAATAGGGTGAGAGTACATTTTAGAAATCTCATCTTTGTGTAGCTTTCCTCATTCCAAATCAAATCAAATGTTAACTGATGTGTACTGTGCTGTTCATACGACTGGCTGTGCATGTAAAACTGTCCCCAAAACCCTAGACCACCACCAAAACTTCACCTCGAGTTATTAGTTGACCCTCCTACAGAAATATACATAGTTGACTTATATGAGAGCCTTATAAAGAGTCTCTCTCTCTCTCTCTCTCTCTCTCTCTCTCTCTCTCTCACACTCAGGAAATGCCTGTCTGAGCACTTCATGATCTGTGAAGTGAAAATATCATAGGTGTAATAAATTCAAAGTGTGTTGCAGTAAAATACCTATGCAAAGCACACCTTGCAGTAAGGGGAACTGGCAGTAACCTCCCAAAATACAATGGGAAGGGGAGAAATGCATGGCAGACAGAAGCTATCCCACTGAATAAGGTGCAACATGTGGGGTATAAGTATAGGCACCCATATCCAACGGGTCAGTCTTAGCCACTCAGTTTAGTCCCATTGTACGTGCAGAGCAGGAGGCATTAGGTGGTTGCTGAACAGTATTCTTTTTAACGTGAAAGAGTCAGGTGGCAGCTTTGAAATTGTAGGAGTCACACGTTGGGATGCGTAGGTCGGTGAGATAAGGGAGCTCTGGCAATGCGGGCACTGTGACTCGGGGTGGTGGGGGGAGGGAGAGAGAGAATATGAAGGAATATGACATCACCACCTAGGGTGGCTGGTCACCCTCATACCAGCACTGGTGCAGAGATGTCGTTCTGATTTCCTTGAGAGAACTTGAAGCAGGGTTTCATGCATGTAATGGGATAAATCCGGGACTATGACAGCCTGGCTCTGTTGACAGGAACCTATAGGTTTTACCCTACATAGAAGCTGAGAGATCCGGCCATGTCCAACAGAAAACTTGCCCTTCTTTTCTTCTGCTCTCACCAGCATTATCTCCACAGTTTGTGCTTCAATTTTTCTTTTCTTTTTCTTTTGTGAGGATATGAACTCAAATAAGGCATTCACACAAACAGTAGAGACAAACAATAAAGAAGTCTGTCTTTCTTTTTTTTTAGCATGGTTTAGATCTTAACCTAAGTAATCCTTACCGAGCAAAAGTTGATTTTTCATTCCATTCCTCTTGAATCCTCGACGACAAACAGTTTTGATTTTCAAGCAGTGTCCATGAATATCCATGAGCTATGTTTGCATGTGATTATGTTTAAAAGCTAAGTTAATTTACATATTCCAGTTACCCTGAAAAGCAGGACCTGTTTGGGGGCCACAACAATTGAAGCTGAGAAATTCACTGGGTTAGTTAAGCCATTTTGGACCTGTTTATTTGATGGTATAGTATGATGATGATGCATACAGCAGTACAGAAGGTAGATCTTACAGTGCATATTGAAGAATGAAAGTAGGAATAACAAGATGTGAGTATATTGCAACGCACATGACAAAGATCAGCTCTCTTCAATGATCGAAGATTTGCAGTGACAGCATTTTAGAGCAGGGCTTCCAAAGCTTGGCCCTGAGACCCCACAGCCAGTCCTGTTTTCAGGATATCCACAATGAATATGAATGAGATGAGATGTGTGTTTTTGTTGGGAATTATTGGGAATTATTAGAAAGGGAATGGTGAATAAAATGGAAAATGTCATAATGCCTCTGTATCGCTCCATGGTGAGACCGCACCTTGAATACTGTGTACAATTCTGGTCGCCGCATCTCAGAAAAGATATAATTGCGATGGAGAAGGTACAGAGAAGGGCGACCAAAATGATAAGGGGAATGGAACAACTCCCCTATGAGGAAAGACTAAAGAGGTTAGGACTTTTCAGCTTGGAGAAGAGACGACTGAGGGGGGATATGATAGAGGTGTTTAAAATCATGAGAGGTCTAGAACGGGTAGATGTGAATCAGTTATTTACTCTTTCAGATAATAGAAAGACTAGGGGGCACTCCATGAAGTTAGCATGGGGCACATTTAAAACTAATCAGAGAAAGTTCTTTTTTACTCAACACACAATTAAACTCTGGAATTTGTTGCCAGAGAATGTGGTTAGTGCAGTTAGTATAGCTGTGTTTAAAAAAGGATTGGATAAGTTCTTGGAGGAGAAGTCCATTACCTGCTATTAAGTTCACCTAGAGAATAGCCACTGCCATTAGCATTGGTAACATGGAATAGACTTCGTTTTTGGGTACTTGACAGGTTCTTGTGGCCTGGATTGGCCACTGTTGGAAGCAGGATGCTGAGCTTGATGGACCCTTGGTCTGACCCAGTATGGCATTTTCTTATGTTCTTATGTGTGCATATACTGGGTCTCCAATGTATGCAAATTTGTCTCATGCATATTTGTTGTGGTTCTCCTAAAAACCTGGCTGGCTGGGTAGTCACCAGGACAAGTTTGTGAAACCCCGATACAGAGCTTGAGGTATATGGTTTCTTCATGTTACTCAACAAGTTACTCTTTTTTGTGATGTTAATAAGTGCTAGAGAAAAGTAATAATCCTGCAATTCTGAGCCAATCACTATATTTGGGGTCAGGAAGGAAATTTTTTTCATTGTTGCAGAAATGGTTACAGATACAGTCTTTTTTGCTTTCACCTGGATTAGCACATAGATAGATCTACATTGGCCTCAGCTGGAAGTGTCTTGCATCACTTTACTGCTTCTTTGCACTCAGTGCCAGAGACAGGAAGATACAGGATATTTCAGGTTGAGGTTTGCAAGTCTGTAGCTGCAAGTCACCCAATTCCTGCCCATCATTTACCAGGCTCATGACAGCTTTTTTCAGTTTCAATTTTGAGATAATCTATTCAGTTATGGAACAACACCCAGTTATACCACAGTATATTTCAATCCTACAATCATGTAAATGGAATCCTTAATCTAGATTATCTTTCTGTATTCACAATAGTTAGAAAAAACAGCACATGTAAAAACCTTTTAACAAAGTTCTCATGTGCACTTTCTAAAGAGCCGATTCAAGCTGTAGCCTAAGGCAACTTTTGTGTTGTAATGTGAGGGATTCTTCAAGCCAAGTGATTCCTCAAGCAGCATGTGTGGAATATATTACATAAGACGCAAAGCAGGAAGCAGCTGTTCTTACCTGGTTCTGTGCAGTTTTTGCGATGTGCTGGCTCCTCCCAGACCTTGGTAGTATTTTCTTCAGGTGTCCCCAGCAACCTCCTTCCATTCCACCTGTCACTAGCTCCCACACGATAGCTTAGGGCATCATATCCTAGAAGAAGAATTGTACAGTTTTGGAACAATGACTCATGGAATATGTAAAGTTCTGGAAACTAATCCAAAAGAATTTTGGTTTCACAGGTCAGTTTGCTTAAAGTCAAATTGCATCACGTTGTAAGAGCAGGTAAAGACAGACAGTTCAGATCTAGTTGTTCTGAGAGATATCTGCCCTCCCTCTTGCCTCAAGTCCACTACTTTAGGAGACATGACATTGGATTGTCAAGACAGGAGGTCAAGGAGGGTACTGGCAGTGGCAACAGAAGCATTAGTATTGGCCATAGCCAATCTGGAACCCAGCCCAAATGGGAGAGAGAAAAGACAGGTGGAAATTAGGGTAATGGAAGGGAAGAGAAAGTTGTGAGGGGAGAGACAGAAAAGGGGAGGTAGAAGAGTGGGCGATGATCTGATAAGAAACTAGAAGGAGGAGGGATATGGAGAATATGAAGGATGAGAAGAAGGTAAAGGAGAAAAATAGGGTAACGAATGAGAGAGATAAGGGGAGGAGGAGGAGTCAGATATGAAGAGGGAGAGAAATCAGGGTGAGAGACAAGAGGAGGGAAGACAGGGAGAAATGGAAGAGAAGGGGGAAATGGAGGAGTGAGAGTCAGACAGCCTGAGAGGTGTATAAGAAAGAAAAGTAAAGCAGTAATGATAGAGGGGGAAAATAAAGTCATGCAGAGAAGAGAGAGAGAGAGAGATGTGAGATAAAAGAGAGATTGATAAATGTTGAACTAGATGGAGGGGAGGGGAAGAGATGCAGAAAGGAAGAAAGAAACATCAGGAAAAACAAAATGAAAAGAGGAACCAGGAAATGGAATTGAGATGAAAGCAAAGGAGAGAATGCAAAAAAGTGGTAGAAAAAAAATAAAATCAATTTGGGTATTAGAATGTGCAACTATTGAAAATATTATTCTATTTTTTATGTACAATTGATTTTAATTAGATGTGTAACAATAGTCAAGTACTAATCTTCTTAGCTGCTTCTTCTGCACTCAGTATGTAAAATTCACCACTGGCTATTTTGAGAGGTAGGGGTAACTCATTGTAATTTTTGATTTGCTACTTTTCCACCCCTTTTTCCAGCCAGCAATTAACACGTGGGCAGTCAGTGACATGGATAAAACAAGAGCAGAATATTTTGCACATTATTACTGTCTCCTGAATGAGTCATGCTGGCATGAACAGCAACGACATGCACATAATGTCCTGGCTACAGATGTCTGAATCTTGCAGAAATTGGTTTGGCCGCTATTTTGGCCACCACCCGGCATGCATCACCATCACCACCTGTGGCTATGGATCCTAGGTTGATTGGGCAGGCCCAACCAATGACACTGATGAAGAGGATGGAGGAAAGTGATGGAGGAGAGGGAGTACACAGGTCTACCTCCACCAAAACTATGTGCTGATGGAAGATCCTGGGTGTGGAACTATTTTAGATTTTCACTGGATGGCAGTGTTCAGGCCTCCACTGCAGTTTGCTGCTGAGAGTGTGATGAAGGGCATGCACCTAGGGTCATTACCCAGTGATAGCTCACATGCAACATGATCACCCTCAGCCCCATCACGCCCATCAATGGTAGGGCTGAGGCTGAGCTCTGTACCAGAAGCTGGTAAAGATAGGGCTGTGGTGCTGCTATCTCTCTAACCCCTGGTACAGCATCCTCCTCTGCTGTACCCATTATCAGGGTCAGTGACGGTGGCAGGAGTTGCACCCAGCCGGGATCATCATATAAGAACAGTTAGGGGAGGAGCACTGGGGTGTTGTGCACGTTGTGAGGCAATGTGGTCATCCTGGGTGACTCGCAGGAGCACTCTGATGCTGTATTTCCACATCTGCCACCCCACTGGGTATGACCACACTATAGCAGTGCCTCCTTGTTCTATCAATCCTGTGGTTGGAGGATAGGGTAAGAGGGATAGAGAGTCAGAGTGGCTCTGTCAGTCAGTGACAATAGCCACTAACTAACTTTAAGTGGCAGCAGCAGGCAGCTTCACAGGCAGTGACAGCAGCAGGCAGGCAGGGTTCATAGTGCAACAAATTCAGAATATGTCAGTGCAAACCACACAAGCACTACAAAGATGTACCTGTTAGCTGCACTATACCTTCTGCTAGTAGCTAGTCTATTAGAACACCCACTGACATTCCATTCACATATATTCTTGCATAATATAAACTGTTACAGCCATTGGAGATCTAACGTGAGTTCATTGAGATCTGCTAGGTTTGAGAAGAGAATTTAAACAGTGTGGCCTAGTACAGGCTGAAGAGTGGTGTAAGATAAGATAAGATAAGTTGTCTCAGGCTTTCTGGAAGGCTGAGAGAAAAGTCTTACTAGATTTTTTGTGAAGTTGAAAGTTATATTCTTCTACAGTAACTGAAGATACTTCTAAAAAATTATCTTTTCATTTGAAGCACAAATTTTGATGTGGGCAGTGGCTTTTTGGAAGTGCATGTGTGTGTGTGTGTCCTGCACCCAGTTTGGCCTTGTAGTTTTCCTCTCCCCAGCCCACGACCCAACTGAGATTAATTTTCTCACTTTGGGAGAGATAACCCACGCACCCTGAAGCAGAGAAGTTGATCCCCGATGGATAGGGGGGGTTACATAAATATAATATACATGCTGTGATATTTTTTACTTCAGAAGGCAGAATATTCTTTTTCATATAAATTATGTTATTAGAACTATGTGCATGCAGAGGGCGGGCACGGGGGATGCACCTAGGGCAACTTTTACCCTGGGGGTGAAGACCCTGCAGATGGGGGAGGGTGATAGTTTATAAAGTTTAGGTTTCTGGAAGGAGCTGGGCTGTTTTTGGCAGGCAGGAGACAGAGAATGAATGAAAGGGAGGGGGAGGGGCAGCACAATAATTATTCACACAGGGTGACAAAAAAAGCTAGTACCTGCCCTGGAGACAGGGGATGGAGGAAGAGTTTCTGTTCAAGAACATAAAACTATAGGTTAAATCTGAAAAGTGCTAGCCTCCACAAATAGACCTTTTGATGAGTTGGAGGTCTCATCCTTCACCTGGACTGGATTGCAGAGTTTTATCAGGCCTAGGGGCAAAATCAGAGATCACTTACAGACATGACTCCAAAACTAGGTTGACAAACAATTATTAAAAATCAGCTTACTGACCTTTCCCTTTCATTAAAATAAAAAATATTCCTGTTCTTTTGTGTGTGTTTAACTATTAGCCATTGTTCTTAATCAGACTTGCTGCTGACCAGGCGAAGGGATATACTTTGCTTTCCTCTTTTTGCTTGGGTGCTGTTCTCTCTCTCACCCTTTTTTTTTGTGTCAGGAAGTACTGATAAACCAAGCTCCACTTTAGCAGTGTCAACAAAAACACTTGGCTGTTTTCCACCACATTCTTGGCACAGCAGCAGCCAGCCCTGGAAATTCTGGGCTAGTCTAATTAGCTGGGAGCACAAACTCAACTGTTAGCAGCATATGTATCCTATATAGTTTCAGTCATTGGAAAAATGCAGTTTAGAGACAGTGGGGTGTCTGAAGGAAAAAAAACAAACCATGTATTTCTTAATCAGGATACTGGAGCCACATGTAGTAAATGGAGAGTGTTTCGCTGCTGCCAAGTTTCCATTCGGAAAGTGTTTTGTTATGTATTTTTTTCCTTAAAGGAGAAAGCATCAATATGAAAAGTTTTTGACCCATTAAATTAGAGTTTTAATTGCCACAGCAGAATTCTTTATTTCTATATTTCACTTCGATTTTCTTAAAAATACTGTCCATATATACAGTATATATATATATATATATACAGTATATATATATATATATATATATGTATCTTGTACTGTGCAATGCATAATGAGATTATAACATAAAAATAAATAAACATCTCTTTTAGAAGTACTATAGAACTGCTCCATGCAGGATCATGCAGGTTCAGGTAGGTGGAAGAAGTAATTGTTTGCAACTGAATCCTTAACAAATCCTTTTATTGGAATAAATCTGGATTCATTCTCCTTTTACAACAGCTATTATGTGCCCAAAATTGAAAGATGGCCATTATAATAACTTAGCTGGATATGATTTATCTGGCTAAAACCTAGATTTATCATTCTGCTATAAATTTCGCATGATTAGCGCCTGTGATTAAAAAAAAAGGGGTGCAGTTAGGGTAATTTTCAAGATACCACAACATGCACTATTTTACAGCATTGCATAGGTATTTTACCACAATGCATGTAAAATTTATCACACCTGGGGGAGAGAGCAGGAGAAGGAGGGCCACTGGCCACCTCTCCCCGAGACTCCACGTAGGAAGAAGGGCCTCAACTTGTTGACAGCTGCGGCGAAAGCTGAACGGACTCGCCGCTGAAGGAAAGCCCCTGATTCCCTTACCATTCACAGCTGAGGACGTCGCTGCTTACGTTGAAGGGGCGTGGCCACGGCTTTAAAATCAGCCGGTGGCACGGCGCGTCGCCTAAGCCGCGCGCGCCGAAGGGGCACGTGGCTTGGTCCAGCTTAGTCCGGGTGAGGTTGGGAGTTTGGCCAGGAAACTGTCTTTGTTTAAATCTCCTCTTCGCAGATGGGGAAGAAGAGAAAAGCCAAGGCAATCACATCATCACTTGTGCTTCAACATCGTAAGACAGAGGATTGATCTAAATGAGGATGTCATGGGAAGTTTATCGTTTGCTTCCCTTAGTCCAGAAGGAGGTCCCATTTTACTGCCGCAGCCATGTAAGACTCCACGTACTGAACTGGCAACAGAACTGGTAGGACTCAACCCCTTGGAAGTAAGCTTGGTTTCCCGAGCAGAAAGTCAAGGGTCTGAGAAATCTTTACTTAAAGTTATAACTCCAGAACCTATTCCAGTTCTTAATGGTAACACTGTTCTGGATGTAAATCCAGAACAGTGTTACATTATCAGATTTATGGAAAGCTATTTCAAAATTAGATAACAATATTGCTGTTATGAATAGATCCTTGTCAGCTGTTATTAATGTTAATTCTGAAAAGATTAATGAACAGGGGATAAAAGTTTCAAAATGTGAAAAAGATATATTTATTTATTTATTTATTTTTATTTAAACATTTTTATATACCGGCATTCGTCATGGACATCATGTCGGTTCACAGTAAACAGGTTAAGTTTGGAATTACATTTTAACAGGGAAGTCAAAACTGGGAGAGGGGGTAACGATAGGCAGCTGAGAAAAGATAGGGTAAACAACAAACAAGGTACCTCGCGGAGAGGAGATGGAGTAAAAAACATAGTTCCTCAAATTGAGAAATAGGGAGTAGACGTATTGTGGTCTATAATGGCACGGATTGATGACTTTTTAATCTGGGTAAGCTTGGGTAAGCTTGGTTTGAGATGAAGGAGAAAATGCAATTGATTCAGTCATCACAAAACACATTTATGTGTGATAGCTTAAATATACATAAAGAACTAGAACGAATGGAAAATTTATTGAGATTAAAAAATTTAAGATTGGTAAATTTCCCAATAACAGGTCTTTTGTCCCCTTTAGAAATGTTTAAAAAGTTTCTTAAGGAAGTGTTAATGTATAAAGATGAAGAATTTCCCAGTTTGTTAAAAATATACTATTTCAGAAACAAAAGGGATAAGAATATTCCTGGTGATGGTCTGGATACTCCTCCAAGTATAGGAATATCAACCTTCTTGGAGGAGTCTCTGGACATAATTGAGAATAGGGCAACCCTTTTTATTGCCTTTTTATCAGAACAGGACAAGGATAATCTATTCAGAAAGGTTTTTTTGTATAAGGATGTCTCTTTTTGTGGATGTAGCCAGAGCCACCCAAGCAAGAAGGAAACCCTTTTTAGCATTAAAACATCGTGTAGTGGCTCTAGGGGCATCTTTCTTTTTAAAATTTCCTTGTTTATGTTATATAAATTATAAGGGGAAAAAATTTGGGTTTATGGATCCAGTTCATTTAGAGACATTCTTACTGGATAAATCTGCAACAGAATTTGAAACATTAGAGGTAAAGAGTCCTTGATAAAATAGATTACTCCATTCTCCAATTATGGTTTGTTTTGTCTAATGGTAGTCTCATTATGGGACTGCACTAGATATGATTTCTTTAACAAATATGTTAATATTCTCCCCCTGTTATGTAACATGTATGACAGTAAATATTATATTATATTGTTTTAAGTATGCAAACTTGCTCTGTACCGTGATACATATTTGTTAGTGGTTTCATGATGTAATCATTGAAAAATTAATAAAGAATAAATTAAAAAAAAAAATTATCATACCTGTGATATTTTCACGTTGCAAGCTGAGAAGTGCCCAGACAGGGACATGGCTAGGCTAATTTTTGAGTTACCACAACACACACAATTTTTAGCACTTCACATAGGTATTTACCACAAATTGTGTTAAATTTATCACACCTGTAATATTTCCACTTTGCAAGGTGAGATGTGCCCATGTTTTGGGCAAGAGAGAGAGAGAGACTCTCTCATATAAGTAAACTATTTATACCACAGTAGGAGGGGCAACTACTAACTCAGGGTGAGATTTTGGTGATGGTCAAGAGTACATTGTGGTAGTCGAGAGTACAATGTACAAATCTCATCTTTTTGTACCTTTTCTCATTCAAAATCACATCAAATCTTCACTGATGTGTACTGTGTTGTTTGTACCTCTGACTGTGCATGTAAAACTGCCCCCCAAAACCTAGACCACCACAAAAACCTCACCCCGAGTTACTAGTTGCCCTTCTCCAGTAGTTTAAAAAGTTGGCTCTCTCTCTTCCCTTCCCCTCCCTCTCTCCTTCCTCCCCCCAAAACAGGATTTGTGATTTTTAGTGCAAATCCCGTTTCAGGCATATCGCACATCATAATGCCAGAAAAACAGTGTAGTTATTTCCAGTGTTAAAACCCTCAATAACAGGCATTACGCTATCACACGCAATGCTAAGCATCGCTCTTTTTAATTTCCTCCACCCTAACTCCACCAAAACTCCACCCTTTCAAGAAAAATTTTAAAATTTGCATACGCATCTCACAATGTGTTATTTATCATGGGCGTTATTGTGTTATCAGGGGCATTCGGGCCCTAATGCTTGTGATAAGGCCCTAATGCAATTTGATAAATAACCATGTATGTTACAAGGGATATTCAACGGCACAGCTATGCCGCTGAGTATCCTCGTGAAAGCCACTACTTAGCCAGATAAATTATATCCAGCTAAGTTAAACCTATTTGTTGGTACGTATAACTTACCTGCATAACTTATCTGGCTAAGGCTATAAATTGCTGCTTAGCCGAATAAATTATCTTCCTAAGTAGCAACACCAAGATCCACCCACTGATCACCTACTTTCAAGCCGGTTACAAGATAGCTGGATAAATGACTTATCCGGCTATCTAGCAGGCTGCAGATATTGAACAGCCTGCTAGATAGTCAGATAAATTCTACTTATCTGGCTATTGAGCGTTAAACACGTTTTCAATATCGGGCTCTATATATTCTTGATCACACTGTTATGGAGTCTCAGTTTAGTGGACCCTTGGGCCGACCTGCAGGAGACTGGGAAAGGTGGTCAATGTCTCTAGTATATGGCAGGCCGGGAGGCAGATGTTCAGGCAGGACATAGAGGTGCTCTTCACCCTGGAAGCTGGTACTCCCTCGGGAGGAGCCCGTAGAGCCCAACCGCTAGGACTTAGGCGGGTTGTAGATCAGGACCTTGAACTGGAACCAGACTAGGACAGTAGATCAGTACTGTAACAGGGCTCGGGTTCTGGAACAAGGCAGGAACTGAAGCAGGGCTCGGGTTCTGGAACCAGGCAGGAACTGAAGCAGGACTCAGGTACTGGAACCAGGCAGGAACTGTAGCAGGACTCGGGTACTGGAACCAGGCAGGAACTGTAGCAGGCAAGCAGGAACCAAGCAGGTACTGTAGCAGGCAAGCAGGAATGGAGCGAGTAGCAAGGCAGCTCACTCCGGGGCACGACGCAACAGGGAACCGGGAAGTAAACCCGTTGCAAGGCAAAGACTGAGTGTCCGCAGCCGGCTTATTAAGGCCGCGGAGTCTGACGTCAGGAACTGGGCGGAGTCACCGCTGGCGGGAAATGGCCTAAAAAAGTGTACAAGTGGCGCGCGCGTGCCTAGAAACAGGGAGTCCATTGGAAGCTTCCCGGCAGCGCGGCCCCAGCGGGGACGCCACCGAACAGGACGCAAACCAGGCCTCCAGAAGCGGGAGTAGGTCCAGGAGCACGGAGTAAGGGTCTGGTCACGGCGCTCGTGGCCAGAACCGCAACACACACAGAATTAGTGTGAACATAAGAACATACCATACGGGGTCAGACCAAGGGTCCATCAAGCCCAGCATCCTATTTCCAGCAGTGGCCAAACCAGGCTACAAGTACCATGCAAGTACCTAAACACTAAGTAGATCCCATGCTACTGTTGCCAGTAATAGCAGAGGCTATTCCCTAAGATAACTTGATTAATAGCAGTTAATGGACGTCTTCTCCACGAACTTATCCAAACCTTTAAGCCCAGCTACACTAACCACATCCTCTGACAACAAATTCCCAGAGCTTAATTGTGCACCGAGTGAAAAAGAATTTTCTCCGATTATTTTTAAATGTGCTACTTGTTAAGTTCATGGAGTGCCCCCTAGTCCTTGTATTATCTGAAAGAGTAAATAACCGATTCACATCTACCCATTCTAGACCTCTCATGATTTTAAAGTCCTCTATCAAATGCCCCCTCAGGCATCTCTTCTCCAAGCTGAACAGCCCTAACCTCTTTAACCTTTCCTGATAGGGAAGCTGTTCCATCCCCTTTATCATTTTGGTCGCCCTTCCTTGCATCTTCTCCAGTGCAACTATATCTTTTTTGGGATGCAGTGACCAGAACTGTACACAGTACTCAAGCCGTGGTGTCACCATGGAGCGATACAGAGACATTATGTCATTTTCTGTTTTTTCACCATGCCCTTCCTAATAATTCCTAACATTCTGCTTTTTTGACTGCCACAGCACACTGAGCTGAAGACTTCAATGTATTATCCACTATGATGCCTAGATTTTTTTCCTGGATGGTAACTCCTAATATGGATCCTAACATAGTGTAACTAAAGAATGGGTTATTTTTCCCTATATGCAACAATTTGCACTTGTCCACATTAAATTTCTTCTGCCATTTGGATGCTCAATCTTCCAGTCTCACAAGGTCCTCCTGCAATGTATCACAATCTGCTTGGTGATTTAACTACTGTGATTAATTTTGTATCATCTGCACATTTGATAACCTCACACGTCGTATTCCTTTCCAGATCATTTATAAATATATTGAAAAGCACCAGTCCAAGTACAGATCCCTGAGGCACTCCATTGTTTACCCTTTTCCACTGAGAAAATTGATCATTTAATCCTCTGTTTCCTATCTTTTAGCCAGTTTTTAATCCACAAAAGGACATCACCCCGTATCCCATGACTTTTTAGTTTTCTTAGAAGCCTCTCTTGAGGGACTTTGTCACATGCCTCCTGAAAATCCAAATACACTACATCAATGGTTCATCTTTATCCACATGTTTTTTAACCCCTTCAAAAAAATGAAGCAGGTTTGTGAGGCAAGACTTCCCTTGGGTAGATCCATGTTGACTGTGTTCCATTAAACCATGTCTTTATATATGCTCTGTGATTTTGATCTTTAGAATAGTTTCCACTATTTTTTCCAGAACTGAAGTCAGGCTCACTGGTCTATAGTTTCCTGGATCACCCCTGGAGCCCTTTTTAAATATTGGGGTTACACTGGCCACCCTCTAGTCTTCAGGTACAATGGATGATTTTAATGATAGGTTACATATTTTAACTATTAGATCTGAAATTTAATTTTTAAAAGCCTTCAGAACCCTAGAGTGCATACCATCCGGTCCAGGTGATTTGCTACTCTTTAGTTTGTCAATCTGGCTTACTACATCTTCCAGGTTCACAGTGATTTGGTTCAGTTCATTTGAAAGCAATCTCCAGAACCGGTATTTCCCCAACATCCTCTTTAGTGAACACAGAAACAAAGAATTCATTTAAACTTTCTGCAATGGACTTACTTTCCCTAAAAAACCCTTTAGCCCCTTGGTCATCTAACGGTCCAACCGACTCTCTCTTAGGTTTCCTGCATCAGATATATTTTTAAAGTTTTTATTATGAGTTTTTGCCTCTACGGCCAACTTCATTTCAAAATCTCTCTTAGTCAGTCTTATCAATGGTTTACACTTAGGGGTAGATTTTCAAAGGGTTGTGCGTGTAAGATACAAGCGCAACCCCCAAAAACCTACCCCGCCTCCCCCTGTGTGCGCCAAGCCTATCTTGCATAGGCTCGGCAGTGCACGCAAGCCCCGGGACGCGCGTATGTCCCAGGGCTTCGAAAAATGGGCGGTCTGGGAGCAGGGCCGTGGGCAAGGGCAGCGGTCTGGGGTGTGTCCACATCCTAGCTGTGGTACGGGGGTGCAGGCGTGGCGTGGCTGAGTGCCCGGACACAGCAGCCTGTGTCAGGGCCTGGCCAGCCATCGTGCGCAAGTTACACCTACCTCGGGCAGGCGTAACTTTCTCAACAAAGGTAGGGGGGGATTTAGTTAGGGCTGGGGGTGGGTTAGGTAGAGGAAGGGAAGGGAAGGTGGGGGGGGCCTTGGAGGGAACGGAGGCAGGCTGTTCGGCTCGGCATGCGCAGGTTGCACAATTGTGCACCCCCCTGTGCGTGCCGACCCTGGATTTTATAACATGCGCGCGACAACGCATGCATGTTATAAAATCCAGCCACCAACGCCGGGTTGGTGGCTGGGACAGATGATGACGCAGCGTGGGAAGGCCATAGTCAGAAGCCAGAAACAGCAACTAGCAACTCTGGGAGAGTTAACTTCGTTGCAAGGCCTGGAGTGAAGCTAGTTGCAGGGTTTAATTACCCTGGGAGCATCTGACATCACCTCAGGGCAGTGCTGACTTTCCTGCGCTGGCCCCTTTAAATGTTGAGTCCCTGCGCGTGCGTGCCTAGGGGGCGGGGCCAGCCATGGAGCATCGGCGGTGTCTCCCTCGAGGAGGGAGCGCCATGGCAGGATCCAGGCAGGCCCGTACAGGGCGAAAAGATGTCGCAGCAGCCCGGACCATCCCCAAGGTAGGTGGAGGGACTGGGGCATGGCCTGGGACTGCAACAGTACCCCCCCCCCCTTCCTACACCCCCTTCCCGGGAACTTGGGCTTCGCAGGGTAATCCAAGTTAAACTGGCGAAGAAGGGTCTTATCTAGGATGTTAGAGGCTGGCTCCCACGTATTCTCCTCGGTACCATACCCCTCCCAGGAGAGGAGGTACTCCCATCTGCGATGAACTGCATATCTAACACATCCTTCACCTGATAGATGACGTCTTGTTCAGTTGCTGAGTTGGTGGGTTCAGGGGGCTTGTCGTGGAAAACAGACAGGATCAAAGGCTTAAGGAAGGATACATGGAAGACGTTGTAGATCCTCAGGGTGGAAGGAAGGCGTAGACGGTAGGAAACCGTTCCCAACTCACTCTGCTACGGCAAACGGGCCGATATACCTGGGAGCCAGGCGCATGGTGGGAGTCCGCAACCGGATGTTCTTGGTGCTTAACCACATCTTATCCCCAGGGAGAAAGACAGGAGCAGGGCATTGTAGCCTGTCATCATATTTCTTCGCCGTAGCAGCAGTCTGTCGAAGCTTCTCCTGAGTGGATCTCCAAAGATCACATAACTGTCGTGCTGAAAGTTGCACTGCAGGGGATGGAACTGTCAGAGGCAAGGGCAAGGGAGGTCTAAGGCATTTCCCATAGACCAACTGGAAGGGAGACATGCTGGTAGCAGAATGCTTATGGCGATTGTAGGAGAATTCTGTCCACGGCAATAAAGCCACCCAGTCGTCTTGGAGATCTCCTACAAAGGCACGGAGGAAGGCCTTTAAGGTCCGATTTGTGCGCTCTGCTTGGCCGTTGCCTTGGGGGTGAAAAGCCGTCGTAAAGTCTAGTTGAACCCCAAATTTCCTACAGAGATCTCTCCAATATTTAGCCATGAATTGCGGGCCTCAGTCTGAGACAATATGAAGAGGGAGCCCGTGTAAGCAGAAGATGTGTTGAGTGAAGAGACTTGCGAGTTCTGGTGCTGTTGGTAACTTAGAGAGGGGCACGAATTGAGCCATCTTCGAGAATCTATCGACCGTGACCCATATCACACTTCCCTTCTGAGGGAGGTAAATCCACAATGAAGTCTGTGGACAGATGGATCCATGGCTCGGTGGGAATGGGTAATTGTTGTAGAAGCCCCCAGGGGCAGCCAGTCAAAGGTTTCTGTTGAGCGCAGGTAGGGCAGGAACTGACGTAAAGACAGACAACCTTCCTGACCTGAGGCCACCAGTAGTATTCAGTCAACAAGTCCAAGGTCCGAGCAACTCCCAAATGACCCGTGGTCAATGAGTCATGAGCAGATGACAAAACCTTCTTGCGCAGGCGGGCAGGTACCACCGTCTTGCCCATAGGAACCACCTCTAAAGCAGCAAGAAGGACCTTGGCCGGGTCGAGGATATATTGAGGCAGATTAGGGTGATCCTCCATCTCCACAGAGCGAGAGAGGGCATCCGCCCGGTTGTTCTTGGATGCTGGTCTATATCGGAGGAGAAAGTTGAACCGGCTAAAGAATAGGGACCATCGAGCTTGTCGGGGGTTGAGTCGTGGGGCTCGAAACAGGAATTCCAGATTCTTATGGTCGGTATAAACAATCACGGGGTGTTGGGCCCCCTCCAGCTACTGGCACCATTCCTCAAACGCCAGTTTGATGGCCAGAAGCTCCTTGTCCCCTATACCGTAATTCATTTCAGCAGGCGAAAACTTCCGGGAGAAGTAAGAACAAGGCAAGGATTTGCCGTTGGAGGATATTTGGCTCAGGATGGCTCCCACAGCAAGGTCAGATGCGTCTACCTCCACAATAAATTGATGCTGGGGATCAGGGTGGTAGAGACAGACATCTTGAAGAAAGGCTCTCTTCAGTTCCTGGAAGGCCTTTAGCGCCGCCGGGGACCAGTTCTTAGCATCAGTCCCCTTCCTGGTAAGGGCAGTAAGTGGAGCCACCATCTGGGAGTAATGGGGAATGAACTGGCAGTAAAAGTTGGTGAACCCAAGGAAGCATTGAAGCGCCTTAACCCCCACTGGTTGAGTCCAATCCTTGATGGCCGCTACTTTCTCTGGGTCCATGTGGAAGCCCGTGGAGGAGACAATATATCCGAGGAAGGGCAAAGACTCTTGCTCAAACTGGCACTTCTTCATCATGGCAAAGAGATGATTGTCTCAAAGCTTCTGTAGCACTCGTCGAACGTGTATGCGGTGTGTGGCCAGGTTCTTAGAATATATCAGTACATCATCAAGATATACTATGATGGAGGTGTGCAACATATCCCTTAACACCTCGTTCATTAGATTTTGGAAAACTGCAGGGGCATTTTAGAGGCCGAAGGGCATGACCAGGTATTCATAATGTCCGTCTCTCGTGTTGAACGCAGTCTTCCACTCATCGCCCGGTCGTATCCTTACCAGGTTGTACGCTCCCCAGAGATCCAGCTTGGTGAAGACCTTGGCTCCTTGTAGTTGGTCTAGTAGCTTGGCAATCAATGGCAAGGGATATCTATCATGTCGTCTAATGGCGTTGAGACCACGGTAGTCTATATAGGGTCGGAGTTACCCGTCCTTCGCGACAAAGAAGAATTCGGCTCCTGCAGGGAAAGTAGAGGGCTGAATGAAGCCCCTGTCTAAATTCTCCTGGATGTAAGACGACATGGCCCGAGTTTCTGGGAGCGACAAGGGGTATACCTGCCCCTTGGGTGGTGTAGTGCCGGGGAACAAGTTTATGGCACAATCAAAGGGCCGATGTTCAGGGAGAAGTTCAGCCTTCTCCTTCGAGAAGACATCCTGGTAATCCAGATATTGTGACGGAAGTGCCACAGACGTGGTCAGAAGTGGCACGCTGGGCCGAGGAATGGTCGCCAGGCAGGAGTCGAAACAAGACGGACTCCAAGATGCGATCTGGAGAGAATCCCAGTGGAGGACTGGGGAATGTTTCTGAAGCCAGGGCAAGCCCAAGATGATAGGGTGAATGGATCTCTCCAGTATGAGAAACAAGATCTCTTCAACGTGTAGGAGACGGTGCGTAGAATCAAGGGCTTGGTGCAGGTAGAAATGTTGCCCGGAAGGGGAGTACCGTAGATCGAAGATACTCGGAATGGAGGAAATTGGGGTTGGACCTCAAGCTGTAACTGCCAGACGAGATCTGCAAAGATGAAATGTCCTCCTGCTCCAGAGTCGACCAAAGCCAGCGTATCAAAAGTATCTCCGGGGTAGGCAATGGTAACCGGTACGGTGCATGGGGAAGCAGAACTTGTATTACCTAGGGTCAGCTCCCCGATAATCCCTAGGTTCTGGTGTTTCCCGGCCACTCACCACATTGAGCTAGGAAGTGCCCCTTGTTGCCGCAGTATAGGCACAGGCCATGGGCACGGTGGCGCCTCCTTTCTTCTTGTGAGATCGAGCCATGACCCAACTGCATGGGTTCTGCTCCTTGGGCGCTGGTGGAAGCAGAGGATGAGGGCACCGGCCGAGGAAACATCAAACCCGAATTACCGGTTCTACAGCCAGGCTTCCCCTCCCGGGTTCATTGTTGGATTCGGTGGTTGACCCTTCCGGCCAGGTCGATCAAACTTCGAGATCCTCCGAGAGGTCCCTTGCTGCTAACTCGTCCTTGAGACATAAGGACATTCCTTCCAGGAATATGCCGTGGAGACTGTCGTCCCTCCAGTCCAGTTCAGTGGCTAGTGTGTGGAACTCGACTGCATTCTGTGCAAGGGAACGGGAGCCTTGGCGCAATTGGAATAGCTCGGCAACTGCTGTGGACTTGTGGGCGGGCTTGTCAAAAATGTGTCGAAATGCCAACACGAACTGTTGCAGGTTTCCAAGGATGGGGTCATTATGTTCCCATAACAGGGAGGCCCAGGCCAGGGGCTTCCCATCTAGCAAGGACACAATGTAACTGGTATTCACCAGGTCCATCGGAAACTGAGAAGGCAGTAGAGTGAAACATATATAGCACTGGTTGAGGAACCCGCGGCACTGCTTCGCTTCCCTTGAGTATCTGGGTGGCACTGGCAGTTGAGTAGAGGTCGCAGGACCAGAACTGGGCATGGAAACCATTGCTGGAGGTGCTGCTGAAGACATGGCATCCAAACGGTTAGCCAGCCTCTCTACTGTTGCCATCAGGACATCTAGGCAGTGCTGCTGCTGTTGCAGCCATTGGGCGATTCCGGGAATGGCCTGAAGGCCAGCCAGGTCCGCCGGGTCCATGGCATTGCAAACAGTTGGATTCGTGGACCCTTGAGCTGGGTGGGACAGATGACGCACCATGGGAAGGCCCACAGTGGATGTCAAAGCTGGGAGGCAGCACAGGGCAGGAGACCAGAGGGATCTTCACCACTGGAAGCCCGAGGTCCCCAAAGGAGGAGCCCATGAGGACCCGGGCTGCTTGGACTTACGTGCGGTCTCCTGTGGGCAAGTGTCTGAAAAGGAGTTCCAGAGTATTGAAGAGATGAGAAGCTGGATCCAGGAGGCCAACCGGAACTTCACCACTGGAAACCCACGGTGCCCCCGGGAGGAGCCTGTGAGGACCTGAGCCACTTGGACTTAAGCGAGATCCCCTGGACGGTACAGTACAGGATACCGGAGAATGAGCCAAAGTCAGAAGCCAGTGGACAAGCTGAAGTCAGAAACCGAAGTCAGAAGCCAGGAACAGCAACTAGCAACTGTGGAAGAGTGAACCTCATTGCAAGGCAAGGAGTGAAGCTAGTTGCAGGGTTTAAGTACCCTGGGAGCATCTGATGTCACCTCAGGGCAGTGCTGACTTTCCCGCGCTGGCCCGTTTAAATGTTGAGCTCCTGTGCGCGTGCGTAGGGGGGCGGGGCCAGCCACGGAGCATCGGCGGCATCTCCCTCGAGGAGGGAGCGCCACGGCAGGAGCCAGGCAGGCCCATACAGGGCAAAAAGACGTCGCGGCGGCTCGGACTGTCCCCGAGGTAGGTGGAGGGACCGCAACATTTTCCTATTTTCTTCAGATGGATCCTTCTTCCAATTTTTGAAGGATTTTTTTTGGCTAAAATAGCCTTTTTCACCTCACCTGTTAACCATGCCGGTAATCGTTTTGCCTTCCTACCACCTTTCTTAAGGCATGGAATACATCTGGGCTGCGCTTCTAAGATTGTATTTTTAAACAATATCCATGCTTATTAAACACTTTTAATCTTTGCAGCTGCACCTTTCAGTTTTTTCTATTTTCCTCATTGTATTAAAGTTTCCCTTTTGAAAATGTAGTGTTATAGCTGCAGCTTTACTTATTGTCCCCATTCCAGTTATTAGTTCAAATTTGATCATGTTATAATCACCATTACCTCTCTCACCAAATCCTGCATTCCACTAAGAATTAAATCTAAAATAGCTCCCTCTCTCATTGGTTCCTGAACCAATTGCTCCATGAAGTAGTCATTTATTCCATCTAGGAACTTTGTGTTTCTAGCATGTCCTGATGTTACATTTATGCAGTCAATACTGGGGTAATTGAAATCTCCCATTATTACTGCACTGCCAAGTTCATTAACTTCTCTGATTTCTCTTAGCATTTCATTTTGTCTGACCATTTTGTCCAGGTAGACAGTAGTATACTGCTATCACTATTCTCTTTTCCAACATACATAGGATTTCTACCCATAAAGATTCTACTGAGTATTTAGTCTTTTGTATGATCTTTATCCTGTTTGACTCTATACCTTCCTGGACATAAAGTGCCACATTCCCACCAAATTGATCCTCCCTATCACTGCAATATAATTTGTACCCTGATATAGCACTGTCCCATTGGTTATCCTCCTTCCACCAGGTCTCTCTGATGCCAATTATTTGTATCTCATCATTTACTTCTATAAACTCTAACTCTCCCATCTTACTTCTCAGACTTCTAGCATTGGTATACAGACATTTCAAAGTATGTTTTTTGTTTGTTTTAACAACCTGCTTTTCAGTTGATAGGGATAATTTGGAAATCTTTAGCTCAAATGATTTATGTATAGGCACATGGACTACATTTGCTTTTATTGTTACCTCTCTGCTGGGATGTCTTAACTCTCCTGTTTCATTGGTATCCTTCAAAGATACATTCCTCTGAACCATGCACCGCTGAGTGATTGTCGGCTTTCTCCCTTGTTCTAGTTTAAAAGCTGCTCTATTTCCTTTTTTAAAAGTTAATGCCAGGAGCCTGGTTCCACTCTGGTTAAGATGAAGCCCATCCTTTCAGAAACGTTTTCCCCTTCCTCAAAAGGTTCCCCAGTTCCTTACAAAACTGAATCTCTCTTCCCTGCACCATCGTCTCATCCACGCATTGAGATTCCGGAGCTCTGCCTGCCTCAGGAGACCTGCACATGAAACAGGGAGCATTTCAGAGAATGTCACCCTGGAGGTTCTGGATTTGAGCTTTCTACCTAAAATCCTAAATTTGGCTTCCAGAACTTCTCTCCCACATTTTCCTACGTCATTGATGCCCACATGTACCATGACAGTCAGCTCCTTCCCAGCACTGTCTATAATCCTATCTATGTGATGAGTGAGGTCTGCCACCTTCGCACCAGGCAGGCAAGTTACCAGACGGTACTATTTTTTTCTGCACAGGCTGATCTAGTCCTGGTTTTACCTCTTGCATCCAAGACCTAGTAATTCTGATTTCACTATGAAAAATGGGAGTATGAGTCCATGCTTTCCATAGGGGAAAACCAGGACTGAATTAGCCTGTCTGGAAAAAATGGAACCAGCTGGCAACCTTAGATCAGATTCCTTTTTTTATATTTGTGTAAAATCCACACAGAGAAATAGTATCCCTTACTAATAGGTTATCAGCTATGACAATCCTTGGCTGTTGCTTTGATCCTAGGTAGCCACTTGGGATTGAACTATTGTCCACTTGCTCTAGATTCTCACTGCTACCTTCTTTGTGAAGGATATAGCTAGTGCTCTCCTGGTACATGTTTTAAAATTAGAAAATGAATGAATGAAAGGGATTTTAATTTTTGGTCAGAAGACTGCTAGAGCTCTTTAATGGAGGTCTTATGAACATGTAAGCACACAGTTTCTCCTTTAAAAATATTTCAGTAGCTGAGTTGTGCAGCTTCTCCATAAAGCTGGTACTGGAAATCAGGCGCTTTCCAGATCAGCAGGAGGATATAGATGCAGTAATGCTACATAATTGGCACAATCAAATAAAGCCTTGTATGAGCAGGGTCCACTTTATTTGAAGGACAGATTAATTAGGCATGTCCTATTTCAGTTATTTAGGTTGACAAATGAGGTTTTTCTCTGGATTCCTCTCCTGAAGACTTGAGACCACTTGAAAATGTGCCTTTTCATACTCTTGTCTCTTCATTATAGAACTTGTTACTTTTTTGTAAAACAATATGGCTGTTCACTCTAATTTTTAATAATTTAATACATTATTCCTAAAAATTATTTTATATTTTTAGTGTTTGGGAGCCCATTGATTTTAGACTAATTTTATGAATGACCTATTTAAGAATATTGTTTTAATTTTGGTAAGGTATTTTGAAAATTTATTTGTTTTGTTTATCTTATTTGTGCGTTTTGATGGTGTTTTATTTTGCACATTTTTAAATCTTTTAGGGCCTCATTTTCTAAAGTATCGCAGGCCTGCGATACTTTAGAAGATGAGGGGCGGGGGGCCGAAATGGGGGGGCGGGCCTGTGCTAGCCGGCAGTGATAGCACCGTCGCGGTGCGATCGTTGCCGGTTTCGCACCCAATAGCGCCACCGTAGGAGGTGTAGCTATTGGGAGCACTTACCTTTTTGCTGTCCGCAGCGTCGGCTCAGAGTCGGCCCCTGTGACGCCCCAACTCCTCCACTTCCGGGGCCGACTCTGCCCAACTCCGCCCCCATCCTGGTATCGCACGTGATAAGGGACTTTTCGCGTGCGAAAGGTCCCTTATTGCGTGCGAGCAGCTTGGAAAATGAGGCCCTTAGATTGGTTATTATTCACTATTGATTTTTTTTATTGTGTTTTTATTCACTGTAAACTACATACTAGTAAATTTCCATCACAGAAAGTTAAATATCTTTCAAGATGACCTGAATATCTTTTTGCAACATGAGATCATGCCACAGGACAAATATCTTCAGATATTTGAATAATTTAGTTTGTTTGCTTTGATTAACTATAATATCAATAAAGCGTATCAAAGCAGTTTAGCATATCATTTGTGCAGCTCAGGAATGTTGCAGATTTGAGGCATCAAGGAAAAATTGTACAGCAAATTGTGTTATATTGTGACCTGCTATTCACCATTGCTTGCATGCCAGTATCTGGGCACCTTTGGGTTATGTAACATGATGCAAGGACAGGATGTGTCTTTTTGTATGCTAAAATCTAAAGAGAAACAATTTTTCATAATTTTAAGCCAACAATTAGAGAGGTCATTTAGTGGCAGTTAACACCCTGTGCAGAAGACCTGAGAGATCTGAGATCACATCCAGGTAGTAAAACAATGATAAGTACTTATTTTATGGGAAATATCCCATCAAGAAGGGATTAGTCTTTTTCTAAGCTATAATTTATTTGTTCAGCATTTCTTTTAGAGAAAGGGAGTTTGTGATATTAATGTTAAAGTACATTTCAGGTGATAATAATCACATGTTCCAGCCAATCAGCTTGCTCAAAACTGAGGGTTGTTTTTTTTTTATTTAGCTTATAGTATGTGGTATTCAATAATATCTTTTTAATGCTCCTTTCCCATTCTTCTTTCCTACTCAGTTTTTACCTTCATGCTGTGCAGAATGATAATATATTAACCTGACAATCATTTTGCAGAAAAAAAAATTGAGGAGGTGGGGTAAAGGGGTAGGATATTTTTCAGGTTTGTGAAAGAATTCACAGGATTTCCTGTAAGGAATTTTTGTTTTCTGGAACTCTTACCCTACATAAGTCCTTTTTTGCCCCACCTCCTCTGCTTAGGAACACAATTTTTTTTTGTTTTATTAAGAGCCTGCAAACTATCCCAAGAGGAAACGTAACTGTAGCAATACAAGCTGACGTCAGAAGCCGGTGCCTCAACAGGTCTCGGCAATGCTGCTATCCACAACAGATCAACTCATGACTTGGAAACCCTGCCAGACTCTGAGCCAGACAGTGATTATTATTTTCTCGAAATGGTAACTGTCCTGGATACTGCAAGCAGACTGTCTTGAATTAAGTTAAACAATTACACAGGTAATATATGGAGAAAGAAAGAGAACTGAAACAAGAGAAGAGATACAAAATCATACAAGATAAAAGTCAGTCTGCCTTGCGATGCTACTACTGGCAGAAAAGGGAGAGGCACCTGACTGAGGTACTGTAGAATATTAATTAAATGCCATGGAGCTCTATATGATGGTTGGCGATATTGGCTCTCACTTTACAACACAGTTCATTTTTAGACAATCTGCAAGAGTCTACTGGAATAAAGGCTTTCCTACAAATGTCAGCTTCAGCATCTATTTTAGTCCAGTCTATATGACCCCTCTGACTCTGAAATTTCCCCTACGTATTCCTACTGATGACAACAATGCCACCTGCGAACACTGCACAGATTTCCTACAGACTCCCTTCTCACTGCAGCATTCAGCTAACACACAGTACCCAGTTTTTCTCTTCAGAAGAGGATGCTTACCAGAGTTGTCTATGGGTCCAGCAGTTATTGCTGTTCACTTTTCTCTGTGTGTGTGTGTGTGTGTGTGTGTGTGCGCATGGCAAATAACAGTGGCATCCAGTCAGCTCAGATACTCTTTGCATCAGCATAATCAGAGATCAGGATTACATTACTAGTCTCGAATCAGATTTTTCGGCGCAGAAGTCTGAGTTGGGGAGTATTTACCTTTATAATCATTAAATTGGTCACAATACATAACAAAAACAAAACACAATTGGGATAGGAGGAGATGTCCTTTCGTGGATTACAAACTGGTTAAAAGATAGGAAACAGAGAGTAGGATTAAATGGTCAATTTTCTCAGTGGAAAAGGGTAAACAGTGGAGTTCCTCAGGAATCAGTACTTGGACCTGTGCTTTTCAATATATATATAAATGATCTGGAAAGGAATACGAGGAGTGAGGTTATCAAATTTGTGGATGAACAAAATTATTCAGAGTAGTTAAATCATGAGCGGATTGTGATACATTACAGCAGGACCTTGCAAGATTGGGCATCCAAATGGTAGATGAAATTTAATGTGGACAAGTGCAAGGTGTTGCATATAGGGAAAAATAACCCTTGCTTTAGTTACACGATGTTAGGTTTCATATTAGGAGCTACTACCCAGGAAAAAGATCTAGGTATCATAGTGGATAATTTTTTTAAATCGTCGGCTCAGTTTGCTGCAGCAGTCAAAAAAGCAAACAGAATGCTAGGAATTATTAGGAAGGGAATGGTTAATAAAATGGAAAATGTTATAATGCCTCTATATCGCTCCATGGTGAGACTGCATCTTGAATTCTGTGTACAATTCTGGTCACCACATCTCAAAAAAGATATAATTGCGATGGAGAAGGTACAGAGAAGGGCTGCCAAAATGAACAGCTCCCCTATGAGGAAAGGCTGAAGAAGTTAGGGCTGTTCAGCTTGGAGAAGAGAAGGCTGAGGGGGGATATGATAGGGGTCTTTAAGATCATGAGAGGTCTTGAATGAGTAGATGTGAAATCAGTTATTTACACTTTCGAATAATAGAAGTATTATGTTTTGTAGGGTTTGGGTGGACCCTTGGACACTGTGGCAGCTTACCATGCCCACGGGGGGAAGTCCCGTGAGGGGCCACAGGACAGGCTCAACTCCGGATGCACAAACACAGATTATATCTTTTATTAGACAGTTTATGAAGCCACTAGAGGTGGCGGTAGTGAGTAGAAGATGGAGCCCGGCTGGGCTACAATTTCTCAGGGCGCTGGAACAGCGACTTCTCCGGTAGCAGTGCTGTAGGAAGAAGAACTGAGAAAATGAGTACACTGAGATATTCACAGAGTCCTCAGTATGGAGAAGCCCCGAGATAGGGAGAGCTGGCCCTCGAGGAGCGAGTACCAGATCCCTGGGCACAGAGACTCGTTGGCAAGTACTCACGCAGCAATTCTCCATAGAAGATGGCACTGGTGCTGGAATGGAGGCAGGCCCTCGAGGAGCGAGTACCTGGTTCCAGGGAAACAGCTTTGAGGAGTAGATGGTAGTTGTACTCACAGATGGTGTCTGTAGCATTCTTCCAAGTAGAAGAGGAGATGGACACAGGCATCGAGTCAGGGAACATGGGCCCTCGAGGAGCAAGTACCGGTTCCTGATAGCAACCTGAAAGAAGCAGAAAGGCCCCTGAGGAGCGGGTACCTCATTAACAGCAAGGAGTCCAATTAGAAGATGGAGGCAGAGTAGCTGGGTACGGAGAACGAATCCCATCCATATGAATTCCCTTGCTAACTCAAAGGCTAGCAATAAATAACCGGGCAGCGTGACATCATCACAGGGGGACGCCCCTGAGGTTCGCGCCATAGAGGAAATAAGAATGAGGGCCAAGCGGCGCACGTGCCCTAAGGTACCTGAGGAGCATGGCGGGAGGCAGCGCCCAAGCCAGTCTAGGGACGCCGGAGAAGACGGTGGGGCTGACGCCGCGGCAGCAAAACATCCACAGGGAGCAGGAGGAGTCGCAGAAAAAGAAAGGTAGGCGGAGTGAAGCCGTCGGGCCGCGATAGTTGCAACAAGAAGGACTAAGGGGCATTCCATGAAGTTAGCAATTAGCACATTTAAGACTAATCGGAGAAAATTCTTTTTCACTCAACGCACAATAAAGCTCTGGAATTTGTTGCCAGAGGATGTGGTTAGTGCAGTTAGTGTAGCTGGGTTCAAAAAAGGTTTGGATAAGTTCTTGGAGGAGAAGTCCATTAACTGCTATTAATCAAGTTTACTTAGGGAATAGCCACTGCTATTAATTGCATCAGTAGCATGGGATCTTCCTAGTGTTTGGGTAATTGCCAGGTTCTTGTGGCCTGGATTAGCCACTGTTGGAAACAGGATGCTGGGCTTGATGGATCCTTGGTCTGACCCAGAATGGCAATTTCTTATGTTATTATTATGTTCTTAAGGAAAAGAAAAAGCTTATGTCATACACAAGTACAGAACGGGTCTCAGCTCTGTGCCAGTGTCAATATACTGTTTATGTGTGCTAATAATATCTTTCCATTGGTAAAATGAAAATTCAAATTAAGCCTGTTGCCACAGGGCTGTCAGTTCAGAATTCCAAGGACATTGGAAATGCAGGAGAGAACTGTGCAAAATCCAGCAGTAATCCTGCAATGAAAGCAAAATATATGATACAAAATTATGACATTCATCATCATGTGGATGATTATGTGCCGTAATTCATTACTTGAAGAGAACTAAAGATGCTATTGATGATAGGAACAATCATAGGATTTCATAACAAATTACTGACAACACAGACCCATGAATCATGCAGAGACAATGGGGCGGATTTTAAAAGGGTTACGTGCGATTTAGGTAGGGCTGGGGGGCGGGTTAGATAGGGGGAGGGTGGGGGGGGGCGCGAAAGGAAAGTTCCCTCCGAGGCCGCTCCGATTTCGGAGAGGCTTCGGAGGGAACGGGAAAAACCATCTGGGCTTCCCTAGGGCTCGGCGAACGCAAGGTGAACAAGTGTGCACCCCCCTTGCGCGCGCCGACCCCGGATTTTATAACATGCGCGCGGCTGCGTGCGCATGTTATAAAATCGGGCGTAGATTGTGTGCGCCGAGTTGCGCTCACAAATCTATGCCTGTGCGTAGGTTCGAAAATCTGGCCCAATGAGAGGAAAGAGTCAGGGTGGACACGATAAGTAAGAACAGCAATCCCTCAATATACAGAAGAGATCTGTTTCTGAAGTTTGCGCTGCAATAAATTTCTCTAAATCGAGACCTCTTCTCCCGTTGACTTCCACTATAAACTTGGAGATGTGTTTCTACGAACATCTGAGGAGGTACCTCTATCATCCTCTTGAACAAAGTAGCTCTCTAACAAGATGTGAATTCATGTAGAATATAGTTTTCAGTTATCTTGTCAGTCTGTCTGGAATTTTTTTTTTTGTTTGCTTCTTTTCATGTTATTTGCCACTTTAGAGAATTTTTCTTCCTTGCCCTCACTGGGGGACCCAGCTTCCCCAGCATCTTTACTCATTCTTTTCTTGTAATTATCATGCCCAGCTTTTGATATGTACTGCATTCTTTAATTGCCTTGACTTTTGATATTTCAGAATTAGTAAAATAAAGAAACATAACTAAACTTAAGCAGGTCAGATTTATGTTAGAGTGATTTCTCATCGTCTGTATGTCAAATTCAGGTCCTGAAACATAAATTCAGGTACATTAACTGAGCCGCTCTATAATGAAGGACTGCTGTATAGATGAGGAGCAATAAGAAGATAAATCAGCAGGCCCTTTCTTCTGCTTGGACCCCCATGGAAGGGGGTAAATGAGGGACAAGGATTTCTCCCCATCGTGGCTGATTTCTGGGGCAACTGGAGGGCCTGGGGATCTCTTTGGCCCCCACTTACCCCTTCCAGATGAGAACAATGTTAACTCATGAGCAGAGTCTTAAACCATGCTAATTCCTATTATTCAACAAGTGCAAGCCTCAAGGAATGTGAGCAGCAGATGCTTGAGTTCTGATCCAATAACCATGGATGCTGACCCACCCACAAATGTCTATGCCGTATACAGCAGTGATTCCAGCTATAAGGATGGATCACATGTTAATAATATACTTATAGGGCTGTTGAAAATAAAATAGTTTTTTTTCTTATATGTTTTAATCTGATGTACAGATCCCAGTGAGAAGTTTACAAAAGCAATAATATCCACTGTGTATGGCTATTATCATTTGGCTGCCAAATAATTCCAAACCATTAGGGGCATTTTGAGCTGGTCCTGGTTTTTCAGTAGCCCAAACATCAACAGGATTCACTTCAAGTTTCAGCGTATTATTATTATAATTCAGAAATTTTAAAGAGTTCTCACAAAAATATTAGGAAAATAGCTGCAAAAGGACTTTCATAAAACCCGTATGTGCAGAATAATTTCTAGCACGAAATGCCCAGGTCATATTTAATCATTGGTCCCTGTTCAATTCAATTCAATTCTTTTTAAACTTTTTTAGACTTTTTAGAATGCAAGGTAAAATAGAATTAAACAAACAGCTTCCCTCATTCATCAGAAGTGCCAGCAGCAGCAGCAGCAGCAGTGCTTATTCCTAATGCAGCTGACATAGGCTCAAAGGCTGCATCAGGGGTGCAGTGCACATCTACCAATATCCGTGTCTTTCTATAATGTTAGAAAAAGCATATTAGATTCAATTTAAAATAAAGAAAGAATGCACACTTACAAGTTCATGCTGTTGGGTTTGTGGCATATTGTGGACTCTTGGTCGAAGTGGCGATGACTCCTCCCACGGGGAGGGGCCCCGTGGGGAACCACAATGATAGGCTAGACTCAGTAAGCAGACACTGAGGAAAGAAAGCTTTATTGTACTGCTGTAGAGTTGAATCTTGCCCAAGGAATGGGCAGTGCTGTATTCCAGCGATATCACAGTAAGCTCAGTCTCTGTAGTAGATGGTCTCACCCGGATGTAGCAAAGGTTGGTAGTGTTTGCAGCGCGGGATAAACCGAACCTGAAGGGTGGAATAAGGAGAGCTGGAGCGTAGTGATACTGACAGAGTGGCAGTGCTGGTAACTTCCTTAGATTGAATGAAGAGAAGGATCCGAGGTCCGAAGTGCAGGATACCCTGAGCGAGTAGGCCCTTGAGGATCGAGTACCTAGGAGCGTGGAGGGATGCTGAAATAGAAGTAGACAAGACCCCCGAAGAGCGTGTGTCCTTAAGTTAGCTAGTTGAACCCCAAAGGGCAGGTAGAAGAGAGAGGCCCCCGAGGAGCGGGTACCCAGAGCTTCCGTAGTAGTGCGATACCCCGGAGGGTAGTGAGGAATCCAAGCGAGCAGCTTAGAAGTGGTCACAGTAGCAAAACCGAAATCCATACTAACTCGTTGTAGTGGAGCGGAGGTTTAACTACCCGGAGGTACTGACATCATGCGGTGGGACACCCCCGAGATTCCCGCCATGACGTATTCAAAAGTGTAGGCAGCATGCGCGCCCTAGGAGGCCTCTGGAAGAAGCATGGTGGACAGGGACGCCCATGCTGTGTTGGAGACGCTGAGGGATTCGGCAAACAGCACCAGAGGCAGCAATCCTTCTAAGGGAGGAGGAAAAGGGTAGAAGAGAGGCGAGGCAGAGCGGTCGCAGCCGTCTGCGACCAACGGATGCAACACTTGCATGGGAAATTCAGCTGATTACATTAAGACAGGAATTGCCACATCCCAGAGGTCCAAAATGGCCGAGCAACGCAGCGGTGAACAAGCTTCGTTTTTAAGCATACTCATAGTGATGTCATGCCCCACGTGATGAAAGATTAATAGCTGCCAAAATTGCGTATCAACAAACGGTGAAATACATGCTGATGTAATGGCTACATTGGAGGGAGGAGGAATAGCCTGGTGGTTAGAGCAGTGGGCTAAGAACCAGGAGACCAGCCTTCAAGTCCCATTGTTGCTCTTTGTGACCTTGGGCAAGTCAGATACAAACTTAGGGGCGGATTTTAAAAAGCCTGCGCTCGCCGGCGCACCTATTTTGCATAGGCCGCCAGCATGCGTAAAGCCCCGGGACGCGCGTAAGTCCCGGGGCTTTCGAAAAGGGGCAGGAGGGGGCGTGTCCGGGGGCATTCTCGAAACGACGCGGCGTTTCGGGGGCGGGCCGCGGCGTTTCGGGGGTGGGCCCGGGGGTGTGGTGCCGGCCTGGGTGCGTGGTCGAGGCCTCCGGACCGGCCCCCGGGACCGGAGGACGGAGCGGGGCTGCCGGCCGGCGCACGCAAAGTTACGCCTGCTGAAAGCAGGCGTAACTTTGCCGACAAAGGTAGGGGGGGGGGTTTAGATAGGGCCGGGGGGGGTGGGTTAGGTAGGGGAAGGGGGGGAAAGGGGGGGGGAGGGCGAAGGAAAGTTCCCTCCGAGGCCACTCCGAAATTGGGGCTCAGCGCGCGCAGGTTGCACAAATGTGCACCCCCTTGCGGGCGCCGACCCCGGATTTTATAAGATATGCGCGGCTACACGCGTATCTTATAAAATCCAGCGTACTTTTGTTCACGCATTTTTTAAAGATCTACCCCTTAGAGTGTAAGCCCTCTGGGGATAGGGAAGTACCTGAATGTAAACCAATGTGATATCTCAGATCAAATGTTGGTATATAAATAAATAAAGCAAAGTCATAATGCCATCATGCCCCACACAATTAAAGATTAAATATCAACAGAAAACAAAAGGGAAAAAGCAGAAAGCAATGCTTGGGATGAATTTTAATACAACCATTTTCTTTCTTTTCTTTTTTTTTAAGTGAAACCATTCAATGTCAGTGTTCATTCCAGCAGGTTGCACTGAGTGAAGACAAAAAATCCACTGTTGTTCTTTCTGTAATAAAATGTTTTCCCGATTCCCATCCCTCCAATCCAGTTTGATGCGGTCTAAGATTCACCACTTAATATCCTGAAACAAATGTCGGGCAGTGGTAAAATGAGTTAAAATCTGTGCTTGTGCCTAAATGGTTTTTAAACAACTTGTGTGTGCTAAAAGACGAGTACAAAAGGACTGATTAGTCTGGCCAACATATAACAAGCCGCATTGGCACTGCAATAAGTAAACCACATGTGTCAATTTTCAAGTATTTATTTCTTTATTTCTATTTTACCTTGCAATCTTAAAAATCTAAAAATTTTAAAAAAGAATTGAATTGAATTGAACAGGGACCAATGATTAAATATGACCCAGGCATTTTGTGTTAGAAATTATTCTGCTCATACGGGTGTTATGAAGGTCCTTTTGCAGCTATTTTCCTAATGTTTTATGTCTTTGTGAGAACTCTTTAAAAATTCTGAATTATAGCAATAATAAGCTGAAACTTGAAGTGAATGTTGTTGGTGTTTGGGCGAGTGCTTGCTGTATTCATACTTTGACTCCAATTATTGCTTCCTGGTTTTTCTGTGACATTCGTTAAGTATACCTAGCTTAGTTATTGTACCTTTTTTTTACATAAAGAAAACAGAACTACAAATCCCAAAATACTTAGAGGTAGGAGGTAAAAAGAAATAAAACTAGACAAAGGTGCTCCTAGTGGCTTAGCTTTAGTTAAAGGTCAGTCTCATTAAGATTCCAATGTATTTTATTTGTAATTAGTACTTATTCTTTACTTTATTGAGAGCCACATATCTTCAGTCTGAAGGACACCAGTGAAGTTGCTGAGTTTATTAAGAGTGGCAACCATTCCCTATTTGTTGCAATCACTTTTGTGCTACCCCTCTGTCAGAAACAGTAGCATCCAATTCTGCAAATCTTGTATTCTGCAAGCAAGCCCAGCTGTAGAAATGATATGCTCTTTTACTCTGGCACTTAGTCAAAGCCTAAAGATTATTTCAATAAGAAGTGCTGACTCATCCAATTCATGGAAAAAAACATTTGTTTAGTCACTAAGTTTGTGCACTAGCCAATATCAAGGTAGTTAAGACAATGCTTGATGACGACAGAATGCATTCAATTAGGCTTTGGAAATAACTAATTATGTCATCTTATGCCACTACCATGCAATTATTCTAGGGCATGCTGAGATCTTTTAACAATATATTTCTTCCTATGTAAAACACATTTTTAAATTTACTTTAACTATTAATAGCATTACAACATGAAAGGAAGAAGCTAGGATATTCTGTTTACTTTCAAGCCAAATCTGAGAAAAACTAAAATGCCTTGGGATAAGGACACCAATTTGTGACAACCTGCTTAGGTAAAAGCCTGCACTGACAGAAATGAATGAAGTAGATACAAGTGCTAAAAATCTGCATCATCACTGACCGGGTCATTCATCAAAATGTGTCATGGTGTTAACGCATGCAATAATGTGTTAATGCACGCGTTAGCACCTTAACCCATGCAACAATTACGCTAGTGTATGGTGTGAATGCAAATTTTTGTAAGGGGTGGGATCAGGGAGGAGTTTGGTTGGGATTTATGAAAATGAGGGGTAATATCGCACCGTGCAATAGCATAATGCATGCTATCACAGTTTTAATGCCAAAAATAACTACACCTTTTTTCCTGACGTTAAGCTGTGTAATATGTCCGAAATGGCCATAATGCCATAATGCAATTCATGATAAATTTTTAGAATGCATTTTGACCATTTTTAGGCTTGGGAGGGGAGAGTGGAGAAGGGGAGTGTGGTGGAGCCTCTGGGGAGGCCCTCACAGTATGCAACTATTTATATCTCTATAGGAGGGCCATCTAAGAGGTCGAGGTGAGGTGTTGATGGTGGTTTAGTGTTTATGGTCCAGTTTCTCATGTAGAGTGAGATGTAGAAAAGGCACAGTACACCTTGGTGAAGATTTGATGTCATTTGGAGTGAGGAAAGTCTCACAAAGATTACATTTTGAACAATGTTATCTCGTCCTAGCTTGATGGCACACTGTTATAGAGTCCATCAAGGTAGGGTGACAGAACATATTAGAAATGGCATCTTTGTGAGAATTTCCTCACTCCAAATGACGTCAAATCTTCACCAAGTTGTACTGTGCTGTTCGTACGTCCTACTCTACAACTGGCCTCTAAACCACCACCACCTCACTTCGAGCTATTAGATGGCCCTCCTATAGAGATATAAATACTTCGCTATTATGAAGACCTTATAGATAGAGTCTCTCTCTCTCTCTCTCTCTCTTTCTCTCTCTCTCTTTCTCTCTCTCTCTCTCTCTCTCTCATGCATTTTGAGGAATCTAGGGATAAGAGTCCTATTTATTAATTGGATTCAGGAGTCACAATTTCATGCATCTACATTTCCTAGTGGGACTCATATAAAAGGGAGCCTCATAGAAAATGTACTTAGAAAACTCACTTCCTATGGACAACTTGACAGAAAAGATAACTATCTGACTGAGGTGTAGCTATCTTTTTTTTGTGACAATCAGCTTCTTAAGACCATTTACCCTGTCTTTGCTCAGAGGTTAATATTCTGCTCCAAGCAGAGAGAACACATCATTACTTGCAATTATAGTGGCCTGTTTCTAGGAAAATGTTAGACCTGATGCAATATATACTAATCTATAACGTGTTATATGACTAGTTATAAAAAAAAATTACTTTAAAAAAGAATAACGGGAAAAGGGTCTTTGCAGCTAAAAGAAAAGAGATTCAATGCTAAGAACTGGCTTTGTCTTTTCCCTATAGGAGTTAGCAATAGACTCCTTAGGGAGGGTGGTTTTTTAAAGCCATGCTTGCTGGTATAAAAAACAGTGCTTTACCCATGGAAATGGATTTTTACAAAGGCCCGAGATGTCAGTAAACTCACATGCATAGTGCCGGCATGCATGTAAGTTTGCCTGCAGTGAGCAGAGGCGTCCCCAGAACCAGGGCTGGTGAGGAGTTTGCACTTATGTACATTCCTTTCCATTTTCAAAAGCATGCATGTAAATATTCCTGAAAAAACTCTATGCACAAATTAGCAGGTGTAATTGTGTGTAGGTAATTGGAGTGGGATAATTTTCAAAGAGAAAGTAAGTGAAGACTTTTCTTTTGAAACCTGCTATAAAGCGTGTGTGTAATTGGTTTATAATTTATGCAGGATGTTACAAAATTACCTCCCTAATATTCAGGTCATAGTGAGTAATGACTTCAGGATGTGTAGTTAGGAAGACTCATCATGGGGATAAGTCACAGGGGGCTGGGGGTTGGAGTTGACTCTAATGCAGGTATAATTCTGTCTAATAACATTAACAACTGCATTTCAAGAGATGCTTTTGATTGCCTGAAATTCTGCTCTGGCATTTGTTTTCTGCTTGAGTTTGCAGGATATCCAGTTGTTCCACAGCTATTATCCAGTCTTGTTTTCTTTTCCCTTCCCAAAGCTCAGCCAGATCGATTTTTCCAGTGCAATGTGACTAATGATTTACAGAGGAGACAGGTACAACCCTGGTGATGGCATGCAAAAGATGAAACATTCTTTTTTTCTAAAAATTATCCTTTCTTTCTCAAACATGGATTTATTCAATTTTTGTATTATGTTAGGTACAAATTCATTACATACCAAACAAGCCCCTAGATTCAACATTCTGCTATATTTAAAGCAGAATGATGTGCCGTGTAAAAAAAAAAAAGGGGCGGAGAGGGTGATAGCAGGCAACCGGCTGCATCATGGCGGCTGGTTTCGCCTGCCACAGTGCAGCCGCACCACACACTATCATAGCGCCACGGGAAAAAAGTGCGCAGGCGATAATGAGAAAAACATTATCGCCTGCAGCGCTGCCTGGAGATAACTCCGCCCAAACCCCTCCAACACTCATCCCCTTCTCCTAATTTCAATAAAACTGCCACAATGCCGGCACATCACGCACACGCAATAAGGAATGAACCTGAAAGCTTCAAGCAGGTTGCTGGTGATGAGTGCCAAGGGAACAGAAAGCAGCAGCACCCTCTCCAGGTAGAATGCATTTTCCCCAGCATCTGTTATTAAAACAATTGCCTTTCTCCCATCCTCAACAATGCAGTCCAGGTGACCCTGGAGAAGAGTAACTTAATGACAAAGAGCTGAAAGTGTAGCATGGAGTATAGGGCAATGGAAAAATTAAATGACTGCAGGACTGAAGATTCAGAAGCCAAGCAGCAGGAGAGGACTTGGGAGAGAGAAGGAAGAGATGACCAACAGACGAAGCTTCTTCCTTCATACCCAATGGTTCCATGAACCTTCATGATTAAAAAAACATATCAAAAAATGAACTGAAGTATATGCTACACTAAAACTCATCATCATTCACTGTGAAGTCAGTATACAGTGATTTTCCATTTTTAATGTTTATTTTTAGAACACACTAAACACTCGATCAATATCACGTTAATATGGGCAATGCAATACGTAGTACACTACTAGAGAAGGATGCACTGCACCAATATCACTGTTACTGTTTTTTTTCAGTATTGTATATCGGGGCACTCAAACAATCAAATTGTTTGCTGGGATGTCACATCCCCTGCCTTTAAATCCCATAGAAGGTTGGCACACACAATGGAATAGCAAATGCAGTATTCCAAAGCAGGCAACTGGAGAACTTTCGCTTGTGGCATTTTTTCAAAATTAAGTAAAAAATTATTATAAAACACTGCTATGTAAAAGCTCATATGCACGTTATAATAGTTATTACTGTAGTTGTCTTACTCTTTCAGATTGCCACTGTATACATCTAGATCATCAGATATGGTTCCATTGCTCAGCTTGTTTCGTGATACTCATATCCAGCACTGAGCAATGTTCCAAGGGGGTCTATTTATTAACCTGCAGTAATGCACATTACTTACCTTGGTTCCCATTATTGTCAACTAGGTCTGTTCACTAATAACATGCAGTAATGTGCATTAATGCATGTTACACATATCACAAGTTAGTAAATAAACTCCTTAAATTGTGAAAATCATGAACAACAATACCTTTTAATTTATATGTCATATGCTACAGTGGCAACACAATGTGATTTCACAGCATCCAAAACATGCAAACTATAAGTGGTAAACCAGTTATCTATTGCACTATTAAGTAATGACTTCCACTGGAGCTCATTTTATAAACTATACAGAATTGCTCATCTCATTCTCAAGAGACCTTCTCTTTTCAAAATGAATCTTCTATCAGTCACTCATTGTAGCTGGGAATATACATGCATTTCAAATGAATGGATAATCTGAATCAAAATGGCTTGTTTTAATTTCTTTTCGCATTATCTAAAATGAATGCACCATCCCTACAAAACCCCAAAAAGTTTCAGGTTTTTCATGTCAGGAACAAGTGTGTGCTATTAGAAAACAGCACACACTGGGGTAGATTTTAAAAGAAGCGCACGGGCGTACATGTGCGCGCGCTACCCGGAACGCACACATGGACGCCCAATTTTATAACATGCTCGCACAGGTGCGCACATGTTGTAAAATAAGGGGTCGGTGTGTGCAATTGTGCACCCTGGGGTAGATTTTATAAAATTATGCGCGCGCGTAGTTTTGTTCGCGTACCAGGCGTGAACAAAAGTACGCTGGATTTTATAAGATACGCGCATAGACGCACTTATCTTATAAAAGCCGGGGTCGGCGCGTGCAAGGGGGGTGCACATTTGTGCAACCTGTGCGCGCTGAGCCCGGCGCACACTGCCTGTTCCCTCCGAGGCCGCTCCGAAATCGGAGTGGCCTCGGAGGGAACTTTCCTTCCACCTCCCCTCACCTTACCCTCCCTTCCCCTACCTAACTCACCTCCCCGGCCCTATCTAACCCCCCCCCCCCACCTTTGTTGGCAGATTTACGCCTGCCAGAAGCAGGCGTAAATCTGCGCGTGCCAGTGGGCTGCTGGCGTGCTATCACCCGACCCGGGGCTGGTCCGGAGGCCTCAGCCACACCCCCGGGCCGGTGCCACGCCCCCAGACCCACCCCCTGACCCCGGACATGCCCCGGACACGCCCCCCCCCCCACCCCTTTTATGAAGCCCCGGAACTTACACGTGTCCTGGGGCTGTGCGCGCGCCGGCGGCCTATGCAAAATAGGCGCGCCGGCGCGCGAGTGCCCTGCATGCGTAAATCCGGCTGGATTTACCCACGCAGGGCTTTTAAAATCCGGCCCCCTGTGCGCTCCGACGCCCTTGGCCTTAACTCATTCCCTTCCCCCTACTCTATTCTTCCCACCCCTTCCCCTAACCTTCCCACCCCCTAGCCCTATCCTAACCCCCAACACCCCCCCCCCCCCGACCTCTATCCTATCTAGCCTTTATAAAATAGGCCCGGCATGCGTAACCCCCCAACACGCGAAAATCCCCTGGATTTACGCGTATAGAGCTTTGAAAATCCAGCCTACTATTTCCAAGAAAACAAAAATGGCCCCTACTACTAAATGGGGCCAGGTCTACCCAGCTGGACTGAGCTGACACTCCAACTTCCCCAAAGGCACCGGGGCTTGGGTCTACCTGGTTGGGCTGAGCTGACCCCAGCTAGGGCTTACCCTGCCCCTCCGACTGTCCTAGAAATCAGCCATGGCTGGGAACCTCCTTGGCATCCATGTACCCCTTCCAGGCAGAAGAAAGGGGCAGGAGCAATTCTCACTCACTCCTGCTCCACTGAAATTGTTTTAAAAATGGCCCAGACACTCCTGAGATTGGCACCGTGTGACCTCAAATTGGCACCATCTCAGGGATGGCCCAGTAGACTCAGGCCTTGGTATCTTGGAGTGTGATGGGAAACAAAGTGAGACCCCAGGAAGGCCATGGAAAGGCCCCAGGAAGCATTGGTGAGGGCCCAGGAAGGCCCTATTTGGTTTATTTCTTTGTTTTGTTTTTTAAAAATAATGTTTATTTTGGTTTTGCAAATGAATCCAACCAAAATAAACATTAAAATGACATAAAAATAATACCGCTCCCCACCAAAAAAAACAAAACTAAAAAAATGAACCAAAGCAAAAAAGTTCTGGCATATTCCCAATAACTATTAATCTCTGAACAGAGGCAGGTAAAGAGTTTCTTGGACCCAATAGCACATTTTATAACTAAAACTCCAAAGTCTCCAACCCAGTCTCCCATCACATTTACTTATTTATTTATTCATTCAATTATTTATCAGACTTATATTCTGCAAATTCCTCAACATGTTCATTGTGGATTACAAATGCAAATGCACCAAAAATATCACACACAGTGTTAAAATCATAGAAACAAATAAAACCTGGGGGTGGGGTAGATATTCAAAGCTTGGCGTGTAAGTAACTAATGGGTAGATTTTAAAAGGGCTGCATACAAAAATATTATAACCTAGGTCATAAAACAGTCTTCATGTGTGCAGCTTTACTCACATATCTAATGTGTACTATTGCTCCTAGCTGGGGAGAGAGAGAGACTATTTATAAGGATTAATCTGATACTCTATTTATAGACCATCGTAAGGGGGCAATTTGAATCAGGATACGTTTTCGGAAGGTGGGTGGGGTTGGGGGGGTGACAGAAACATTCGGAAGTATCCATTGTAAAATTGACAACATTAAAGAATTTTTGATCTTATAAGCAATGAAAATTCTAACAAGAGGAGTTGATTTGTACACTGCAGTCTCTGCTAGCTGCATTGTAAAAATCAACTTCTTTCCATCACTTATAAGGTCTAAAATTCTTTACTGATGTTAATTTTACAATGAATATCTCTGAAGTGCCTGTATCAACACCCCCTCCAACCCTCACCCACCTCCCGAAAACTCACCCCCAATCAAAGTGCCCCCTTACAATGGTCCATATATAGAGTATTAGACTAAGCTTTATAAAGAGGTTCTCCCTCTCCCTCTCATATAAGAAGCTCAAGAAAAATTATAGGCTGTGCTGGGAACACATACATCAATATATACACACCCTTCTCAGGTACTTAAAATCACATACAGCCCACTTACACATATATGGCTGCTTTTTCACACAGAAGGCTTTTAAAATCTACCTTACAGCTGCTTACAGCAGTGATGGCAAACTCCAATCCTCGAGTTAAACAGGCCAGGTTTTCAGGATATCCATAATGAATATGCATGAGAGAGATTTGCATGCAATGCCTCCATAGTATGCAAAACTCTCTCATGCATATTCATTGTGGACATCCTGAAAACCTGGCCTGTTTGTGGCACTCGAGGACTGGAGTTCCCATCACTGGCTTAGAACATCCTCAGCCAAGTAACAATGTATTTTCAGCAGCACAGCAAAGCCACTGAATATATACATATATGTGCACATGTCACCAGCTAAGTTTAGACCAGTTCTATGGGGCATCTAAACTTAGACATAAATTTATGCTGCTAACTCTGAATATTGGCAGTTATACCTATAAGTTAGACAGCTAACTTGCTCTGCCCCGATCCGCCCAGTTCACGCTACTTTTTGTGCGTGTAAGTTTTAGCCATATAAGGACTTGTACAGCTAAGCAGTGGCCACTAACCGTAGGAACATTTTCAGCAGCCGCTACTTAGCCACATAAGTCCCTTTCATCCAGCTAAATAGCGCTGACCTCGCTTTAAATATCGAGCGTAGAAATATTTAACCATCTGCTGGACAATATTTATTTATTTATTTATTTAACATATTTATATACCGTTTTACCAATTGCAAAATTGATCAAAGCGGTTTACAGTAATAAAAGTAAAATAAAAATTCAGTTAAATAGCATATATATAAAATAAAATAATAAAAAATAAAATAAAGTAAAGTTAGAATAAAACTACAATTATCATTTGATCAATAAAATTAAATTACTATGGAAAGTTTTAACAAAAGTTAACTATTATGTTACAAAAAACAAAAAGAAGGAAACAAGCATCTACAACATCCCACAGCCTTTGTTACTGATCTGGACACCTAAGGTATAAAGTGCCAGTGTAGTTGGGGGGAAGGAGGCAGTCAAGACAACTCACCTGGGAAACACACCTGCATAAAGGGGTACATGACGCATAGCAGCAACAAAAATAATGTTCAATAAAAAGTAAAGCATTAATTACCACTATTGCTGCTACTATTTATTATTTATAAAGCTCTACTATACGGATACACATAAGAAACAGTCCCTGCTCAATGGAGCTTACAATCTCATCAAGACAAACATACATGACAAAGTCTATGGGCCGGATTTTAAAAGGGTTACGCGCATAAGGTACGCGCATAACCCTTTTAAAACGCCCCTGCGAGCGCCGAGCCTATATTGCATAGGCTTCTGGCACGCGCAAAGCCCCGGGACGCGCGTAAGTCCCAGGGCTTTCTTGGGGTGGGTGTATCGGGGGGCGTGATGCGGTCGGCGCGTCATCGGGGGCATGATGTGATCAGCGCGTCATCCGGGGGCGGTGCTGCGGGCGTGGTTTCGGCCCGGGGGCGTTCCCGGGGCGTGGCCGCGGCCTCCGGAACAGCCCCCAGACCGGAACATGGAGCGCGTCAGCTGGCCTGGCAGGCGCAAGTTACGCCTGCTTCGAGCAGGCGTAACTTTCTTGATAGAGGTGGGGGGGTTAGATAGGGCCAGGGGGATGGGTTAGGTAGGGGAAGGGAGGGGAAGGTGGGGGGAGGCGGAAGGAATGGGCAGCACGTGCAGGGCTCGGTGCGCGCAAGCTGCACAAATGTGCACCCCCTTGCACGTGCTGACCCCGGATTTTATAAGATACGCACGGCTACGCGCGTATCTTATAAAATCCGGCGTGCGTAGAATTATAAAATCTACCCCTATGGGAAGTAGATTTATTATTAGATAAATGGTTAGGATTTAAAAGCAGCGTCAAAAAGGTGCATTTTTCGACTTTGTTTAAATATGGCCCAAGAGGGAGAATGACATACCAACTCAAAGTCTATTCCGGTAACACTTGTCAACTATCAAACATACAATTTATAAAAATATATATAAAAATAAAGTTAACATAAAGAAGTCCATATTTAAAGGCATTTAGCTGGATAACTCATCAGTTATCCAGCTAAATGCCGACTTTTGAATATTTTGAGCACTTATTTGGCTAAACTTTAGCCAGATATCTCATTATCCAGTTAAAATTTAGCTGCATAACATAGGGGTGTTCTGGGGATGATTCTGGGTGGAGTTAGAATAACTGGATAAGTTCACCAGGTAACTCTGATTTTCAGAGTTAGCTAGATAACACATCTGACTAACTTTGATCGTACCACAGAGCTGTCCTAAAGTTAGCCAAAGGAAACTGCCTATTATTAACAGTGTGGCTGCACCACTGAATATTCCTCCAAAGTTAAGCCAGCTAAGTTTATCCGGATAGCTTTGCAATTCGGCCAGTGACTGAATATGGATCTTTCAAAAAAGTCAAATTATCCAGCATTTTTATTTATTTATTTATTTAAGGTGTTTTGTATGCCGTCATCAAAACGATTTACATAAACATGTAACAAAAATTGTAGCGTTATCATCAATTAGTCATATCTTCTATTGCAGGCTAGCTGTATCTGCTAGATTCTTGCACATCAAATTGTTACACACTGTACTTTGCTCTTTACTGACAGGGTTTTATACTGTAGGTTATAATCTAGTGCAAATAAGTTCCTACACACTGTTACATACTGCAAGTTACTACTTGCTGTGAAGACATTTCCTATGTGCTGTTACATATACAAGTTATTTCTACATCGTTAATTCCTGCAACGTTGTTACATACTGCAAGTTATGTCATTCATACTGCTGCGTACTCCTTATTTCCTTTTTCTTACCTAGTGTTATATATGTCATACATATATTCTTCTAATTTCCAATGGGGCGGATTTTCAGAGCCCTGCTCGCCTAAATCCGCCCAAAACCGGGCGGATTTAGGCGAGCAGGGCCCTGCGCACCGGTGAGCCTATTTTACATAGGCTCACCGGCGCGCGCAGACCCCGGGACTCGCGTAAGTCCCGGGGTTCTCCGAGGGGGGCGTATCGGGGGTGTGTCGGGGGGCGGGCCCGAACCGAGCGGCGTTTAGGGGGCGTGCCGGGAGCGTTTCGGGGCGGGCCCGGAGGCGTGGTTACGGCCCCGGGGCGGCCCGGGGGCGTGGCCGCGCCCTCTGGACCCGCCCCAGGTCGCGTCCCGGCGCGCAGGAGGCCCGCTGACGCGCGGGGATTTACGCCTCCCTCCAGGAGGCGTAAATCCCCCGACAAAGGTAAGGGGGGGGCTTAGACAGGGCCGGGTGGGTGGGTTAGGTAGGGGAAGGGAGGGGAAGGTGAGGGGAGGGCAAAAGGAAGTTCCCTCCGAGGCCGCTCCGATTTCGGAGCGGCCTTGGAGGGAACGGGGGTAGGCTGCGCGGCTCGGCGCGCGCCGGCTATACAGAATTGATAGCCTTGCGCGCGCCGATCCAGGATTTTAGTGGATACGCGCGGCTCCGCGCGTATCCACTAAAATCCAGCGTACTTTTGCTGGCGCCTGATGCGCCAGCAAAAGTAGGCCTATTCGCATAGTTTGAAAATCTACCCCTAGTTTTCTTACCTAGGGTTATATATATCAGCTTATCTAGGGTTATATACATCAGTTTACATTCTTGAATCTTAGACTATAAACTATAAATAAATAAATAAAATAAATAAAATTACTTTGTACCTTGTCTCAGATTTTTCATTATGCTGTGCTCAGCCTCTCCTCTTGTTTCATTTTATGGGTTTTCATTCCTTTCCCTGCTTCTCATTTCAATAATTCCCTCTTACGTCAAAAATTACATAGTTAGGTTTAAAAGAGTCATCCTATCCAGATTTCCTCTGATTGCTTAGCAGTGCTACATGGTAATTCAGGGGAAAGAGAGGATGTAGTGAGCATATGAAGCCATTTCCACAACAATTAAAACAATTCCTCATGACTTCAAATACAGAAATCTGCTCAGAATTGTTAAATTAGCACTTTTTCCCTAGCATGTAGTTGTATCTTACTACTCACCAATATTTTCCTCTAAACGTGTCCCATTTACAGCAAAGGTGTTGTTGATTGCCATGTACTGCTATGCAGAAGACTTGAGTTCAATTCCCAAACCAGGTCTAGGCTCCCCAAGATGGCTGGGGCTGGAATGCTGAAGAGGCAACATTTGCAGACCCTGTGGGGAAGGTCACACATTGGTCCTTATTTTTTTTAGTCAGGCATCTTCTTCTCAGTGTTGGGAAGCGTTAGAGAGCAGTCTCGATTCGGCAGAGAGTGTGCTCTTGGGCCATGGCATAACCCCAGAGGAGGACTCCAGAGAAGCGCCGAGGCAGGCGAGACATATCTGAGCACGGGCGGACAGGCTGAAGACTCGGGGCTCTGACCTCTGCCGAACCGGAACACACCAGAGGAGAGCCAGCAACGCAATGATGCTCTCTGGGGTAGCCCTCTGGCCACTCGATAGCCCTTTTGGACCCGTCGCCTGGGAACGGCAGGTGCGACAGGATGGTCAAGGACAGGCGATGACTCTGGAACAAGGACAAGAAATAGGCACTTGGAGACTTGGACGAGATGAGGCACTAGGGGATGAGCAAGGCACTTGGAGACTAGGATGAGATGAGGCACATAGAGACTTAGGCAGGCACTGCCCCTCAGGGTGCCTTACACAGCCCCCCATGGGCCGGTCGCGGACCCTGCTGTCCTACTGCATGCCCTACACAACCTGAAGAGGCTGGTCGTGGACCATGCAAAGAGTGGGAAAGTGCAGAACTGAAGCTCAGGACTGATGAAACAGCAAGGGAGGCTATCTAACAAAGCTGTGGAGGCGAAAATACATGTCTAACTAAAAAAAAAATTCACACTATTTATTGTTCATGTTTTATGGTGATACCAGTCTCCCAGTTTTAGTTGTTCCAAGTTATATATTCCTGTTCTATGTAATAGCATTCTTACATGCATGTTAATGTTAAAATGTAAACCAAATTGATTTGTAACTCTGCTACATGAATTTCGGTATATAAAAATGCTAAATAAATAAATAAATAAATAAATAAATAAATAAATAGAAGCCAAATGTCCGATCTGGATTCTTTATTGGACAGAGACACAAAATTTTCAAACAAGCCCGACTCAGGCCGAGTTTCGCCCTCTTACAATGGGGCTGCGTCAGGGGCTAGAACATACAACAAATGAGACATACTGATAAATAAATAAAAATCATAAAAACATAATTGAGATAAACATTTAAAATGGTAACATATATATATATGTGGTGTAACATATAAAACTGAAAAGTGATATTGACTGTATATTTGGTGAAATATTCATTATTGACATTAAAAATGTATTGCCTTTACCTCAGCTTTTTCGTTTTGGGGTTTCTGAGTGTTCGGGTTTCAAATTGTAAATATACATCAAATGGTCTGTGATATGTTGATGAAAATAGGATAAGAGTGTTAATAAAATGTACATTAAAAATGAAAATAAATTTTTTTTAAAAAAGTGAAAATAAGATTTTGTTTAGGTATGTGATTATTGATTCTCATAAAAAGATGTGTATACCTCTGGTTGATAATTATATCCTGTGCCGCAGTGTTATTGACAAACAATGCTCTCCAATACTGTAAAAAATGTTGAAAACTAAAAATTAAAAAATGACATTGCTTAAACCAAAACCACTATTTGTGTGTGTGATGGTTATTCCTTACTGGAACATTGTTGGAAAATTGCTATTTAAAAGCAAGCACTATGGGCCTCATTTTCTAAAGTATTGCAGGCCTGCGATACTTTAGAAGATGAGGGGCGGGGGGCCGCTGCCAGTTTCGCTGCCGGTTTCACACCCAATAGCGCCACCATAGGAGGTGTAGCTATTGGGAGCGAAAGCTGCCGCGAAAAGGCACTTACCTTTTCGCTGTCCGCGGCGTCGGCGCAGAGTCGGCCCCGGTGATGCCCCGACTCCTCCTCTTCCGGGGCCTACTCTGCCCCCATCCTGGTATCACACACGATAAGGGACTTTTCGCGTGTGAAAGGTCCCTTATCGCGTGCGAGCGGCGTGGAAAATGAGGCCCTATATTATTCTGAAAAATACAGATGACTGCCGCTATTATTGAATCTGGCAAAGCAAAGCCTAACCATAATAAAAAATGTTACTGGCAGGTTAATGCCAACCTATTGTCCCTAAAAAAGCCTTCTTATTCATAAAATGAAAAATAAAAAAGGTTAACCAAGTGTGACAATGCTAAAAACAAAAGCATTATTCTTGGTTTATGGTTCAATGCCACTTTTTCACATGAAAAAACATAGCCTAACCATTATATTAATATATTAATAATAATTAATAATTCAGATAGAAAGCCTGCTAGATCTCTATTGATTAAGGAAACACTAATAGCACAAAAATATTTCTTAAAAAGAGGCTGACACGTCAGAATCGCTAAATTAGAGCACGTAGTTTGATTAGGCTGGAATACAAAGTTAACTGGTCGCACAGCGGCAATCTCTATCTCTCGCTAAACTGCAAAAATATTGCTTAAAAAGGTGCTACCACGTCAAAATCATTGAATTAAAGCACATAGTTTAAATGAATTAGAAACCAAAGTGAACCAACAGTAATGCTAACTATTCGATGCGCCGAAAGGAAACTGGTCACACAGCGGCAATCTCTGTCTCTCTCCGATCGTTGTGAAACAGACTGAAAAATGCTGGCATCTTTTAAAGAGCTCAAAAATGGTGCCAAAAAGGGTTTGTCAATCAAAAAAGGGGGCGTGAACAAAAATGTCCGTATGTTTAAAGTAAAACCGGCTATGATTAGAAAATGAACCAGGGCATTTATAAAGAGTGTTAGGCTCTCGGGGGCGAGTCCGGGGGCGTGGCGCCGGCCCGGGGGCGTGGTCGAGGCCTCCGGATCAGCCCCCGGGACCAGAACATGGAGCGGGGCTGCCAGCCGGCGCGCTCAAAGTTAGGGGGGGTTTAGATAGGGAGGGGAAGGTGGGGGGAGGGCGAAGGAAAGTTCCCTCCGAGGCCGCTCCGAAATCGGAGCGGCCTCAGAGGGAACAGGCAGGGCGCGCTGGGCTCGGCATGTGCAGGTTGCACAAATGTGCACCCCCTTGCGTGTGCCAACCCCGGATTTTATAAGATACGCGCGGCTACGCGCGTATCTTATAAAATCCAGCGTACTTTTGTTCGAGGCTGGAGCGCAAACAAAAGTACGCGATCGCGTATTTTTTTAAGATCTACCCCTAAGGTTTTAGGTAGAAAGCTAAAATCCAGAACCTTCAGGGTAGCATTCTCTGAAATGCTCCCTGTTCCATACGCAGGTTCCAAGAGGCAGGCAGAGCTCTGGAGTCTCAATGCATGAATGAGATGATGGTGCAAGGAAGAGGGATTCAGTTTTGTAAGGAACTGGGAAACCTACTGGGGAAGGAAGAGTATTTTCCAAAGGAATGGGCTCCACCTTAACCAGAGTAGAACCAGGCTGCTGGCGCTAACCTTTAAAAAGGAGATAGAGCAGCTTTTAAACTAGAACAAAGGGGAAATCCGACAGTCGCTCAGCAGCGTGTGGTTCAGAGGGAGGTATCTGCGATGGATACTAATGAAGCATTACAGTTAGGGAATCCCAACAGATAGGTTCCAATAATAAGAATAGGAGAACAAGTACCTATAATTAAAGACTCACCTGAGCTAAAAGATTCCAATTTATCCCTGTCAACAGAAAAGCAGAATGTTAATACAAACAAAAAACACACTTTGAAATGTTTGTATGCTAATGCCAGAATTCTAAGTAGTAAGATGGGAGCGTTAGAGTGTATAGCATTGAATAATGACATTGACTTAATTGGCATCTCAGAGACATGGTGGAAAGAGGATAATCAATGGGACAGTGCTGTACTGGAGTACAAATTATATAGCAATGAAAGCGAGGAGCAACTTGGTGTCAAGATGGCGCTTTATGTCCAGGATGGCATAGAGTCCAAAAGGATAAATATCCTGCAAGAGACTAAATGCACAATTAAATCTTTACGGTAGAAATCCCTTGTGTGTTGGGGAAGAGTATAGTGACAGAAGTATACTACTGTCCACTTGGCCAAAATGATGAGAAGGACAGTGAAATGCTAAGAGAAATTAGGGAAGCTAACCAAATTGGTAGTGCAGCAATAACGGGAGATTTCAATTACCCCATTATAGACAGGGTAGGTGAAACATCAGGACATACTAGAGAGATAAAGTTCCTGGATGGACTAAATGACAGTTTTATGGAGCAATTGGTTCAGGGAGCAATTTTAGATCTAATTCTCAGTGGAGAGCAGGATTTGGTGAGAGAGGTAACAGTGGTGGGGCCGCTTGGCAATAGTGATCATAATATGATCAAATTTGAATTAATGACTGGAAGGGGGGACACTAAGTAAATCTACATATCTGGCACTAAACTTTAAAAGGGAGACTTTGATAAAATTAGTTTGAAAAAAAATGAAAGGTGCAGCTACAAAGGTCAAGAGTGTGCAACAGGCATGGACATTGTTAAAAAAAAATACTATCTTAGAAGCGCAGTCCAGATGTATTCCATGCATTAAGAAAAAAGGAAAGAAGGTTAAACGATTACTGGCATGGTTAAAAAGTGAGGTGAAAGAGGCTAATTTAGCCAAAAGATCTTCATTCAAAAATTTGAAGAAGAATCCATCTGAAGAAAATAGGATAAAGCATAAGCATTGGCAAGTTAAATGTAAGATACTGATAAGACAGGCTAAGAGAGAATTTGAAAAGAAGTTGGCCGTAGAGCCAAAAACTAATAATAAAAACTTTTAAAAGTATATCTGAAACAGAAAGCCTGTGAGAAAGTCGGTTGAACCATTAGATGATCAAGGGGTTTAAAGAGGCACTTAGGGAAGATAAGGTCATCGTGGAAAGACTAAACAAATTCTTTGTTTCGGTATTCACTGAAGAGGATGTCCATTAAAAGATCATATTTCTTCTGTGTTGCGGTCTCTTCACTGGCTCCCAATTGTACAATGTATAAAATTTAAAACTTTGACAATGGTTTATCAGGCTGTATATGAGGATGAGCCAGTGTACTTGAAGAATGGTCTCACTTGGTATTTCCCTAATTGCTGTATGCGGTTGACAGAGTCTTTTTTGCTGTTGGATCCAGGGGTGAAGGAAATGTGATTGCAAGAGACTTGCAACCAGGTTCTCTCACAGGTGAGGTTGGCTTTGTGGAATAGTTTGATGCCTGTTAAAAATTGCTCTGCCTAGAGATTCATGGGGTTACTGTATGACTGTTGTACTTTGTGATATGTCTATATGGGGAAAATCTTTGTTTGATTTTGTATGTTGTATGTTGATTATGTTTATTTACTTATTGTAAACTGCTTAGAACAGAAGTGCTGGCAAGTGGACGGTATAAAAGTTGTATAATAAATAAATAATTACAGGATGCCCTAACCTGACAGTTGGGCCCAGTTCATGCTGTGATTTAAAAAGTAACAAAAAAACTTTTAAATGTGATTAAAAGGAACTGAAAGTCAATGCAAAGAATTCAACATTGTCAAGACATGTCACCAAGGCAAAAGTCCTTGTTCTGTCCCCAGAAGTGGGTACATGTTTGTATCTGTACATATTGTAGTTTAACTGTGTTTAGTGCAGTCCTCCCTTCTGAGGATTCTTAATACTGAAACACTTTTTGTAACCCATGATAAAAGTCTGTGAGCCTTTGCCTTTAAGAGGAGCCTTTGCCCTTAAGAGAAGCTCCCTCCCCCCTCCACTTTCTCTCACTATCGGAAGAGCTTGAATGCCCCTCAATCTAACTTGAGTCTTCCTAGGTGCCTTATAGGCTCAAGGGATTGCCCTTCATGCTCCCTCTGTGTCACATGGTTCTTAGGCTCGCTGCCATTGGACCTTGCCCCCCTGCCCCCAGCTTGTGGAAGCATTTCCTTTAGCAGTTCTCGACAAGTCTTGCCCATGCTTGCTTCTGAGCCAGCAGCACTCTGTAAACCCTGTGAAATGATCAGCTTTTTTACCTTTTCTCTTACTGCCTTTGTCTGAAGACTAAATCAGCCTCATATCCCTCAAGCTTCCTACCTCTACCATAAACTAACTCCTGCAACACAAGAGATCTCCTTCTCCCTCCTGCTACCCTGTTTCCAGTTACCAAAGATCTTTGCCTTGGCGCTTGCTTTTGAGATGCAACAATTGTAAGTAGAATTTGCCTGTACAATAAATAATTTCAAACTTAAAGAATCTTTGTCTTGAGGACTGATTGGAGAAAAAGTTTAGCTGCCTGGATGGCAAACTCGGATGTCTACCTGACCCAGAACAGTCCTAAAATAAGATGTGTAGCAGTATTCTGTACCATTTGCAATCTATGCAGTGGAGATAATTTTCAAAACAATTTACACACATAAATGTAGCATGTAACATAGCAATATTTAAATGCCCATTTACCCACATAAGTGCACTTAACATGGGTAAATCCTATGGGGCGGATTTTTAAAGGGTTACACGTGTATATTACACGCGTAACCTCGAAAACCCGCTCCTACGCGCACCGAGCCTATTTTGCATAGGCCCAGTGATGCGCGCAATCCCCGGGACGTGCATATGTCCCGGGGCGGGACCGAGGCCTCCAGCACAGTGGCTGTGCCGGGAGATCGCAACTTACGCCTGCCCAGAGGCAGGCGTAAATAAAAAAATAAAGGTAGGGCTGGGATTTAGGTAGGGCTGGGGGGCGGAGGGATCAGGGAAAGCCATCGGGGCTCCCCTAGGACTCGGCGCACGCAAGGTGCACAAGTGTGTACCCTCTTGTGCACGCCGACCCCGGATTTTATAACGGGTTGCGCGCACAAATCTACGCCCGCACATAGGTACGAATATCTGGCCCTATGGGTAATTCAATGGCATATAGTGTAGTAATTTTCAAAAGCCCACTTAATAGGGTAAAGTGAATTTACATATGTAAAACCCATTCTATGGAGGCAATTTTCAAAAGAGTTATATGCGTAAATGTAACACTATCATAGCAATTTTCAAAAGCCATTTACTCGAGTAAAGTGCACTAATGCGAGTGAATCATATGGACAATTCAATGGTATATATTATAGCAATTTTCAAAAGCCCATTTACTCAAGTACATTTACACTTATAAAACACATTTTAAGTGTGTAAATGCTTTTTAAAATCAGGCCCTACACATGTAAATGCTTTAGAAAATCAGGTTCAAAGTCTTTTGAAAATTCATTGAGATTCCAAAGATGTTATCCATGTAAAAGTAGCAAGTTTTCAAAAGCCTATTTACATGCATAAAGTCCATTTATGCATGTAAAACCTAGTTTTATGTGTGTAAAACTGAAAATGCACCGTTGAAAATTTCCAACGGTGCATTTTTGGGAATCCCTGCTTAGAGGGCATTACAGTAATCTAGTTTGGCAATCATAACTGCCTGCACCATTGTATAAGAGTCATCATTAGACAAATAACTACGAAAAAGACATACAAAAATATTCAGGATGAGGTTTAATCTTTGAGAGCCAACTTTCTTGATGGCCTATTTTCAAAATCATTTACATGCTTAAAAATGGGTAAATGCACTTTACCTGTTTAAGTGAGCTTTTGAAAATCGCTATAATATATTGCCATTGAATTATCCATAGGATTTACTCGCATAAGTGCACTTTACATGTGTAAATGACTTTTGAAAATTGCTATGATAGTATGTTACATTTACGTGCAAAACCCTTGAAAATTCACCTGTAAAATTGTTGCATTCATGCCTGCTCTTGCCCTCGCTCCACCCTCTCTACCTCTGAGGCGACTCCCTTCGGGTCTGATGGACAATTGCTGCCGAGGCTTCTCCTCGCCGTTCTTCCCGGAGTCCCCTGACTGGCCTGACGCTGGGGATCCGCCATGTTCATGATGATGTAGGGCGTACGTGCGCGCCGAAGTTTGTACCAGCAAAGGCGCGAACCTCGGGGGCGTCCCCCGTAAGGATGGCATCCGCTTCCAACATAAAAGGTCTTTGCTTACGTTTACAAATTGAGCTTGCTTGGGACTGATTGCGGGAATCATCTCGACCCGCTTCATTCTCCGCTGCTCTGCCTCTTTGAATTTACCAGGGGTACCCGCTCCTCGGGGGCCCCGCTCTCTCTTCTTGTTTTCAGATTGCTAAGACGGGATCCGGTACTCGCTCCTCGAGGGCCTATGTCCCTGAACGCTCAGAAGACTCCCTATTTCCTGGAAGCGATCGCAGACGTGAACATTGTGAGTTTCTATTCCAGTTGCAGATAGGAACCGGTACTCACTTCTCGAGGGCCCATGTTCCTAGAACTCTGAAGATTCTCTTCTAAGACGCTATCACAGGTACGGAGATCGTGAGTTATTATTACAGATTGCAGATAGGAACCGGTACTCGCTCCTCGGGGGGCCATATTCCTAAAACCCTCCGAAGACTCTCTTCAATTTTAGAAGCTATTTCATATTCAGAGATTGTGAGTTCTTATTTCAGTTTGCATATTTATTTATTTATTTATTTAAAGAATTTATATACCGGGGTTCCTGTATAGTATACATATCACCCCGGTTTACAAGGAACCAAAAACTATCGCTAAGGAACCGTAACTATCGCTTCATTTAGCAGTTTACATTGAACATTTAGCGGTTTACATTGAACATAGTTAATTTGAGAAAACATAAATAAACATAAATAAACATAAAATAGTTAATTTGAGAAAAGGTATATAATATAAGCTGGGGAAGATACGGAGGATATGAAATGCCTTTTTTCTTGCTCATTAGTTCTATGGGAAAGCTTGTTCGAACAACCAAGTCTTAAGTTTCTTTTTAAATGTAGCGTGGCACGGTTCAAGGCGAAGGTCCGGAGGGAGCGAGTTCCAGAGAGAAGGGCCCGCTGTGGATAGAGCACGTTTCCTCAGGGAGGATTTCGCCTGTTGTGTGGTTAGTCTGTACTGATATGCGCTTCTAGTTGGTTTCACTGATGTGTGTAGCTGAATTTGAAATGTTAAATTGAGTGGAGCGATATTATGTAAGGCCTTATGTATCATCATTAAGGACTTGAATTGGATCCTGTATTTTATCGGGAGCCAGTGTAGATGATGCAGGATTGGGGTGATATGGTCTCTTTTTTTGGCATTTGAGAGAATTCTTGCCGAGGCATTCAGGACCATCTGAAGTGGTTTTGTGGTGCAAGCTGGTAGGCCAAGGAGGAGAGAGTTACAGTACTCCAGTTTTGGGAGTATGATGGCTTGTAGAACCATGCGGAAATCTCTGTACAGAAGGAGTGGTTTTAGTTTCTTTAAGGTTTGTAGTTTAAAGAAACATTCTTTTGTTGTGTTATTGACGAATTTGTTGAAGCTGAATCCACCGTCTAAGATGACTCCCAGGTCCTTTACTTGTTGAGAAAAGGTATCCGGACTTTGGTTGGCGTTCGGAGGAGTGGATGGGACATAGTTTTCCGGTGCTATAATGAGGATTTCAGTTTTGTTTGTGTTTAAGACTAGGTTGAGGCTGGTGAGAAGGTTGTTGATAGCTGCGAGACATTTACTCCAGTGTGACATGGCTTTGTGTAGTGTGTCCTCTATAGGGATGAGGATTTGTATGTCATCCACATATAGGAAGTGTATAAGCTTGAGGTTGGTGAGTAATTGGCAGAGAGGGAGAAGATATATATTGAAGAGAGTCGGGGAGAGGGATGAACCTTGCAGAACTCCCCTTTTAGATTCGATGGCACGAGACTCTTTGTTATTTATCCTGACCTTGTATGATCTGTCCTCCAAAAAAGATTTGAACTAGTTGAACGCTGCTCCTGTAATGCCAATGTCCGTTAGGCGTTGCAGGAGGCACGGGTGGTTTACAGTATCGAACGCTGAAGAGAGATCCAGGAGAGCGAGGAGGCAAGGTTGGCCTTTTTCTAGATTAAAGATAATGGTGTCTGATAGTGAGGCTAATAGCGATTCTGTGTTCCTAGTCTTACGAAAACCAAATTGGTTTGGGGTGAGGATGTTATTTTCTTCAAGAAAGTCTGAAAGTTGTTTGTTAACCACTTTTTCCATAGTTTTGGCTAACATAGGGAGGTTTGCTATAGGTCTGAAGTTGGCTGGATCTGAGGTGGGAAGGTTGGGTTTCTTGAGGAGCGGTTTGAGCATGGCTAACTTGAGTTGGTTGGGAACTTGACCTTGAGTGAGAGAGCAGTTGATGATGTCTGCAACAGGTTTGGCTATGGTGTTGGTGATCATACTCAGGGTGTTTGAAGGGATATGGTCCGATGGGTGAGAGGAAGGTTTTATTTTTTTGAGAATGTTCTCTATTTCTAAAGTAGATGTGGGATCAAACTTGTCCAGCACTGATGGAGTTGTGTTGGGTTGTAAGGTGGTTGAGTGCAATGATTGTTGGGCGGTTGAGTGCGGAGGCTGTTGATCTGTTGTGTCCAAAGATTGTTGAGCGGTTGAGTGAGCTGATTGTTGAATGTGGTTTGGAAGTGTAGCTGCTCCTTTGAGGGGAGCTAGGAGTGATGTGATTTTGTTGTCGAAGAAGGCAGCTAGTTCATTCGCTTTGTTGAGAGCTTGGTCGTCTGGAATGGTAGGCGCAGGAGGTTTAGTAAGGGTAGAAACGTATGAGAAAAGTGCTCTTGAATCAAATATGAGGTGGTGGATCTTTTTGGAGAAGAATTCTCTCTTGGTTTTGTTGATGTCATTTCTGTATGAGTTGAGGCACTCTTTGTAGATGAGGAGGGTGGTTGAAGATGGGTTTCTTCGCCAATTTTGTTCCTTGGATCTCAATTCATGTTTGCGTTTTTTCAGCTCAGGAGTGAACCAAGGTTTCCTGTTGTCTTTGTTAGGGTTGATATATTTAGTCGTCATGGGGCACATTTGGTCTGCAACCTTTTTAGTGATGTTGGTCCATGAAGAAGTCGCTGAGTTGGCGTTGGAGAGGTCCAGATGCACTAGTTCCTTGGCCAGTTGTTCACTGAGTTGGTCTCCAGAGCATTGTTTCCTGATGGAGATGGCTATTGATTGTGTGGATTGCGGGGAGATCTCCTTTATTTCTAACACCGATGTTATGATTCTGTGGTCTGTCCATGGTACTGGAAGGCAAGTGGGGATGTTGTGTGTTGTGATTCCATCGTTTATGAAGATAAGGTCCAACGTATGACCTGCTTTGTGGGTTGGTTCTGTCACAATCTGTCTAAAACCCATATTGCTGAGCGAGGCGAGAAGAGTTTTACAGTTGGTGGATTGAGGTTGGACATCTACGTGGAGGTTAAAATCTCCCATGAGTATGGTAGGATTACTGGAGTTTAGGTGTTTTGCTGTGAGTTCTATGATTGATGATGGGTCTGATTCCAGTATTCCAGGAGGGGCATAAATTAAACCAATCGTCAGGTGTTTCGATTTGAAGAGCGCAAATTCGATGTTTGATAGGTTATTTGAGGTCTGCAAAGCCAGACCTAGTGATTTTTTGGCTGCAAGGAGAAGTCCACCTCCTCTTTTTTTGTGTCTGGGTATGGAGAGAAGATCGTATGCCTGGATGGGTAGCTGATTTATTAGAGCGGTGTCGGTGGGTTTTAACCAGGTTTCTGTGATGGCACATATGTCTGGTTTTGCGTCGCATAGTAAGTCATTGAGTATATGAGTTTTCTTAGAGATGGATTGTGCGTTAACAAGCGTGAGAGAGAAGAGCGTCAGCCCTAGAAATTGGGTGACCGGTGTCAGCAGGATAGGCCTTAGCCTCTGTTGACGGTTGTGATGGGGGGGAGTGGGGGGCTTAGGTGCTCTCCACTTGTGGCTGTGGATGATGGGAATTGTGAGGATTCCCATGATTATATGTATCAGCAGTCTTATCAGTCAGAAGAAATACTGGGCGAATGCAGTCAGGAGAATGCTGGGCGAATGCAGTCGGATGAATGTTGGGCGAATGCAGTCGGTTGAATGCTAGGCGAATGCAGTCAGATGAATGCTGGGCGAATGCAGTCAGATGAATGCTGGGCGAATGCAGTCAGATGCAGTCAGATGAATGCTGGGCGAATGCAGTCGGATGAATGCTGGGCGAATGCAGTCGGATGAATGCTGGGCGAATGCAGTCGGATGAATGCTAGGCGAATGCAGTCAGATGCAGTCGGATGAATGCTAGGCGAATGCAGTCAGATGAATGCTGGGCGAATGCAGTCAGATGCAGTCGGATGAATGCTGGGCGAATGCAGTCGGATGAATGCTGGGCGAGTGCAGTCGGATGAATGCTGGGCGAATGCAGTCAGATGCAGTCGGATGAATGCTGGGCGAGTGCAGTCGGATGAATGCTGGGCGAATGCAGTCAGATGCAGTCGGATGAATGCTGGGCGAATGCAGTCAGATGAATGCTGGGCGAATGCAGTCGGATGCAGTCGGATGAATGCTGGGCGAATGCAGTCAGATGAATGCTGGGCGAATGCAGTCGGATGCAGTCAGATGAATGCTGGGCGAATGCAGTCAGATGCAGTCGGATGAATGCTGGGCGAATGCAGTCGGATGAATGCTGGGCGAATGCAGTCGGATGAAGCTGGATGATTGCTGGAGTGGAAGGATGAGCGCTGGATGACTGCTAGATGCTAGGTGACTGCTGGAGTGGAAGGATGTGCTAAGGGTTGTTGTCTGTCTAGTTCAGGTGTGCTAGGATTTGGAAGGAGTGGCGAGACTGAGTATTGATGGTATGGGTTACTATTGTAGTCTCACCCTGACCTCACCTCACCAGAGTCTCACAAAGGGGCTCGCTAAGGGGCAGGCCCCTTAGGTCGCGCCCCTTCGGACGCGCGACGCCCGGCGCGCGACGCCATCTGTGAGCGTTTAAATTTAAAGGGCTTCACGCAGCCTTTTCAAGGGCCGGGTGCCTTTCAGTGTGCCTTTCAGGGGGAGTGGTTTGCACTCACCGCGATGTCTTCTTCGTGCGCCTACCGCGCGGCTCCCTTCTCCCAGCACCTGAATGAGGCGTCCTCCACCAGTCTTGCAGGGACCCTGGGTCGCGGCAGAAAGGGGACCTGGAGGGAGTGAGGTGGAAATCGCTAGAAATGCAGTCTAACCCTGCGGGACAATGGATAGGAACCAGTACTCGCCTAGAAGCTCCTGTTCCTGAATATACTAACTATTCTCTATTGCCTAAGAAACCATTACAGAGATAGATAACTGTGAGTTACCATCGCTCTCTCAGAGCTGTCCCTGGAAACAGGAACTCACTCCTCGAGGGCTTAACTCTCTCCAGCTACTGAGCCTTCTTATTAATGTATGTGAGTGTATCATCTACTTCTGGTTATGTATCCAGCATACTCTGTCTATTCACTATCTATGAGTCTCTCTCTACAGCTCAGCAAACTCGGAGATAGAAGTTCCAGTTTCTGAAGGACTTCAGCCCTGCCGGGCACATCAGCTCACTACTGCCACCTCTGGTGGTTCTACTACCTGTCTAATAAAGAACTATCTGTGTCTGTCTCCATACTCCAGCTTAGTCGGTGGTCCCTCTCATGATATCCTCCTGGGGGCGCTGTCATCTGCCATCGGCCACCATTCTACATTAGAGTGCTCATCTCTCACACTTCAAGAATTGAGTACAACAAACTGCTACCTTGCAGTCTAACCCTCAACTGTTCCTTCCTCAGGAACTGTATCATAACCAATTACTACTTCTTAGCAGGAACCATACAGATGGCCAACACCTCCCTTCAGGGGAACTCTCAGCGCGCGCAAAGGGGTGCACAATTGTGCAACTTGCGCACGCCGAGCTGCGCAGCCTGCCTCCGTTCCCTCCGCCCCCCTGCACCTTCCCCTCCCTTCCCCTACCTAACCTGCCCCACAGCCCTACCTAGAACTCTCCCCCTTATCTTTGTTGAAGAAGTTACGCCTGCCGGACGTGCGCCAGCCAACGGCCGGCCCGCGATCCCAGGCACAGCGGCAAATGGCTGCTGTGCCTGGAGGCTCAGGCCCCGCCCCCGGACCACCCCGGACAGCCCACGCCCCGCCCCTTTTTGCAAGCCACGGGACATATGCGCGTCCCGGGGCTCGGCGCATGCAGGGGGAGGCAGGGGTAGGTTGCGTGCGTATCTTACACACGCAACCCTTTGAAAATCTACCCCTGTATGTGGAAGATCTTGAAATACTGCATTCAGTTTTAAAACATTATTTTAAAAATTGAAGCATGCACTTATGCTGGCTTCAGTCGAAAAGCGAATAACGCAAGAGATAGGTTGGTCTTGGTCTACCTGTGATTTCATGATGATGATGTTTGGCTCTTATCTTTCTGAAGTTGTATTTAACTGACTGCCTGCTATCTTTACACCTCTTCTACTCTGTTTGAATTCTGATTTATACTGTAATCTTGCTGCTATAAACTCTTATTTCATTGATGTACTCAGTGACTTCTGCCACCTCCTTTTAGCTTGTCTCAAGGAACTATTGGCCTTACTACCGAAGAAGACACCTTCTTGAGAGAAACAATGTTATCGAGCACAGAGAACAAATTCTCAAATAACTAATTAGCTAGAGCTGAGGGCAGAACTAAAGCTCAAATTATCTTTGATTATATCCTTTTCCTCCCCCATTTTAGGAATATCAGTAGTCACCCTAGAAAATCTCTCAGATCTCCAAAAAGAGGAAGCAGAAAAGGTGCATGATCTACTGCAAGCCCTCAATTCATTAGAAAGTGATCCGACCACAAGACCTCTTCTAACTGCACCTCAGAAACCACATTCTGAGAAGCCCAGGTTCCCTAGGACCAACACTAAATCCAGAATGTGTTCATCACAATGTGTAGAATGGTCAATTAACTGGGAAAGGCCAACTGAAATGAGTGCATTTAAAAAAATCCTTGATACAGACTACAGGGCTGAAAGCTACCCACACATTAAAATCACCCACAATCAATTCCTGATAATGCAGATAATGCGGTAATGCAGATATAATGAAACAATAAAATCAAGTACAATGTTCAATGGAGCACCATCCTGACCCAGAAGCCGAATCACTAAATCTATTGCTCATTTACCCACTTCTACCACCAAGCTTTTGCTCCCCAAATCCACCTTATGCAGGGTACAATTTACTGCTAAATCATCCCAACAGATCAAAACCACCCCTCCTCCTTTTTCTCGGTCCATGCATGATGGTAGTAAATATTACCCTGGAGGGCACAGCTGATTCAGCAACACTAAAATCTGCCTCCAAGAACCAGGTTTCTTTTAATAAAAGTATATCAGGCTTTAAATCCCAACTACAAAGCAAATAAAATCTCTCTCTTAGCTTTAATTGAACAAACATCAATATGATGTTTGTTATAATAACATTCTTAGAGCCCAATTTTCAAAATAATTGGTTGGTTTATTTTATATTTTGTTTAGGATTTATTACACAATTTAATGTTTGAATGTTTTGCTTGAATATTTGTTTTGTTCTTATTCTTACTGTTTTATTTTTCTTGTCTGTGCTTTTTGTGTTATGCTTTAGACAATGAATTATTTTTTTGTACACTGCAACTCAACTTGAACATTCCCATATAATGGCAGGAGATAAAATTCAAATCAATGAATAAATGACACTTACTGGTTAGACTTTAGAGGGCACACATAAGTAGGTTCCAGAGGAAGTTGCTGTGTGTGACTCCTGAACAAGGACTGTCTCTGCAACGGCTGGGCAAGGTGTATGTGTGTGTGGGAGGAGGGGGGTTAAAATAGGTAAGCAAGACTTAAAGTAGTTGTGAATGAAGTCTTGTGGTGCCATAGCCCAACAGAAACTGATTCCAAGCTGGTTGCATTTGAATTGGAAGCCTAAAAAAACAGGAGGAAACTGCTGTGCCAAAAATATAAAGAATGTAATGAACATTTATAGAGATTTTACCTCCACAGTTTATCAGTACCAAAAACCCCTCAGACATCTGTATCTATCTAAACTGTTAAAGCAATGTTTGTAATCCATTGTAACGACATCAGGAAGATCAAGAAATCCACATAATAAGGGATACTGCTATCCCTTACCTACCAAATTGCCCTCAGGATATGCTTTGGGTAGACTTTAGTCCTTTTCATACCACCCCTAAATGATTCCCTCATTAGGGGAATATAAAAGCATGCTGTGCGCAGGCAGAGGTGGGGGTTCATTGCTTTATTTTGGAGTGAGGCGAGTAAGTGCAGTCTGCAGCCTGTATCTCAAAGTGGAAAGGACTTTGCCTTCGTCAGCCTCCTCACGGAGCTGGGAGGAACAGCTCTGGGAAGAGGAGAGTTCGGAGGCTTTTTGTTTTTTACTGATGTTATTTTTTTTTGAGACCTGCCCTTGCCGAAGTCACCCCTGCCTGCTGGAGGGTAAGATAAGGCACTGCATAAAGGAAGGTAGCTGTGACCCAAGAAGGAAAGAAGTGTTTTTTTTGGGGGGCTTAGAAGAAAGTCAATCCTGTTCTTTTGGGAGGAATCTTTTAACCACTATTCCTGCCCACTAGAAGAAGGAGCTTTTCTTTTTGGACTTTGAGATACAGTTCTGGGCTATCTGACTGCCTCCAGAAGCTCAGATTTGGGATTTTAACATCAGAGAAAGAGAGGAGATCCTCGTCCTCTTCAGAGTCTGCTCACTAACCTCCAGAGGGGAGTCTTAGGGTTTCCAACTACAAAGGACACTGACTCAGGGGGACGGCACTGAAACAAAGCATTTTTGGACTTTTCTGTTCTGTTTGAAGATTTTCTAAGGAATTAATTTTGTGGAATGGACTCTGAAGGCATTTTTGTTGCAGTAAATATTTCTTTTGAACACCCACATTCAAGTGGCTGCCTGCTCTCCTGAGTCAAAGGAGCCCTCAAGCAAGGACTTTATAATTGTGAGTGCGCTGGAGGCTGCAATTGCAGAACGAGTGAGAGAGACTGTGAGATCTGGTCCCCATCCCTGTGGGCCTAGGACCCCAAAGCTGTATCCTTCTCCTCACCGGCAGAACCCCAGCAGCTGCTTTGTACTGTGGACTGTGTTGGACAGGGCAAAGTGAGATCCGGCAGAGACAGCGTCCCCAGGGACTACTGTGTGTGCTCCTGTATTACAGGAGGTCCCCGAAGAGGGGGGTTACACACACCTACTGCATTAATTGTAATTGGAGAAAAAAAAAAGGTATCTACTTAGAAGAAAGAGTACCCCACATCATGGACAGTTATATGCTCCATAGTAAGATCTTCAACCCAATGCTATTACTTTCCTTGGGAATTTAGGCATGACCTGATAACTTCTGCATACCATCAACTTGTAGCAGGCAGTGAACATTATTCCAAAAATAAACACATGGATTGCATTGTCATTTTAGAAATTCAACACAAAAGGAGTATAACAAGGTTTCCATAATGCTCTCAGCTAATCGAAGCATACAAGGGAAATTTAATGGCATGGGACTGGAATTCCCTGAACATCTGCAGTCTGGAGAAACAGGAGATGACCATTTAAGGCTCGTTTTCCATCTCTGCCTTATACTGAGGTCCTTACCATCTTAGGGAAAGGAAATGTACACAGCTGTTATTGAATGAATAGTATTTCCGCGAGAGGGCTTCAGTGAAGTGCTCAGGATTAATGTCATCTTAATAGTAGACACATGTAGATACAGAATCAGATATGAGCTTTCCCTTTCCATGTGTGCTGTACTTACATGCAAGCAGTCAGGAGGCCTGACCATATTATATAACATATATATATATATATATCACTTGGAACTGCTAACTTTCGGACTTCAGTTTGATTCTCCTGTTCACCTTGAAGACGAAACTTAACCTCCTTGTGCTCAAATTTAGGTTGCAGGGAGATTTAACCCTTGTGATTAATGTGGGTGTCAATGAGGCTAATTTGCTTAGAAGTGTCTTATGTACTGCGACCGCATGCTCTAATGGCACAATAAAATAAGTACTAAAGGCACCGAGTGGTTAAATTTAGCTCATTTTCAGCTGAATCTAGATGCCTAGATCTAAGCATGAAAATGAGCTTGGCAACCTCCACTAAGTCCTCTTCACACAGTACTAACCCAATAAACCCCCCCCCCCCCCCAAGTGATATCCCCTCCAGATTACCCTCTGAACAAGAATTTTCCACCTTGATCCCCATGCCCACCAGCCCAATTTCAAAAATATCTTGCTGCCTAATCCCACATCCCACCCACTTGATCTAAAAAAAAGAGCTTGCAGCCAAATCCTGCCAACTGATCCTCCTCCCTCTCAACTGATTTCACAAAACGTTGCACTTACAAACACCCTCCCCAGAACCTACCAAAGAGTTCTCAATGCCAAGCTGGCAGTCTTAACCACTACCAGCCTGGCATCCATTGTTGACCTGAAAATCAGTGCTAGCCTGCTAAATCTTAACCCTACCCTAACCACATAGCCAAGGCCACCTATTTTATTTTTATAAATTTAGTCACCCAGTGAATCTTGGTGGCTACATTTAACCGCACAGCGGTTTCCAAAAGGGCTGATCTAGTGACCTAGCTGTCAAAGTTAGGCATGTAGCCCCTTTGAAAATTGACTCCATAATAACATAATAGCAACCTATGGGAATCACACATATGGAACATATTACACCTATATTATGCAAGCTGCATTGGTTGCCTTTCCAGTGGTGGTCGCAATTTAAGGTATTGATGGTAATTCATAAAGTATCGTATTTCGATGTAAATTGCTTATTGAAAAGTAAGCTACAATATTATATTCTCTTGAGAGATCTTAGCTCATCGGGAACAAAACTGCTAAAGGTAATGTCAGTACGAGAATATAGGTTGCAGCAAACAAGGTCCTGGGCATTTTTATGTATGGGCCCCAATGCTTTGGAATGCTTTACCAATAGAGTTATGGGAAGAACAGGATGTTAAGATGTTTAGGAATATTATTTTAAGGAGTCCTTTTTTAGTTAATGAAACATTTTGTTTAGTCTTAAATATGTTTTACTTGACCTTATTTTATATAACGTTTTGTTTGTATTGGTTATGTTATGCTGTTTAGTATGAATGTCACACTTGCAATCCGCCCTGAACAACAATGTTGCAATAAAGAAATAGTAGATGACAGAAAAAAAAAAAAACCCAATCGGTCCATTTAGTCTGCCCAGTATTTCCTGTTCACGCTGACAAGGATCCATCCCAGCTGCCAGCCATAACAGATGACGATAGATACTGCCATGACCAGTAAGGGTGAAATGAAGCAGAGGGTGTGATAATACAGGTTTGTTCAGCAGTTCAAAGCCTGCACATCATGCCTTTGCATAGAGCTGGCTTTAGAGGTGTGGGTGGCCAGATAGGGCACTGATGCTTTAGGGGGTGCTGTGGCGGCTTTAAAGAGGCATTGCCACAGTGCCCCAGGGAAGAAGCCCTCCTGTCCATAGAGGAAGTCTCTCCAGGCCATGGAGAACACTGTTCCTGCCATGTGCATAGGCCTTTGGCTCTAAAGCCAACCTTGATGTCACAAATGCACACTGAGAGCTGCTGTAGCAGATGCAGACGTAGAGGCAAATGTACTAACCTGTGAGTCTACTCATAGAAATGAGGCAGTACCGAAATCGTTCTCATGATCAGCTCATTTAAATATTATTCAAATTAGATTCATGGCATTTATTTTGCAGTAAACACTGCACAAAATCATGGATCTCATCACAAAAAAAATGTAACTATATTTTCTTGAAGTATAGATACATTTTATGGAAAATCACCTAACTGCACAATTTTTCACAAAAAAATCTTGCTATGTGCAAATCACTTTTGAGCTGATTTATATTATTCTTTAGCTCATGAGTAATGAAACATAATGCTTTCACAATGCAAAACTACGCACACATAAACAGCAAATAGTGTATGCTAAAATTTGCAAATATGACTATTTTATTTGCTGTTTTTGCATGCATTTTTGTATTTGTAAATGTCATTCATGGGCTAGTACATTGGCCTCAATGACAGGTAAAAACAGTGGGCCTGATTTTCAATTTACATGCTTAAAATTGGCACTTTAACTATGGAAGTGGGCTTCTGAAAATTGTTACTTTCAAACCGGCACGCGAGTGCACTTTGGGGTGTGTGCGTAGCCGCGCGCCCAGATACATGGACATTTTATAACGTGCATGAACATATGTGCGCACATTATAAAATAGCCTGACTGAGCACATATGCACCCCTTTTCAAGTGGGTGTGCGCCTAGGGCACAAATCCCAATTCTACCATGTAAAACAGGGTATTTTATAATGGGTGGACATCCATGCAATTGACATTTTCACCACTTCATCCAACAGTTTGCCCAGATAAGAACCAGGTCCTCCAAACCCCACTGCTTTGATAGTCTGCACTCCCCCCCCCGTTACCCCAAACCCTTTAAAATTGGCAGAAATGGTTAATTTCTTTTATGTTGTAAGTTACACCTCCTTCATAGTTGAAATAAAGTTATTTGCCAGTAGACCTGGGCCGGCGCCGAGAAGCATAATATTTATGACCATATCTCTTGGCCACGCCCTGACACATCCATGCCCCGCCCAGACCATGCTCCTTTTGAGATATGTGAAATGTGCCTGCAGCAGGAGATATGTGCACATCTGGGCAGCTTTTAAAATTCGGCGGGCGCATGCGAGCCTGACTTGTGTGCGCATCTCCGTTTGTGGTGCGTGCCGGGCTTTTAAAGTTCATCTTATAGTATGTTACATTTATGCAAGAAACGTCATTGAAAGTTCACCTGTATGCATGTAAATGCTTTTGAAAATTACTCCCAGTGTGTTGACAGGAAGAAACCACCTTGTGATTGGAGATAACATTTTCATACTAGGCTGAATTTATAGCAGCAATAATGTGATAAAATGTACTGACAAGAACAGTGAATGAAATGTGAAAATTATTACAGATCATATCACTCATATGTGGAATTGTGGCACATTCCTTTGCATTGAACCATCACTTTACTGATTTGATCTTTGCAGTCATTGATCAGGCACCAGTTTGTAGATGTGGGGAAGATTTAATGTGAACAGCGATTGCTTTCCACTTTGTGTACGGTCTCTCCCTTTGGACTCAATAATGATTTAGATTTGCCAGTTTTTCTTTAAATTATTTTTTTAAAAATAAATCTTCATATATGTCATTTTTATTTGGCATGTTACAAGTTCTGGTTGGCTAGGTTTTTCACCTATCAGAATTGTTCTGGATTTTCCCACTGTTCGTCATTATCAAATGGCGTTTGGTTTCTAGAGTTTGCTGTGAAGTCTGAGATGATGACTGGCTCTGTTATAGAGTGTCTTCTAGATCTCCTTCTCTGGGAATTTCAAGCTGGGATTCCATTGTGTGAAGTTTTATCTTCAGAGTATGGAGTAAATGGAAAGAGATACTTCGCAGTAAAAATCAGGCTCTTTTCTAAATCATACTATTGCACTAGCCCTTATTGAGAGTTTAATCATTCCTTTGTAGGTCACTAGCAGATTAATTAGTGAATATACCTATATATTTAAAGTGCTCTAAGTCCAACTCCCTTAGCAACATAAACTTAACTAGGAGCTCAACAAAATTAAGATGAAGGCAGCAGGTGTCATATGTATGATTTTTTACCCGCCGGTGAGAGATCGTATGTGTGCATCTGGTGCAAAGAGCTCCTGGCTCTCAGAGAATGAGTCTGATCTCTGGAGGCTAAAGTGGCAGACCTGGAGGAGCTGAGGCAGACAGAGAGGTACATTGATGAGGTCTTGAGGGACATAGTAGCCAAGTCCCAAATCCAGTCTGGCAGCCCCGGTGCTGTCTTGGATCAGAAAGGTCTCCCAGTTGGACAGCATTACCCTGGTATAGTAGGAAGTGATCCTGTAACAAGGACATGCTCTCGAGGTGATGCGATGTCCTCTCACACTGAGGACAACTCTCCCAGGGCTACTGCCCAGGAGGAAAGGATTAGGTTGGCTATTATAGTTGGTGATTCAATTATTAGAAATGTAGATAGCTGGGTGGCTAGTGGACGAGAGGACCGCCTGGTAATTTGCCTACCTGGTGCGAAGGTGGTGGACCTCACGCCTCACCTAGATAAGATTATAGACAGTGCTGGGGAGGAGCCGACTGTCGCGGTACATGTGGGCACCAATGACATAGGAAAATATGGGAGAGAGGTCCTGGAAGGCAAATTTAGGATTTTAGGTAGAAAGCTGAAATCCAGAACCTCCAGGGTGGCATTCTCTGAAATGCTTCCTGTTCCACGTGCAGATCCCAGGAGCCAGGCAGAGCTCTGGAATCTCAATGCGTGGATGAGATGATGGTGCAGGGAAGAGAGATTCAGTTTTGTAAGGAACTAGACAACCTTTTGGGGAAGGGGGAGACTTTTCCGAAAGGACGAACTCTACCTTAACCAAAATCAAACCAGGCTGCTGGCGCTAGCTTTCAAAAAAGAGATAGAGCAGTTTTTAAACTAGAGCACGGGGGAAAGCCGACAGAACTCAGTAATGCATGGTTTGAAGGAATGTATTTTTGAAGGATACTAATGAAACAGGATAGTTAGTGCATCCCAACAGAGAGTCCCACTGTCGCTCCTTGTGACCTTGGGCAAGTCACTTTACCCTCCATTGCCTCAGGTACAAACTTGGGGGTGGATTTATCAAAATGCAGTATGTACCGCATGTGATAGCAAAAGGGGTGTATTTTATGCTAATATAGCATATACCTGTGTGAAGAGCTAAGTTAGCACAAATTGCAATACCATTTTCAGATTCTGTGATAAGTGCCAGACCTGTTGTATTTCTGTCATTTGTTAATGGTCCTAGACACATATATATGAGAGAGAGAGAGAGAGAGAGAGAGATGTTACCCAGGTAGAGAGTCCATTAAGCTAGGTTGAGAGAACCTTGCCCAAATCTCATCTTGGAGTGAGTTTCCTCACTCCGAAGGCCAGCAAATCTTCACAAGAGACCTCTGTTCTGTTCGTAGGTGTCACGTAGAATGTCAAAGTGGCCCCTAACCCCCTACACTGTCACCTAAACCCCACCTCGAGTTACAAGGTGGGCCTACCTTAGGGATACAAATACCTACCTATGGGCAATGATATTATGGCCAGAGTCTCTCTCTCTCTCTCTCTCTCTCTCTCTCTCTCTCTCTCTCTCTCTCTCTCTCTCTCTCTCTCTCTCTCTCTCTCTCTCTCTCTCACAAAACCCATCAATTCACCATTGCAAATGGCAATGAAACCTTACCACACAGCTTAACACAATCCAAAGAGGTGTAGTTAAAATCAGTGTTATGGCTGTGCAGTAGCTCTTTGCAGACAGGCTAACCCAGCCCACTCTCCACCCCTATTTGCATCACACCATACAATATGGTGCAATCGCATGTGATAAGCCCTTATTGCATTTTGATAAATGACCCCCTTAAACTGTAAGCCCTCTGGGGATAGGGAAATACCTACAGTACCTGAATGTAATCCACTGTGAAAAGTGGAATATAAATGCAAAAATTAGCCCAAGTGCCTATAAGTAAAGAAACACCTAAGCTAAAGAATTCCAAATTATCCCTATCAACTGAAAAGAAGGTTGTTAATACAAACAAAAAATGCACTTTGAAATGTCTGAATGCCAGAAGCTAAGAAGTAAGATGGGAGAGTTAGAATATACAGCAGTGAATGATGAGATAAACATGTGACATCTCAGAGACCTGGTGGAAGGAGGATAACCAATGGAACAGTGCTATATCAGGTTACAAATTATACCACAATAATAGGGAGGATCAATTTGGAAGTGTAGCACTTTAAGTCTGGGAAGGTATAAAATCCAACAGGATAAAGATCATGCGAGACACAAAGGGCCAGATTTTCAAAGGGGTACGTGCGTAAGATACGCGCGTACCCCCCGAAAACCTGGCCGAAGTACCCCCTGCGCGCTCCGAGCCTATGTTGAGTAGGCTTGGCAGCGCGCACAAGCCCCAGGACGCAGGTAAGTCCCAGGGCTTTCCGGGGGGGAGCGTGTTGGGGGCGTGTTGCGGTGGCACGTCATTTGGGGGCGGGGCCATGGGCGTGGTTCCGGCCCGGGGCATTTTGGGGGCATGGCCAAGGCCTCCGAAACGGCTCCCAGGCCTGGGAATCGTGCACTGGCGGCCGGCCCGGTGCGCGCAAGTTACGCCTGCTTCGGGCAGGCGTAACTCGTACAAGAGGTAGGTGGGGGTTTAGATAGGGCTGGGGGGGTGGGTTAGGTAGGGGAAGGGAGGGGAAGGTGGGGGGAAGCAGAAGGAAAGTTCCCTCTGAGTCCTTGTACGCGCCAACCCCGAATTTTAATGGATAAGCGCAGCTACGCGTGTATCTATTAAAATCCCGCGTACTCTTGTTTGCGCCTGGTGCGCGAACAGAAGTAAGCGCGGGCACAGATTTATAAAATCTACCCCTAAATGCTCAGTAGAATCTTTATGGGAAGAAATCCTATGTGTGTTGGATAAGACTATAGTGAGAGGAATATACTATCATCCACCTGGCCAAAATGATTAGATAGGCAATGAAATGCTAAGAGAGATCAGGGAAGCTAACGAATTTGGCAGTGCAGTAATAATGGGAGATTTCAATTACCAAAAATCCACAGAAGCAATCCTTGCACGTAAGCAAGTACTCAGAGTCACTGGTGCAGGCAAAAGGATACAGTTCCATTCAGTAATATAAGATGTTTTTATTGTAAAGATTCACAATTCATTCAATGCGGCAACTCCATTCAAAGTAGCAGTAAGGCATTTAAAGTCCCCCGACACGGTCCCGTGTTTCGCGGTGGCTGCATCGGGAGGGACCAAATAATATTCCAAATCTGCAATATAACATAGGTAATAAAGAATAGAACAAAAACAAAAGGCTGCTATATAGAGAGTACTAGTGAGGTTCACATACCTTATAGAAGAACTTCAGGAGCGCAATCGCCCTCTAATTTTGACAACCATTTAAAGAGCAAAAAAAGGCGCGAAAAACAAACTCTCGCAGGATGCTGTTACTAGCACCTCCACCCAAGTGATAGAGATATCTAAAAAGGCTATACAAGTAGGATGAATGCAGTGATTAAATTGAATATGAGGATTAAGCGAATTAACCCAATCTAGAAACATAAAAAACTGAATGTCAGAGCCCGTCCAAATAATGAAAATGTCATCAATATAGCGTGCCTATACATGGATGAATATGAAACATCAAATATTTATTCATCTACTTGGTTTCAATACATCCATGTATGGCTACGCTACATTGATGACATTTTCATTATTTGGACGGGCTCTGACATTCAGTTTTTTATGTTTCTAGATTGGGTTAATTCGCTTAATCCTCATATTCAACTTAATCACTGCATTCATCCTACTTGTATAGCCTTTTTAGATATCTCTATCACTTGGGTGGAGGACCACTTTGAGACCACTCTGTTCCGCAAAAATACTGACCGGAACATCTTGCTTGTTTTTAACAGCTGTCATCCCCGGGCACTTCGAGATAACATACCCACGGGGCAATTCTTAAGACTTTGTCGTCTTTGTTCTACACGGATGGAATTCCTCTCCCAATCCCGGGGTATGTTTACCCATTTTGTTGAAAGGGGTTATTCCCATTGCGGGTCATCAAAAAGGCTTTTAAACGGGCATTGTACACGCAACAGGACTGGCTTTTTACATCTTCTATACAGTCTGATGACGTTACTCATAACTGTATCCTCCCCTTTTCCACCGTAGGTAGGACTATAGTGAATATGATTAAACGACATTGGGCAGCTTTGTCCCTTACTGATCTAATGCATGGTCCCCCACGTTTTACATTTAAAAGAGGCACAAATTTAAGAGACCGTCTCGTGCATACATCTTTATCGTCTTTACATAATCATCCACGCACAAGTGGTCAGCATAACCCCTGTGGCCGCTGCACGATGTGCAGCCACACGGAGTCTTCGACAGAGTTTATACATCCTGTGACAGGACGTGTGTTCAAATTGTACTCCCAGTCAAACTGTAGCACTAAAGGAGTTATCTATGTGGTTAAATGTCCTTGTTCACTATTATATGTGGGCAAGACCTCACGCATGATTAAAACGCGTATTATAGAACATTGCTCCAACATTAGATCCTCTAGGACTGATGAACCTCTAGTAACCCACTGGCTTCAGGCTGAACACTCCATCGCTGCTCTCTCCTTCTCAGTATTAGAGGTGGTCTCGCCCCCCTCGCGGGGAGGAGATTTTGCCGGTATACTGGGTCGGAGGGAGCAGCGATGGATCTATACCCTCAACACAGTTTTTCCCAATGGATTAAACAAAGACATAGAATGGTATCTGTTCTACTAGTACTTGTTGTTAACATGTCATCACGATCATAGGTGTTGTCCCGCTAGTAACAGCATCCCGCGAGAGTTTGTTTTTCGCGCCTTTTTTTGCTCTTTAAATGGTTGTCAAAACTAGAGGGCGATTGCGCTCCTGAAGTTCTTCTATAAGGTATGTGAACCTCACTAGTACTCTCTATATAGCAGCCTTTTGTTTTTGTTCTATTCTTTATTACCTATGTTATATTGCAGATTTGGAATATTATTTGGTCCCTCCCGATGCAGCCACCGCGAAACACGGGACCGTGTCGGGGGACTTTAAATGCCTTACTGCTACTTTGAATGGAGTTGCCGCATTGAATGAATTGTGAATCTTTACAATAAAAACATCTTATATTACTGAATGGAACTGTATCCTTTTGCCTGCACCAGTGACTGAGATTTCAATTACCCCAATATTGACTGGGTAAATGTAACATCAGGACATGCTAGAGACATAAAATTCCTGGATGGAATAAATGATTGCTTCATGGAGCAATTGGTTCAGGAACCAATGAGAGAGGGTGCTATTTTAGATTTCATTCTTAGTGGAACACAGGATTTGGTGAGAGAGGTAAAGAGGGTGGGGCCACTTGGCAATAGTGATCATAACATGATCAAAGTTGAAGAAATGACTGGAAGGGGGACAATATGTAAATCTACAGCTCTAACACAAAGGGGCGGATTTTAAAACGAGCGCGAATAGCCTACTTTTGTTTGCGCTCCAGGCGCAAACAAAAGTACGCTGGATTTTAGTAGATACGCGCGGAGCCGCGCGTATCCGCTAAAATCCTGGATCGGCGCGCGCGCAAGGCTATCGATTTCGTATAGCCGGCGCACGCCGAGCCGCGCAGCCTACCCCCGATCCCTCCAAGGCCGCTCCGAAATCGGAGCGGCCTTGGAGGGAACTTTCCTTTGCCCTCCCCTCACCTTCCCCTCCCTTCCCCTACCTAACCCACCCGCCCGGCCCTGTCTAAACCCCCTCCTTACCTTTGTCGGGGGATTTACGCCTCCCAGAGGGAGGCGTAAATCCCCGCGCGTCAGCGGGCCTCCTGCGCGCCGGGACGCGACCTGGGGGCGGGTCCGGAGGGCGCGGCCACGCCCCCGGGCCGCCCCGGGCCGTAGCCACGGCTCCGGGCCCACCCCCGGAACGCTCCCGACACGCCCCGAAAACACCGCGTGGTTCGGGCCCGCCCCCGACACGCCCCCCGACACGCCCCCTCCGAAAACCCCGGGACTTACGCGAGTCCCGGGGCTCTGCGCGCGCCGGTAGGCCTATGTAAAATAGGCTTACCGGCGCGCAGGGCCCTGCTCGCGTAAATCCGCCCGGTTTTGGGCGGATTTACGCGAGCAGGGCTCTTAAAATCCGCCCCAAAATTTTCAAAAGGGAAACTTTGATAAAATGAGGAAAATAGTTAGAAAAAACTGAAAGGTGCAGCTGCAAAGGTTAAAAGTGTACAAGAGGCGTGGACATTATTTAAAAATACAATCTTAGAAGCGCAGTCCAGATGTATTCCATGCATTAAGAAAGGTGGAAGGAAGGCAAAACAATTACAGGCATGGTTAAAAGGTGAGGTGAAAGCCAAAAAAAGTCCTTCAAAAATTAGAAGAAGGATCCATCTGAAGAAAATAGGAAAAAGCATAAGCATTGTCAAGTTAAGTGTAAAACATTGATGAGGCAGGCTAAGAGAGAATTTGAAATGAAGTTGGCTGTGGAAGCAAAAACCCATAATAAAAACTTTAAAAAATATATCCAAAGCAAGAAACCTGTGAGGGAGTCGGTTGGACGGTTAGATGACTGAGGGGTTAAAGGGGCTCTTAGGGAAGATAAGGCCTTTGCAGAAAAACTAAATTAATTCCTTGCTTCTGTGTTTGCTAATGAGGATGTTGGAGAGATACGGTTCCGGAGATGGTTTTCAAGGGTGATGATTCAGATGAACTGAACCAAATCACTATGAACCTGGAAGATGTAGTAGACCAGATTGACAAACTAAAGAATAGAAAATCACCTGGACTGGATGGTACGCACCAAAGGGTTCTGAAGGAAGTTAAAAATAAAATTTCAGATCTATTAGTTAAAATCTGTAAACTATCATTAAAATGATCCATTGTACCTGAAGACTGGAGGGTGGCCAATGTAACCCCAATATTTAAAAAGGGCTACAGGGGTGATCCACGAAACTATAGACTAGTGAGCCTGACGTCAGTGCCAGGAAAAATAGAGGAAACTATTCTAAAGATCATAGCATATAGAAAGACATGGTTTAATGGAACATGGTCAGCATGGATTTACCCAAGGCAAGTCTTGCCTCACAAATCTGCTTCATTCTTTTGAAGGTGTTAATAAATATTGAGGGTGTGCATACATTTTTTTTCATTGGTGTTTCATTTTCGGGTCCGGAGTGGGCCATTTTGGTCAACTCCACGAACCCGAAAACATTTTTCATTTCTATTTTGGGAAAACCCTGAAAAACAAAAAAACCCCACCCCAACCATTCAAATAATTTAACTATAATCCCCCCACCCTCCCGACCCCCCCAAGACTTGCCTGGTGGTCCAGCGGTGGTCCCGGGAGTGATCTCCCCCTCTCAGGCCGTCGGCTGCCAGTATTCAAAATGGCGCCGTGGCCCTTTGCCCTTACCATGTGATAGGGGCTACAGGTGCCATTGGTCAGCTCCTGTCACATGGTAAGGGCAAAGGGCCACGGCGCTATTTTGATTACTGGCAGCCGATGGCCCGAGAGGGGGGGATAGCTCCCAGGACCCCCGCTGGACCAACAGGGACTTTCAGCAAGTCTTGGGGGGTCAGGATGGTGTGGATTTGTAATTAATTAAATTTGAAGGGTTGTGGTGGGTGTGGGGTTGGTATTTTTTAATGTGCCCTTTCCCCCCCTAAAAAAAAAAAAACAATATGAAAACTATATGAAATTTCGTGGGTTTTCCTTTCGTTTTGTCAGCCCCCCAAAATGCAATGAAATAAATAAAGATGATATTTCCTATTTCATTGTAAATGAATGCACATCCCTAATAAATATGTGGATAAAGGTAAACTGGTAGATGTAGTGGATTTGGATTTTTAGAAGGCGTTTGACAAAGTCCCTCATGAGAGGCTTCAAATGAAACTAAAAAGTAATAGGATAGGAGGCAGTGCCCTTTCGTGGATTACAAACTGGTTAAAAGACAGGAAACAGAGAATAGGATTAAATTGCCAATTTTCTCAGTGGAAAAGAGTAAACAGTCAAGTGCCTCAGGGATCTATACTTGGACTGGTAATTTTCAATATATTTATAAATGATCTGGAAAGGAATGCGATGAATAAAGTAATCAAATTTGCAGATGATACAAAATTATTCAGATTAGTTAAATCACAAGCAGATTGTGATAAATTGCAGGAGGACCTTGCAAGACTGGAAGATTGAGCATTACAAATGGCAGATGAAACAATGTGGAGAAGTGCAAGGTGATGCATATAGGGATAAATAATCCATGCTGTAGTTACACGATGATAGGTTACATATTAGGAGCTCCCATCCAGGAAAAAGATCTAGGCATCATAGTAGATAATACATTGAAATTGTAGGCTCCCAGTGCTGCGGCAGTCAAAAAAGCAAACAGAATGTTAGGAATTAATAGGAAGGGAATGGTAAATAAAACAGAAAATGTCATAATGCTTCTGTATCACTCCATGGTGAGACTGCACCTTGAGTACTATGTTGCCGTATCTCAAAAAAAGATATAGTTGCAATGGAGAGATACAAAGAAGAGCGACCAAAATGATAAAGGGGATGAAACAGCTCCTCTATGAGGAAAGACTAAAGAGGTTAGGGTTCTTCAGCTTAGAGAAGAGGCGGTTGAGGGGGGATATGATAGAAGTCTTGAAAATCATGAGAGGTCTAGAATGAGTAAATGTGAATCAGTTAGTTCCTCATTCGGATAATAGGACTAGGGGGCACTCCATGAATTTAGTAAGTATAAGTAGCACATTTAAAACTCATCAGAGAAAATTCTTTTTCACTCAATGCACAATTAAGCTCTGGAATGTTTTGCCAGAGGATGTGGTTAGTGCAGTTAGTGTAGCTGGGTTTAAAAAAGGTTTGGATAATTTCTTGGAGGAGAAGTCCATTAACTGCTGTTAATCAAGTTGTCTTAGAGAATAGCCACTGCTATTACTGGCATCAGTAGCATGGGATCTACTTAGCATTTTGATACTTGCCAGATTCTTGTAACCTGGATTGGCCACTATTGGAAACAGGATGCTGGGCTTACTGGACCCTTGATCTGACCCTTTATGGCAATTTCTTATGTTCTTATGATTTTCTCACTTGTAAAAATAACATTTTTGTAATGATTAGACTTTTGTGTAACTGCGCTGATTACACTTTTCAGTAACAAAGTTGAGAACACATTCTGATGAAACCACCCTATATTTAATACTATTAATATCTTTTATCCTCACTTTTCTGGTATTTTGGTATTTACGGTAATTAGTTTAGGTATTTTATGTACTGTATACATTTGTATTATTTGAGAGTTGACAGGTCATCAATGACCTTTGAAGGTGTACACAAAATGTAGACCTTCTAAACTGTCTGCTGAGATTCAGCTTCAATCACTGGAATCCTGAAAGGGTGTGGTATATTTTTCAACACCAGCAAAAAAGAAATATTGCAGTATCTAATTTGGGAGATTTATTTTTGAACAAGGGTTTTTGTCTTCTTTTCCAGCCCTGGTTTCATGCCGAAACTTGAGAAAGGTTATCCTACTCTCCAATGGGAAAGAATTCTAGAACTGGACACTGGTTCAGTTGGGAAAAGAACAACCAGGGGATTTACCATGGACAAATAGACTATTGATTTTTTGATTATCATTTTTCTGATGCTGTTCCTAATTTTTTCCATGCTGGTCTGGATTCTTATTTTCTTTAACTCAGTTTTATTTGAACAACATTTTTGTTCTTTGCTACCTGAATCCCCAATGGAGATACTTCCCATCTGGGAATACCACTGACCAGTGATCCTGAAGAGTGGGGTGAGTGTCCACAACTGCACTAGGGGCTCAGAAGGATAATCTCCCCCCCCCCCCCCCGCCAACTGGATGAACCCTGATGTCTCCAGGGGCTCTTGCAAGGCATGTACAAGAAAAGGAGGGGACCGGGACATAGAAGAGCAGCCTGGAGAACTTTGTGACCCCCTTAAATTAGCTACACCCCATGAAGAGGGTGTTACACAAGCAAAATATTTCATTTAATTGTGTTTTTATTTTGTTTATGTTTTAGTGCATGCTATTTGCAAATACCAAGCAGAAAATGGCAAACGACAAAAAGGATTTACATTTTTTTTAGTCAGGTTGTTCAGAAAACAACACAAAATGACACACAAAATGCTGTCTACTATTTTGATGTTTTGTGATGTCAATTAGAGTGAAGGAAAAAACTGAAAATTCCACATTTAGGGCCTGATTTAGTAAGGCTTTTCTCCCATTCTGTGTCTATGGGATACATGCTAATAAATCAAGCCCTCAGTTTGCTTTAGAAATCAGTAATTAATCTGCTAACATCAACCTCACCACATTCTGTTTGAAACCTAAATTCTATACTGAATTCTGTCTAGATCAGAGTTTCCCAAGCCTCTCCTGGAGACCAGGTGTATGCAAATCTCATGCATATTCATTGTGGCCATCCTGAAAACCCAATAGCCTAGGGAAACTGTTCTAAATACTAACATTTCCTTTCTCAAGAGATTGCTTAAACCAGATTTTTCACATTATTTCTAAAAATTCTGCTTTAGGTCAAAACAAACATTGATAAAAGTAGTCCAACTCACATGCAGTCACAACCTGCTCACTACAACCTTGATCTTCTTTTGTGACCGAAAAATTAAAAGACAAATACTCTAAAAGCTAAAAGGTTATCTTGAATTCTGTGAATGCTGCTCAGGTGTGAAACTTTAATCTGTTCATTCTAGCAGACAGCTCATACTCTAGCAACAGGAAAACAAACAAAGAAATAAATGTTCATGTCTCTGAAGTTTACAATATAAAAGACATCAACATAAAGCTGCTGGACATGCCAACATATCTATTATATTCTGTAAGTTGGTCACAGAGATGATGTCTTCCAATTCAGTTAGATTCCAGAGAGTCATACGATCTCAGGTACACTCACAAACGGTTCATTTTTCTCAGCCAAAAGACTTGAAAAATAAGAATGGTCTATTGTGTGCTGTGCTAGCAAAGCTAGATTTTAAAAGGCGTGTGCGGTTCCCGTGCCAATTTTATAACATACACGCAGCCACGCGTGCATGTTATAAAATTTAATACCAGCTCGCATATGCGCGCCCAATTTTATAATTGGCGCATGCATGTGTGGGCGGGTTTAGACTCTCGCGTGCAACAGGGGGGAGGAGGGAATTTTCTAAAAAAAACCGCATGGGGAATGATGCATTAAGGCCTTCCCCGGTTTCCTCCAGTCAGGAGTGGACTGGTGGGAAACTTCCCTATTCCCCTAAGTACTCTTTCTATCTTTTCCCCTCTCCTCTCCTCTCCTCCCCGACCCCTAACCCCTACCTATCTAGCCTAATTTTATTTTATTATTTTTTTTAAATACCTTACTGCTCCTTCAGAGCAGAAGTAAATTCCGTGTACTGTCCAACTGCCGGCACACACTTGCCCAGGACAGCATTTAATGGAGCTGTCCCTGCCAGCTCCCGCCCCACCCCACCCTGCCCAGACCCCGCCCCGGCCCGCCACTTTTACTGAGCCTGGCCAGGCCATTTCTAAAATGCGCTCGGTGCACGCATGGCACGGCCATGCATGTATCTGCCAGTATTTCTGCGTGCTGGGCTTAATTCACCCAAAATCTTTTTGGCATCCGATGGATAAAAATAATAAGTAAAACCCTTTAGAGCAGCATGGGTAACAGCAGCTTTTTGGGAGACATGAGGAAAAAAAAATTATATCTACCTGTTTTTCAGAGATACTGACTTATCTGGCTAAGCGGCGGCATCTAGATATCTGACCACATTCAGTGGCCACCATTTACCAGACACAACTTATCCTCACAAACAGGTCGATCCAGTAAGGCCGCGGTAGAAACAGTGCGGCAGTGTCAGGCGCACCCTTCCTCCCCGCACGCACAGTTCTCTTCACTAACTCCCCGATACTCTCCTCTAATCGCATGCAAATGCATGCCGCGGCTTTAAAGCGGTAGGGAAGGGTTATGGCCGCGTAACCCATTTTACTGTATAGGCGCTTAATACAGCGCCTATACAGTAACCAGGGTGCGACGGTACCTGTCATTTCAAATGTCATTTGGAATGACAGGAACCAGGAAGTGTAAAAAAACACGAAAAGTCTTTGTTGCTTCGTCGCTGTGTCTCTCCTCCCGGAGCAGGGCGCGAAAGCAGCCTTGCTCCGGGAGGAGGTGAGGCACAGCGGCGAAGACAGACGGGAGAGGAGAAAAAGCAGAGCCGAGCAAAGCGAAAGCGTGCAGCAAGCCGGCGAAATAGACCTGCGAGCAGAGGCAATAGCAGCGGTTCGGTAAGCCTGGCACCCTCCTTGATGTAGTACGTCCCGGATGCCCCCCCCCCCCCCTCCCCAGCGCGCCCGCCACTACCCCTTTCATCAGCTGCATCCACTGCGACCCGGCAGTCCCGTGAGGCCTACAAAAAAAAAAAAAAAAATCCCCGGCTCCCGTGCCCCCGCACTGGCCCGCCGACTCTACCCCCCCCCCCCCCTCCTCCCGATCGGGCAAGGAGGCGGCGGCGACGAAAACCAAAGCAATTTTTTTTTTTCAAAAAGCAACATCACACATTGCATAAAATAATTTCTCCAGCCTTAAAGCGACTTACTTTTGGGATCTGTCAAGTAAGTCGCAAAAGTAACTTACTTTTCTGAAGCCATCACGATCGTAGCTCAAGACAAAGATGGCCGCCTGCACGGGGGAAAGCGTGCAATTGGCCGCTGAAGACGTGAGGTCACGTCTTCAGCGGCCAATTGCACGCTTTCCCCGTGCAGGCGGCCATCTTCGTCTTCGTCCGGAGGAGCTAAGATCATGTTCCTGATGGCTTCAGAAAAGTAAGTTACTTTTGCGACTTACTTTTGGGATCTTGACAAATCCCAAAAGTAAGTCGCTTTAAGGCTGGAGAAATTATTTTATGCAATGTGTGATGTCGCTTTTTAAAAAAAAAAAAAATTGCTTTGGTTTTCGTCGCCGCCGCCTATCTGCCCGATCGGGAGGAGAGGGGGGGGGGGGTAGAGTCGGCGGGCCAGTGCGGGGGCGCGGGAGCCGGGGATTTTTTTTTTTTGTAGGCCTCACGGGACTGCAGGGTCGCAGTTGATGCAGCTGATGAAAGGGGTAGTGGCGGGCGCGCTGGGGGGGGGCATCCGGGACGTACTACATCAAGGAGGGTGCCAGGCTTACCGAACCGCTGCTATTGCCTCTGCTCGCAGGTCTATTTCGCCGGCTTGCTGCACGCTTTGGCTTTGCTCGGCTCTGCTTTTTCTCCTCTCCCGTCTGTCTTCGCCGCTGTGCCTCACCTCCTCCGGGTCGCAGTGGTAGCATGGCGCTGTGAGGGGGGCGAAAGGGTATATACCCATGAACGGATTTGAGTGGGAGCGCTCTGTGAAGCGGGACATGCCCGTGAGGGGCATAATGGGTGGATGCAGCTGATGAAAGGGGTAGTGGCGGGCACGCTGGGGGGGGGGGCATCCGGGACGTACTACATCAAGGAAGGTGCCAGGCTTATTGTTTTATTGTGTTTGAGTATCTTAAGCGGTGTCGATGGATTTGTTACACAGTCCTAACTCCTACTAGGGGGAGGCGGTAAACTAACAGGTTAAGGCCGCAGCAAAACAGCGCGTTCCTAAGGAGATAATATCAGCGCCCGTTACAGTATCGGAGGGGAATAGCTAATTCCTTCATTATACAGCTTTTTCGTTCATTTACATGCTGGGTGCGGAAAGGGTTAGGTGTTTATTTTAGGAAGCGCTAAGGACGCGTGAAACTGGAGACTGTATGGCTGGATGGCCTTACTCGTCTGTATTGTGCGCTCCCAGCACGTTACAGACGGGCAATCTTTAACTGCACGTTACTGGATCGACCTGTAAGTAGTTAGCCGGCTACTTAGTGAGGTGGGGAGAGGGAGCAAAAATGGAGAGGAGTTACCTATTTGACTAACTTAGGCCTAGATTTATCAAAATGCTATAAATATAGTGGAAATAGTACCCACGATAAAAAAAGGGGAGTGGTTACGCCAATTATGCTGCTCCGCATTGCATGGGCTCCGCATTGCATGTGTTCTAACTCAAATAGTGCACACTAAATCAAAAATAGATTGCACTAACTCAAAACAGTGTGCACTAAATGAGAAATTTAAAAAAAAACAATAAAAAAACTAACAAACCCAAAAAGAAAAAGGAAAAAGGTGGAAAAACAAAACAAAATGAACCTAAAGTTTTGGCAATGCACACCCCTAGCCAGAAGATTGATAACACATTCAGGGCACAACATGTAAGAGCAATATTCTCACTACGATGCGTTCCCACTAGTACACATGCTGCTGCATTTTGAACTACCTGCATTGGTTTAAAGTTGAAGCTGGTAAACCAACATAAACTGCCTTGCAATAGTCCAACTTGTAATAAACTCATGCCTCTAATGTCTGCTAAGAAGGATATAAAGGAAGAGGAGGAGGAGGAGGAAAGTACACCCTGCCAGACAAATCCAGCTGCTAAATCTTATGCAGTCTCTTCATCTTTTTGCAAATAAGGACTATCTGTGCTTATCCCATGCCCTCTTCATCACTGGGAGAAGCACAGAGAATCATTCGCCTGAATTTTAAAAGCCTGGCGTGCGTAAAAACCAGGGGATACATGCGTGGCCAGGCCCTGCATATGCCAAGCACATTTTTTAAAGGGCCCGGCCATGCGCGTATCCCAGGGGATGTGGTTGCAGACACATTAAGACAACAGGCACTCAGACACGTTAAGACAAGAGGCACTCAATACTAGCGCCCGTTTTCAGCGCACATTTTACTGCATTGGTCCATCTGCGTGCTACCTCTGATACTATACCAATGGTCTCCCATGCACTGCAAGAGTTTGAGCCAACTCCCTCCTTCAGGGTAATTGAGGCCTTCACGAGATTGCTTTGGACACGAAGGGACTCCTCCCCCACAGCAGCATCACCATTCCACATGGTCACAATTGCAACCCCAACCAGCCTGCCGCCACCATCGGCCTCAGGAGCACTTGGAGGAATGTAGCTCTCAGGGCATCATGATGGCTCCACCTCCAGAAGGCTGGACACCATCCCTCCAGCGGCACCTGCAGCGAGAATATTTCTCGAGGTAATATGCTCCAAAACCCTGTGAAGTAACTGCAATATCGTTTGTTATGAGGAGGAAGGAGAAACAGAGAGAAAACCCTGCACTTTGCCCTTCCTCTTCACCATATTACGCAAATTTTGCCCGAAAAAGAATCCAGCTAGCAGAGACAGGAATAGAGTATCTCACCTAGTCAGCGCCATCTTGGATCCCTCTCTGTTGATATTTTTACATACTTGTCCATAACAGCTGGCCTCCTGGGCACATATGTATCCCTTCCATTGGGGTGGGTAGCAATTGAAAGGGGCAAGAACAATGAATGTTTACTCTTAAATCAAATGATTTCTCTTAAAAATGGGGCCCAGGTGTTTTACCTGCCTGCAGGAAAGAGTGGTCAGCAGTATGGGGATAGAAATACTGTAGAACTTCTATCAGTGGACAGTTTAAATCTCAGGACTTCTTGAGACTTCAGGTGAAATGTGGATATTCGAGCCACTCTTGTGATGCTTGTGTTTGTTTTTTTGTCTGGCTTTTCCTCTTCAGTAACTTTCTGTTCTCTTTCACCTCCTCTCCTGGAGTATAGTAGGACTCACACTTCTTTCCTCAGCACTGTCAAGCCATCTCCATGTGCCAAGATTCCTCATATACCCCCTTAGAAGACAGCAAGTGGCATCAAGACAAGAGTAAAAGAGAAATAAGCATGCTCAATTTAGCATGATCACACTATTTAGCTTGCTCTCAGTAAATAACAGGATCAGATTAACAACAGTCTGAGGCAGATATTTAAATAATGACTACTTACTGAGCTCTCCCTAAACAACATAGAGGGTGAACATACTCCACTATCTAGCACGAGCTCGTTAACCCCTCATTTGCATGTGTGGGCTCACAAATTTTTGTAGGCTCATGCTAACATCTTCCAGGAGTCCTTTAACTGAAACGGTAAAGTTCTCCTGCATAACTTCTTATTTTAGCATGTATAAGATGGCTTCAATATATATGTCAAAGTTTACTGCCAGACCCCACAGTCATTTCTCTTACACAAAAATGACTTCACACATGTTTCTTTCACACCCCTCCTTCAAATCACATATACAGCCATCCGCAGTGGAGAAAAGGGATTTTCTGAGTATGTGGGAGAGGAGCTGCGGGAGTGACTCTATGTGCTTATATAATGTTTTGCCCAATCATTTTTGATGGGCCTTTACACTAGTGAAGTTAGTAACATACTATATGATGTAGAGCAGGGGGCCTAAGCTAACAATCCACATAAAGGGGGTTTATTCAATTTTTTCCTAAGATAATTCAAGTTCTCTTAGCTGTGTTATTTTTAACATAGGATGTGATTAGATTTATTCACCAAAGTTGAAGAAAAATTTCCGGCAGAATGTTTTCTGAAGTCCGGAATTTGGGTTAATGAAGCCCAGGAATTATTCAGACTGTTCTTTTTATTGAATCCTTATGGTCAATGCATCAAATCATGCTGTTCCTGGAAACGGCAACCTTGTCAGACATGCACCTACTAATAAGAGTGGAAGCATTACAGGAAGAAGGAGAGAAGAAAGGAAAACAGTGACAGTGGAAGATATTTGAGTACAATGTGTGATTTATTCCAGGCTTTGTAAATCAAACTGAGAATCTTGGGGCTAGAAATTGAATTGCTGATGGGCAATACAAGGATCCCAGTAACACAGGGAAAAGAGAGCAACTCGTTCAGATTGAGTTTCACAATTTTTTACCACTCTACAGGAATAACTCACCGCAATGCATATATATGTACTTTTGGGCCTGACATACAAAGTTATTTACATGCATAAAAAAAAACAATTTTATGGGAGTAAATAGCTGTTATAAAATAACCCAGGACTCAGTGCACTTAGCAGTATGTGCATAACCCGGCTTCATACATACTTTTTTTTTCCATAATTTCTTTATTGAAGTTTTCCTAAATGTAACAACAGGAAATTATGGTATATACAGTACAAAGTAATACAGCAAACTTCCGCTTAGTAACCATTTATCCATCAGTGTTGTCCCTTTACCCACCCTCTCCATACTCTAGCTGAACAGTTATGAAGTGGAGGTCCGTAATTTGTATTCTGGCATCCATTTTGGCTCTAGGTAAACACCTTACTCTAGAACTTTAAGCTGTGTTGCCTCGTCGAGCCTCATTGCTTTGTTCATGGTATTCCAGACCTAGTAATTTCTGAATGTTGTCTCTCGTGGATGTTGGTAAGACCTGCCAGTATGGGGTCCACACTGCCTTGAATTGGAGACGTGCCTTCTGTGTTTTCTGTTTTGCGGTTAAATACTCCATTTGTAACAAGTTAGTTAATCGGTTCTTTCATTGTATTATTTGCGGTCTATCTGTCTTTATCCATACTGCCATAATGGTTTGTAATCCGAGAAGAAGAGCTTTGCCCAAAAATAACTTGACCGTGTCTGGGAGATCATCCAGCTCATCATCAAAAAGACGGAACACACACAACCGTGGCGATGCACGTAGTACACAGCTGATAACGGTCTGAAGGTCATTGATCACTTCAGTCCAATATTGCTGAATCTTAACACAGTCCCATAGACAGTGGAATAAGCTCCCCTTGGTCAACCCACATTTCAAACATAAGTTGGAATCACAGATCTTTGCAGCATGCATCCATGTTCTTGGCATATACATACTAGAGATGTGGTTCGTTTTTCGCCCGAATTAGGAAATTACCCGAAATTTCCTACTTCGTTGTTGTTTCGGAGGCCCCGAAACCCGAAAATAATTTTCCCCGAATTTCGGGTAAATTTCGTTTTTCGGGTTTGCCTGGGGAGAGGGGCACACATTTTTTTTTTTTTTAAAAACCACCCCAAACCACCCCAAACATTTAAATTAACTATAATACAACACCGCCCCTGATCCCGATCCCTCCCCAAGACTTACGAAGTACATCCCTGGTGGTCCAGCGGGGTCCCGGGTTCCATTTGCCCTCCGTGCCCGTGCTACTGCAAGCCGTGCTCTTTAAAATAGTGCCGAATAGCCTCTGAACTACCATGTCACAGGGGCTACCGGCGCCATTGGTCAGCCCCTGTCACATGGCCATCGGCGCCATCTTGTGCTCCTGTCATGTGACTGGAGCTGACCAATGGCGCCGAAAGCCTCTGTGACATAGTATGGGCAAAGGCTATTGGCGCCATTTTGATTACTGGCAGCCGACAACGAAATCGCTCCCGGATACGTAGCTCTGCACCTACTGTTTGTGATTTTAATTACCAGCCCATTGCTGCTGCCACTCCAAGCTATTCTTGATATCTTTTGTTGTTCCTCCTCTGCTCCAGCTGTCTTACAAAATTCTCTTCCCTTACAGTACTTGCCGACTCTTGGTCTTGCCCTGGCTTCTGATGCATACACAAACCTTACCCAGTTATCTTTAAAGGTTTTCATGCCCTCTTGGACTTTTTCTTCAAATTCTCTTCCTTTACGGTTCTTACAACTATTGCTCTTATCTGGTATTTAGACTTCTACAGATTATATTACAGTAAAAAGCAGGGGCAGCAGAAAGTGCAGCACCCAAAATCAAGACCATGCGCCTCCATGATTACTGCTTCTCAGGTAATGGAGGCAGTTTTGCAAAAACTGATTCAGATGAAGAATCATGTTCTGAATTCCCTGGATCACAGGATATTGATCAGCTAGTGGCTGAAGAAAATTGGCATTTCTGATTAGCATTATTTTAGCCTCCATTGAGGAGATGGAGGAAGCAGATGATACTGACAAGGTTGAGATTATATACAGCAAAGGGGAGGATGAACTCTAAGTCTGAACAGCCAGCCCCTTCCCTTAATGATGTTATACAGAAATGACATACTGTATTTTTCACTCCATAAGATGCACTTTTTTCCCCCAAAAGTGGGGGGAAAATGTCTGTGTGTCCTTTGGAGCAAATATTAAAAAAACCCCCAAAACAAAAAACCCCATCCCAATCCTTTAAAGTTCATTAACTACAAGCCCCCACCCTCCTGACCCCCCAAGACTTGCCAAAAGTCCCTGGTGGTCCAGCGGGGGTGTGGGAGTGATCTCCTGCATTCGGGCCGTCGGCTGCCAGTATTCAAAATGGCGCCGATAGTCTTTGCCCTTACTATGTCACAGGGGCTACCAGTGCCATTGGTCGGCCCCTGTCATATGGTAGGAGCAATGGACCACCAGGGACTTTTGGCAAGTCTTTGGGGGGGATCAGGAGAGTGGGGGGTTGTAGTTAATTAACTTTAAAGGGTTGGGATGGGGTTTTTTGTTTTGTTTTTTTTCCCCCCAACAAAGAGAACAATAAATGTTTTCTGATCCGGGGCATGGACAGAAATGGCCCTCCCCAGACCCAAAAATGAAATGGGGACCAAAAAATATTTTATGCCCTCCCCTAATTTGCTCCATAAGATGCACAGATGCCCAGGAACAGAGCCGGTTTAGCACTCCATTATTATTATTTTTTTTAAATTTCCCTGCTCTGAATCCTAGGTGCGTCTTATGGTCAGGTGTCTTATGGAGTGAAAAATACAGTACATCCTCCTCCAGGGAGGGAGCATTGAAAATAGAAGAATATTTTGATGGGGTTAATAAACATGTGGATAAAAGTGAACCAGTAGATATAGTGTATTTGGATTTTCAGAAGGCGTTTGACAATAATGGAACCGGTTAGAGACCCTCCATCTCATCTTATGTTCAATGGCACCTCTATTCCTATCATTAAATCAGCAAAAAATTTGAGCATGACCATCAATACTGATTTATCTCTAAAACAACATATATCTCTGGTAACTAGAAATTCTTTTTATAAATTGCAGCTTTTGAAACGTCTTCGTCCTCTCCTTTTCTTTCGTGACTTCTGAACAATTCTACAATCACTAATTTTCTCAGGACTTGACTACTGTAATTCTCTTTATATAGGTCTTCCAGACAATACACTCCAATCACTTCAACTAATTCAAAATGCATCTGCTCGCATTCTATCATGTTCATCAATTAGAAATCACATTATTCCAATACTTCAGTCTTTACACTGGCTGCCTATTAAATATAGAATACAAATTAAAATATTAATCATAATACATTCCCTTACTCATAATTCTAATACTGCTACTCTGTGTTCACTTCTTCAAATATACAAGCCATCCAGACATCTAAGATCAATGAATAAAAATCTTTTAGATGTGCCATCGCCCCGACAAGCACGCCTTGACAGAACCAGAAAAAGAGCTTTCTCCATATCAGGTCCTATTCTTTGGAATGCTTTACCAGATTCATTAAGATCCATTTCCAATCCAAAACAATTTAGAAAATCTTTAAAAACACACCTTTTTCAAATCGCATTCAAAATTACACCTACAAAATAATCATTCAACCATTTTTCCTCAAATTAACATAAGAACATAAGAACATATGACCCCCCCCCCCCTCCTGACCCCCCCAAGGCTTGCCAATAATCCCTGGGGGTCCAGCGGGGGTCCGGGAGCGATTTAGTATCAAGAAGAGTGGCAGCAAGGACTCAAGATATACAGTGAGGGCCCATACAGTAAAAAGAATAATATCGAAATCATAAAGCACTAAGAGGAGCAAAGCAGTACCAGGCATGGCATGAAGGCCCAAGTGCCCATAAATGGCGCAGTAAGTGTGCTAAACATCTCACTGCCAAGTATTGTAAGGGAAGGGAATTTGAAAAAAAATCAAAGAGCTGGAGCAGAGGTAGACCTAACCAAAGTTACCAAGAATGGTATGGAGCAGCAGCAGCAATCATGATGGTGATTAAAATCACAAACGGTAGGTGCAGAGCAATGCTGCAAAAGATTGGCACTGCTTAGCAATCAATTAGAATGCTTGGCAATGGCACACACTTTCTATTGACAGACAAAACCCAGAATACTACACTTGTACAGTATAATACTACACCCAAGAACTCTCACAATGGGGTAGATTTTAAAACTTGGGCAAACGCGTCCATGTGCATGTGCTACCTGGCGCGCACACATGGACACGCGATTTTATAACACGTGCGCACAGGTGCGCACGTGTTATAAAATCGGGGGTTGGCGCGCGCAAGGGGGTACACAATTGTGCACCTTGCATGCGCCGAGTCGTGCTGCCTTCCCCCATTCCCTATCCCCCCACCCCACCTTCCCTTCCCCTACCTCCCCCACCCTTGGGTGCACAATTGTGCACCTTGTGTGCGCCGAGCCGTGCTGCCTTCCCCCATTTCCTATCCCCCCACCCCACCTTCCTTTCCCCTATCTCCCCCACCCTTTCCCCCCTACCTTTTTCTTTTTTTTTTTTCTTCTGTTTTAAAACTTACTGGGGCTGAAGTAAGTTGTGCGCGCCGGCCAATTGCTGGCGCGTGATCCCCGGCACAGCAGCAAATTTTGAAAATAGGCCCGGCACACCTAACCTTTTGAAAATTTGCCCCAATGTGTGCAAAAATGTCTCACACACTCTGTATTTGTACTGTCTCCTTATGCACACATAACAAACTCTGAGATAGAGAATATACCAACAAGGCTCAGAATGGTGTTGAAAGCCATCTGCCTCTTAAGTTAATATAGATACAGATTAGAAGACAAGAGAGCAGCATACAGAGGGGCCAATGCAATATAAATCGCAGAAAGCAGGCGCTGACTTTTCAGCGCCTGCTTTCCTAAAGCGCATGGTGCCCACAAGGGGGGCGCCATGCAATATCCAAATTAGGGGGCGGCACTAGCCAGGAGGCGATAGGGTCGCTTGCACGACCTTAGCACCTCCTGGCTAACATGACCCCGCCACGGCTGCTGGTTCTGAAGACCGACACCGGTAAACTCGGCGGCCATTTTCATTACTGGCAGACGGCCGGTTATGAAAACCGACGCTGAGTTTACCGGCGTCAGTCTTCATAACTGCGGTCTGCTGAGTTTTTGTGGGTTTTTTTATTTTTTACTTAGAAAAAGAAGAATTTTTTTTCTGCTTTTCTCTACTTCTTTTACCAGCGCTCAGCTATTAACCCCTGCTCCAGGCAGGCATTAATAGCTGAGCGATAAATGTGCGTCTGAGACACACATTTATTTTTTTGCATGCGAAGTGAATGAGCAATAGGCTCATTCACATGCTTTTGCATGTGATGAGCACTATTACATTCACTCCGCATCCGACGCAGGTTAAATATGCGCCAATCCCCCTATTGCATTAGGGGTGGATTAGCGCCTATTTAATCCGCGTCGGAGTGCGGTTTATACAGTGCACTTGGCTGAGCGCACTGTATTGCATCGTCCCCAGAGTGAGACAGAAAGACAGTGAGGCATCAAATTACCCAAGTCATGGAGTGTGGGAATCACAAATAGCACAGAAGCATCAAAATACCCAAGGGGTAAAGTGTGGGTAGGGTATCACAAATAGCATAGAAGCATCAGAATCCTTAAGGCATAGAGTGTAGGCTGAGTATTGCAAACAGCACAGAGACATAACCCCCCCCCCCCCCACCCCCCAAGACTGGGCCAGCTCTGTGCAAAACTCAATTCTTTGCCCCTACTATGTTTCTGCCACTTTCTCATCTCCTCTTTTCTCAGTGGTATGATGAAATTGGAAGCAGTTACTAGGGATTTCATATCACAATATACTTTATTGATACTGTACAAGCACTCACCAGTACCACTCTAATACTAAATGAGTATGTCTGTCTCACACACTCAATCAAGTTCACAGACTGAGTTCACGTAAGTCATTAGTAAGAATGGCGCCTACCTGGCAAGCAGAGTTAGCAGTTTGTCTTTTTAGGGCTATCCCTCATAGTGTGTGCATAATGTCTCTCTCACACACATGAAAACATAGGGGCAGATTTTAAAAGTTACGCACACGCACAAATGTATGCCCGATGATTTTATAACATGCGCACGTACCCGCTCGCATGTTATAAAATCAGGAGTCAGCGCGCGCAAGGGGGAGACCAGCTGGCTTTTCCCTTTCCTTCCGAGGCCCTCCTTACCCCCCACCTTCCCCTCCCTTCCCCTACCTGTCCTGCATCCAGCCCGAAAAAAAAAAAATCCGTACCTTTGTTGTAGAAGTTACGCAAAGGGCTGCTGTGCCGGAGTCCTCAGCCACGCCTCCTGGACCGCCCCTGGACCACCCCGCCATGCTGCCGGACCGTCTTCCCCGCCCCATCGCACCCCCTGCCCGCCCATTCAGAAAAGCCCCAGGACATACCTGCATTCCAGTGCTTTACGCGTGCCTCCAGGCCTTTTGAAAATAGGCCCGGCGCTCATAACCCCCCTAGCGCATAAATCTTACTGGATTTACACACATAGGGCTTTGAAAATCTGCCCCATAATGTATTAGGGATGGGCAATTGTTTTAGATGAATTAGACAATTTCAACAAAATTGTCTAATTCGTCCTGTTTCGGAGGACCCGAAAAACAATCGGGTTTTTTCCGAAATTTCGGAAAAAATTATTTTTCAGATTAGTGCGCACTAAAAAAAAAAGGTCCGAACCACGGGAAAATGAAATTTCCTGCGGTGGGCCGAAAACAAAGCCCGAAACGAAAATTATACCCGATGCACATCTCTATAGTGTATGTGCTTACACTGCTGATTGACTCTTTGCACACACACAAAAAACTGTTAAAAAGAGAATAAACTGAGAAGACTGGCAAGACTGCACTTCACTTCAATCTGCACTGTGCAGAGTCAGACCAGACAGAAGGGCACAAAAAAATCAGTGTTCACTGACACTGCTTCTGTATCTCCAGTCCACTACCATGCCCCAGTGAACAGACAGAAAGCAGTGCTTCTGTCTTTCTGCACAATGAGTAAGAACACTGTGACTACAATAGTGAAGATTGGAAAAAGCCCTTTTCTAATGCAAAATTCTTTTGTAAAAGCTTTTCTTTCACTCTAAGAGAGCTTCTGAAAAGATAGGCTCCCCCTGCAAAATCAGAGAAAATGGAGTTTCTTTGTACATACTCAGACATTTCAATGAGAGGATATTAGTATCACTTGAGCCAGATGGCAGATATAGGTTAGTTTAAAAAAATACTTTACCTTGATTGGCACTCCATTCTGTCTACTTCTGCCTCAGCTCCAACCTGGCCTTTACCTCACACAGGCAATGGCTGGTTGCCACAGTTACCAGTTAGTCCCGGCAGCTTTCTCACTACAGCCCTTTATAATGTGCCATAGACTTGAATGGGAAATATAAACAAATGAAACAAAAAGTTTTGTTTACATT